>NC_090271.1:277769859-278969859 GCF_040414725.1 Anabrus simplex
ATAATAATAATAATAATAATAATAATAATAATAATAATAATAATAATAATAATACATTGAGATACGTATTAACAGCATGCGGTTACGAGACACAATGTTGAAAGGCAGAATTATTGGGACCATGGTGATAACACATACAAATTGTAACCGAGTTTGGACATTATTCGCAGAGCACGTTGCTAGGCCGACTGGTAACGTAATGCCCTAACGAAATGTAATGGACCTGAACGAGGCAAGAATTATTGTTGGTACTAATCTATGGGACCATTGGAAGAGGGTACAAAGAAAACAGGCTTCACATCTAGTAGATGAAGTCGTGCGAATAAATTCACGCCCCCGACGTGTAAAGGGCGCCTTTCAAAGCTGACCAATGAAAACGATTGTTCGTCCATTTCTAGGATCGTAGTACGTACGTGCAAATGGTTTCTAGAGGACCCACTGCAATCGCTGTTGACGATTAAGATGCCAGATACCATACCACCTGGACTACATTTATGAAATAAAAATCATACGCCTCAACCCAGGATCGACCACTCGACCTCCTGCATGCTAACCCAAAACTCTATCCACTGCACCAACTGTACAGAACGAGCAATTTTTGCTGACAGAGGTAGTTACCCTACATGTGGTTACAGTGTTGCCAGATTGCTACTCTTCAATGTCGTTTTTCTGTCGGATATACTCGCAAGACGAAATTTTGTAAGAGACATTTTTTTATTGCTGGCATGTGAAGAGTCGCGCTGCGACGCCCGAGTGCGCGAATTACGCTTCACCCTGTATATGTATGTATGTATGTATGTATGTATGTATGTATGTATGTATGTATTGCAACCTCTTACGCTATCGGGTGCAGTATGTATGTATGTGCAAAAATATCAGAGATGTATCAGAGGAAAATGGATTCAAAAAGGTTCGACCAAAATAGCTCTACGAGAAACGTTCCCAGAAAGACAATAATAATAATAATAATAATAATAATAATAATAATAATAATAATAATAATAATAATAATAATAATAATAATAATAATAATAATTGTACCAGGCGGTACACTTCCACGCCGCTAATTCAAACATTGCGCCAGTTGAAACTCCTCTACTGGAGGAAGCCTGAACTTTAACAACCATGTTAATTCTAAAGTTTCTCAGAAGATGTCGCTATTGTAAATATTGAAGAGTTCTGAACTGTGTCATTTTCGATTTATATTTGTTTTCTCTGTAGTGAGAAGTGTGAACATTCTCTTCTAGATGGCACTACTGAAGAACTACAATTGTGCACCCTGGTGCGAAGTGAAGGAACTGTTTTTTTGAGAAATTTTGTGTTCATAAGTTTGTTCTTTGTTAAATTTCTTTCAGTCATTTTTTGGGTTGGCAGTATAACCCTTCTCTTTCCGCTTGTTTTGAATTTAGCCAATCCCGAATTTCTCTAATTAATTTTGGACCAATAACGTATGTCTTCTCCGATATGGATATGTTGCTTGATCCTAGCCAATAAAATTGAGGGGGTTGTGGGTTCTCATTCTTGAAAGGTCTCGAATGTTCCACAAGGGTATTTAAACTGCTGATTTTCTGGTCTCCGGGCCACTTCAGTAACATCTTTCCTAGTGTGATTATGTAGCAGGAGGCGGGAAGCGCCTCTTCCTTCGGGCAGCAGTTCATCCATAAGGTAATGGCCTTTTAATAACTTCTTTACTCGCTAGCTCAGCAGTTTAACCCTCGGGGCAGGTTCGAAACTTTTATCATGTAACTTTCCTTTAAAATGCAAAAGACACTTGGTATGAAATTCTATCTCTTTAACTACAATTGGGATAGAGAGTGCCTAACCCTCTCGAGCTCCCACTCATAGTGTTTTGAGGTGGCTACGTTTTCATAACAGTTTCCCCTCTTTTTGTAATGTAATAAAGTTTTCCTATCGTGTCACCTCCGTAGTATGGGATTAGCCCTTGCATAAGCAGCCTAAGAGCCAAATAGGTTTTAAAAAGGTGTATTAGGAGTGCAAGTTACGCCTCCACTCATGTTGGTATTTTGGGGCCATGTAATTGTCCTGTTTCTTTAGTGAATAGGCCTCAGTAGGTTGGGTATTTTTACCCCTGTTCTTGTGTGCCTGGAGGGCAGCTTGAAGGTGGAGTTTGGTGTGGCCTCTGAATTGGCTTGAACTTTGAGAGCGGGTTCGCTCTTTCTTAAAATTGTATTTTCTGTGTGCCTCGAGCAGGCTTAACTGGGTAATTGGGAGCAAATGCTCCTTGGCATGATTGGGGTTTTCTGCCCCTTTGTTGAACCTTGTGTATAGGTAAAGTTGGGCTCATTGCTCAGGGATTGTGAATCTGGGGCTCGAAGCCCAAAATCCATTAATAAACTGTAATTGTACATTCTTAACTTGTTGATATACAACTGAGTTCCTGTTATACATGTTATTTCTTGATCTCGAAAAGAAAATATAACCTTTGTTAAATTTTAAATTAATTTTAATTTCGTTGTTGAGACCTATTCCACCCAACACCTTCTTTCACCTCTAACTACCACGGATAACTCCGTAACAATAATAATAATACGGTAATAATAATAATTATTATTATTATTCCGGGGATTCTGTAGAACGCAGAGGTGTAAAAAGATGCGGGAATGAATAGGTGGTGTAAATATTTAATACAAAAAACTAACAGGGTGTGGGGTAATAAGCTCAGTGCTGCAATAATAGAATGAGAATCTTGACTATCTCTAGGGTGTGGGATAATAAGCTTACTTTTGATAACATACCATATAAGTTCTGGGAAAGGGAGATTGGCGTTCGGTTTCCCCATTAATTTTGAGGTTAAGATATTTTACTGTCATTGAAATAAAACTATGAATTCGTTTGATAGAACAAAATATATTCTTTAAATAATATATTAAAATCGTGAGTCTTGTTGCGATAAAACAGATGAGAATATGAAATTATGGCATTGCAACTGAAAGAAACTTAGGCATGAATTTGAATTCTTCTTGACCGGACATTTAACAATTTATACGAAATATTCCCCCACTGATTCACTTGACTGTACCTTCAACACTTTGAGTGTAATTACGACGTATTCCTTTGATCTGGTGTTTACTGTAGATGTGTCACGCCTAACTTGGTGATACATCCTTGTGACTGCTTCTTCTCCATATCATCTGACTTCTTTGTAAGTCAGTATGGTATTACCTCATGGCAGGTGGTATCCCTCTCTGACTCCATGGTAAGCCCTTGCGTCCGTGTCTTCAACTAAGTGACCGACCAACTTTGGCCTCACTTTCTCAATGACCAATGATTAATGGATCACTGAGTCTTCTCCATCTCTCGTTCACACTCGTTGACTGACCGACTGAGGCCTCTTCATCTAGTAGACTTCTTCACTGTTCAGCTTCCGTTTAACTAATGACTGACGCTACAATATGCAGCCATCTTATATAGACGTTGGTTGACGCATCTACGTACTCCCCAGAAATAACAATGACATACTCCCACAACGCCTCAGACTGTTGCATGTACTGGTGAAATCCCCTGGGGCGGCTGAGTCTCTGAGCGCATTGCTAAAAGCTCACGATGACGTAGCCATGACGTGGCGATGACTTGACAAAAATGTCAACAGTATAGCACAATATAACAACGTCACATCCACATCTGATACATCGAAACTCTCACTGTACAGGTATTTAATGTTAATCTACATTATACGTATATATGCATACACTCAATTAAAAATACGCAAGCGACAAGCATTGCATAATGGAATTGAACCATAATTATAACAAAATAGTAATCTCACAGATAATATAATAATAATTAGAATAATAATAATAATAATAGTAATAATAACAATATCACAGATGCAATAATAATAATAATAAAATACAGATATTACCTTGTAACGGGATTTGAACCGTTACAGTGGACAGGGAAAAGATGAGAGCATAATTTAAAAACTCTAAAATGTGAAATTTTCTTTCCTACCTCTGATTTTAAACTTTGATAAACAACCACAGTTTAGGTGCTCGACGGCTCAAATGACAGGAATGATCAAAATTCAGATATACAGTAATTTGTAGAATAAGCTTATAGCTCCCAAGTTACACTATTCAAAAGACCACCTTTGCTCCACTCAATTTAAAGTCAACAAATTTGACCATGTCGGTCCTTAATTGGTCCGTTTTGACTCGTAATAACAATAATGTACAACGGGTGATTGTTTGGTCCGCCCTGTCAATATATTATTAATATTTCAATAATTTATACGTACATGTTTCGGGAGCCTTAACTCCCTTCGTCAGCGTATTTACAACAAAATATACCTTACCAAAATCTCAAGATACAACATCTTACCATATTAACATTAAGCATTGTCCTGTATAACCTCAACTCTAGAACACTATGTACACCTTGCCTTTTTGTATAATAATTCATGTTGTAACCCAAACACGTAAGACATGGAACATATTTAAAAACACTCTTGAATCGTCCTTTACACTCATACAACGTGTATCATCACCCTGGATGGATCCATTAGCTGAGTCAGCCACTGATAAAATGTTACTTGTCACTGCTTGTATTGTTGCTGCCACTATAAAGCTACCATCTTATCGTCCAATTTGACATCCTTTGAAGTTAGTACCCTTATAGGTTGCATTGATATGTTCATCGTTGTATACATATTAAAAATTGTAGCAATGCTTGTGCCGTCAGGCAGATGAAGTTTGCTCGATTGTTGCAGGACCGGACTCTTTGAATCAGAGCGGAACAAACCTCCCGTTATGTTTCTGCAAATGCTCCTCTAAACCCAAACCAAACCCCATGGCACTACAGCCCTTGAAAGGCCTTGGCCTACCAAGCGACCGCTGCTCAACCCGAAGGCTTGCAGATTACGAGGTGTCGTGTGGTCAGTACGACGAATCCTCTAGGCCGTTATTCTTGGCTTTCTAGACCGGGGCCGCTATCTCACCGTCAGATAGCTCCTCGAATCTAATCACGAAGGCTGAGTGGACCTCGAACCAGCCCTCAGGTCCAGGTAAAAATCCCTGACCCTGCCGGGAATCGAACCCGGGCCCTCCGGATAAGAGGCAGGTACGCTAGCCCTACACCACGGGGCTGGCCAAAAATGTGGAACGCTTCACGATTTTGCGTGTCATCCTTGCGCAGGGGCCATGCTAATCTTCTCTGTATCGTTCCAATTTTTGTACATGTACCGACGAAGCGAGTACAAATGCTCCTCTAGTACTATAGAAAAGAATAAAGAATGAAACATGTACGTATAAATTATTTAACTATTAATAATATATCGACAGGGCGGACCAAACAATCACCCGTTGTACATTATTGTTCTTCCACTCAATTAACACTCTAGGAGACTGAGCTCCGAGACTTACACAATCTAGCCTCTCCAAGGCACAATTCTCTTATCCAGACATTAGATCAACCTAGACAACAGAGTTCGCTGTCTTTTCTGCTCGACAGTCTGATCTACAATAAACTATGAGTAAGTAGAAATTAAACAGCGGCAATAAGTGCCCATACTAAACGGCCTTAGTGGTCAAAGGAAAGGTTTAAGAAATCGGCCATAAACAAAATGCTAGGAGGCTAAACTCTTGCACTCCTTTTAAAATACACTTTGAAACACTTAATATCCTATGTGTGGTTATGGCTCTAAGTTACAGAGGCTAAGCCTATACTACAGAGGGTGACTAGATGTAGAAAATATTAAGTTCCAAAAGAAGAGATAAAATGTAAAGTTCTACAAAATCATAGTCACCCCAATACTAAGCTGAACGGCAAATTAAAAACGGTGAACACTCTTTATTCCTTAAGTTACATTTTTCCCAGCATGAATTTCAGTCCTTAGACTCGCTTAAAAATTTACTGGGTGGGTGGCCAAAAAGTCCCATTACCCTCCTTTTATAACTAATAGAAACGTCTTAGTGTTATTCTGCCCGAAGGCAGGTCCGAACCTCCGCAGAGGTGTTCCTGAGCCGGAGTTTACGTGCGGTAGGGTGGCCAGTTCCTTTCCGCTCCTCAATTCCCTTGCCCCCCACCAACAGCGCGTGGCAACCCATCCAACTCCTGACCACGCTCAATGTTGCTCAACTTCGGAGGTCTCACGGGATCCGGTGTTTCAACACGGCTACGGCCGTTGACTTAATAGAAACCTCTAAACCTAGTTAAATAAGTTGTACACCATTTCTAAGAGAGGTTTTCTTGGGAATATACAGCATTACGAGTGCAAAGCATCAGTCTGTGCACCATCATTTTCATGGCAAAGGATAATACGGCGCCAAGTTCTGTGCCACATTCTTCGGAGCAGTGCTGGTGTGACTTTAGTGAAAGCCTGTCTTACAGCATCTTTCAGTTCATCCGTGGTATTGTATCGGTTTTCTAAAACGATACCCTTTATGAACCCCCATAGCGCATTATCACATGTGGTAAGGTCTGGGCTTCGTGGTGGCCAGGCAAGTCAAGCCGGCAGAACAGGAGAACCACAACCTATTGACGGATGTTGCTCAGAAGGTCCTGAGAAACTTCTTCTATTTCTGAACCACCTAAATCAGTAACATCCGTCAATAAAATTCACCATGGAGATGGAGTCAGACGGATGCCTTCCTTTCTTGGATGTTCTGGTAAGAAAGAAATCGGACGGCTCCTTAGGACATACCGTCTATCGTAAGCCTACTTACACAAATCGCTATCTTCATGCAGATTCTCACCACCATCCAGTACAAAAACAAGGCATTCCCACGACACTCGCCAAGAGGGCGAGATGAATTTGTGAGCCATCACATATCCAGGTGGAGATGGACACGCTCAAAATTGCGTTCAAGGGTAATGTTTACAGCGATTTGCAGATTCATAAAGCCCTACATCCCAGAGAAACGACCAAGCAAAGCTCACAGAAGGAAGAAGTGAAGGGAACTGCCTACTTGCCTTACATTCACAACACCACAGATCGAATTGCCAAGGTCCTCCGCAAACACAATATAAAAACCGTGTTTGGCACCGCCACTAAAATTGCTCACAGTCTGAGTAAAACCAAGGACAAATTACCCCCACTTTTACATCCTGCGGTATACGAAATTCCCTCTACGTGCGGTAAGGTATACATCGGACAAACATGCCGGTCCATTGGTACCCGTATCAAAGCACATGAACGTAATATTCTTCTTAACTAACCAGGCAAATCAGCAATAGCTGAGCACGCTCTATCGTCGGGTCATGATGTTATGTTCCAAGATGCTCGAGCTCTCACCCACACTAGACACTACAAGTCCAGGATTATACTGGAAGCTGTGGAAATACGTAGAAATCCTAACAATTTCAAAAGGGACACCGGCTAACAATTAAATGATACCTGTTTGCCAGCCATTACAAATTTACGTAGGTAGTTCTCTTCCCTGCCACCTTCACTATTGTTATTTCGTCCCGGTGCTTTTTCCAAATTCGTACGTTCCTCGTCGCCAGATGTTTCCTTCCAGGCTTGTGTCTATATCTTACACCTGTCTATGGCATATGTTACGCAAAACACCTTATCCGAACCGCTTAGTCTGATTGTGATGGTTCGGTCAGCTTCCGCTTCGAACGCTCGTCCTGGGGGCCACCTGGTGGCGGATGAACGTACCATTTCCACTTCTATTATAATGATCAAAATATCAAAGGTTCATTGTTTAAGAAGCCTTTCTCGTGGTCAGTCGAGATTTCTTCTGAGGACGCAGTACACAGTTTTCTGCGGAACGTTAAGAATTTCACCTTATTTTTCTTGACACGGCATAAGTCCAAAAGTCAATACAGCATCATGTCTATAATTACGGGCCGTGAAAGCATTAATGGCATTATTATTATTATTATTATTATTATTATTATTATTATTATTAAATTTTGGTCATCCTCCATACCACCTAGTTTAATATCAGTGACAGTTTACGTAATAATATGTTTCTACAATCTGCTTTACGTCGCACCAGAGTCCGACTGCTTGGTTGAATGACTAGCGCTTGGGCCTTCGGATCAGAGGGTCCTGCGTTCGACTCCCGGATGAGTCGGTGATGTTAATCGCGCCTGATTAATACTTCTGGCTCGGCGACTAAATGTTTGTGTTTGTCCCAACCTCGTCCTATCCATATTCAGGCAACACACTACACTATCAACCACCACAGAAACACGCAATAGTGATTACATCCTTCCATATATAGTTGGCGTTAGGAAGGGCATCCGGTCGTAAAACAGCCCCAAATCCACATGAGCGGCACAGTATGTACCCGCGATCCCACAGGTGTGGAAGAAGCGGTAGTAGTAGTAGTAGAAGGAGAAGAAGCTTTACGTCGCACCAACACAGATAGATCCTATGGTTACGATGGGATAGGAAAGGGCTAGGAGTGGGAAGCAATAGTGGCCTTAATTAAAGTACAGCTCCAGTATTTGTCTGATGTGAAAATGGGAAATCACGGTAAATCATTTTCAGGGCTGCCGACAATGGGGTTCGAACCCACTATCTCCCGAATACAAGCTGACAGCTACGGGACCCAAACCGCTTAGCCACTTCCTAAGTTATTTGAGGATCAAGTGAGCAAATCTCTAATATACCAAAAGGACGCTGAGATACAATGAAATGCTAACAACCAGCAATATTACCTCAAATTGAGGGGAATATTCTGGTTCCAGTGTTGAAATAAAACACCCGCTTGATTACATTAATTTACATAATATTTAAAAAAAAGGAACTTTACGTCATGTTCTTTCAACTTTGTAGGTCACATTATTAGAGAGGTCTAGCCTATGCGACACAGAAAGGTGCTATGCAAATTCCATCCCTTGAGCAGCCACCTGTGTGATCAATATCCGATTGTGTGTAGCGGCGTGGTAAAGGGGACTTCTCAATATTCAAAGCTCTTCACATGCAAAAAGCTGGCCGATGAATGATACATGACTTCAAAATTGAGGCGAAATTAACGACTCCACAGATCAGAAATATTTTCACAAGAGAAGGGAGTGTGTGAATTATACGACATAGGCTACTCCTACTTGCTGCATATTTGCTTTACGTCGCACCGACACAGATAGGTCTTATGGCGACTATGGAATAGGAAAGGTCTAGGAGACGGAAGGAAGCGACCGTGTCCTTAATTAAAGTACATCCCCAGTATTTTTCTGGTCTGAAAATTGGAAACCACGGAAAGCCTAAACCAGGTGGCTACTTTAGAAAATATCCTTTCTTTATTGTATTAATAGTACATAGGCCTGTCCTGTAATTGGGAAAAGTGACACTTTTCAGATAATATACACATTCGAATGGAATCAAAACAGGTGTTAGTATTTCCCTACAAACCATATTAAGTGCAGTTGTAGCTCGGAATGTAGATTATGTTTCTAACATAATTCAAATTTAATACGATGCCAATATTTTCGAAATATTTTCAAAAGTTTTGAATTATGATGAAAAGCACGTTGTTGTTGTTGTTGTTGTTGTTGTTGTTTGAGTCATCAGCCCATAGATTGGTTTTATGCATATCTCAAGGCCACCCTACCCTGTGCTAACATTCTCATTTCTACGTAACTGCTGCATCCTATATCTGCCCAAATCTGCTTGTCATATTCATATCCTGATCTATCCCTATCCTTCTTACCACCTATCCTTTCCCCAAAAGCCAACTGCGTTCGAATCCCACTGTCGGCAGCCCTGAAGATGGTTTTCCGTGGTTTCCCATTTTCACACCAGGCAAATGCTGGACTGTACCTTAATTAAGGCCACGGCCGCTTCCTTCTCACTCCTAGCCCTTTCATGCCCCATCCTCACCACAAGACCTATCTGTGTCGGTGCGACGTAAAGCAACTTGCAATTGCCTATATCACTGTTCGAGGTGAGCACATTTATTTCCTGAAAGGCCTTCTTTGCTTGGAAAACCACGTATACAAATGAAAGTAGCGGTGAATGAAGAAGCGCATGACAAAGTAGGACGTAGCCGTTGACAAACGTGCAAGGTATATTTTGAATGGTCTTTTATACCAGATGAACGGGGAAGGCATATATTGTATGCAGAAGGAAAGAAAATGGAAAATACATATTTTTTTACCAAGCAGGTGCAATATTGTCCCTCTCTCCATCTGAGGGACTGAAAATGTATTAATTATAAAATCAGAGGCAGATTGTTGAAACAGGGCCATCAAAACTCCAGTAGTGTGGTAACATATCGCCTGCCGCTACCTTGTGTCGACACGGGTAACATATAGCAGCCATCAGCGAGATCTGCTTGCTCGCTCATTTGTTGCAGCAGCCATGATCAACAGTCTCGGTAACACTCCGTCACAGGTACAGATTTACACCGCATTCGAGCCCAACTTTGCCCTTAATCTACACAATTTCTAAGTCTAACTAAGGAACGGCTCATAAAAATGATAGATATATTGATGAGGTGGACGACGTGATTAGCATATGCGTACGTTATTATTATTATTATTATTATTATTATTATTATTATTATTATTATTATTATTATTATTATTATTATTATTATTATTATTATACCGGGAGGTACACCTCTACGCCGCACATTTAAATCTTGCTCCTGAAGGAACTCCCCTACAGGAGAAACACTGAACTTGAAACTAGACCTATTTAAACCTTTTCTCAGAAGATGTCACTACCGTAATTTTGGTTATTGTGAAGTTTCCAGTACTGTGTGAATTTCAATTCGTTTTGTTTTCCGTTCATCAAGAAGTTTGGACATTCTCTCATAGCTGTCACTGCTAGAAAACTATGATCATGCACCCTGGTGCGAAGTGAAAGAAATTTTTTGAAGAAGTTTTGTATTCATAAGTTTTTTTACTAATTGATGTTCATTTATTTTTGGGTTGGCAATATTTATCTTTTCTTTCCGCCAGTTTTGAATCCAGCCAATACCTAATTTTTGTAAATAATTTCCAACCAATTCTGTATTTCTTCTTCGATTCTGAGGACCACTTTTAAATTTGACCAAAAAATTCTGTGGGTGTGTCTTGATTATTCGTGAAAGGTCTCGAACTTTCCCCGAGGGTTTATAAACCGCGGATTTTCACGTCTCTTGGCCATTTGATCAACATCTAACTAAGTGTGTGTGTGTCAAGCAGGAGGCGGGAGGCGCCTCTTTTATCAGGCAAAAAAGTAGTTAGTGAGACGTAAAGCAAATAACATTATTATTATTATTATTATTATTATTATTATTATTATTATTATTATTATTATTATTATTATTATTATTATTATTATTATTATTATTATTATTACTTACCTATGCATGCCTTCTTACATTCACATTGCTCCTAAGAGATCCCTTGGACATCTCTGCTGATCCTGCTAGAATTGGTTTTGTGAGGTTTAAGGAATCCTTCACTTTTATGTGTTTGATGGCCTTTATTTGCCGATGTATTACTTCTTATAATACTCAGTCCTTTTCTGCTTCTTCTATATTGATCACAGTTTATTTTATCCTGAAACAAATATCATTAGCACAACTGCGGTCATTGGTGAATCTTCCACAAACAAAAATAATGTCCATAAATGTATTATTGCACGTCACATAATTCGGGTGATGACTCAAAGAGTTGCGCAGAAACTGAAGGGGTCCATAGAGGGGTCAAAATTCAACAGCTCTCGAAAAAGAACGTACAGTCTTGAATGAAACTCTGCGTAAGGGCAAGCCTGGGAAGAACAGTAAAATGGAATATTTATTTATTTATTTATTTATTTATTTATTTATTTATTTATTTATTTATTTATTTATTTATTTATTTATTTATTTATTTATTTATTTATTTATGTTCACAGTGAAGTTAGACACTGTACACTGACTGGTTTCTTACAAACGCCTGTAGGTATCTTCTACGAAATTCAGTACCGGCATTACAACGGCGAAGTAAGCTCTGGCACACTCTACTGGACACACCATTGATGATCCTGACGACAACACAGGACGTGTTACGTCACTGCTTAAGAGATCAGTTTGCCCAGCAATAAGAGTTTGAACTAGTGAAGATATCATCCAGTGATGCGAAAGAGCTGCCACCTTGAGATACTAAAACCACTATGCCATATGCCTAACTATTAGTGTAGCTCTGGACTATGACAGCACGTGTCACTTGATTAATCTCAGAGGGTACTACACATCTACGGTTAAAAGAAATAATTAGCATTTGAGAAAACTGTGGTGCGGAGAAGCGCCTAAAATTTAGAAACTATCGTGACATATGAACAATATATGGCTAGATTGATGCTTTAGTGGTCCGTAACTCTAGACGTGATAATAAGCTAAAAGCTTACCATGTCAACAATAAATGACCTTAAAGTGATCGGAAACACATTTAAGAGACTGGCAAAACTCCAAGCTCCAAAAAGTTCAAAATCACCAATGTTGAAGGACAAAAGGCTTATCGAGAGCTTTAAAAATTGTAAGGTGGCCGAGCCTCCTGAGGTGAGTTCCCCATAACTGGAGCCGCAGTTGAGCAAATCTACTTCCGCAGTGATGTAAAAACTGGTCTTTAAAATATGTAAATCTGTTTTGGAATTAATAAATAAAGTGTCAAGCTAAAAACTTTATGTCGATAGTATCTGCCGTGTGATATGTATTTTGGGGCCGTTGGGTTATATTTTTTACTTGCTTGGTTTTCGAAGGGTCGGTCCCCTTCGTTCTGTCACTTCTAATTAGAGCTAGTTGTTGTTCCCCTTAAAACAATAATAGTCACCGTCACCACAATATCATTCTATTTCTAACATTGCTGTATTAAGTAATTTGAATTGTCCGAAGAGTAAACGCAGGGTAAAAGAACTTATTTTCTCCAATCAAATCAATTGTTATTTGTAGAGCTCGGACATTCTAATAGTAGTACGTTAGAATGCAAAATAATCAGGCTGTTAGAAAGTGTCCCCTGGTCCGTTCTTCACTAACGTATGGAGGGTAACATAAATTCTAGGGGCTGTTATAGTTGTACCCCTAATGTTTATGCAAATCTCACAGCAGAGCCGTTATACGGGCAAGAGTATGCTTGTTAATTGCTTCAGTAAGACTGCATTCTAACCTATTACTGCCTAAAATCGCGGAGTATAGTTATTAGAGACTGCAGAAGATAGGTTCTCTTAAAGCGGTCGTTTCTATACTTCCTGGCGCGTTAGCGCATACACTAAGGGTACAATCTTACTCTTTCTCCCCTGTTAGTACTGAAGGGAGGGATTTTTGGGAATTTTATAATTGTTGGATTCGATTCAGTGCCCCTACTTGCCGCTACGGCGTCGCACAGTTACTGTTAATCTGGCACGTCGGCATTATACAGTCGTGGTTTATTTCGTGATTTGCGAGAATTACATATTGCAACTGCTGTATTGTTACGGGTATAATTAAAGTATATTATCTTTTTCTGTGGGATTGTAAATCTGTTTGGGCAATACCAGGTAAGTAGAATTGTGGCATGTTAGAATAATGCATTTAATAAAGTAGTTAGTGTGAAATTACGAACGCAGAATTTTACTACTTTAGGTCTTACTTCGTCCAATACTTACGTATAAAGTTCGATTAGGATGTCCAAGAAATAAGAAAAGTCTGCAAGAACTCCTCCGGAAAGGAAATAAACATTACCTCCTCCATAAAGACCAGTTCAGTTCAAAAGGAAGGAAATTTCAGTATCTACCTAACTTTTCCTAACATTGTCTTGCCACGACTTCGGTACGGTTTGCAGACTTAGCCTTTGTGTATTTTTATTTACGTACGCCATATGTATATGTAATATATTTGCTTGTGTATATTGTATCACAGCATGGTTTCTCTAAACCGGGCGAGTTGGCCGTACGGTTAGGGGCGCGCGGCTGTGAGCTTACATCCGGGAGATAGTCGGTTCGAATCCCACTGTCGGCAGTCCTGAAGATGGTTTGCCGTGGTTTCCCATTTTCACACCAAGCAAATGCTGGGGACCTTAATTAAGGTCACAGCCGCTTCCTTCCAACTCCTAAGCCTTTCCTATCCTATCGTCGCCATAAGACGTATCTATGTCGGTGCGACGCGAAGCCACTAGCAAAAAAGAGGTTTGTCTGCAGTCCGACAAATTATAGCAAATTTCAGGTAGGGAGCTGAATTATTTACACAAGCCAAACACCGAAAAATACGGTTATATAATACGCATATCAAAATTGAGGCAGAACATTACATTAAGTGAGGATAGAGGGAGTGTATGTATTTCCTTAACTCCTCATTAAGCTTGAAAACCGGCTTAGTTATTAATATCTTGATTGACCATTTATTACCATTTACTTGGGCAAGGGAATCTCCATTATTGATACATTGAGGTTAGTTTGTTGATGGTTATTTCTCGTGATTGCGATTTGTAGGTAATCAAGTTGGCATCAATAATGAGCCATTAAAGAAAGAAAATAGGGTGGTGATATTTGCCTTTTAGTGTACAGAATTACGTGACGAGTTCTGTAGTAATCAGGTGATACGATGAATACGCGCTTGATTTGATATTCCAGATTCTCCCGAGTTTGTTCAGGAACAATTAAAAAGCAAAGTCATCTCCATACAGGCCATGAAGGCCCTTGGAGGGGTGGAGGTAAACACTTCCACTATCTGCAACCTCGGCACATGATGGGGTAGAGTGGTTAGCTCTACGCCCGGCCGCCGTTGCCCCCAAGAATTAACCTGGTACTCATTTTTAGTGTAGGCTGAGTGAGCCTCAAGGCCATGTGCACCTCCGGAAGTGGAAATCTCGGTTCTGACGGGGATTTGAACCCATGTCCTTCCGGGCGAACCGAGCACGCCTTTACCGCCGCGGCCAATAACAATTGCCTCATGAAATTCTATACTGCAAAGAATATTAATTTCAAGCAAATCATCATCATCATCATCATCATCACCTAGTAATGGCAATGCCTTGTCGCTGTAGCAATATATGGCGAATTTCCGCTAGCCTCTTCATGTTGCTATATGAACCGCATGCCTGTTCACCGACGGAGTTCCTGATGTATGATATCCTTGTTCGTCCCCTGGCCTCTTTCCCAGTACTTTACCTTCAGTGATGGTTTGAAGAAGAGTGTCATGTCTCAGTACGTGTCCAAGGAACTTCATTTTCCTCTTCCTCATCGTATTTATTAAACATCGATCCTCCTTTATGTTCTTTAAAACAAGTTTGTTTGCTTTTTTGTTTGTGTAATTCTGCACATTTCTGCAACCTCAACTTTTCTTTCTTCCTGGTTCCGAAATATACAACTTTCGCATCTATTCAGTAACACACTCCAAACAAAGGTCTTGATAAATGATTTTCTGGTCTCCGAACTGAGGTGGTTGTTTAACAGTAAGTTTTTATTTTGGAAGGCTTGTTTTGTTACTACTATTCTTTTATTTATTTCTGAAAGGGATCTGTTATGAGAGATAATTACACTACCCAAATAGGAGAATTCTGTGACTTGGTCTATCGGTGTGTTATTTGATTTTAAGTGTTTTCTACCTGTATGCTTCTTTTTGTCTACTATCATGAATTCTGTTTTCTTTATATTTACTTTTAGTCTAAATTTGTCTAAGGATTTGTTGAATGTTCATAACATCTCACTCATATTCTTTTCAGAATTAGCTAAAATAGCAACATCATCTGCAAAGCGGATACTATGCACCTCAATACCATTAAAATTCATCCCTTCAGTATGCTCTTTCATCGTTCTAACTCAAAACAAGCAAACAAAATTGCGTGCCGGTTCATATTGGGATCACAGGCAGCTTTAGGTGGATTTTCAACGACACAGATATGGCATTTCATTTCAAAATGCCCTCAGCATTCGCCGGGACACAAATCGCGCCTATTTTGGTGAGTATCAGGTGATGATATCATTCGTCAATCACACCCTAAAATCAATTTTATGCTGTTGCGGTTTGAGACATTTCCATAGACTGGTTTCATGCAGCTTTCCACGCCAGCCTATCTTGTGCCAAACTTTTCATTTCTACGTAACTACTGCATCCTACATCCGCTCTAATCTGCTTGTCATAATCACACCTTGGTCTACCTCTATCATTCTTATCGCCTACACTTCCCTCAAAAACCAAATGAAAAAGTCCTGGGTGTCTTAAGACTTGTTCTATTGTTTGTTTATTCTCGTCAAATTTATCCAAATCGATCTCCCCTCACCAATTCGATACAGTACTCTTCATTCGTGATTCGATCTATCCATATCACTTTCAGCATTTTTCTGTAACACCGCATTTCAAAAGCTTCTATTATCTTTCCTTCTGAACTAGTTATCACGCACGTTTCACTTCCATACAATGCCACGCTCAGGCCGAAGGTCTTCAGAAACATCTTGCGAATTCCTATATCAGTGTTCGAAATGAGCAAATTTCGTTTCTTAAAAAAGTCGATTCTTTGTTTGTGCTAGCCTACATTTTATGACCTCCTTACTTCTACCATCGTTAGTTATTTTATTACACAAGTAGCAATATTCATGTACTTCCTTTAATACTCCATTTCCTACTCTAATATTGCCTTCATCATCTGACTTCGTTCGACTGCACTCCATTAATGTTTAGTCTTTCATCTTATACTCTTTATACTAGACTCCGTCCGCATAACACTGCAATTCCTCCAAACCTCTGCGGTCTCAGATAAAAAATAAAAATTTTTTATTACACAAGTAGCAATATTCATGTACTTCCTTTAATACTCCATTTCCTACTCTAATATTGCCTTCATCATCTGACTTCGTTCGACTGCACTCCATTAATGTTTAGTCTTTCATCTTATACTCTTTATACTAGACTCCGTCCGCATAACACTGCAATTCCTCCAAACCTCTGCGGTCTCAGATAAAATATTCATCGGGCAAATCTCAGGGTTTTGATTTCCTCTCCTTGGATTGTGATTCCCTTTCCAAATTTCTCTTTGGTTTTCTTTACTGCCTGTTCTATGTAAACAATGAAAAGGAGGGGAACAAACTGCACCCTTGCCTCACTCCTTTCCAGATTGCTACTTCTTTTTCTAAACCCTCGATTCTTATCCCTGCACACGGATTATAACACAAACTGTAGATAATTCTTCTTTCTCGGTATCTTATCCCGATAAAATAGCTGCGTCCAATCAATATTATCGAATGCCTTTTCTATATTTACGAACGCCATGTACGTGGGCTTGTCCTTCTTAATTCGATCCTCTAAGATCAGACGTAAAGTCAGGATTGCTTCACGTATTTCTACATTTCTTCTGAAGCTGAATTGATCTTCTCCCAACTCAGTTTCAACTTCTCTTCCCATTCTTCTGTAAATCATAGTGTTAAAATTAATTTCAAGCCACTTTGGATAATATCAATGTAGAGAATGCACGCAGTTTGACAAAATGTGCCATATAATTTTGTCTTTCTTCTCATAACGTGCTCCGAATACAGCTATGCCATAGTGAGTTTTGAAGAAGAGGCTGTATATCGGGGGATCGTTCTAATGAAATGTCATCACATCCGTCTTGAGAATCGAGAGGATGTATTGTATATCGATTGGTTCGCAGGGGCTACATTGACAACCATTCAACGCAATGTGCCAGGCGGTTCTGCCCGGAAATGAAGCAGATGAAGAATACTTACACAGCACAGAGCAACGCTTTCTAGAAGTTAGACGAGCTGTTCTCAATCACAGTTATCATCCGAATTTTACAGTTTAAAAGCATCTATTTGACGCTGCATATTGAAAGTATTTTTTTCAGAAACATTAAATATTCCAAGTAGAAATCATACTACTAACGCTTCCTAGAAGCTCCATGAATGTACACATTCTACTACAGCCCATCAGCCATGCTGTCTAGAAATTTATTCGGTTTTTTTTATTGATGACCATGTACAGTATTTCCCTGCGATTATTCACTTATCGTCCACAATAATATGTTAATTATAGTTGATAGTAGCATGAGTGATATTTACTCATATTAAATTAAAGCTGTAATGGCATCAATATTGCCCTAGTTTATATGGATCGTTCATTAAAAGGCAATTACATTTTATTATCTGCTTGAAGCATGATTGTAATGGTATACTGATTATCATCATTGTTATTTAAAACATTTAAGCTCATTAGGCTTTTCCAATCGTGAAATTATCAGCGTTTCACCCCAGTGTTGCAGTGGGCTCATCAGTTGGATTGCTACAACATTATTATTATTATTATTATTATTATTATTATTATTATTATTATTATTATTATTATTATTATTATTATTATTATTATTATCAATATTATTAATATCATATGCGAACGAGCTCATTAGGGCTTCGTAAAATACTCAGAGGAGTGCGTTTGCCTTTCTTTGTGCCCATATTTCTTTCATTATTTTACTGTGAGCTTGCTTTCTGTCTTCTGACCAGCTCGTTCCAGTCTTTATCTTTGGTCTTTCTCTTGGTCAACCTGCCTCTTGTGAATTTTGGATCCGAAGATTACCCTGTTTTGGACATTTTCTGGTGTAATTCCCACCAGTTTCAAATCGATTTTTGTTTCAACAATCCATTTCTTTCTGTCTGTTTTGGCAGAATTCGACTATTTGTTTTGTAAGTCTGTCTGGGAGCATTCTTTTAATATGTCCATTGAATAGTAACCGGCGAATCCCATTGTCACTTTCAATATTTGTGCAATGATTGATTTCCTGTCTGCCTCTAAGTTGGTATTGTCTGAAGGCGAGTTTAGGGCCTAGATTTCTTCTAATGATTTTGCGTTTCTTTCCCTTCATGTTATTATCATTATTATTATTATTATTATTATTATTATTATTATTATTATTATTATTATTATTATTATTATTATTATTATTTGCTAGTTACTTTACGTCGCACCGACACAGATAGGTCATATGGCGACGATGGGAGAGGGAAGGGCTAGGAGTGGGAAGGAAGCGGCCGTGGCCTTAATTAAGGTACAGTCCCAGCATTTGCCTGGTGTGAATATGGGAAACCACGGAAAACCATTTCCAGGGCTGCCGACAGTGGGGTTCGAACCTACTATCTCCCGAACACTGGATACTGGCCGCACTTAAGCGACTGCAGCTATCGAGCTTGTTATTATTATTATTATTATTATTATTATTATTATTATTATTATTATTATTATTATTATTATTATTATTATTATTACACCTCAGAACCAGATGTTACTGTCTAATGAGTAAACGAATATATTAAATTATACACTTATCTATATTGCTCGTATGAATTAGTTCTCTAGTACGGAAGAATTTATTGATTATCTTGTGTTTACTCGTGTACGTAATCTAATGCGTGTGAACAGCAAACGACCTTCGTAACCCATCGCTGAGGGACAAGAGTATTCAATTGCATGTCGTGCACACCTGGGGTCAAGATGGTTCTGAATAGCGGTGATGATCCGCATGATCCCAGACCGTCATGTCTGTGTAAGATCCTTGTATAAGCTACGGCTGGGGAACAATAGAGAAGCGAGAACAGTGCCGGAAACACACAGGATCGACAACAAAACCTTGGCAAGTAGCGCAGCAGGAAGGAAGCGACCGGGACAGCTAGAGTAGCCCGAAAAAAAGAAGTTCTGTTCCACAGTGCAAGCAAACACAACACTACACTGCACCTCGCCCCCTGTCGGAGTGTTACTAAGACTCCTCAAGGAACGTTTTGTCACCATAGCAACACGGCGCTGCACAGCTTCTTGCGGAGAAACACGCCGGTTCACTGTACCGTCCTGCAGACGACAGAAGAGCGGACACTCACAATGGCAGAGAGTAATATTGATGGCAAATGAATCTCTTTTTTAGAAACAAGATAAGCCACTTTTTTGGCCATTTTGAGTTAACAGTGAATTTACCTTCTATATATATATACAGGGTGAAGCGTAATTCGCGCACTCGGGCGTCGCAGCGCGACTCCTCACATGCCAACAATAAAAAAAATGTCTCTTACAAAATTTCGTCTTGCGAGTATATCATCATCATCATCTGTTTACCCTCCAGGGTCGGCTTTTCCCTCGGACACAGCGAGGGATCCCACCTCTACCGCCTCAAGGGCAGTGTCCTGGAGCTTCAGACTCTTGGTCGGGGATACAACTGGGGAGAATGACCAGTACCTCGCCCAGGCGGCCTCACCTGCTATGCTGAACAGGGGCCTTGTGGAGGGATGGGAAGATTGGAAGGGATAGGCAAGGAAGAGGGAAGGAAGCGGCCGTGGCCTTATGTTAGGTACCAACCCGGCATTTGCCTGGAGGAGAAGTGGGAAACCACGGAAAACCACTTCCAGGATGGCTGAGGTGGGAATCGAACCCTCCTCTACTCAGTTGACCTCCCGAGGCTGAGTGGACCCCGTTCCAGCCCTCATGCCACTTTTCAAATTTCGTGGCAGAGCCGGGAATCGAACCCAGGCCTCCGGGGGTGGCAGCTAATCACACTAACCACTACACCACGGAGGCGGACCTTGCGAGTATATCCGGCAGAAAAACGACGTTGAAGAGTAGCAATCTGGCAACACTGTAATCACATGTAGGGTAACTACCTCTGTCAGCAGAAGTTAGTCGTACTGGACAGTTGGTGCAGTGGATAGAGTTTTTGGTTAGCATGCAGGAGGTCGAGTGGTCGATCCTGGGTTGAGGCGCATTTTTTATTTGCTAATTTCCATCTGACATTACCTACTGTTATACAGTAAGACACCGTTTCTGAGGTCACATGTATCCTACATTTACAATATTTTGTAACGATGAAACAACAAATACCTGGTTAGACTAATAAGAAATAGACAGCTGAAACAAACAGTCTTTCACATCTAGTAGATGAACTGTTGCGAATAAATTCACGCCCACGACGTGGAAAGGGCACCTTTCAAAGATGACCAATGAAAACGATTGTTCGTCCATTTCTAGGATCGTATTATGTAAGTGCAAATGGTTTCTAAAGGACCCGCTGCAATCGCTGTTGACGATTAAGATGCCAGATACCATACCACCTGGACTACATTTACGAAATAAAAAACATACACCTCAACCCAGGATCGACCACTCGACCTCCTGCATGCCAACCCAAAACTCTATCCACTGCGCCAACTGAATAGTACGACTAAATTCTACTGACAGGGATAGTTACCCTACATGTGATTACAGTGTTGCCAGATTGCTACTCTTCAACGTCGTTTTCCTGCCGGATATACTCGCAAGACGAAATTTTGTAAGAGACATTTTTTTTATTGCTGGCATGTGAGGAGTCGCGCTGCGACGCCCGAGTGCGCGAATTACGCTTCACCCTGTATATATATGTGTGTGTGTGTGTGTGTGTGTGTGTGTGTGTGTGTGTGTGTGTACAGGGTGGTCGGAAATAACGTAAACCGACTATAAGGGCGTTAAAGCATTCGTCATACTGATACGTAATTTCAAAAAAAAAAAAAAAATACGTCGATATACCTCACCGTTGTCGCTTTATTGGCCACTGAAGTTAGCTAATCAGATTACTTCGCGGGAGACTTCAGATGGGCTTTGCGAGGCGGTGATGCTATATCTTCACGTGGCTTATGGCAAGCGAGAGAGTGCCAATAGAAGAAACAAGCTCCCCCAGGGGAGGGACATGAACAAGGACTTCCCTGCTCGTAGGCTCGCCGCATAGCAAGCACGCTGCGGTGGTATTGGCTGAAACCCAGGGTGTGTTAAGTGTTTGATGCTCGTTCCCTGGCATGGCTCTCAAACCCGAGCAAGCCACGTGCAGATTTAGCAACACCGCCTCGTGAAGCCAATTTGAAGTCGCCCGCGAAACGATCTGATTGGCTAACTTCGGCAGCTGATAAAGTGGCAACGGCGAGAGATATCGACGTATTTTTTTTAACTCCTCATCAGTATGACCAACGCTTTAACGTTCATATAGTGGGTTCACGTTATTTTCGACCACCCTATATTTAGAGCCCTGCACGGATGCGGATTGTTATTGTCTTGGATGTAAATTGTATGGCAGTGCGGATAATTTTGCTGATAATTTCTGAATAATTAAGTTGATTTTCAATCAAGCGTACTATTATATTTGCTTGTGGTCAGGCGATCCTTGGCTTTGGTATGGGAGAATGGTGATATATAAAGAGCCTAGAGACCATAAATCCGAAAATCTGACCTAAGCCTAACTGGCTCTTACCCGCAATCAATGGAAGGAAGGAAGGAACAAACGTCAACACGTCAGTAGTCATCGCAAGAGAAATCCCTCAAGAACCTGTGACTGTAGCGGGTCTGGTGCCAGGTGTTAGGCCTATTGCATTATGTTAGCAGATCTATCCGTGCCAGTACCTTGGGTATAACATACTGTAGTTATTAATCCGCAGATAACCATTCGCGGATGCGGATGCGGGTGCGGATAACCATTCCCTGATGTGGATGCGGGTGCGCATAACCATTCGCGAGTGCGGATGCGGGTGCGGATAACCATTCGCTGATGTGGATGCGGGTGCGGATAACCATTCGCGAGTGTGGATGCGGGTGCGGATAACCATTCGCTGATGTGGATGCGGGTGCGGATAACCATTCCCTGATGTGGATGAGGGTGTGGATAACCATTCGCTGATGAGGATGCGGGTGCGGATAACCATTCACTGATGTGGATGCGGGTGCGGATAACCATTCACTGATGTGGATGCTGGTGCTGATAACCATTCGCGAGTGTGGATGAGGGTGTGGATAACCATTCGCTGATGTGGATGCGGGTGCGGATAACCATTCGCTGATGTGGATGCTGGTGCTGATAACCATTCGCGAGTGTGGATGCGGGTGCGGATAACCATTCGCGAGTGTGGATGCGGGTGCGGATAACCATTCGCTGATGTGGATGAGGGTGTGGATAACCATTCGCTGATGTGGATGCGGGTGCGGATAACCATTCACTGATGTGGATGAGGGTGTGGATAACCATTCCCTGATGTGGATGCGGGTGCGGATAACCATTCGCGAGTGTGGATGCGGGTGCGGATAACCATTCGCTGATGTGGATGATGGTGTGGATAACCATTCGTTGGTGTGGATGCGGATGCAGATAACTATTCGCGGATGTGGATGCGGGTACGGATAACCATTCGCGGATTTGGATGCGGATGCAGATAACCATTTTCGGAAGTGGATGCGGGTGCGGATAAACATTCGTGGATGTGGATGCGGGAGCGGATAACCATTCGTGGATGTGGATGCGGGAGCGGATAACCATTCGAGGATGTGTATGCGGGAGCGGATAACCATTCGCGGATGGGGATACGGGTGCGGATAACCATTCGCGGATGTTTATGCGGGAGCGGATAACCATTCGCGGATGCGCGTGCGGATGAGGGAAGTGCGGATGTGGATAATATTTTGTACATCCGCGCAGGGCTCTACCTATATTCACCATTGTAAACATTAAAATGACCGACTCGTTGGCTGAATGGTCAGCGTACTCGCCTTCGGTTCAGAGGATCCCGGGTTCGATTCTCGGCCGGGTCGGGGATTTTAACCCTAATTGGTTAATTCCAATGGCTCGAGGGCTGGGTATTTGTGGTGTCCCCAACATCCCTGCAACTCTCAGACCACACATAACACTATCCTTCACCACAATAACACGCAGTTACCTACAAATTGTAGATGCCGCCCACCCTCAATGAAGCATCTACCTTACAAGGCTAGAAATGGCCACACGAAATTTATTTTAACGTGAAAATCATAAGTAAGGTTATTATTCAGGGCTTTAGATAGTCATGGAAATTTGGTTGTAATGCAGGTATCGCATAAGTAATTGTTTCTGCAGTTAACAGCCCATGCTTGGCGGTAGGCTGTTACTAGTGTAATGGCCGCCGGGTTCTGAGGGTTTCATAGACTTACTAGAAATAAAATACAAATATTATATATATAATAAATTGTATAAATTGTATTCAATAGAACGTGGTACACTTGGAATGTGGGTTATAGCTCGGTGTAGTATGGGTCTATTATATGAGAACTAAGAGTTTGGAAGTAATATTAAGAGTAAACGCACAAGTCAACACAGCGCCATCTTATAACAGAGAATGCGTGTGACGTCAATCTTTCTTTTCCATTATTAAATTTGTTATTCTACACAACTGACCACACGATGTAGGGTATTCACAACGACAGGTAACCTCCAACTGAGCGCGCCATCTTATAACAGAGTATGCACGTGACGTCACATATTTAGCACAAATTTTGCCTTACTTTGAAGCGATATTTCATAAAAACTACGTTTCAGACCTTCAATGTTTTTTTTTTTTTTTTTTTTTTTTTTTTTTTTTTTTTTTTTTTTTTTTTAACAGGATCCTCCTCTTTGATCTCTCAGTTCAAACATTAAACATAATAATAAGTTAAATACTCTCGGTGATGTAGCGTTCTACAGAAACACTAAAAGCGTGTACCCGTTGTCGAGGATCGTAAGTCTACGTTAAAAACCTACTTGAAGTACTGATCCCAGATTCATTTTAATTGTTGGTGGCAAAGATAGTACAAGAAAACTGTGACATCTCCTGAGCATCAGGAAGAAGAGTCCCAATTCACGATCAGCCACTGTACGCACTTCAGCCGCGTTATAAGTAATGGCGGTGTAGTTATTAGTAATCATTATTGATAAAATAGCCTCCGTGGCTCAGGCGGCAGCGCGTCGGCCTCTTACCGCTGGGTTCCGTGCTTCATATCCCGGTCACTCGATGTGACATTTGTGCTGGAAAAAGCGGAGGCGGGGCAGGTTTTTCTCCGCGTACTCCGGTTTCCCCTGTCATACTTCATTCCAGAAACACTCTCAAATATAATTTCATTTCATCTGTCATTCATTAATCAATGCCCCAGAAGAGTGCGCTAGGCTTCTGCACAATTCCTGTCCTCGCCACTAGATGGGGCTTCATTCATTCCATTCCTGACCCGGTCAAATGACTGGAAACAGGCTGTAGATTTTCACTTTTCATTCATGAAATATAGTGTCATTTGTTCCGTATACGAGTTTATGGCGAAATAACGTTTTCTAGTGAAAAGGCATCTCTCCAGGTAAAAAGGAATAGAAAAGGGTTGATGACATTTTAAAGCTAATGGAGTATATCCCTTAAGAGGAAGAAACTACAACAATGTATGAAGAAATATTTGACAACTCGCCGGTGTAAGTAAACAATTTTCACAATGTTCTTACGGAATAATCAATTTGTAGAGAGTAATATGTTAATTTTTGTACGTGCTATATTGTTCATTTAAGTATAACGTTTATGTTGCTAACTTGTAGGGTTTCTATGTTTAAAATTCATTCCAAAATTCGTTTAAAACCATTAAAGGTCGATTCATACACCTCCGGGACGTGACGGCGCTCTCCGTTTCCGTATATCCGTTCGTTCCGACATGAATTTATCACTTTTGTTCTCACGTTTCAGTTTCGTGAAGTAACGTCGGTAGTCAAGTGTCCCATGATGAATTTTAGTGACGATGAATGATCTGTCAATGATTTGGATGAAAGGGAAGAAAGAAAAAAAAACAGTGGGTTCATCCTGTATGAAAAAGCAGGGATTTAGAAGGAAAATCTTCTACTCCGTATAAGGGCTTGATGAACGAAGAAATCAAATTTCGGGGATATTTCGGAATGAGCAGAAATACATTCAGTGTGCTGTTGAAGGAGGTCCAAACTTAAATAATAAAAAGGGACACATTTTGGAGATCTTCAATTACACCGAAGGAAATGCTAATATATGTCAATTTTTAATAATATTATTAATATATTATTATTATGATATTATATAGGCCCTATATTTTATACAATGTTTTTGTACAAATTTTAAATGCTATTTATTCGGAGCGTCGATCTAGGAAGATCTTTTGCCCTACTTTGCACCATATGTTATGAACCTGGGTGTATTTGGTAATTGCGGAAGTGTAGAGTGTTGAATGTGAGGAAAGGAACATTAAGGACGACACAAATACCCAGTCCCCAAGCCAGGAATATTAATAATTTACAATTAAAACCCCTGATTGGCCGGGAATCGAACTCGGGACCGCCGGATGACAGGCGGACGCGTTGCCCCTACACCGCGGAGCCGGACTTTATATAATGTTACTAGCTTCACTAAACTTGTATCAAATATCACATACAGTTTTTCTTAATCTGATAAGTTATAAAATGTTATAACTACTTACGTTCATCTTCCATTTTCTCTCCTGTTTCATTCCACCCACGCTTCTTCAAGTCACTGTCTATGCATATCAGATCAGCTAAATTATATCAAAAAGAGAGTGCCATCACTAATTAATCAGCAGTTCGTCTTTCATTTCGGGAGGTAAAGATCAGTTCATATTTACTCAGATAACCACAGCATTCCAAGGTAACTGAGAAGCGGGAAGGTACGAAGAGAGGAATCACTCCCGGAAAAGTAAGAAAATATCGTTGGTGAGCGAATACGTTTTGCCGGCACGGATCACGGAGAAACACTGCCTGAGGTCACAGCGAATGTCATTAACGGAAGTGTTAGAACTCATCGCTTCGTTTACGAGGCGACGATATTTTATTTTCTCGGAAGGTGCCGTCACGTCACAAATGTCACTGTCACGTCCCATTGATGTGTGAATCGATCTTAAGTTTTATCTGAACCATGTGCTTATTTCTGAAACCACATTAGTCAACGGTTTTTATAAATGTAAATAAATCATTTTAATATTTCTTTTTAATTAATCAAAGGAGACGAACTAGTTTTATATATGACAGAGAACTAATAAAATGGCGATGTTAATGATAACAATATCTTCGAAACCGGAAACACACTTGAGTTATTGCTAACTCTAGGAAAAAAGAAAACCATACGTGATTGACGTCAGAAAGTACATCTCCCCATAAAACTGGACCAAAACGACATGCGTGGAAAGGATCGCAACACATTCCGACTGAGTTGCGGAAAAAGTGGGAGAGAAAGGAGGGGAAACATTAAGAAATGATTTTTTCTTTTTTCTTTTTTTGCTATTTGCTTTACGTCGCACTGACACAGATAGGTCTTACGGCAACGATGGGATAGGAAAGGCCTAGGGATGGGAAGGAAGCGGCCGTAGCCTTAATATAGGTAGAGCCCCAGCATTTGCCTAGTGTGAAAATGGGAAACCACGGAAAACCATCTTCAGGGCTGCCGACGATGGGGTTCGAACCCACCATCTCCCGATTACTGGACTCTGGCCGCACTTAAGCGACTGCAGCTATCGAGCTCGGTGAAATAAAAAATAAAGAAAGGTCTAGTTTGAATGTCCTGAAGTAATGGAGGTAGTGGAAGTGAGTGCTATTTGGCAATTATACCTTCTAAAAGCGAATCAGAAAAGAAGAAAAGAACTGGTTCGATTCTTGGAAGAATGAACAAAAGAAAAAGAAAAGCCATGAAGGCTATGAAAATGAAAGACTCCGTAGGCTTCGCGAACCTAATACCGTCGGGATCAAAACATTAGAAGTTCGGTTTTTCGACTCTATTCAGTAATTCATAAATCATTAGACCATGGAGTAAACAACATTGATATCATCTACACATAAACTTCATCATGTTCCTAAATTTCACATCGCTAATCCACTCTCAGCGAAAGTGAATTAAAACCAACAGCAGCGGCAGAACTGCTCGATAAATAAACATTATGACCTGCGGTAGGTCGATACTATATTAGCTAACAGAATATTGCAAAAAATGAAAGTATTTTATTGTCATAATTACACAAAAACGCATTTTTCGTCTAATTTTCTATTATAACTGTTATTCAACAACACATTGTTTTACATTTTTTAATCAATTGATTCAAATCCATTGTTTACTGAAATTTAGTTTTAATACAGTAGCCAGAATAAAAACAGCACTTTCATTACGAATAAAGCAAAAATAACACAGACTAATAAAGTACTGTGCGTGTAGAGATGTTTTACACAAATTGGAGCAGTAGAATGGTGTCCACAAATGTTGCAGTGTCCGTAGTCGAATGGAAAGGACCTCAACACATCTGTCGCAGCGTTTCACTCTCACCATCCACTTATATTTTAGTCATATGGCCTCAGTTATCATATGCGGACCGTATCAGCTGCCTCTGTATTAAGTTTTACGTTCCCCATTCATTTTTCAAATGACAGAGAATGTGGAACTGCATTGGGCGTTCTATTGCCTATTTTTAATTTTGTCGAGTAAACACCAAGATCGTTTACATACCGTATTGCACGACATGCAGAACTCTTAATGGTTCGACAGCTTCTACCATGTTTGAACCCACGATCTCTGGATCCGGTGGATGACACTCTACCACTAATCCACGGATTATTTTAATATGTGCGATTAATAATAATAATAATAATAATAGTAATAATAACTAGTATTCAACGAGAAAATACATAAATAGGTTGGTGCAAGCCACCCTGTACAACACCACTTCCAATGTAAAGTTTAGAGGACAACTATCGGAGTGCTTCCCATTCAAAACAGAGGTGAGGCAAGAAGGCGAGATCACCGGGCGAGTTGGCCGTGCGGTTAGGGGTGCGCAGCTGTGAGCTCGCATCCGGGAGATAGTGGGTTCGAACCCCACTGTCGGCACCCCTGAATATGGTTTTCCGTGGTTTCCTATTTTCACACCAGGCAAATGCTGTGGCTGTACCTTAATTAAGTCCACGGCCGCTTCCTTCCCATTCCTGGGCCTTTCCTGTCCCATCGTCGCCACAAGACCTATCTGTGTCGGTGCGACGTAAACGAATAGCAAATAGCAAAAAATAGAAACGGGATTTCGTCCATATTATTTAACTGTGTCCTGGAAAAGATCATCGGGGAATGGACCAGATACCTTCCAGTGAACACCGGATTAAGAATGGGGGACAAAGCAGACAACCTAAGGATCTCATGCCTGGCCTTTGCTGATGACCTGACCGTATTACCAAAGGACATGCAAGAGGCTACGACGCAACTCCAAATACTACACCCAATAGCGGCTAAAACAGGTCTTCTGATCAACATCAGAAAAACCGAGTTCATTACCAATATCAAGGACGCCCCTTGAACAATGAGAGTCAGTGACACCAAGTATATCCAGAGAGCAAAAACTGGCAAATACCTTGGGGTGTGGATTTCAGAAAACCTTAATGAAATGGTTGCTCTCGAACAGAGAAGAATCAAACATGACAAGGCATACCATGCCTGCAGAAAATTGTACACCTCAAAACATTTACCGATGATTGCCGAACTAAGGCACTATCATGCAATAGTCAGACCGTCAGTCCTCTACGCAGCAGAGTGTCTATCTCTAACTAAGAATACCCCACTAAGAGCCCCCGAGGTACAAGAAAGGAAGTTCGTGAGAAGGATAGTAGAGCCAAGGATCCTATCAGATGGAACGTGATGGTACACACCAAACCGTGAACTCTGCCAACACCAAGAAACTCTTACAGATACCATCATAAGAAAACGGCTGGTTTTCTATGATCGCCTGTGTAAACGGATTCCCACAGGCTGCCCTATAAGATCTTTAAAGTAGCCAGCAAGCTTCCCAATCAAAACGGATGAGGCAAGGAGACGGGATTTCGTGCATATTATTTACAAGTGTCCCGGAAACGATCATCAGGGAATGGACCGGAACCCTACCAGTGAACACCGGATTAAAATGGGAGTCAAAGCAGACAACCTAAGGAACCCATACCTGGCTTTTGCTGATGCCTGACCATACTAGCTGTGGATCGATCAGGTAGAGGACGATCTGGCAGAACTTACCCGTCGTACATTTAATAATGTCATCATAATTAACAGAAGCAACTACAGTTCAACTTTCAAAACCAGGCCCTTCTTAACATCCCTTGCAGCAGCTAACCACAATGACACCAGGAAATGGTCCGAGGAACGCTAAATAAAGTTCAGCAAGAAAATGAAGGATTACTGGGCCAGCAGAAGAGGTCAAGGTACCAAGAAGAAAGCAGTAGCCAAGCCTACCAACAAGAACACCAGAAGCGTAACGATAGAAGACAACATCAACAACACAGCTAAAGCACAAGCACGGCCCAAACGAACTCAAATGATGATATTAATAATTACGTATCCTGGCCGCACACACAACTCGCCGGCTGTTACGATCGTGTTTCAGTAAGCTATTTGCTTTAAGACGCACCGACACAGATAGGTCTTATGGCGACGATGGGATAGGAAAGGCTTAGGAATGGAAAGGAAGCGGCCATGGCCTTAATTAAAGTACGCCCCAGTATCTGGTGTAAAATGGGAAACCACCGGGCGAGTTGGCTGTGCGCGTAGAGGCGCGCGGCTGTGAGCTTGCATCCGGGAGATAGTAGGTTCGAATCCCACTATCGGCAGCCCTGAATATGGTTTTCCGTGGTTTCCCATTTTCACACCAGGCAAATGCTGGGGCTGTACCCTAATTAAGGCCACGGCCGCTTCCTTCCAACTCCTAGGCCTTTCCTATCCCATCGTCGCCAAAAGACCTATCTGTGTCGGTGCGACGTAAAGCCCCTAGCAAAAAAATGGGAAACCACGGAAAACCACCTTCAGAGCTGCCGAAAGTGGACTTCGAACCCAATATCTCCCTATTACTGGTTACTGGTTTCACTAAGCACCGATCTCCCGTTAACTCTCCAGCTGTCAGATCTTCCATCAGCTGATCCCTCCACCGCCTTCTGGGTCACTCCAAAGGTCGTTTCATCACCAGATTTCCTTACTGGATCCTCTTAATAGCACTTCTCTAGGATTAGATTGAAAATCAACGGGGAGAGACCATCTCCTTATGCAACGCCTGTTTTGTTCTTAAAAGGATGCGACAAATTTCTTCTGATAATATTTCATTCTTTATTTTCGTGTAGATTGGATCCTCTAATTGAGGAGAGGAGGTTCACAAAACTTGACATCTATAAAAATATAAATGTTCTGAAGATATGATTTTTTAATTAACTCACAAATCAAACACAGTACTTTTGCAGATAATACAAGTTTAAATAAAAGGATATCAATGAAATACATAATGGATATTTTACATATATTTATAACCAAATACTGTCTCAAAATTAACCCTGAAAATATCAATTTTTACAAAAGTCATCTATCATCAATTTCTAAACTTCTTAATCAGGATTTTCAAGAAAAACTCACTATCCTTAGACATTCAAAGCATATCGTTCAACGAAAGTAAGAATAATAAATCTCAGGCATTTAAATTTGCATGCCTTTGTTCAGACGTATTATTTGCGGCCTTAAGTTAGGTACCTTCCCGGCATTTGCCTGGAGGAGAAGTGGGAAACCACGGAAAACCACTTCCAGGATGGCTGAGGTGGAAATCGAACCCACCTCTACTCATTTGACCTCCCGAGGCTGAGTGGACCTCGTTCCAGCCCTTGTACCACTTTTCAAATTTCGTGGCAGAGCCAAGAATCGAACCCGGGCCTCCGGGGATGGCAGCTAATCACACTAACCACTACATCACAGAGGCGGACGTATTTCTTTATTCCTTTGAGTTAAAACAGAACCGATGTTCATTGTCGTTTGTCTTGGTGTCAGGGTTATGGGGAGTCCGATGAGTTTTGCTCATTGTTGTGCGTTTCTTTAATGTAAATATGTTTCTCAAGTGTTAATTATGTAGGGTAGGGACCGATTAATTACGTGCTAAGAATGGAGTATATTGTGTAGGGGACGGCTTCTCAAATGATATTGTGGTTATCGACCGAAAGAAAGCAAATTAAGGACAGAAAGAAAAAAAAGATGTTTAATTGCCAGACTTCGATTACACTTCATTGACAAATAAAGCCTGTGCTGAGTGAGAGCAATGAACGCTCTTCAGGCGAGTCAATTTAATTCGCGTACAGATTTTTTTCTTTCCTCCGTGTGTGGAGATTTTATTGTGATAGTGTTTTTTCTAATTATGTCACAATTCAGGAATAAATTGATATTCGTGACCCCATTACATGTTTCTTGTCATTTCTAGCAGTGCTAAGTAGTATCCAGTAAATAGTTTGAAGCCAGAAACCCTACTTTCAGATTAGATAAGACTCCATCTTAAGTATTTTTCTTTTTTACTTCTTTTTCGGACGTTAACCCCCCCCCCCCCCCCCAATGCTCGAGTATGCCGAGGTTTACCCTTAAAGTTGAAAGATGGCGGTTCGATGCCCGTGTATGCGATTCGGGCGGATCTTCGACATAGTTTCATCCGTGGTTGTTCGTCAAGTTACGCTAACGCATTATTATGCTTGGGTCTCTTAGTGAAGACGAGGAAGGGTGTAATATACAATGCGTTTTGCCCCTTTAAGGAGCACGTAGAACCATTATTTAGCACTGGACTTCTGTTTTTTTCTTATCTTCCCAAAACTTATCCTTTCACATTGGGCTTGTCTTCTTTCTTGTGTCCAATCTTTAATGAGTTTCAAGTTCGTGGCTGTTGGGTTCTTGGATTTGAACATATATGAACTGATTTTTTTTTGTCTGAATGTGGCCCTTTTAGTTCCGAGTGTATAAAAATTAATTTCTGCAAGGTCGCTTTGAGTGTCTACCAACCAGCGTAATTTGGTTTGGCGGCTTCCGTTAACGATGAAAAAGATTTTGGGTCAGTCGAGAGTCGTCCACTCGTGTTATGTGTACGCGAAATTTCATACGCCTCTCCCATTGAACTCAGGAGAATCAATACAGTTCTTCTGAGCTTTTACGCATCCAGATACCGTCTTAAATCTTGGGTCAAAATATCTTCCTGAATATCCGCCGTTCTATTTCCTGTATGTCCTTGATATTCATGATTAAGGATGACGTCTCAGTTGCGTAGAGTGCTTCTCAGAGAACAACTATGTGGTAGTGGCGGAGTTTGGTGGGAAGCGATTTCTTATTGTACATATTCCAAGTGATTGTGTAGGCTTTACGTAATTTTTCTGCACGTGTTATATTAGGTATTATTTTCACTCCCAGTGTTTCCGATAATTTCACTTAATTACCTTATTATTTATTACATTTCATTTTATCCTATTCTACATTTATTTATTTATTTATTTATTTACTTTTTTATTTATTTATTTATTTATAACAATGAGTCAATTTTTGGCTTCCTCTCTCCACTTACTGACTGTAAAACGTAGCGAGGTTACGGTGGTCGGGAAGGAAGATATCTAGTCCATTATGAAAGTCGATACCTTTAAAGCGGTTTCTGTCCGGAGAGAGAGAATGGTAGCTGGCGGGATAAACGCATTAGTGTTCGATTGCCAATTGCAAGGGACGGCTTTGAGACGCGGCGCCTCTGACCGCCTCCAGACACTATCCTCCTTACTTACAGCAACTTCTTTCAGTTGGTGCTGCCTGGTATTCCGTTAGCATTGTCTTTATTTGGTACATCGATAGTTAGACATCCGGTTTATATGCTGTGTAAATCATCAACATAAGCATGCAACTATGCTGCAAAAAGTGATGTAATATGCATTTCAGTATGAGCGTCTCCTAGTTAAAACACAGTGTGTTAATTAATACACACGATAAATCAAGTAGTAAGATTATAACAATGTCCGCCTCTGTGTTGTAGTGGTTAGTGTGATTAGCTGCCATACCAGGAGGCCCGGGTTCAATTCCCGGCTCTGTCACGAAATTTTTGAAAGTGGTACGAGGGCTGGAACGGGGTCCACTCTGCCTCGGGAGGTCAACTGAGTAGAGGTGGGTTCCTGGAAGTGGTTTTCCGTGGTTTCCCACTTCTCCTCCAGGCAAATGCCCGGAAGGTACCTAACTGGTCACTGGTCATCCTCCCCGGTTGTATCCCCCGACCCAGAGTCTGAAGCTCTAGGACACTGCACTTGTGGCGGTAGAGGTGGGATCCCTCGCTGAGTCCGAAGGAAAAACCGACCCTGGAGGGTTAACTGATAAATAAGAAGAAGATTATCCTGCAAAAAGCACAAACGTTAGGAACACATGTTCCTCTTTCATATTACACTGCATATCCTACCTTACCTCTACACCATTTGCCTTGCAGTACACTAAAACAGACTTCTCCAACTTTTCTGGTATAAATCTGCGGCGTGTGTCTGTTAAAACCGCTTTCGATGTGGATAATGATCTCTCTACATGTACGGACCGGGAGAACGTGGGTTCGAATCCCCGTCAGGAAGTCGTAAAATTTCACTCTACCCCATCAAGTGCCGAGGTTATGGATAGTGGAAACCTTCCACCACTCCAAGGACCTCCATGGCCTGTACGGATATGACTTTGCTTTGCTTTGCTACATGTACGCATGTGGCAGGACAGTACTTGAATTCTGGAGCGAGTTTAGGTGTTAAACATTCTGGTAGATCGATGTTATCAGTATCAACCAAATATTTCTTTATAGATACCATCATGTAGCCCAGATTTCGTTTAAGGACATCGCGATATTTTGTTTGGAGACGGATTCTGAGGTTTCTTGGGACGTTCCAGTTCAAGCTTCACGTTCTCCATATGTCCAGCGAAACACCAAGACGCAACCCACGTGTTTGTATGGTCTTGAAAGATTCTGGTGTTATTTCGGAGTGTGTCTTGATAAGTGTCAGTTCCCTATGAAACGTTTCATTGCCAAAAGTGTTAACGGCATTAATTACAGACATGTTACTGTATATGATTTTGGGCTTATGCCGTGTCAAGGAAATAAGGTGAAGTGCTTTACGTTTCGCAGAGAACTGTGGACAGTCCAGAATATTTCTGATGACGCACAGCACAGTTCTCTGCGAAACGTAAAAAATTTCACCTTATTTTCTTGACTCGGCATAAGCCCGAAAGCCTATACAGTATCACGTCTGTAAGTACGCGCCGTGGAAGCATCAATGGCGGCATTAATTACTCTACATTTTCTTGAATACTGCTTGTAAAACGTGTTAAAATATGCATAATAAGAATTGAAAACACGCACAGTAAGTCTGAAATTTGAAATATATGTGCCTCTCAAATATATGTTAATATGTATATATATGCACTACTAAACTTAATAATTCGTCCAAGTCCACCTTTAAATCACTTCATTGTCGGTTTTGCAGGTCTACATCTCGGCAAACAAAATTAGCATTTTCATACAAATCCGATGTCTATCGATACTTTAAAGTCGACTCTTTCCACACGTGAAGATAAAACTTTCGTGAAGGTATCATCTGAGGAGCGTCTGTTCAAAGGGTGCTATTTCCACCCTAAGAAAGTTGTGGAAAAACGGAAGGAAACGTATAATAAAAGGCAAATGGAACATGCCCATGGTCGGGTACGGTACTAGTTATAAATAATAAACTGGTCTGGATTGCCTATGACATTCGATAGCATTCAACTACTGCAATGCATGTGGACGACCGGGCGAGTTGGCCGTGCGGCTAGGGACGCGCAGCTGTGAGCGTATCCGAGAGATAGTGGGTTCGCACCCCACTGTCGGCAGCTCTGAAAATAGTTTTCCGTGGTTTCCCATTTTACACCAGGCAAATGCTGGGGCTGTATCTTAATTAAGGCCACAGCCGCTTCCTTCCCACTCCTTGCCCTTTCCTATACCTTCGTCGCCATAAGACCTATCTGTGTCGGTGCGACGTAAAACAACTAGCAAAAAAAGCATGTGAACGAAACACTAAAAATGTTTTTGAAGCGGAAAGAGCACCTTTTCAACAGACACTCCTCATCTAATGTTGCCCAGCACATAAGCCAAACATAGGATACCTCATTAGTTCCTTGTTTACTGTCTGCGCGGAACTGCTGGAGCACTGTCTCAATTGTTTCACTAAAGTGATTTCATTTGTGAGTTAACAGCTGCCTAAGTGTATTACAGAAAGTAATTATCTCGTCCGGGATTTTTCTTTTCTCTCAGTAATGTTCATGTTTGCAGATATAAGTTGGTATTTATTAACAAAATGATTGTGATTTCACCACTGCCGGTTACTTAAACAACCACAATTTTAAATATATTTTCATCTAACGAGTGCAGTTGCTTATAGCGATCATTCGTCGAAATGAAACTGGAATATTATCAGTTTTCGACTATCGAAAAATATGCAAGTTATTATTAAGTTGATGTCATTCAAAACAGACTACAGTGCAAGATAACTGTTAGAATTGTTGAAGTAATATTCAGATTGCGTGCTTTGAATTCGGCAGATAACTAAAATAGATTTCATAGCAATGCTGGAAAAAAGAGGGTAACAAATTTGAGTTTATGCTACCTTCCACAACAACACAGAATATCAAGGAAATTTGCATATAATTGGAAAGCCCAATGTTAAACTAATATCATAATAGGAATATAGAACATACTCAACCCTTTACCCTTCCTGCCTTTGAAATGTGGCACCGGCTTGAGACATCACAGGGTCGCTGACTGGGTACTACCCACAGAGACATCTTCGAATATTATAAACTAACCTTAAATTAATTATGCAGGAAGGATAAAAGAGAAGAAAATAAAATAATTAAATAAAAATCTGAATGAGAACCTTTACGAATACAAATTTATTAAAAGACTGAACTTTGGCAAAGCAAATATTTCTGTACAATCAATAAACTCTTCGGACCAAATATTGTTTATAACCTTTGTCAACTCCGACTAATAATATCAACATCATGACTCATAAATTCAAATCTTCTTCCAAGACATTATTCGAATTTGATTTCTATTTCCTTTCATCTTATTCACCAACTCTATTCCAGTACCTCCAAATTTAACTCAATTCCATCCAACTCATTTTTGGTTATCACCATATTTCAAAATTTCCATAATAAAAAAAATTATAATAATTTACCATCATACCTTTCGTTAATTCGTGAGAGTAACCTTTGAAATGTTAGACCTTCAAACACATCATCACTATTATAAACCTTGTAATTGCAATTACTAATTATCAAATTATTTATTTGATTACAACCTTCCCCATGAAATGTATGAGGCTATGTAAATTCATTAAGCACAACATCCGCCGTGTAATTCATGAACTCATCATTTTAATTAATAAAATTCATTAATTTCATCCTAATTCACTAAATTCGTGGTTATCATGTATTATAATTATTACCTCTAAGATCATAAATTTATCCAGTTACGTTTGGTAAGATCTGGTAATTTGACCAAAATTTTGATATATCATTAAATTATTCATCTCCAAAAAAAATTTATATAAAATAATCCCTATTATTATTTGAGTCCGAAAACTATTTTACTTATTCTTTCTCAATACCATCCTCCACTCATATAAATGCCGATAATATGGAACGCACGCACGAAATCGATAGTAGCCCTGACATAAATAAATTAAATTAATTTCACCGATTCATTCAAAATTATAAATACCCCGCATATGCTTAATTAGCTGTTTATCATACACAAAACATTGCCTACCCTGTAGCAAGAACCCTACACTACAATGATGAATGCACCTTAACCTACACTGATTCTACCAACAATGGGATAAAACCTCATTGTCATAAGTACATACAACCAACGTGAACTGAATTCAACATCGCAAGAAATATTGCAACTGCAAAACAGAATTTGCATTGCTCACACACTGAAGAACATGTAACATGAACAAACACAACATAATTCAATCATATAGTCACAGGGAAAATCATTACTCACTGACTCGGCCGGACATCGAACCCCGACCCTCAGCATGGCATCATTACAGTGACCTATCATTATACTCGCCACAATGATCTGTCACGAAGTCTACCTATTATTATTTGATTTAATTGTGCTGTCCTAAGTTCCACAAAACAGAATTATCTTACGAATGACTGCAATATTTTGTTACTTATAAGACCCTACCACAGATGCTAGGCTCCCTCTAATACACAACGCGCCGACCCGGTCTGCAGCCTTATCTCACGCCCCGACTCATTTCATTAACACGGCATTTTAACTTGTCCGCACCCAATTAATATTCTCGCTCTCCGCTCTAAATGAAGCCATATGTTCCTCCACAACATCATGCGTATTCTTACTTTCTGTGCGAACAGTAACTAATTATATATAACACTCTCAATGCATCTTTATTTGTTCCATATTTCACGTATATCATTTTACATTTCTCACTCATCATTTATCAGGAACACATATATCACTATCCCGGTATTTATACATATCTGGCGCTATACAATCTCATTGGTTCGACCCCTGCGGTTGGCATTTTGTGTCTTAGATGCCCCTACTTCAACACTAGCTAACTACATCTCAGATAAATTTTAGGATGACACTTATTCCCTACAGCACAATTTCTATTCATTGGTTAACAATACACGTTACTTACTGATGACATATATTTTTCAAATCCCACTGTAATGTGCCGGAAAAACCAAGGTTCGAATCTCTAGTCAGTGAAAATTTTCTTGACGAACTTTTCATGCGACATGCCAATCTATCTACTCCCTCTGACTAATACCTTACTGATGCCTCCTAAATCACATTTATTATTTACACACACACACGCTAGTATTTATTAGAAGATCGCGCACTAAGGAAACCCATATTTCACACACGTAATAGAAGATCATTATTTACACACATTATTTCCTCATTCGCGAAGACCATTTTAAACGCACGCTATAATATCACAATATCTACTCCCCCTAGGCATCAGTATAAAATTACCTAAAAATCTAACTATCCTTGCTACAGTACTAAAAAAAGAATATAAACGAATAATCATGCATTAATTTATTTACAAGTTAACAGCTAATCATGCACATGCCAGATATAATGAATCAGGGTACTTATCGATTCGGCGACGCTCCATACTCAGCTCCACGGCCTCATGGTTTCAGGTCGGCCCCATGATGTACTTAAGCCATCATACTGGCGGCCTCAGGACCTGAACCAAAACCATTCTTCATACCCATGGTCTTCATTCTTGTGGCTTTAATGAATTCACACGACTTCACTTCTTAATACACTAAAAGCACATATAAAAACACAGATATAATTAAATTATTCTAGCACATAAACACTTATTCACAATGATAGTAAACACTTTGTCTCTGCTCTATTCCGCGAGTTTAGCACGTGGCACTGCAAAGCGTCCTTGCATCGATCTCGCTCCGATCCTATTTTCAGTTAATATTGTAAAAATTGCCTTCTTGATATTAACCAGATTTTGGTCGTTATTGAATTGAATACATAGTCTATCGGACCCGTATTAGGCTATCGACAACTAGTTAGTGAACTAGGAAATGCTCCAGATTAGGGTTCCTCGTGAACCACATGCAAGTTACGTCCGGCCCGTTCAAATTTCCGTAGCAGAGTGACTCTTCTGAGCGGCACGCGTCCTCTTCATGCACGCCGGATCCTGGATAGGGAGCTCGGGGAACCCCATCGACGATGATGTAACATCCCGTCACATATGCCCGCGATTATTTGTTCCAATAAATTGTTGCAACTATGCCGTCTTTATTTATTGTTCTCAAAATAGTCTAATATTGTTTTTACAGTATCCCTTGGCGGATTTAATTATTTTTGGAGGTCATTTGTACGGCACCCATCTTTAATTTACCCCCATCATTCCAAAACTTGCTGTGCTGCTATTCGCTGCCTGAAAGTGTTGCCAACTTAAAATTGGTGACCTTGATCACACATCTCACGGAATATTCCAGTACTTCCCATTTCATCATCGAATGACCCTGACACGTGGAACTTATCTTTGAACCAGGGCAAGCGAAATGGCGCCACACATCCGGCCTATAATGTAACTGTATTCATTCCCTTAGATGCCATATTTAAATTTATAATATTCTAAAGACAATGCTATGAGCCAATTGGGCTCAATACGAGCCTTGAAATTTCACATGATGCGTCACAAGCAAATTGTTTGTAATCCAGTATGAGGAATGGTAATGGACTGCAGTACGGAAGTTTCATATGAAATATATTTCATAATAACTATATTCGTCCGCCTCTGTGGTGTAGTGGTTAGCGTGATTAGCTGCCACCCCCGGAGGCCCGGGTTCGATTCCCGGCTCTGCCACGAAATTTGAAAAGTGGTACGAGGGCTGGAACGGGGTCCACTCAGCCTCGGGAGGTCAACTGAGTAGAGGTGGGTTCGATTCCCACCTCAGCCATCCTGGAAGTGGTTTTCCGTGGTTTCCCACTTCTCCTCCAGGCAAATGCCGGGATGGTACCTAACTTAAGGCCACGGCCGCTTCCTTCCCTCTTCCTTGCCTGTCCCATCCAATCTTCCCATCCCTCTACAAGGCCCGTGTTCAGCATAGCAGGTGAGGCCGCCTGGGCGAGGTACTGGTCATTCTCCCCAGTTGTATCCCAGACTCAAAGTCTGAATCTCCAGGACACTGCCCTTGAGGCGGTAGAGGTGGGATCCCTCGCTGAGTCCGAGGGAAAAACCGACCCTGGAGGGTAAACAGATTACGAACGAATAACTATATTCGTTCAGGAAAGAACTACGTATAACGGCATGGCTCTAACCTATAACTCGACTTTATTTGTACAAAAACTCTATTAATCGTCACTCAAAACCACAAAAAGAACAAAATCCTACTAAGATTAACTTCGTAGTGGATGGTGGTCCTCATGAGAACCACCTGCGTACTAAAACAGTGCTACCATCCCAGAACATCCAAACACGTCTGTAGGGGTGACTTCACGTTAACTAAAGCATGCATTTTGGCATTTGTAGTAGGTGGTTGCTCTATGAGCCACTATCCTGTAAAGAGTTAAGTAGGCCAGCGGAAAATTCTAGGAAGAGCATCTCCGGTTTCCACTTTCAGTATCTTTGACTCGGCCAACTTCCCCATCGTGTACCACAACAATCAGGGGGGGCTCTTTCTCTGCTTTTCACTGACCTCCACCCACATTATCACAGTTACGCTTCATGATGGCTCACTTACTCTCGAACTCCATTGTTACAACATGTTTTAAAGCTGAAATAATTACATTTTTATCTGACTGAAAAAGAGAATATATTCCAGAAATAAATCACTCTAATTTCAAAATGCAATGTTTTTATTCGTAAACTTATTTCATTAATCCGAAGTGTCTTCCCTCCCTCCGCAAAAATATGCATCCAATATACTCGGACCATTAGTTTTCTAAGCCTAATAATCCATATGATATGAGAGGGACAATTGGGTCAAGCAGGCCTTAAAACTGGGGTTTGTGCGATATTGATAATCACAGCTTAATTTCACATTATGGGGGATATCTTAACCAATAATTGAGTCAGTTAATTTTCTAGTTTGGTGAGTTATGGTAAAGTTTCCTAACTCTTTTGGGGATATAAAACCGCGCACACTAATATATTTTTCTCCAGGGCAGTTATCTGAATATAAATATTGGACGATACGCTGGAGTAGTTCTTCTACAGATATGCAAAATTTATTATCACGAGGACTCTAATATTATTCCCAAGAGTTTCTAGTTCAATTTCATGTGAATTAAGCTCACTGAGGGATATATAGCCTCGCTTCATTAACAGCTGAAGTTGATTACCTCGGAGCCAAAAGCAATGATTAGTGATAAACATCGGGTAGGGAATATCTCATTCTAGTTTGACAGTGACGTCAGTGCGTAGGAAAATTTATAACTCCACAACTTATCTCCAACAAAAGCAGCAATTGAATAGAAAAATAGAACGTGAAGGCTAAACTTCACCTGCGTGTTGATTCCAAACAAGTTGTCTTGGTGGATAAGTGGTAAAATGTCTGGCTCGTGATATCGATGTCGCGGGTTCGAACGACGCCGAAGTATTTGATTTAAGGACTGGGCACTCCAATTCATTATTGTTGAGAAATTTACTGGTAGGTAAAAGAGCGCCAGACAGACAAAATCTGAGTAATTCGGAGTCTGTAAAAACCGTAACTTATATCTTACGATAATACTGTATCAGTATTATTATATACTATTACTTAAAAAACATCTGGCTTCGTAGCTGAATGATTAGTGTGCTGGCATTCGGTTCAGGTAGCCACAAGTTCGATTCCCGGCCAGGTCGAACATCTTTAAATACTTCTGACTCAGGAACTGGGTGTTTATTTTCTTCTTAAAGTACTTCTCCTTCTCACCATATAATGTACATACAGCAGGTCACGCACTACCAACCATCACATAAACACGCTCTTAGATTAGGTGTCAAGAAGGGCAACCGATCGTAAAACTGGGTGAAATTCCAGACATCCATAAGAAGAACAGATAAGATCATTTCTTAAAAATATTTTCCGTCATTTACGTTTCGCGAAGACTTCGCTCCGCGTCTTCGGAAGGTAAACACGTCTGTCTACAGCTATGAGTTCTCTAACAATGACGACAGGAAAGTGAAATTCACTTATTGCTAGTATATTTAAATGATACTGTCGTTCTTCATCAGATGGGTTCCTATAAGTTGTGACCTACCGAGCAGCTCTTAGCCCTGATTAAGATGTTTCATGCATACGTCTGTGAGTTGTGGAGTAGACAGCAAATTTATCAGATTTATCAACACCGATGGGGGAGGAAGAATATAACAGAAAAATAAAATCAAGTGCAACGGAAGAAAGATAAAGACACAAGAGTAGAATAGGGATCAAGATGTAAAGAAAAGTGAGTCGAAAACATGTGTGACTTTGGAGGGAGGGTGAATGATGGTAACAGTACAAAGTTAAAAGAGACGAGAGTCTAAAAGAAAGTAAATCAGTAGCAAGAGCGCACAGATGAATCATCTATAAATTAAGAGGGTACGGATTTGGGGAGGAAACGAAATGAAATAGTGACAGTGAGGGGTAATCAATAACTACTGACCTGCATGTAGGACAGTCGCTCAGGTAGCACATTCACTCTATGTTGTTTGCCTGGTCTCTTCTTCAATAGCTGCAAAGACTTTGGAAATATATTGAACATCCCCCTTGGTAAATTATTCCAATCTTCTTGTAAACGAATATTTGCTCTAATCTGTTCTCTTGAATTTCAACTTTATCTTCATGTTGTGATTTTTTTACTCTTAAAAAAAACCGTTCAAATTTATTCGTCTGCCATTGTCATTCCAGAACATAGCCAGTGTTCCTGTTGAAATCATCAGGATTTTACGTATATATACCGCTTCTCTATGATCCCAAATAGGACGTGCTCAACTATTGCTAGCTGGATGGTTGAGATAGGTATTCCTTGTACCAATGGAGAAGAATGTTTGGCCAATATCCTGTATACCTTGTCGCAAGGAAAGGGAATTTTGTTCAATTTGTCCTTGATTTTACCGAAACTGTAACCAGCTTTCGTGACAGTGATAAACACGGAGTTTATACTGTGCTTGGAGAGGATTTTAACAATTCAGTCTGCGGTATTGTGAATGTAAGGAAGATAGACAGTTTACTTCATTCTGTTAGCTTTGTTCATTTCTAGTCCTTATTTCCTTGAAACGGCAAAATCACAAAAGATGATCATATCTACTAATGTGGACGGTGTAAGTATTAGTCTAAATACTTACACATTACACGGAAAAGAGAATAACAAATTCGAGGATGTTTAGAGTACCATAAATAAGTTAAGATTATTTCCGAAAATCAAACTTAAACTTTATAAAATACTATAATATTAAGTTTTAACGAGCCTATTTTACAAACTCTGGTATTAAAGAGACTATATTTTCTCCCCCTTTCTTTTGTTTTGTGAAATTAAATTCAATGGAAACTTGAAACATGTTTCTCTCTGGTAAACAAATAAAAGCAAAGTCATCTCCGTACAGGCCATGAAGGCCCCTGGACGTGTGGAAGATGAAGGCTTCCACCAAACGTAAACTCGGCACTTGATGGGGTAGAGTTGTTAGCTCTACGCCCGGCCGACTTTGCCCCTCAGGAATTAAAGTGGTACTCATGTTTTGTGAAGGCTGAGTGAAGCTCAGGGTCATGTGCACCTCTGAAAATGGAAATCTCGTATTTTTTTTTATTTTTCGACTTCCTGACGGGGAATCGAACCTACATCCTTTCTGGTGAATCGAGCACGCGTTTACCGCTTACCTCTGGCAGTCCCTTTCCCCCTGGTATCTTTGGTTTGTTGCTAGCGGCTTTACGTCGCACCGACACAGATAGGTCTTATGGCGACGATGGGATAGGAAAGGCCTAGAAGTTGAAAGGAAGCGGCCGTGGCCTTTATTAAGGTACAGCCCCAGCATTTGCCTGGTGTGAAAGTGGGAAACCACGGAAAACCATCTTCAGGGCTGCCGATAGTGGGATTCGAACCTACTATCTCCCGGATGCAAGCTCACAGCCGCGCGCCTCTACGCGCACGGCCAACTCGCCCGGTATCTTTGTGTAATTAATGTAACTCCCATAGGAACATGAAACACCGTTCTCTATAATTGTTTTGTTCAATGAATTTTACTTTCATGGAAACAGGAAATATCGTCGTTGTGCCTGCGAAATATATAATATTTTTGGAGAAATACTAACCCGTAGCACATATATTATAAAGAGCGAGAATTCCTTGACAATATTCGTACAATATTGAAACTCAGGTGACAGCAACTTACCAGCCAAAGTTCTGAGAAAAAGTATTTCAGTTAGCGGTTTATGCAGACGCAACCGCGATATATTTTATTTCATACTATGACGTAATTGCCTTCTTCCCATAGTCAAAGGAGTACGGAAGACGACGCTTTTCCGTACTGTTACTTTCCGCACTGTTACTTTTCGTACTCTTACTTTCCGCACTGGTACTTTCAGTACTGTTTCTTTGCGTACTGTTACTTTCCGCACTGTTACTTTCCGTACTCTTACTTTCCGCACTGTTACTTTCCGCACTGTTACTTTCCGTACTCTTACTTTCCGCACTGTTACTTTCCGTACTGTTACTTTCCGCACTGTTACTTTCCGTACTCTTACTCTCCGTACTGTTACTTTCCGCACTGCTACTTTCCGCACTGGTACTTTCTGTACTGTTTGTTTCCGCACTGTTACTTTCCGCACTGTTACTTTCCGTACTCTTACTTTCCGTACTGTTACTTTCCGCACTGTTACCTTCCGTACTGTTTTATTATAAATCGTCTCTGATGTGTTGAACTCCGCTTCACAGTAACGTAAACACACACAGAGAGAGATCATGAATCAAGGAATTCTAAAATTAATCTTGTTGAACGATTTCTCTGCCTAAATGCCGCATCCACCTACACAAGAACTGGCATATCTGAATTCCCAGCTTAAGTAATCTGCCGCCATAACAATACTGATTATTGTACAGGTTAATCCATTTCCAACAGATAATTATCGCTTATAGCACAGTTTATCATGAAGTCGTATTACCTTCGTTAATTCAGGACCAGAGGACCATGTTTACGATCCTGGTAGCTTAGTGGACTTAGGGGACAATATTTTTTTGTATTTTATTACAGCATAACCCAATGTACACTTCCCTTATTTATATCTTTCATGGCAAGATATGAACAACAAAACAAGAAAACTTCAATATATGGATCAAACATGAACGATTTGCGTCGAAACGTATCATGAAGATTTATTATTCTATTCATTTGACTTCAATAAATTCACCATAGTATGAAATAAAATATTGTACACAGCAGCCAATAAAGTTTGCATTACTCGTTTCGAACTGCCGTAATCACCTCACTCGCAGTGAAATATTCACTTTTCGTGGTCGTTACGTTAATAACATTTAAAACCAAACCCCATGGCGCAAGAGCCCCGTTGGGCCTTGGCCTACCAAGCGATCGCTGCTCAGCCTGAAAGCCTTCAGATTACGATGTGACGTGTGGTCAGCACGACTAAACCTCTCGGCCGTTATTATTAGCTTTCTAGACCGGGACCACTACCTCACCGTCAGATAGCTCCTCAATTGTAATCACGTAAGCTGTGTGGACCTCGAACTAGCCTTAGATCCAGGTAAAAATCCCTGACCTGCCAGAAATCGCGCCCGGGCCCTCCGGGTAAGAGGCAGGCACGCTATCCCTATATCGCGGGGCACTATGATTTATTTCGGTAATCAACGAAAACCAAAAGTTACATTTACTTCTCTGTGTACTTTGTTTAAGAAAATTACCTTAGGTAAGTCCGCCTCCGTAGCGTAACGGTTAGTGTTATTAGCTGCCGTCCTCGGGAGCCCGGGTTCGATTCCCGGTACTGCCAGAAATTTAAGAATGGCAGGAGGGCTGGTGTGTGGTTCAAATGGTACACGCAGCTCACCTCCAATGGGGGTGTGCCTGAAAAGACCTGCACCACCTCGGGATGAGGACACGAATTTACCTTGGATAAGAACAAATTCTCTACTTTTCTTGTGTTATGAATATGAACTGCAAACGAGGCATCTGAAGAATTTTGATAGATATTATATTCGCTGTCATCGAACGGCAACCTCCTCCGTCCAGGATCAATCCTGTGATGTTAGAATCATCCTATGTATCGCCTATGTATCTCTAAATTATCTCCCGTCTGCAACATTTTTTTTCAAGTGACAGTTATGTGCTGTATGTGTGGAATGAAAATCGATATCTACAACGTACCTTCTCGTTCCACCATTAGCGAACGAACAGAGATGAATTTATTACCGGCTGCCCTCTTTACCCCAGGTAATGGTCGCTAGATGCAGGTGCCGGTGATGGGACCGGGGAACTATCATATCACATTATACTCCCCCTCACTCATCAAACGCTTTGATGATGATTTGTGTATAACAGGCGAAACCAAATATGTGCAAGCTCACGTTGTATTGACACTGCCTCAATTATACTCACCTCCACCCCACTTTCTCTTAATGACACCTGTAATTATAAGATACCATGTTCTTCTACAGAGATCTGACAGTCCTCGGAGCTGAATCGATAAATGAGGGAATAGAACAAACGAGCTGAAGTAGAAATTGGCGCCTGGATTCACGTTAAATAATATCTAACTCCCCCCACCCCAAAAAAGTTTCTCTAACAGAGTTATGGTAGAGTCAGAGCCCTATTTAGCATGGGCCTTATGGGCCGGAGCCAGGGTGGCAAATTTATCGGGCGGCAAAAATTAAAAGGCCTAATAGTATGGAAACGAGTTTTTAGAATGCACGCACTTTCATAGTATACAAAAAGCGAAAGCTCCCGACGTGAATAATGGAATTTTCGTTCCGCTTATGTGAAAACTGTCGATAATATTTAGGGAAAGGATTTTAAGGTGGAAAAGTATGACCAGAAAAGGGGAAAATGGTTCTGAAAATACATACAAAAAGGTGTTGATGAAATTACATTATTAAGATTTAAACCATTTACATGAATTTTTCTCATTCCATTTCCTGGGTACTAATAATTTTAAAAATTCTCATATTGGATTTCACACAATATTTCAATGTTTTTGACAGTACGTCGCCGGCGTCTTGAGCTCAGTAAATTCTTATATAGTTACAGAAACTCCACTCGACAACTACAGAAACCAATATAGTATATCATCTCAGCAATCGTAAAGGGAGTTCAGTCAAATTTGCTATGTTTTCCACATCTGGATTGTTCTTTAAATTTAATTCCAATTTGTATTTAATACATCCATCAAGGTTCTCCTTAATACGCATCATCATCTTGCAAACTCTGAATCACATCAGGCAAATACTTACAGCTATGCACTGCAAAAGGTTCCAAATCTTGGTCTTTGTTGTTGAGTAATTGTTGGGCCTGCTTGATGAATTTTGCATCCATTAAGTCTAAGGCACATATGAAGGATTTGATTTTATCAAAATTTTCGCCCAAGAAAATCTGTTGAAGTAGAGAAAAAAGATTCTCTCTAACCTTATAAAAACGCAGGTAAAAGTGATGAAGCATGAAATAGAAGGGAAAAGGTGGCAACATATAGTAATCTCACAAAGAATATGTTGCAAAATGTGCTACAAATTGTGTTTATTTCGATTCATTTCATCTCTCCAAATACGTATATTGACCTATCTGTATGAAAATAGCTTTGTCATTGGAATGGCGCTACATCTTAAAGTCCTTCCACTAATTATAAATACTATCACAATGTTGAAACACAGCCCCTTCGGTTCTGCGTACGGGTAACAAGGTGACTTCGGGCTGCAACTTCATCAAGCGGGCCGTGAATCAACGCCACCTAGAGACAACGCATAATACCAAGAGTTCCGGAGAAGTCGGTGGAAGCTATTTTATTCACTTCTATTCATTTTTAATTTTTTTAGTTTTATTGATCGTTTTTCGTGTTACATGTGGATGGTCGAAAACCATTACGGTAAGTGACGCAATTATAACAGATTCGGAGAAAAGAAGAAGAGGAGCAAAAGTGAATTTTTCTCTGAAACACCAACATTGGACTTGTTTTCCACAGGATCCAAACTATAACTCAAACAACTTCTCATGGAATGAAGAAAATAAAAATGATAGTAACGGCACAGAAAATTTTGATAGGTGTAAACCCACTTTGAGTTGCGTTTCCATTGGTCTGCTCCTGAAACTGTAAGTGAAAATCATGACGACGATCTACCAAACGATTACACTTATTTTTCACTTATGTATAATGTTACTAAAGACTATTACGATGAAAGTGGAGTAAATCAGAATCAGAATATTTTCTGTAATTCTATGCGGATGTATCCAGATAATTAGCGATTTCTGACAAAAGTGCTGTTTGAAAGAAAGCTTTTAAATGGAGACATTATGAAACATGAATATATGTTGTTGTTTTTTCCTGCAGCCAGTGATCTGTTCTTCTGCTCCTTGTAAATGTTTTGGAGGGACAGTGGTAATTGTGGTGATTATTGTTTTGTTTTTTGCTATTTGCTTCACGTCGCACTGATACAGATAGGTCTTGTGGCGACGATGGGACAGGAACGGCCTAGGAATGGGAAGGAAGCGGCCGTGGCCTTAATTAAGGTACAGCCCGAGCATTTGCCTGGTGTGAAAATGGGAAACAAACGGAAAACTATCTTCAGGGCTGCCGACAATGGGATTCGAACCCACTATCTCCCGGATTCGAGCTCACAGCTGCGCGCCCCTAACTGCACGGCCAACTCGCCTGGTGATTATTTTAAGAGGAAGTACGACTAGGCAATCATCCTCTAAATAACATAAATCAGACAGAATAAAATGGAAGGGATCCGACACTTAGGAAAATGAAGATATCGGCCAAAGAAAGACAAGGGCCACGAAGGCCATGAAAATGAAAGATTTCCTTGGATTAGCAAATCCAATACCGTTGGGGTCGGAAAAAAACAAAAATTGACCAAGGCAGATGGGATAGTATAGACGACAATGAGGAGTCTGTCACAAGTAAGTGGAAGCAATGCCACGACTCAGCTAAGGGTCCCGTGGTCGCCAAACCAGCTCCAAAGTTCGGAGGCCCAGCGCCCCTATTAGTCACCTCTTACGACAGGCAGGGGATACCGTGGGAATTATTCTACCGCTCCCAGACACAGGGGCTTTCGGAGGGACATTCGAATTTGCAACAACTTGCTTCAATGAGTGGAAGCACGGAAATCAACGATTAAAGGAACATGAGAATGTCTCCTCTGATCGCGATCACGTGGTAATGTTTAAAAACCAGGGTAGTGAATTGTGCAGAGTTGACAGTCGTCTCCTCTTTCAACTGCATTCTTTTTTATTAGTTATGCCGAACTAAGGAGCGCGTGTGAACTTATTTAGCACAGAGTTTCTTCTTGTCTTCTCAAAATCTCTTCATCCTTTCGCTGTGCTTGTTTTTGGGTTCTTCCGTCCATCCTGTAGCTTACGCTTCTTTTTGTCTTCCCAAAATCTCTTCATCCTTTCGCTGTGTTTCTTTTTGCGTTCTTCCGTCCATCCTGTAACTTGTCTTTTAGGTTGATCAGCAAATTTGTCTTTATTTGTGAGATTTCTGATTTGTTTTCTGTCTTGCAAGATTTTTTCATTTATACCAAATTCCTGAAGATCTTTGTTTATTTCTGTAAGCCAGTTGTGATTTTTAGAGATACTGCGAGATTTAGTATTTTGGAATTATTATTATTATTATTATTATTATTATTATTATTATTATTATTATTATTATTATTATTATTATTAAATGGTATTATGTATCAGTACAATACTTCCAAGGTAAAATATCACACATTAAGTCCTTCATTATATAAAAGTAATAGTATTTGCAATTTTGTTTCATCAAGTTTAAGGAAGGGTAGTGGGGGAAAATTATTTGAGCCCAGAGGAGTCGCAGTAGTTAAATTCGACTCTGCGTAGAGTTAGTCTTATAAAATAATTTCTTATAATATATTTAGTTCTTTCCGAAGGTAGAACACAGGCAGGCAGCTAGCCCAGGCCCCATGGGTGGGGGTGGTAGAACACGTGTATACTCTGCCTGAAGTATGTGACGACTAAATGGGTACCCAGAGGTTCTCATCTTGGGACTGTGGGTGGCAACCACGGGGCCCTGCCTGACCCTGGCATTTTCCGACTTACTTACATCAGTATCTTCTTCTTTTTTCACTGGTTGCTTTACGTCGCGACGACACAGATAGGTCTTATTGCGACGATGCTATAGGAAAGTGGCTGGGAGTGGGATCGAAGTGGACTGGCCTTATTTAGGTCACAGCCCAAGCATTTTCCTGATGTGAAAATGGGAAAGAACGGAAACCATCTTCAGAGGGTTCGAACCAACTATCTCGCTAATGCAAGCTGATAGCTGCGTGACCACTTGCTCGGTTTTAATTAGGTGGACTTTTATGCGATAAACCCCACGTGTATCACGAGAGATCCTTACATGCTGATATCTTACAACAGAGAACGTTAAATGGGCTTTTTCCAAACTTCAGATATCCGACTTCATCTCTCTAGAACACATAATTTGAGGATATTGAAGCTCATTCTTTACCACTTATCCACAGAGGGAGCAATGAAAATTGTAATTTGATGGTGTGATAAATGTTTGCCACCGTGATTCGGCAACGAAGTACTCTTCTCATTAGTGTCTCAGTGCACTCGACTCAGAAGGTGCCTGGAAACAATACGAAACACATAAAATTACAGCCAGTCCCTGTCTCTACAAACAGATTCAAGTAGAATAGAATACTCCCATCTCCTAATTCTGGATCGCCAGAAGCTGAGGAGGGAGTAATTATTTATTGCAATACAAATTATTTTGTTACATGGAAGATTTTGTTCTATTATTACCTAAAATTTCACAATAGATAGATATTACAATTACGCCTACTCACCATTTACACTCGATCTCTAATTTGTAGTTTCTAATTTTTTCCTAGACGTTAACATTGTTATATACAGTAGTCTAGGACAACTTGTACATTACTCTTATTAATGCGTGTTAGTGCAAGAATTTATTTGTGTCACGAGTCTGAACAATGGTATCCTTAGCTTACATTAGACATTATTAATTAACTGAATGACTTTATGAATGAATGAATTGCCTGATTGGATTGGATTTCATGAGTGGATGAACACTCTTCTCCCTCAATCATGGAAGATTCAAGTAAATTATATCAGATTCCATTAAAATAGAACAGAGTATTTCGACAAGCTCCTCTCATACTTTCATGAAGTGTACATTCACACATATTACAGCCGCTGTATCTGCTTATAATCAACTAAAGAGTTACAGTTTGACCTGAATACAAAGAAAAGTTATCAACTGTCCCTTCTTCCCTTCCTTGTTGACACAGTTTACTGGAGTTTGTCATTCTTCGCCTGTTTATTATATTAGTTTGAACTTCCTTTCCTTGGCACGTTCTCTTTCACCGCATCGTAACTTTAAAGCAGACCCTTCCTCCGTGTTATGAACTTTGTATATATATGTTTTATAAACCCTAGTAGGAGAAATTGTTAAAGAAACTTGAGTGTTGGAGAAGCCAAATACAAACAACAAAACAAAAGAAAAGAAAACATCGGGGTACAAGAGGAATTGGACCTCAAAACTTGATACACTTTTCCTCGTTTTTATTACTCGTACAGTGGAAAGGAAGAGAAGGCTTGGTTTTCCTCCCCAGGAGTATAAGAAGAAACAGTCAGCGACGTAGGCTATATATGACACTGAATAAAACGGAATATGACAAATTGAGTTACAAGAGAACTCATTTCTTGTGACTCGTCCCAACACCAATATTCCGGAAACTCCAGCATTTCTCGATAAGCCTGCGGAATACATAACATTTCTTATTTATTTCAATGGATACGAACTTTATAGCTAAGTATGAAGGATGATTTCAACTCACGTTCTTTTGAGAATCAAGTCTACACCCTTCAATGTTTACTCTGCGTTAGATGAAGCCTACTGTGATTTATTAAATAAATAAGTTTCCCGTCTTCCAATGAGTGTGACCACGCAGATCCAGAATACAATCAAAAATAACTGTTTATGCAATTTGAATTTAAATATGCAGTTGGATTTTGGTAATAATCACCTGATGTTTAAGGTACAAATCAAAATGTACAATTTGTACTGATCTCTATCAATAATTTGTTCAACTTCGTGGAATAGAAATTTTAAACTTTTCAAAAGAGTTACTCTGATTGTTTTAATTTTTTTTTTTTTTTTTTTTTGAAATGAACCACTGGCTCCAAATAGAAGGCTTCTTGATGATGAGAGGAAATGTTGTACTTTGTGTAATGATATGACAGGCATGGGGTCTTAAATGGCTGTTACCAAGATTACCGTAACTTCCTCAGATTGATTCTAGTCCCTTCATAAATGAATGGAATTATCTAATATCATTGCTTTATTATCCTTTCTATGTATGTCCAAACGGTATGAAACTCCTCGTGCACCTCTAATTCGCGCTTTATCATATACAATTTAACTATTATATTAATTATTTTTGAATTTCGAAAATTTAAAGCCGGCCCCGCAGTGTAGGGGTAGCATGCCTGCCTCTAACACGGAGGCCTCGGGGTCGATTCCCGGCCAGGTCAGGAATTTTTACATAGATCTGAGGACTGGTTTGAGGTCAACGCAGTCTACATGATTACAATAATTAAGGATCCCAAATCTAGAAGGCCAAGGATAACGGCCGTGCTGACCACACAACACCTCGTAATCTGTAGGCCTTCCAGCTGAGCAGTGGTTGCTTGGTAGGCCAAGGCCTGTCAGGGCTGTTGTTTTGTTTTACTATATTTTCATGGGTGACATTAATGTAGAAAATAAATTTAATGCTTGGAAATAATGTAATCAGTATAACACACATCTTCAGGAAGTCTACATATAATAGTTTATTGGTCCATTTTTCTTCCCATGTTTAAATCATTTCATTAAACAACAGCTCGTGCATTGCCCACATTTTTCACATTTCTTCAAATTTCAGAGCTTAAAATATTGTAACGAATAATCTTTAATGTATGTTAGGTTTAAATATTTTGAAAACAAAGAGAACTAACAAATTGCTAATATCTCTCTAAATTCATTAACTGCCGAATTTCCTATGTTTCTTAAGGCATGTAGTAGCCGGGATAAATAACATCAAATACACATTCTGAATAACTATGACAGGAGCCACAAATTGGGATCAATTATTAAGTACATCACCACAACAACAGCAAATTAATTGTGGAAATAGTTGTGAAATATAAAGTATAAGAAACAAAATAATTTATTTGATTATTTAATAATGTGAATAACATGACGTACATCTTTTCAACAACACAGAGACGAAGAAACCTTGAAAAACTTGTGCTCACCCTACACGTAGTACTCGAAATCTAATGTGTTTAAAAAATTCCAAACATTATTTCTTATGTTCTCGTTCAGGTCTACATGGGGCTTAAATTCTTCATTGTGTAACATCAATAATTAACAATAAAATAAATAACGAGTGGCGAGAGGTGACAGAAATGACGACAAACGTTTCTGCAGTGCGCTCTGTGCCCAGCAGATCCCTGGACAACAACATCTGTCGGCACTGGTGCGGATAGAAAGAAACTCTTGCTCATGTCCTAGAATACAGCAAACGTAGACCGCTTCTGCGAAACACTCGACATCATCAAATTAGATCGTTCATAGTCAAAGAACTGTGGAAGAAGGTTTTTAATGTCCACAAAGAAGTTCATGGATTGGCCTTGAACGGCAGTTCTTGTCATATCGACACGATATATTTCAGAAACTGCAGCACAAAAGGTTTCATGACAGATCAAAGTGTATGGTAGGGGGACCAAATTCCGTCCCCGTACTTAATTTCGTCCCCCTAGGGATTTTCAGTTTGCACGGTTGGTACCCAATGTCCAGTAGTCTCATCCCGTTGTCTTGTTGTGAGAGTCGGTTGTGTGCACCACGTTTAGTTTCCGTTTACAAGAGGATTCATTTTTCATGCTGAGCTGAGTCAGTGCAGCATTCATATTAAGAGACTCTTATTCCTAGAGTGAGCGCTGGTATGTGGATGAAATACTTGACTGCATTTCAGTCGTTTGGTGTAGTTTCTGGCGTGTAAACGCTACAGTGAGGCGGTGGCATGAGTTACTGTATCAGCCTTTATAATAAATCAGGTAATGTTCGTAATTTCGCCCCCTTCATTTTATTTGTTATTTATGAAGTTTAGTATTATATTCAGACAGGAAAATGCAAGCGCTCGTATAATGAGGCTATGCTGAAAGCGATTAAGGTAGTGAAAGACAAGATAATGGGTTACAAACGTGAGAGTAAAGCGTTTAACATCCCACGAGCAACGCTGAACGACTATGTTTAAAATACTGCAATACAAAGAAAACATTTTCATAAATGGCCTTCAAGTAATTCATTATAGGGAAATTGTTCATAAATTTAGTGGGGACGAAATTACGAATACATTTTTGGTAGTTTAGTTTTTGTAGTATTTATGTGAAATATTGACTACCTTACGTTATAACAGTTTCATTGTAGCTTGCCCGTAAGTGGAGAATATATTCACCAATATATATAACAATTTTTTGCCTTGTCCTTAATGTTCGTGAATATCTAAAAGTCCAAATATGCTAAGGGGACGAAATATGGGCCCCATACCTGACAGTTCGAACACCACAAAGGGCAACCAGAAGAGGAACAAGAGATCTACGAGCCCACAATTCCCTATTACAAGTCAAAATAAAATCTTCAAGAAATTAAAAAGTAATAGGACTAATGGTCGGAGCACGGGGCACCATATACCGACACTTCAACGACACATGGGACCATTTCCAGCTACTCATGTAGAGCATTCACGAAAGTGTTACGATAGCCCTCCGAGGTTCCATTAGGCTCCTATGCACCATACCGTTTTGAGCGCATAATGTCGTTACTGATAAAAACTTTGAAAATTATGTCATTCCTATGTTTATTCCTTTGTAATGTCTCTATCACATGTGATCCGTATTACCTTGTCATTCATGGCAGCATAATAATACAGGAGATTACTCTTTATATAATATACCTGTATATTTTTTTAAAATAAATTAGACTAGTTTCAACCGTATGACTCGGTCATCTTCAGCTACTCACTTACACAAGTTAAACACAAGGACACAGTCATTAAATAAAATATTCCATCTTTGATGACTGATCATTTTGGATTATTTAGTTGTTTTATGATCTAAATACATGATATACTGGTTACTCCCATAATAACTAATGTGTTCCAGATGAAATAATTTCTTCACATCCCAAGTTTTTTTTAAAAAATGAACATTTTTAACAACCATTACCAGGTTGTTTGCCTGTAATTTGTACATAATCTTTCGATTATTTTAAAACATTGTTAGTATGTATGACGCAACCTTTACACAATTGGAACATTCCTATCAAATTTTTAAATTAGTCTATTCTCATTATTTCAGAAGACTAGTGACAAGTGACAAATCAAGAATTTTAATGTCGATTATAGTGTTTCACAATGTATTTATACTTTTCGCTCAGGGTTTACAAATCCCATATTATGTAATGATTGTATCATTATTTTGGTTTAACCCTTGTAAATGAATAGCTGAAGACGACTGAGTTATACTGTTGAAACTAGTCCTATTCGTAACAAACCGGGCGAGTTGGCCGTGCGTGTAGAGGCGCGCGGAAGTGAGCTTGCATCCGGGAGATAGTAGGTTCGAATCCCACTATCGGCAGCCCTAAAAATGGTTTTCCGTGTTTTCCCATTTTCACACCAGGCAAATGCTGGGGCTGTACCTTAATTAAGGCCACGGCCGCTTCCTTCCAACTCCTAGGTCTTTCCTATCCCATCGTCGCCATAAGACCTATCTGTGTCGGTGCTACGTAAAGCCCCTAGCAAAAAATATTCGTAACAAGAATATAACTGAATATAACTGAAAAATTCGTTTAATCACTGACACAGAGGATAATATTCTGAGGTAGACAACAATATCGTAAGACCACCTCGCATCATAAGGGTAGAATATTTCTGGTGTTAATTAATAAATAAAATAAACTTATACCAAAATGTAGCCCATCTATGGTTATTGTATAATAGTTGGATAACCTTCAGCAATCCACAGATATTTTTTAAACTATTGTCTGCATCAGTTTTCAAGATATTAAGTTCATGCATTGTCTCTTCTGACAGAAAATGAGAAGTTCCACTTTAACATCTTAAGAGCCGTCGCAGCAGTATGAAAATGTTGAACTTCATTTACTACAACGTGTCGTTTTCTTGGGTGGTCCTTACAAAATATATTTCTTCTCCCTCCCACGAGCTTAATATATTAAGTCCTTTCCATAGAAAATGTGCCCTTGCAGCGAAACAACTGTTGCAGACTTCACTTGAGGTCTCCCCTTCTTCAGCTCCATAAAACTGGCGCTTATTAATTTTCTCTTCTTTATATTTCATCTCTCATACCCCTTTCATTCTTTCACATCATAATAGCATGTGTCAACCTCATATGGTTCCCTTTTAAATAACCAATCACTTCTTTTATAACCCCACTCCGAGGGAGAAGAAAGATAAAACATTAACGTTAAAATACTTTTAGTACCAAATGGGGCATACTACCATAATTACACATTTTGAGCCTCCATTTCGCAAGCCGTAAATGAAGTTATTTGCTATAATGTTCTAAGCCTAACACGTCCGAAGAGAAAAGAGTAAGATAGGATTCTGATCGTAAAATACAAAAAGGAGAGGAATGAAGAAGAAGATTAAGTGCTCTTTTATCCTAAGTCATAGTCTCGGAAATTCCATACGGGGTGTATGTAGCATGAGCATCATTTTTAAGAAGTATTCCTTGAAACATGCACAAAAAACATTCAAGCTCTAATGTGTTAAAAATCCGTTCTTCTTACGACCTCGTAAACTCGTTTTATAACCTCAATGGATCTTCTATTCCGAACGGTCCTAGAACTGAAAAGTTCGGGGAACCGCGGGCGTAGAGATAATATTCTGAGGTAGATAACAATATTATAGGAAGACCTCAAATGATAAGAATAGAATGTCTCTGTTATTATTAGAAAAAGTTCATTCGTAACTTTAGCTAAACTTTGGGCGAATTTAGAAGACCATTTATGTGATAGGAAATATTCAAACAGAGTAATAATCCACACACTCGAAATACAACGTGTTAGGTCATTGAAAGTTTATTTTGAATACAATGTGGTTGTTAAAACTCATTATTCTTTGACTTGGCCCACAACAGGCGACTTGCATGCACTCTACCGTATGATGGAAGTAGTGCCTAAACTTTAAATTACTGTTACAAACTTTCTAATAGAACAAATATGTCCTAGGCGAATATAGCTCAATTGTATAGAGCAACCGACGCGATTAAAAGACATTGACCGTTGCCAACTTGCAATGCATGGGATTATAGTTGAAAATATGTAGTAGAACTAGTCGCAAAATGTAATTTTTCAAGCAATTTAATTTGTGGAAAAATTAGGCCTGCAAATAAACTGCTAATGTTAGATTGTAGAAACGCAACTCCCTAATAACGATTAAAATCTTTAAGTATTAGTCTTAAGGAGAGTTTAATTTTTGCTTTCTTTCCTCGTTTGTTTTACAGAAGGCTCATTAGAACTATGTTTTATCATGTTTTAATGTATTCTTGTTCTATTTTTGTATATTTTGTCTTGTATCTATGGTTAAGTCCCTATGAGGACGAAACATGTCCCATTTTATTAAAATATTGTTATTCTGAAAATCATTTTATTGTAAAGGTGGAATTTTTACCTTGCATGCTGGCACAGTCAAGCTCTGGTCGTTTCGTAAAAAGACGTGGAAAGGATCCGTATGATATTTAACAAAGTGTGTATTGTTGACATTATCGTATTTTTCTTGACTGTCGTTAACTGAGCTAAATTATACACTTCTTTTTGTATTTACCTTCTAATTCAGCACGACTTCATGAACTTTTCATTATAGCCCATATCGGGAGAAATAGTGCACTGTAAACACGCCCACTTAAGCTGAATCCGAGCTTCGTTTCATATTATAATTTAAAAATTGGAGCCTCCGTGGCTCCTGTTGTAGCGCGCCGGCCTCTCACCGCTGGCTTCCACAGTTCAAATCCCGATTACTACATGTGAGATATGTTTTGGAGAAAAGCGAAGGCAAGACAGGTTTTTCTTTGGGTACTCCTGTTTCTTCTTCAACTTTTATTCCAGCAACACTCTCCAATATCATTTCATTTCATCCGTCAGTCATTAAACATTGCCCCAGAAGAGTTCGAAAGGTTTCGGCAGTCGGCACAATTCCTATCCTCTCCGCTATATGGGGGTTCATAAATCCTATTCCTGACCCGTCGAATGAATAGAAGCAGGTTGTGGATCTAGTTCAAATATATATATATTGTCTCCCTCAAATTTGGCCTACAATAAACATTTTATTGTGTATTCAAGTAAGAGGCTATTATTTCCTTATCACGGGTGATACATTTCCAGCCCTGGGTTACAGAGACGTGTTCGCATGTACGGAACCGGTTTTCACCAGCCGAGAGCGAAGTATTGATTTCCTGATCGACCAGTCAGCTGTGTCACATGACCCAGTGGAAACTTTCAAGGCCACCGCAAGGTGAATAACGCGTGCCAGAATCTTCGAGTGAGAGTACATTCGAGAATTGTAATGACCTATCAGGTGTAAGACAACGGCCAATTACGGGTCGATATGGAGACACACCCACCTTGAGAAATGCTTAAATACCCAAGTTTTCAGAAGAAACGCTCTCTTATTTATTTGTTCTACTGGCTCGTACTTGCATTCTTCTGGGATTTTACGACGCGGGCACTCTGTCACTGGACTCTGCATTATTTCTACTCGACGACATTACAAATCAACTACCCTCTTATAGTACAATAGTCAACGCGTCTGATAGATTTTCGCAGGCTAAGTTACTTGATGTTCATCTCTAAAACTCGACGTATTCCATAAGTTTCTAGATAGCAGAACTGGATATCTAGAATGCCAAGACTTCTTTCGGCTATTATCAGATCAAATTGAGAATTTATAGAGGGAACAAAATCAAAATTAAGATGCATTTCATTGTCTCATATGATAATGTTAATTCCGTTAGTACCTTGTTTATGTTTCACTACCTGGGCAGCCAATGTGAATATTTTATTCGATTTCGTTTCCAAAGTGATTGAAAACTTTTGACTGTAAGTGTAGATTCTATTTCGGTTCACTACATTCCTTTCTCATCCCTCTGCGTATACAGTATATTAGTATTAATAGTGCCCAAGATATTAAACTGAACAGAAGTCTTCAAATTGTATAAAAATCGGGTAAGGAACTTGTACATAATCGAGTAGAAAGTTTCCAGGGAAGATATACGAAATTAAACTTATTAGATCACTTTCCAATCTAATTTTAAACATTTCCAATCCGAACTTTTATCAAGTATTTCCTGACAAGAAGCCCCTGAGATAACAAGATGAACAAATGCACGATATTAAGTGAGAAGTACTGCGAAATGAAATAAAGTAATGAGACCCTGTTACTAAAGTCCAGTGAGATTCAAAGACGATATATTATTTAATAATAGAATATAACACGAAGTTTATCACCGCAGAAAAATGATCTTATTAACTTCTTTCATTTCAACGAGAATAATCAGGTTATAGAAACTTGAATTCAGCAACTTTCAACGTAAAGTGGTATTTTGGAAAACGACTTTCAGTTTCATCAGAAGTAACAGAAGTTTGAGAAAGGAAAATTTTAAAAATGACAGGAAATTCTCATTAATTCCACTAGTTAACGTGAAGAGAATATTTATTCATAGGGAAAGACGATCAAGTTTTGATTGCATCTGGATGGGTACTGCGGGTCCTGCGACGTGGTGTGTTGGGCGTTATGCAGCAACAGGAATCCTGACCATGTTGACAAACTCATATCCTCTTAAGCGTATTCAAACGACATGAGCGTGCCGTATGACATACAATGGTAAGACTCATGACCGATTTCTGTGAGCTAACATCGTCTTAGCCAGTCCTATTCAAATTCTGTGGTGTACCTCCATGACGAGGTGCAAAAATCTGGTACTTTTAGCTTGCATTCGGGAGATAGTGGGTTCGAACCCCACTTTTGGCAGCCATGAAGATGATTAGTCTTGATTTCCCATTTTCACGCCATGTAAATGCTCCGGTTTACCTTAATTAAGGCCACGGTCGCTTAATTCCTACCTCTAGCCCTTTCTTATTCCATCACCGCCATAAGGTCTATCTGTGTCAGTGTGATGTAAAGCAAACTTTAAAAAAAAAAAAAAACAATAATTCTCGTTGTCAACGAAGGCGATTTATAAAGTTGATACACGTAATATGCGTTAATAACTTTGGACATAAACTTAATATTTCCACTGTGATCCTTCACTGTACCACCATCATATAGCGACTGTTCCAACTCAGTGTAACCCGCATTTCTCCTCTGTTCAACTATATGCCTCGAATTTAGTAATGGGAAATTAGCAGCTCATTATTCTGCTTCCATCTGACAATTTGGCCGTTGTGTTCTTTCCTATAGCAACTCTCTCGCTTAGGAGCTTATATAGATACGAGTAAAGAACAGGAATCAGAGATAAGAACTTTTTCGGATGATGTTATACTTTATAGAGTAGCAAAACGGGTCCAAGATAGTTAGCATCTGCAAACAGACCTCGACAATGTTTTGACATGGATGATGATAACCGGGGTAAAAAGTCAGGTTGTGAGTTTCACTAGTAGTAAAAACCATGTCAGGTTAACTGAGTTGACGGGATCAAAATTCCGTGTGGGGATCACTGCAAATAGCTAGGGGTTCATGTAACGAAGAATCTTTACTGGGGTAATCACGTAAACGGGATTGTAATAAAAGGGTACGGATTTCTGCACATGGTTATGAGGGTATTTAACGGTTGTAGTAAGGATGTAAAGAAGAGGGTATATAAGCCTCTGGTAAGACCCCAACTAGAGTATGGTTCCAATGTATGGGACCCTCACCAGGATAACTTGATCCGAGAACTGGAAAAATCCAAAGAAAAGCAGCTCGATTTGTTCTGGATAATTTCAGACAAAAGAGTAGAGTTACAAAAATGTTGCTAACATTTGGCTGGGAAGATTTGGGAGTTGCTTGACTAAGTGGTATGTTCAGAGCTATCAGTGGAGAAATGGCGTGGAATAACATTAGTAGACGAATAAGTTTGAGTGGTGTTTTTAAAAGAAGGAGAGATCACAGCATGAAGATAAAATTGGAATTCAAGAGGACAAATTGGGGATAATATTCGTTTATAGGAAGAGGAGTTAGGGATTGGATAAATTTACCAAGGGAGATGGTCAATAAACTTCCAATATTCTATGCAAATGCCATATTGACCTTATTTTTTTTTTTGCTAGGGGCTTTACGTCGCACCGACACAGATAAGTCTTATGGCGGCAATGGCATAGTAAAGGCCTAAGAGTTGGAAGGAAGCGGCCGTGGCCTTAATTAAGGTACAGCCCCAGCATTTGCCGGGTGTGAAAATGGGAAACCACGGAAAACCATTTTCAGAGCTGCCGATAGCGGGATTCGAACCTACTATCTACCGGATGCAAGCTCACAGCCGCGCGCCTCTACGCGCACGGCCAACTCGCCCGGTTATTGACCTATTGAACCAGGTGGCAGATCAGTGGTGATTGATTGATTGATTGATTGATTGATTGATTGATTGATTGATTGATTGATTGATTGATTGATTGATTGATTGATTGATTGATTGATTGATTGATTGATTGATTGATTGATTGATTGATTGATTCCCTTGCTGACTGGAGGCATAGCAGACAGGTTAGGGAAGAGTTTCTCAATCCATCAGGCAGCTGACTTGCCTTTTAAAATATTATACCCACACCAAGTCGAAGGGGAATATGGGGCTAATTTTAGATAACGAAACCTTGAAAATTCTTCTGGTTTATAACATAACTTCTTTATGGTTCTAGAGGTCAGTTTGGCTCAATTTTTACCCTTCCTCAAGCCAACCCTATGTGAATGGATGTATTCAGTATTAGGCGTTTATATAGAGATTGATAGTGTGGTGTATTGCATATTGGTGAAGATATAAGTGTATAAAGACGAACAGAAACGCTTCGTCCCCAAGCCAGATGAATTAATCATACCCAGTTAATATCCCCGGCCAAGCTGCGAATCGACCCCAGCTATTCAGCCAGGGAGCCGGACTGGTTTAAAATATAACGTAATGTCTTAATATGCAATTATGTTTCAGGCTTGTATTACCTTTACCATTCCTTTTCTATTTGGCGTGTAACATAATGTAATTCTGCTCATTTTCAGCCTCTTCTTAAGAATAATTACATCCCGTAACAGGGGATCTTTTAAAATATGAATCATGACATCAGAATCTGATTCGTATATCCGCTTAGGCGGTTATTAAATTTTGAGCATCTTTAATTCCAACTTTGCTAGTAATTAGTATGAGACTAGTCCCTGATTAATTAGGCGTTGTATTCTCCGTTTAGGAATCTCATGTGCGTAAAATTCTAGTTATTAATGCTGTAAATTATGATTCTGAATACAATTAAGACAAAATAAATATCAATTTATTTATTGACCCTATCTGCGTTTTAGACCAACGCTTGACATCATCATCTCCATAAAACGTAAGGACACGGTTACAATAACAAATGCAAAAATAATATTATCTACAAAAGAAGTGATTACCGAGCTCGATAGCTGCAGTCGCTTAAGTGCGACCAGTATCCAGTAATCGGAAGGTAGTGGGTTCGAGCCCCACTGTCGACAGCCCTGAAGATGGTTTTTCCATGGCTTCCCATTTTCACACCAGGCAAATGCAGGGGCTGTACCTTAATTAAGGCCACGGCTGCTTCCTTCCACTTCCTAGGCTTTTCCTATCCCACCGTCGCCATAAGACATATTTGTGTCGGTGCGACGTAAAGCAAATAGCAAAAAAAAAAAGAAGAAGCTATTCAAGATTAGCTTAGCAATAAACATATTTGCCGTATAAATTTGACAAAGATCTGCCCCGCGGTGTAGGGGACAACGGGCCCGCCTTTCACCCGGCGGCCCCGGGTTTGATTCCCGAACGGGTCAGTGGTTTTTATTTGTAAATTATTAATAGCCCTGGCCTGGGGACTGGGTGTTTGTGTCGTCCTTAACGTTCCTTTCCTCACATTCAACACTCTACACATCCGCAATTCCACTTACACGCAGGTTCCTATCATATGGTGAAAGTAGTGGCAAAAGGTCTACAGAAGTCGACACCACGAAAAAATATCATCAAATAAAGACCGTATAGACAGGAAGGGGAGAGTTACACGGTAATATCTTCAATTACATTATACGGTCACGGTGCGGTGAGATTTTAGGAACAGATATTGGTATTAGGTGCAATATAGTTAGATCGAAACCACTTCTTCACAATAATACCTTATAACTCATTGAATTCACAGTACCTAATAAATTAAAAGCGTAGCGTCACCATAAATCATGTCCACCTGTTGGCGAAGATCGTTATGGCGTAAGCCTATATCATCATAAAAAATTAAAGCAATTTTCTTTCAAAATGCTGATGGCTATGATACAATTTATTGAATTAAAAGTACAGTCTATATCAGCACATTAAATCTAACTGATTTAGTATAAAACCGTCCGCCTCCATGGCTAAATGGTTAGCGTGCTAGCCTTTGGTCACAGCGGGCTCGGGTTCGATTCCCGGCAGGGTCGAGAATTTAGACATAATTAGTTAATTCATCACCACGATGCGCAGGTCGCCTACACGCGTGAAATCAAAATACCCACATCTGGCTAGCCGAATTTGTCCTCGGATACTCCCGGCACTGATATCCATGCAACATTTCATCTTTCAGTACGATACCGGTTTTCCACATTCAGTGGTTCTACTAACATATCTAAAATGTTTAGAATGTGCAAAAATTCGCATTGATGTATCGTCAAGATTTTAAAATGCCGCTGAGGACAACAAAACGAATGAGTGAAGGAAATTAAAATGGAATGTCTACATCAAAAAATACTGTTACAATTACAACATGGCTTGTTGTGAAAGGACTGGCTGGACATATTGCGTCAGCTGTTGCTCAGATACTAAGACAGGTTCCCCTCTATGCTGCTACTGTATGAACTGCACGTGACTTTAGCCTACGCCATTTCGAGATTATGACTAAGATATTGTCCGTGGCATTTTCCGGTTCCTGTTTCTGCGCTACAGATATTTCGATATTCTCACCAATTTTTAACACTAACCCGTAAATTACCTTTAGAGCAGGGCCTCTCAGGGTGCATGCGCTTGGTGCATGCACTGTGCACGGTGCAAAAGACGACTTCGCTAGGTTGACCAGAGTAATCAGACCCCCCCACTCCTCGATTTGGAGCAATAGCGCTATCTCTCCCTTTCCCCAAGCCTCTCTCGCTCGCACTCCCTGTCTCCCTCTTCCACACTTAATGCGTAGCGCTCCAAATCCGAGCCGAATTAAGCCGAGTTAAGCCGAGCTTAGCCGAGTAGCCCAGAGACGAAGCGTTGGTCCGAGCCGTGCCGAGCGGGAGCGATGCACAGTGCACGGAGCTCTTGCGCCTCGTTTTGCACGCGTGAGATTTTGGGCGTTTGAGAGGCCCTGCTTTAGAGATTCGTTTTATATATTTGTCAATACCCTTAAAGCTGTCATTGTTATAGTAAATATGTTCGGCGAAAGCTGAATATGTATTATATTGCATTGTTTAAAGTGCTCTTGATATCACTGTGCCAGTGAACGTCCAGTCCGACCTATATAAATCCTTTTATAATCACTACAAAATGAAAAATGAAAGTCCTCGGCCTTTTTCCCGTCATTTGACCGAGTCAGAAATGGAATGAATGAGGCCCACATCTACTTGTTAGGATAGGAATTGAGCCGGCTACCGAAGCCTGTCGCACTCCTCAGGGGCAATGATTAATGACTGACAGATGAAATGAAATTGGGGAGTGTTCCTGGATTGAAAGAATAGCCTCCGTGGCTCAGACGGCAGCCCGTCGGCCTCTCACCGCTGGATACCGTGGTTCAAATCCCGGTCACTCCATGTGAGATTTGTGCTGGACAAAGCGGAGGCGGGACAGGATTTTCTCCCGGTACTCCGGTTTTCCCTGTCATCTTTCATTACAGCAACACTCTCCATTCTCATTTCATAGCATCTATCACTCATTAATAAATCACTTTGGGGGTGGCGACCCCATCGTACTAATAGCCTTCCCTGACCCGGTCATTGACTGGAAAACGGGTTGTAGGAGTTTTTTCATTTTCCTGGAATGAAAGATGATAGGGGAATCCGGTGTACCGGGCTGTCTCGCCTCCGCGTTGTCCAGCACAAATCTCACATGGAGTAACCGGGATGGGAACCATGACACCCAGAGATGAGAGCCCGGCGCGTTGTCATCTGAACCACGAAGTATTGTACAATCATTATACGTTAGCATATATACTCCCGAATTAATATAGGGATGATTTTTGTTACCAATATTTTCGTTTCAATTTTTAATTAGATCTATCGAAGGTAGAACACAAGTTCCTAAACGGGTTTTGGACTAAATGAGTTTGACAATTTGTGCTAGAGCGTAGTATTTATAATTCACTACATTACGTCTATATGGTTTGACACCGTTGTTAGCCGGTTTGAGTCCCGTCGGTGGAAAATATTACCATCAGAATGTTATTCGCCAGGGAAGGGGTGGTGGTGGAATTATATTTATAATCACCTGATTGCGTGCCAAAAGTCTGGATTAAATTCCAAACCTCTCCGCATTGTTGATGGAGATTCATCTGTCGTGTAGCGAGGCTAAGCCTTGAGCAGACCCCATGGTGTTATACGACAGGAGTAGGCTATGAGCCGACACCGGGTTTCACCCTCTCTCTACCTCCTCATCGTCACAAATTCAGAAGCGCAAGTCGTTCATGGGAGTCAAGTAAAAATATCTACACCAGGGGAGCCGAACATGTCCTCGGACTCTCCCGGCACTAAAAGCCCAACGATGAATAAATAAATTATTATCTATCATCATCATCATCATCATCATCATCACCATCGTCGTCGTCGTCGTCGTCGTCGTCGTCCGACTCGTTGGCTGAATGGTCAGCGTACTGGCCTTCGGTTCAGAGGGTCCCGGGTTCGATTCCCGGCCGGGTCGGGGATTTTAACATTCATTGGTTAATTCCAATGGCGCGGGGGCTGGGTGTTTGTCCTGTCCCCAACATCCCTGCAACTCACACACCACACATTACACTATTCTCCACCACAATAACACGCAGTTACCTACACATGGTAGATGCCGCCCACCCTCATCGGAGGGTCTGCCTACAAGGGCTGCACTCGGCTAGAAATAGCCACACGAAATTATTATCATCATCATCATCGCTATCATATCCGCTGACGAGTACAATAATGTTTTTCGAGTGGATCAAGTTCGTATATGTCATAGGAGACAAATTCTAGGGCTATGAACTCTGTAAAATTCCGGCACATCAAATTTGTCCTTTGTTGTTGCAAAACTTGGTAACCACGTCTTTACTGATTTTCTCGTTCTTTGCTGCGGTCTCTACTATCCAACTCGTGTCTTCGTCGTTGCTATTCTTGATGTTGTCAGACTTCATTAACAATAAATCGCTATATCAACCAATCAGCCGCTACAAGATCCCAGTTGCCGATGTGATTCTGACACTTCTTCATATCAGAAAGATTTGTACAGTAGATGCATTAACCATACCTTATATTTCCATTATTTGAATGATTACTAATTACATACACAAAACCGATTGTATGTTGGTCTTTCTTTCAGGACGACGTGCATTTATTTATTTATTTATTTATTTATTTATTTATTTATTTATTTATTTATTTATTTATTTATATATTTATTTATTTATTTATTTCGCTTTCGATGCACGAGACACGTACATATTTTGGCAGGTGAGAGGAGCCTAAACAGATAAATTCTGCAAATCTCCTATATTCAAACATTACACTTTTAAACCGGAATAAGTTCGAAAAAAAAATATAAATATTGTATATGTACTTTCACCACTTAGTCCTGTTTCTTGATCCAGGATTAGGGATGAGGTGAGATTAATATCTACATCATGATTCTATGGCCCGATGCCATTCCTTATACCAACCTTAGATGAGGAGTTAATGATGGTGAATGAAGTTGGGTAAGGAGAGGTGGCTGTGGCCTATGAATAGGAACTGCCCGGCATTTGCTTGGAAGTGAAAATCAGAAAGCCATTGTCAGGAGCGCCCACGATGCGGTTTCGAACCCACTTGCCTCCCGAATGTAGAGCTACATTTGGTGTGCCAAACATTTTAAATTCTAAAACTATTATAAGCAGCCGAGCAAGCAAAAAGGAAGGCATATGAAAAGAAAGTTTGAGCCTCCATGGCTCAGACGGCAGCGCGGCGGCCTCTCACCGCTGGATACCGTGGTTCAAATCCCGGTCACTCCATGTGAGATTTGTGCTGGACAAAGCGGAGGCGGGACAGGTTTTTCTCCGGGTACTCCGGTTTTCCCTGTCATCTTTCATTCCAGCAACACTCTCCATTCTCATTTCATAGCATCTATCAGTCATTAATAAATCACTTTGGGAGTGGCGACCCCATCGTACTAATAGCCTATATCTGCTTCATTCATTACATCCCTGACCCGGTAAATGACTGGAAAACAGGTTGTAGGTTTTCATTTTCATGAAAAGAAAGTATATTGTATTATTGTTGCAAACTTGAGCTGGGAACAGGAGGAACGAGACGGCCTGCTCGACTAAGCGATATGTTTCGAGCTGTCAGTGTAGAGAAGATGTGGAATGGCTTTAGAAGACTAATAAGCCTGAAGGGAGTTTTCAAAATTAGAAAAGATCAGTTGGAATTCAAGAACACAAACTGGGGCAAATATTCGTTTGTATGAAGAGGAGGTAGAGATTGATTGATTGATTGATTGATTGATTGATTGATTGATTGATTGATTGATTGATTGATTGATTGATTGATTGATTGATTGATTGATTGATTGATTGATTGATTGATTGATTGATTGATTGATTGATTGATTAATTGATTGATTGATTGATTGATTGATTGATTGATTGATTGATTGATTGATTGATTGATTGATTGATTGATTGATTGATTGATTGATTGATTGATTGATTGATTGACGGTTGTAATTTCACTCATTTGTTTTGCCTTAATTTCTTCAAGATAAATGCTGAAGCTCTAGCTATGTTATTACATTTACTAGTATTATATTATTCAAGCAGTAACACGAGTAGAATACAAGTGTGCATGATGTGTGAAAATCTCATCTGTCTTGCTGGTGTAGCTTCCAGGATATCTGAACCAGCCCACATTTCTGTGAGCCCCCTATCCGCCACCTTGGGCGGCACCCTCTAGGAGTTACAGGCTCCCCCGAGGCTTCACGCGACAAAACAGAAACAAATATACTCAAATTTTTCAACACTGTTCGCGTGTTCCATAAAGTGCATAAGCAATATAAGTCAAAGGATATACACACTAAAGGCAAGAGAACACTTTGTATAGGCTTAAGATCAGTACAAATTTGCACTTAACCGGGCGAGTTGGCCGTGCGCGTAGAGGCGCGCGGCTGTGAGCTTGCATCCGGGAGATAGTAGGTTCGAATCCCACTATCGGCAGCCCTGAAAATGGTTTTCCGTGGTTTCCCATTTTCACACCAGGCAAATGCTGGGGCTGTACCTTAATTAACGCCACGGCCGCTTCCTTCCAACTCCTAGGCCTTTCCTATCCCATCGTCGCCATAAGACCTATCTGTGTCGGTGCGACGTAAAGCCCGTAGCAAAAAAAATTGCACTTATCGCAAACGATACATACTCCATATTGAAAATCGTTGACCTTCTGTAGTCAACACGCAAGCTACGAGGCCCTGAGTATCCATGGAAGAGCTTGTTGTAAATTTTCAAAGTATTTCAAAGCTTTAACAATAAAGAAATCTCTTTTATTCTCTCCTATCAAACTTAGTAAACGAAATAATTAGAAATGTACTGAATAACAGATGTAAACGGCATTAAAGTTTCGAACGAAAGGCAATTGTTGATTACAAACATTCTAAAAATAATGAAATGCTCTGTCGTCCTGCGGGCGAATTCCTGAGGGGAATTCCTCAAGGCAGTATTATTGGACCTTTATGTTTTCTTATATAAATCAATAATATGTGTAAAGAAGTGGAATCAGAGATAAGGCTGTTTGCAGACGATGTTATTCGGTACAGAGTAATAAATAAGTTACAAGATTGTGAGCGGCTGCAGGGTGACCTCGATAGTGTTGTGAGATGGACGGTGGACAATGGTATGATGATAAACGGGGTTAAAAGTCAGGTTGTGAGTTTCACAAACAGGACAAGTCCTCTCAGCTTTAACTACTGCGTTGATGGGGTGAAATCAATCAATCAGTCAATATTGATCTGCATTTAGGGCAGTGGCCCAGGTGGAAGATTCCCTATCTGTTTCTTTCCTAGCCTTTTCCTAAATGATTTCAAAGAAATTGGAAATTTATTGAACATCTCCCTTGGTAAGTTATTCCAATCCCTAACTCCCCTTCCTATAAATGAATATTTGCCCCAGTATGTCCTCTTGAATTTCAAATTTATCGTCATATTGTGATCTTTCCTACTTTTATAAACTACTTAAATAAGGTTCCTTTTGGGGATCATTGTAAGTACCTAGGTGTTAATATAAGAAAAGACCTTCATTGAGGTAATCACATAAATATGATTGTTAATAATGGGTACAGACCTCTGCACATGGTTATGAGGGTGTTTAGGGGTTGTAGTAAGTATGTAAAGGAGAGGGCATATAAGTCTCTGGTAAGACCCCAACTAGAGTATGGTTCCAGTGTATGGGACCCTCACCAGGATTACCTGATTCAAGAACTGGAAAAAATCCAAAGAAAAGCAGCTCGATTTGTTGTGGGTGATTTCCGACAAAAGAGTAGCGTTACAAAAATGTTGCAAAGTTTGGGCTGGGAAGACTTGGGAGAAAGGAGACGAGCTGCTCGATTAAGTGGTATGTTCCGAGCTATCAGTGGAGAGATGGCGTGGGAGGACATCAGTAGACGAATAAGTTTGAGTGGTGTCTTCAAAAGTAGGAAAGATCACAATATGAAGATAAAGTTGGAATACAAGAGGACAGATTGGGGCAAATATTCATCTATAGGGAGGGGAGTTAGGGAATGGAATAACTTACCAAGGAAAATGTTCAATGATTTTCCAATTTCTTGGCGATCATTTAAGAAAAGGCTAGGAAAACAACAGATGGGAAATCTGCCACCTGGGTGACTGCCCTAAATGCAGATCAGTAGTGACTGATTTAGCTTTTAGAAAGGTGGCAACATACAGTCCAGCTTTTGTCAAATATACAGTAATTACTATATGAAATCGCAATGTCCCTAGATCCCTCAAGAGCTGAACTGTACATATTTAAAATAAGATTCACACTTGGAGGGAGTGAATATTTCTGCCACAGGCACGTGCAAATTAACTCGTGGTAAACTGCAGTGAAGAAACAAAAACAAAACAAAAATCTTATGAGTGGGTATATTGATGAAGGAATAATTATTATTATTGCTACTATCAAACCTCCGTGGCTCAAGCGGCAGCTTGCTCACCGGCCTCTCACCGCTAGGTTCCGCGCGTCATATCCCGGTCACTCCATGTGAGATTTGGACTGGACAAAGTGGAAGAGGGACAAGTTGTTTTCAGGGTACTTCGGTTTTCTCTGTCACCTTTCATTCCAGCAACGTCCGACTCGTTGGCTGAACGGTCAGCGTACTGGCCTTCGGTTCAGAGGGTCCCGGGTTCGATTCCCGAAAGGGTCGGAATTTTAACTTGCATTGGTTAATTCCAATGGCCCGGAAGCTGGGTGTTTGTGCTGTCCCAAACATCCCTGCAACTCACACACCACGCATAATACTATCCCCTACCACAATAACACACAGTTTCCTACACATGGCAGATGCCGCCCACCCTCATCGGAGGGTCTGCCTAACAAAAAGCTGCACTGAGCTCGATAGCTGCAGTCGCTTAAGTGCGGCCAGTATCCAGTATTCGGGGGATAGTAGGTTCAAACCCCACTGTCGGCAGCCCTGAAAATGGTTTTCCGTGGTTTCCCATTTTCACACCAGGCAAATGCTGGGGCTGTACCTTAATTACGGCCACGGCCGCTTCCTTCCCACTCCTAGCCCTTTCTTGTCCCATTGTCGCCGTAAGACCTATCTGTGTCAGTGTGACGTAAAACAACTAGCAAAAAAAAGCAAAAAAACAAAAACAAAAGTTGCACTCGGCTAGAAATAGCCACACGATATTTTTTATTCCAGCAACACCCTCCAATATCATTTCACTTCATCTGTGAGTCATTTATCATTGCCTCAGAGGAGTGTAACAGGCTTCGGCAGCCGGCACAGTTCCTATCCTCGCCGCTAGATGGAGACTCCGTTCATTCCATTCTTAACTCGATCCAATGACTGGAATCAGGCTGTAGACTTATATTCATTGGTACTGCCGTTACTAAATAAGAAATAATGTTATTGGTTTTACGTTCCACTAACTAATTTCACGGTTTACGGCGACGCCGAGATGCCTAAATTTTGTCCCGCGGGAGTTGATTTACGTGCCACAAAGTCTACCGACGCGAGGCTGACATATTTGAGCTCAGCTCAGTCGGATACGTCCCTAAAAACGCCACTTCACTTCAGTCCGGATATTCTACAGTAGCTAACGGTGGAACTGTTCGGAACCCGACAGTTCGTTGGGGCTGTGGACTCTACATATTGGTGATAATAATCCTCCAGGTTCGTACCCCGAAGAGACAAAGTGGTGAAATCTTTCAGTCTGGCGATGCTTTTATTTTAGTTATGTTAATGCCGAATGGTATGATAAAAGGAAAATTTTTACTTGCATCATCGGTAGCGAATGAAGAACAAGTCATTGTAGTCAAAAGGATACCGTGACTAGGACTGTGGAGTCTTGGTTTCAAGCTCGTCAAATTTCTTGGTTTCTGAGCATTATGAATGTTCTTGAGATGGTAAGTCCCACTACTTGTGGAATTTCAAACTTGATTTTCCTATCTATATTCTCTTGAATGCAGCAGATGTTCATTTACAAAATCCACAATATCTTCATTCTCCGGAATGCAGTGTGATGAATCCAACAGGCAGGCTTGTGTGACACTAGATTTCACCTTCTCCCTACCTCATTATCATGTATAAAATGACCACATATGATAAAATCTTGGAGTTGTAATTTCAAACAAAGTTCTCGACACTCTCAGCAACCTCATTTTTAAGATAAATATTTTTGATTGGCCATTCCCCTTACATTCAGACTTGGACTCACGATTTAACAAGACAGAGACGCGCAGGTCATCTACGAGCGTCAACTCTAAAGACCTTCACCACGCATCTACAGATACTACACATCACATCATTATTATAATTAGTATTGTTATTGTGGTGGTGGTGGTGGTGGTGGTGGTGGTCTTCGACGGGTCGTGATAAGTGTAGTGGGTTAGCTGTTTGATTTCCACGCAGATGACCGAGATTTTACTTCCGATAGATCCTTAGTTGTAATTTTTAGTTAGAAAAGCACCTGAATATAGCAAAGGCATCCGCTGTTACACCCTGCTATAAAAGTCAAATGAACCACCGCAGATTTTCTTGACAGCTATTGAGATACCTATGGAGTTCAGTACCCGCGTTCATATCACGTCCAGACTTCGTCAATGATGTAAAAGTGTATGAAAGTGTATTTCTCACAGAGCTGTAATAGCATCATATAGTCATGGAGAAAAGCAAAGGCAAACACCACTTCATTCCTTATCTTTCTTACTATGCCGTAATGCTGTGGGATTTTGGCTTTCCCTAGAACTACCAATCTTTGGGTTGAATCAGTTAGTTCATGTAAAAAATGAGCACATAATATCACATTATGATAACATATTTCAGCTATAACTTCAAATAAAGGACTCGACACTCTCAAAAACCTGATTTTTAAGATAAATAATATCTTTGATTGCCCATTCACCTTACAAACGGCCTTGGGCTCACGATTTAACAAAAACCACATAGCGACCATAAATTCTTTTTTAAAATGGTTATGGTTTTGGGCTTGGGGACTCTCTGAAATTAGCATCCTCAATTTCTCGGACACCAATGTAACCATGACAACCAGTGTAACCATGGCAACCAGTGTTGGTCTATATACTGTATACTCGGCCAGTAGTGACATATTCTCACTGTACACCTTTTTCCTGTAACTAAGAGCTTGAGAAAATCTCGTATGAAGTGAACCGCGTTATACTGCTCAGTCCAGAGTTAAAACCCTTGAACTGGTCAGAACACTAACTCAGGACCTTGGAATAAGTGACAGGCACGCGCTATATCATAGGACTTGAAGTACAGAAGAGAACGGATCACTCAAACAGAGGAAGACTTGGAAAGGTACAACTATAGAGACCTATACAAGGACCTCAAACAACAGACGGCACAGTTGATACAGTTCGCTCCCCCTGCCTTACATCTCTAGAGAGCATACGAATCACTATGCCTCAGCGACAGTGAATGCACTAAGACTCTAGCTGACTATTTAAACCACACCTAAATGCCGAAGAATCTGTCCAACGACTCTCAGTTAGAGAACCCACTAATCCTAATACCAAACATACGAAAAATCAAACTGGTCATAAACCTTCTCAAGAACAACAAGTGTTCAGGTAAAGACGATATTGTAGCATAAATGTTGAAACAAGCCGAAAAATACATCCTCAGACACGTACACAAAGTCATCCTGGATATATGGAGTAGTGAGTGGCTCCCAAATGACTGGACCTCAGCAATTATCCACTCGATCCACAAGAAAGGAAATATAATAGACCCCAGCACTACAGAGGCATATCGCTCCTTGCGGTCACCTATAAAATATTATGTTCCATGATCCTAGAACGTCATACAACGTGACAAAAGGACAATGAGTTATGGGAATACCAAGCAGGGTTCAGATCATCGAGATCGTGTACTGATGAAGATACAAAACCTCGAGACCATCCTCCATATACGAAAACAACGAGCCATACAAAGAGTAATTACCTTCGTTGACTTCCAGAAAACATACTACTCCCTTCAAAACCTTAAGGGAAATAGGACTCAACTACAAAATCAATAGGCTGGTGCAAGCCACCCTGTACAATAGTACTTCCAAAGTAAAGTTTAGAGGACAGCTCTCTGAGAGATTCCCAATCGAAACAGCGGTGAGGCAAGGAGATGGGATCCAATGCATATTATTTAACTGTGCCCAGGAAAAGATAATCAGTTCCTACAAGTGAACTTCGGGTTAAGAATCAGCACCAAATCAGACAACCTAAGGACCCCATGCATGGCTTTCTCTGATGACCTGGTCTTACTAGCAAATGACATGCAAGAGGCTACTAGGCAACTCCAAACACTACACTCAATATCGGTTAAAACAGGTCTCCTGATCAACATCGGAAAGACAGTGTTACTTACCAGTACCAAAGACGTTTCTAGAAATAATTAGAATCAGTGATACCAAACTTATTAAGAGAACCAAAACAGTAAAGTACCTTGGAGAGTGGATTTCAGAAGACCTCAGTGAATTGATTGCTTTCGAAGAGAATAGAATCAAACTAGACAAGACATACCATGCCTGCAGAAAACTGTACACCTCAAAACATTTATCGATGATTGTCGAACTAAGGCACTATAATGCAATGGTCAAACCGTCAGTCCTCTACGCACTAGAGAGCCTTCCTCTAACTAAGAAGGCCCCACTAAGAGCCTTCGAAGAAAGGAAGTTCCTAAGAAAGTTAGTAGGACCATTTAGGTCTATCCTACCAGATGGTACAAAGCAAACTAAACCTTGAACTCTATCAACACCAATAAAACTTCACAGGTGTCATCAGAAGAAGACGGCTGGCTTTCTACCGACTTCTATATAGAATGGACTCCCACAGGCTGTATTATAAGACCTTCAAATTAGCCAGTAAAGTTAAATCCACTGGATCATTGTGGATCAAGCAAGTGGAGAATGATCCCGCAGAACTTAATGTTCATCACGCCATAATATTTAACGTAACTACCGTTCACCTATAAAAACCAGACCCTCCATAACATCCCTTACAAAAGCAAACCGCAATGGTACCAGTTGAGCAAGAAAATGAAAGATTATTACTGGACGAACAGAAGAGCTTAAAGTACCAAGGAGAAAGCAGCAGCCAAATCCACCATCAACAACAACAACAACAACAACAACAACAACAACAACACAGCTAAAGGACAATCTCAGGCGGCCCAAGCGATATTGAGTGAAGTGTATGGACTTTCGCAGTACCCTCTTGCACAGAAGAGTACTCCATCAGCATGGAGTACTTAGGTTTCTTGATTTGATACCGATCCTTAACCCGGTTTTCACTGGAAGGAATTTCCCAGGGCACAGTTAAATAATAATAATAATAATAATAATAATAATAATAATAATAATAATAATCATAATACACGAGACGGCTGAATCATGTCTCGGGAATTATACACCAGCCACTTGCTCAGGAAAAGAAATTAACCCAGGAGCGTATCCGTTATCACAAGTACCATCCAACACCACTCCTGGAGAACGAGTCGATTTAGCTTTATTGGGACACTGCTGTGGTGACGGACAAAACAGTCAACCATAACATACCAGACATTATACTGGTAAACAAGAAAACTGGGGCAACTTTCATTAGTGACATCGCAATCCCCAATGACACCAATGTGGACAGGAAGTAACATGAAAAAATCTGAAAGTACAAAGAAATTGCAGAAGAGATCAAGAGGATTTGGGGAATGAAACTGGTATGGATAAGTGTCTGTGATTCTGTCAGTCAACGGCCTCATTCCACACACACTTCACAAGAGTCTGCAAGAACTGGGTCTTCCACCGAACATCTACAAAATTATGAAACATTCTGTCCTCCTGCCAACATGCAACATTGTGCGATCGTTCCTCTCGCAAGAATGAAGATCCCGTGATCTAGAGATGTGATGATGCTTCTTGTTTAAAGGGGCCTAACATCTAGGTCATCGGCCCGATCTAGAGATTTGTATATACCTGTACATCAATATTTGTATTATAATGTGTAAATACTTTAATTTTTTTTAGGCACTTGGTTCATCCCGTGCCCCATTACTACCCATATTTCCTGTGGAGAAGTGTATGAATAATAATAATAATAATAATAATAATAATAATAATAATAATAATAATAATAATAAAATGAAATTGCAAATGGCTTTTAGTGCCGGGAGTGTCCAAAGACATGTTCGGCTGGCCAGGTGGAGGCCTTTTGATTTTACGACCTGCGCGTCGTAATCAGGTTGAAATGATGATCAGGACAAGACAGACACCCAGCCCCCGACCCAACCGAAAATCAAACCCAGGGCATTTAGAACCGAAGATAAATACGCCAACTATTCATTCAAGGAACCTGATATTGAGTTTATAAAACTGATAAAAACGCAAAGTCACCTCCGTACAGTCCATGATGGCCCCGGGAGGGGTGGAAGGTAAAGGCTTCCACTATCCGTAACCTCGGCTCTTGATGGGGTAGAGTGGTTAGCTCTACGCCCGGCCACCCTTGCCACCAAGAATAGTTACAACTGTCGACCCTACGGGGAATCAAATCCGGGACGCCTGTGACAAAATGCCAGCATGCTAAACATTTCGCCATAGAGCCAGGAATAATAATAATAATAATAATAATAATAATAATAATAATAATAATAATAATAATAATAATATGTTTAAGGTCTAGAGTGCAAGAGTCTTACCATTCTTTTGAAGATACACTGATTTTTCTTTCGATTTATCTGAAATCTTTATCTCGCCTGTGGGTGGAGTGAAAGGATGCATTATCTGTACCCCTGCATGTCGTAAGAGGCTACTAAGAGGGGAACAGTCAAGAAACCTCTACTGTCTCTCTCACCTTTTAAGCCCAAAAACCTATCCAGGGGTCAATTCTTTTCTGTGAGAAAGTATAACCACGCGATTTTTTCTTCTTGTTCATTCCCCTTTCCCAATAACTGCATGTGGATTAAGCAGGATTTTACGGCCGGTTGCCATTCCTGACACCAATGCGAGCGAAGTACTCACTATTACGTGTTGCTGTGGTGGATGGTAGTGTGGTTTAAATGAAGATATGTGAGAAATGAAGAAAAGTGTATTAAGACGAATACAAAACACTCAGACCCCGATTCAGAGGAATTAATCAGGAGTAACTAATATCCCCGACCCAACCGGAAATCAAACCTAGGGCTTTTAGAAGCGAAGATAAATACGCCGGCTATTTATCCAAGGAACCTAATATTGAGTTTATCAAACTGCTAAAACAAAAGCAAAGTCATCTCCGTATAGGCTATGAAGGCCTTTGGAGGGGTGGATGGTAAAGGCTTCAACTATCTGTAACCTCGGCGCTTGATGGGGTAGAGTGGTTAGCTCTACGCACGACCGCCTTTGCCCCCAGGAATTAACCTGGTACTCATATTTGGTGTAGGCTGAGTGAACCTTAGGGCCATGTGCACCTCCGGAAGTGGAAATCTCGTTTCATAAATTTTACGACTTCTTGACAGGGATTCGAACCCACGTCCTTCTGGGCGAACCGAGCACGCCTTTACCGCCTCGGCCAGGCAGCCCCTCATAAATTTGCTAGAGATGAAGATTAGTCTACCAAGTGGACGGTAAACAACAATATAAACAGACTGATCCACTGTTGATCCCACGACCACATATTTGAACTGGTGTTACATATTCATGTTGGCCCAGGACAGTAGACTCGACAGGGCACTCGCCAACACTTTTTGACACTGTGAAGTGCACAGGACCGCGATAAATAATTGGGGTAACCAACCATCCATACAGTACGATACGTGATAGCGTTACAATTACTTCACTCACAATTACTAATGGAATTTGTCTTTTTAGGCTAATGGTGTAGTCATAAACCATCGTCATGACAGAATTAATGCAGGCTGCGAGCACTTTCTGTTGTGCTTACCATGAAAATGCACTTATGTCTTATTAATGTCGTCCCATCCTGGCAAACTAATGAAAGTGAAAACTGTCAATAAATAATCAAAAGAGCTGAAACGAGTTGTGATTCCTCAAGTAAAATCAATTTGTATATTTATATGGTTGTTTTTATGTGTTAACCATACAGAACAATCTGCAGATGCGATACTTTACCACAGGGTATATCTTACATCAATAGTTACATCTAGATCTAGGGGCAAAAGATCTCTATAGGTCGACGCCCCAAACAAATAGAATTTAAGAAAATATATAGACCCTAACTTCACAACTACAAATTCACCAGTTTGTCAGCATCGCCAGTTTGCCAGAGAGGAGACGATGTATTGATTACTACAGCCTTTATTTCCATGACATTCTTGTATCTTTTTCTTAATCAGTTTATCCTCCAGGGTTGGTTTTTCCCTCGGACTCAGCGAGGGATCCTACCTGTACCGCCTCAAGGGCAGTGTCCTGGAGCGTGAGACATTGAGTCTGGGGATACAACTGGGGTGAATGACCAGTACCTCGCCCAGGCGGCCTCACCTGCTATGCTGAACAGGGGCTTTGTGGGTTGATTGGAGGATTGGAAGGTATAGACAAGGACGAGGGAAGGAAGCGACCGTGGCCTTAAGTTAAGTACCATCCCGGTATTTGCTTGGAGGAGAAGTGGGGAAGCACGGAAAACCACTTCCAGGATGGCTGAGGTGGGAATCGATCCCACTTCTACTCATTTGACCCCCCGAGGATGACTAGCCCTCGTACTACTTCTCAAATTTCGCGGCAGACCGGGAATCGAACTCGGGCCTCCGGGGTGGCAGCTAATCATACTAACCACAACACCACAGAGGCGTACGACATTTTTATATGCATGTCTAAACCCAACAAGAACTAGCAACATTCCCTATAATAACGAAATAAGCACACAACCGACTTCAAACCAAATTTGATTGAAAAGAGTTCTATAACATTTATTGATTTATTTATATTTATGTTTTTAATTTTTTACAATTTGCTTTACGTCGCACCGACACAGATAGTTCATATGGCGACGATGGTATAGGAAATGGATAGGAGTGCGAAGAAAGCGGGCGTGGCTACATAAGGTACTGCCCCTGAATTTTCCTGGTATGAAAATGGGAGACCACGGAAAACCATCTTCAGGGCTGTCGACAGTGGGCTTTGAACCGACGATTTTTCTTGTTAACATGGTCATCAAGGAATATTCAGCGAGTCTTGGAGCATCGAAATTTTCTTGTATTATCGTTCTCAGACAAGGAATACGAGTGCACGATAGCGAAACATTTTATTAATTATGGAAATGAGCTGAAAATTGCTTACACGGGGAGTCTGTATTGTTTTGGACACCGATTCTGTCTAGCGTTTCAAGATTAATCAAAATTAATATCTACCTACCAGGAAATTCTGTTGAATGGCCTTTCATTTTGAAAATATGTTATAGAGTTTCGAAACACCAGTGCCATAAGCAGTCATATGAGTCTGTGTTCAGAAGCTCGTTCTTGTAGCATAGTATTGAAGGCACAAATGTAAGGTGTATGGAACTTGATCGCCAGCCTTTATATCACTTCTATTTCCTTGAAATATCTTCTTACCTAGTTATTAACTTTGTTAACTGTATATTCATTTCTGACACGGTACATATGTATCAACACTACATTAAGAGTGGACAATACCTTCAACGAATAAAAAAAAAACTTAATGAAAAAAATTCTCAGCAGCGTTCTCAGCAGCGGAAAGGGTGACGTAAATGAAATTTCATGAGGAAAATGCGCAATTCCTTCCCAATGTGACTATATATGTAAATGTTACATAGTGCTTGTCATTACAGAAATACAGGTATTCATACATTTGCCATTTGCCATATAACATTTATGAATATCAATATTTGTCAATAATTCTGTTTAAAGTCTACTTACCATTATTTTACCTACAATCCTTGGTATAATAAGCGAATTATTTGATGTATTAATATTTTATCAAGTTGCTTTAAGCACAAAAATTTGTTAAAAATTTCAACAAAAGGTATTTTTAATTAAACTTTAAAAGACAGAGCTTCAATTCTAGTATGGGTTATTCTTCTTTATGCACTTCAGAAGAGTACAAAAATTTAATGGACAATCTAGAAAACTCTGGGAGTTATCAGGGAAACAGTTTTGAAAAAAATGTTTTATAGGAAGCTAATGACAAACTAACTGGGGAGGGCGCTCGATGACCTAGATTTTAGGCCCCTTTTAACATCAAGCAGCAAACTTGCTCAAGTGTTGGAAAGCTTCTTGAATTTAAAAGGCTAAGGTGAGGGATGGATCTGCACTCTTTAGGTCATAACGTGGAAAGTATTATAGATATCGACGAAATTCCAAAATTAATTCAAAAAGAACCTTTTGCAGTACATGAAAGAAATTGAAAATTGACTTTTTTGGACCGCAAAGGTGCTGGTCCTGCCTTAAATGCTACACTAGTAATATTGTGTACCGGTGGTGATAGGTCGATGTAAGCAAACACAGCAAGTATCATGGTTCCATTGCTTTCGCTCGTGTATGCCGACAAGACAAATCTCACATGCAATTCCATGCGAACTAGGTGACATAATCTATTGTTTTATTTTATACTAGTTTACATAGTTTGAAAGACGTATATGCACTAAAATCAACATTTAAAATTCCACTTTCTCCACTTAAAAATATTTAAATAGAGAAATGTTTCAGGCCAAATTCAAAGGTTCATTTATTGTAAAGATGATAAGTGGTTATTTTCATTTCGTTTGAATGGTTGAAATCCATATAAAGATCTCTGATTATGCCTGTACACATTTTACTTACTTTAAAGTGCTCCAGAAATGTTATAAATCATATGTAAAAAGACATACAACTAAAAACGGAAGGAATAAAAATGTAAAATGACTTGTTGGAGATTCAAATCTACGCACTTAGTACTACGAAGCCACTGCTTTGGCAACTATGCTACCAGAAGACTTCTCTGACTACTACAGTAGACAAGTTCATGGACTGGCGTGTTTAATGTATCCAATACGTCGTACACTGATGTACTACAGTCGATAAGTTCGTGGACTGGCGTGTTTAGTGTATCCAATACGTCGTACACTCATGTACTACCGACAAGAAGTTCGTGGACTGACGCTTTTAGTGTAGGTAACACGCCGTACACTCATGTACTACCGACAAGAAGTTCGTGGACTGGCGTGTTTAGTGTAGGTAACACGGCGTACACTCATGTACTACCGACAAGAAGTTCGTGGACTGGCGTGTTTAGTGTAGGTAACACGCCGTACACTCATGTTCTACCGACAAGAAGTTCGTGGACTGGCGCGTTTAGTGTAGGTAACACGGCGTACACTCATGCACTACGGACAAGAAGTTCGTGGACTGGCGCGTTTAGTATAGGCAACACGGCGTACACTGGTGTACTACCGACAAGAAGTTCGTGGACTGGCGCGTTTAGTGTAGGTAACACGCCGTACACTCATGTACTACCGACAAGAAGTTCGTGGACTGGCGCGTTTAGTATAGGCAACACGGCGTACACTGGTGTACTACCGACAAGAAGTTCGTGGACTGGCGCGTTTAGTATAGGCAACACGGCGTACACTGGTGTACTACCGACAAGAAGTTCGTGGACTGGCGCGTTTAGTGTAGGTAACACGGCGTACACTGGTGTACTACCGACAAGAAGTTCGTGGACTGGCGCGTTTAGTATAGGCAACACGGCGTACACTGGTGTACTACCGACAAGAAGTTCGTGGACTGGCGCGTTTAGTGTAGGTAACACGCCGTACACTCATGTACTACCGACAAGAAGTTCGTGGACTGGCGCGTTTAGTATAGGCAACACGGCGTACACTGGTGTACTACCGACAAGAAGTTCGTGGACTGGCGCGTTTAGTATAGGCAACACAGCGTACACTGGTGTACTACCGACAAGAAGTTCGTGGACTGGCGCGTTTAGTATAGGCAACACAGCGTACACTCATGTACTACCGTCAATAACTTCTTGAACTGGCGCTTTCAGTGTTGACGTATCCAAGGATCACGTAATATTTTGACCTGTATTTCGCGATTTTTTCCTGCTGTGGTGATCCGAGTGATTTCGACTTGATCATCTCAAACGTTTCGGTAGCGGATTTGCCTATTTTTGGCAGATCTGGTAATTTTCTACGTTGTTCAAACTACGACATTCTCAAGTTCCGCCGTTGACATTCAACTATCCTTTACAACAGACACAGTAGTTATGCTTATACTGTATACACGCAACTGTCTCTTGCTGAAACTAGCGAGGAACTGTCACGGCAACAACCTGTAGTACAAACTCTCCGCTGTAGTGCACCACAGCGACACTAGACGGCCAGTCCAAGAACTTAATGACTCTACTGCTGTACCCTATAGGGCATAAACAACACTGCCTAATCGATCTTACCTTCTTACCTGTTATCTGATAAATGCGCCAGCTCAACTGCAGTCGGCAGGAAAGGTCGTTTACAGGGTTCTTGTGAACGAGAGCAGGGAGATAAAAAAAATTGTTCTATACGTATGCTTACGAAATGAGGAACACAAACGCATTTACTAACATTTTGAGTCTAAGTGGTGTATTCATTAAACCAATATTTTCTTTTTTTATGTTACAATTGATTGCACTAATAGTGCTAAAATGGATGCCCCAAAGGCTCACATCATAAATCCAAAGATAAACATAAAAAAAATATACACTAGCTGGTTGATGTCGTGCGGGAGACGATAAGTGAACCAAAGAAACAAATGTGTCCTTACACGGAACAGCATCGCTGTACCTACAAATAGAGTATATGATGCCAGGGTGAGAAATTGTCCTGCAGAAATAAAGCCACTAAAAGGTCCCCACACATATTTGGGAACTGCATACAACAAAAATAACAAGTTTGAACCTACAACTACAGGCATATCCTTTCTAATCTCGCATGAAATATATATTTTATGGATATGAACCAAGGTCCATTAAAACAAACGTTATATTTACAAAATGTACTGATTAAGCTAGTTTCCTTAGTGCCCAGTTACTACCTAACACACGCAATTAACAAACAAAATAAAGAAAGTAAGAGAGAAAGAAAGAATGAATGAATGAAACCGCCGTCGCATGCCTGTCTCGCCTGCGAGAAAGAATTCCTCACACCACCGTCCTTTAAAAAATGGCGGCTAGGCTCCCTGCTGTGCGGGCAGGGGAAAAGACCTCCAAGACTCGGCCGTGAAACACACCCTCACAACAACAACTACAAAATAAAAACATAGCCTAGTTTCCAAGCATGCAGAGCTCTTCGCCCTTGCTTCTACACATGACGAAAAATAGCCACATAATGAGTGAGGAATCACATACATATTTTTAACTGTCCAACACCCGTGACAGACCGCCCTGGGTCTCAATTATAACATGTGAAGTATAACATTCCGTTATTCACATCAACCTCGCCGTCAACCCATGCGACGAGTTCCAGCTACCCTCAAGTCTAGGGTTCAATCCCTTACTTGGCAGAGTATGAGGGGTCGCAAATATACGTGACATAGCCTACGGTGTAGTTTCATTACACTCACAGTCAATCAAACTCAATACAAACACGAAGTAAACAATTAAATCCAGGCCGCATACATGCTCTACAATTATGCAGACAGATTCCCTTCCCAATATAAAGAAATGGTACACTATCATTAATAACCCATCGTTACAAGCAGATATCGTCTGATGCCAGGCACTAAGAAACATTGATCTAAGCTCGTAATTAAGTTTCCCTACCACTATGTGTACAGCAACACTATCATTTAAGCTACCTTAATCCTTGCTTTCTATAAAAATAAAATAAAAATGTATATGCCTTACCCTAAAATATATAAAGAAAATACCTCAATAAATGGCCTAATGGGCCGTAATCATATTCCCTACTATATTTACAAACTAATCACCGTATTTCTGCATAACAACCCCCCGACCCTACACATATACATTAATTATAGTTCACTTATCTATCATCTTGGAGACCTCTTCCTCACCGTCCGGGTTGACTGCGAATGCTTAAGCAGTCATGGCGGCAGCGTTGTCCCAGATCGATCCCTTAGGTCCAGTCTTCCAGTGTTCCATGTTCATGATGTCTTCTTCCGCCTGGGTGGCCCGTTGGTCGTCTTCTTGGGGTCGTGGACGGCAGTTCGTAACACCAGTCTCCTGCACACCTCACCGCTCTTCACTAAAATGAAATACTCAGTTTATTCACAGCACACCACCTCCCGATCTGTTTATTCCCTTTGACATGGGAATCAGTCCTGGATATCTGGAATCTCGAAACTGACTTTACTATTCCTGCTCCACTAATCTAGTCTTCTACATCTGACCGGAATAATACCAACTATCCTAGCTTATTGTTATTGGTATTCTTTCGCCCGTCGCCAGTCCTCTCTCATCGCCTCATAACGAAAGTCTATACAGGTAGCACTCTTTGCGTCAAATACTTAAACACTCGCGGTCTCACTGCACACGTCTACATATTGTCATTTACTTAAATTGCTACCGGAAATTTTACAAATCTCGAAGCTACTGAATCAAATTATCGCCACAACACTTATTAGTCACAATCTTTGTCTTAAACAAAGGTTTCTGGCGCGAATATCAGCTGAAACGCGACGCGCACGGACAGCGATCTTATCATGGACTGAATACCTCCTTCCACCTTTCTCTGCTCTTATAGAATCCAGGAACCCACGCGACGTGCTGGGAAGTCCCGGGAAACAACTTGAGATTGGCATGTGGCCTCGAAATATTTTCTCACGATAGTCGGCCTCCCACGTAGCTATTTATTCGATTATATATTAATAGACTTTGATGTACCTATGGCTTCGTAAAATTCTGGCACTGATTTCCATCCTTTTACTTTCCTGGGAAACCTTCAAATATAGGAATTACGACTCAATTTCCGTAATGTGGTGAGCCTGTCTGTTCCCGCTGAAAATCTCTGTTAAGATAGCAGGTCTCTCCCCCAGACAAAATCCCATCTCTCTTTCTTTCTTCCTCACATATTCTTTCTTCGTCACACATGACCACGCCTTGCCTCGGGAATCCCCTTCAGTTCCCGCGCTTGGTATAGCATCACGCCTTTGCAGTTAGCGTCCTGCTGCGCATTATTTTATCAGCGTTAAATATCCATTCTTATAATTAACAGAATGGTACACTACGTATTTTTTTTGATTCGTTGTGCCCAACTGTGGAGCGCGTTTGAACTTATTTTGCATAATGTTTCTTCTTCTTTTCTTCCCAATATCTCCTCATTTTTTCACTGTGTTCCTTTCTGCGTGTTTCTGTCCAGCCTGCATTTTTTCTTGTTGGTTTCTCTGCAAATTTATGTTTGTTTACTAAGCTTTTAAATTTCATTATATCTTGAAGGGTTTCGTCCGCAATACCCACTTCTTGTAGATCTTCATGAATTTCTGCTAACCAATTTCTGCCGATTTTCAGGGTAAGAGCTAGATTTAGAATTTTCTTTTTCAGCCTGTTGTTATCCATTCTGTGTAGGTGTCCGTAGAATTTTAGTCGTCTCTTTCTGATGGTATCTGTGATTTTTCCTGTGAATTTAAAAATTTCGTGTGGTTTCTTTTTCATCCAAATTCCATTTTCGAACTTTGGTCCTAGCATTTTTCTGAGAATTTTCCTCTCTTGTTTCTCAATGCTTTTCATTTGTGACCTGCCGCCAATGATCAGTGTTTCAGATGCATAAAGTGCCTCTGGTTTGATGACTGTATTGTAGTGTCGTAATTTTGCATTTTTTTATATACATCTTTTGTAGTATCTGTTCCATGTGATTTTGTAATCCCTTTGCAGTTTAGCAGTTCTTCCTTTGTTAGCTTCCTGATTTAACCCTGCTGGCTGAATAATTTCACCTAGATACTTGAATTTGTCTACTTGGGAAATTATTCCACATTTGGTGATTAATGGTTGATTGTCGAATATTGATTTAGTTCCTTCCATAAACTGCGTCTTTTCAAATGAAATTGAAGTCGGTTTTTGCGGCTATTTCATGCAATTTTTCTATGGAGTGGATTGCTTCTTGTCTGTTGTTCGAAAGGATCGCAAGGTCATCTGCGAAAGTTAAGCAATCAAGGTTAATTTTGTCTTTAATAAGTCTGCCAATGTTTATACCTTTAGTTTCTTTTCTCCATTCACGAATCACTTTTTCCAAAACTAAATTGAATAGTAGTGAGGATAGTCCAACTCCCTGTCGGATACCAGTTCTGATTTCAAACGGTTCAGAAATTTCTCCCAAGAACTTAACTTTTGATGTTGTGTTGGTCAGAGTTTGTTAAATCAATTCCCTCGTTTTCCTGTCGACTTGAAATTCCTCTAGTATGTTGAACAGGGTCTGCCGAACTATGGAATCGTACACCATTTTGAAGTCAACAAAGGTGATTACTGTTTGTTTGATTTTGCGAATCTGTAGTATGGTTTTTAGGTTTAGGATTTGTTCTGCGCAGGATTTCCCTCTTCGGAATCCAGCCTGATAATCTCCGATCAGGTGGTCTGCTCGTTTCTCAATTCTATTAAGTAGAGCTTTTAGAGGATTTTGTATACGAGTAAGAAGAGAGAAATTCCTCTGTTGTTATTAATGTCTGATTTGCCTCCTTTCTTGTGAAGTGGGTGAATCAGTGCACATTTCCAATTCTGCGGAAATTTTTCAGAAAACCAGATGTCCTGTAAGATTTTTTGAATACTCTGGGCCAGTTTGTCACCACCAATTTCAACTTACAAGCATGATGGCAACATCAGTTAATTAGACTACTACGTATTATTATTATTATTATTATTATTATTATTATTATTATTATTATTATTATTATTATTATTATTATTATTATTATTATTATTATTATTATTATTATTATTTCGTGTGGCCATTACCAACCTTGTAAAGCGGACTCCGCGATGACGAGAGTAGGTGGCATCTGCTGTGTATAAAAAAGCTGCTTGTTAATGCGGTGGAGGTTAGTGTTGTGTGTGGTACATGAGTTGTAGAGATGCTGGGGGCAGCACAATTGCCCAGCCACCAACCCAAGGGAATTAACTATTAGAATTAAATTCCCTAACCCGGTCGATAATCGAACCCGGGTCCCCCTGAAACGAACACTTCCATGCTGACCATTCAGCCAAGGAATCGGACTACATTAAATTGGTATCCTCTCCCGGAGGTTAGTTGTATGTACCATTTTAACCCCATATCAGCCCTCCTCCCGATGATGGCAGCTAATGGCGCTTACTGTTGCACTGGATATTGAATCTATGATGACCTATAACTGGCGTTTGACCAATGAAACACTAAAATCTCGAAAAGTAAAGGCCATTCGAGGGAATTTTCAAATAGGGGCTGATATTGTGCCCCTCGCAAAATCTCGACAAAAACCGGTGTCCGCTGCACTACGTACTTCCCTTGTTAGTCAAGATTTGTGTCATCAATGCCTCATTCACAGAAGAGTCCGTGAGAAAGAGTGTTGGCTCATATCTTTGATATAAGTTATTTACAGTGGCCTCTTCTATAATGAGGGGCTGTCTAGCCGAGGCGATAAAGGCGTGCTTGGTGCACTCAGAAGGACACTGGTTCGATTCCTCGTCAGGAAGTCGAAAATTTAAGAAACAAGGTATCCACTTCTGGAGGTCCACATTGCACTGAGGTTCACTCAGCCTACTCCAAAAATGAGTACCACATTAATTACTGGCGACAAAGACGGCCGGGCGTAGAGCTAATCACTCTACTAACCAAGTACCGAGGTTACGGATAGTGGAACCACTCCGAGGGCCTTCCGTCAGTTCGGAGACGACTTTGACTTTTTCTTTTGCTTCATCTATAATTTTCCGATGATCGAATGTTTACATAATAATAAATACCTCTGCCATAGAAGGAAATATGATCTTGGAATTTAAGAACAGCTTGGGCATCTGCTACTTTTCTGAGTATTCGCGATTATTATAACCTACCACAAAATCGAACGAGAAATTTCAGGAATATCAGGTAATACAAGACTAAATTACCTATTGATTGCGGGATACGTATTTTAGAAGAATTTAATTATCTTCTCTTCGTGAACATTTTTCCCTTGAAACTCGGTCTGTATTTTTTTTACATTATATTTTACTCCCACAATGGATGGCTTAATAATGGAGGTCTGGCTACGTTATTACTAAAACGAAGATTCATAAGGTCTGGAATTATGTCAAAATTAAACCTTGGTTATTCAGTGGCTGCATACCTAAGTACGTGCATGCTCCTCCTTCATAAGGTCACAAGACTAAAGTATACAGAGCTGTACAGTATGAGCTCCTACGTGACCGGTGGAGCTCCACAATTTTCATAATTGCGTGATACTTTTAGTTGCCCAATGATACAAGATTTATTTATTTATTTATTTAATTTATTTATTTATTTATTTATTTATTTATTTATTTATTTATTTATTTATTTATTTATTTATTTATTTATTTATTTATTTATTTATTTATTTATTTATTTATTTATTTAAACTGTTTACCGTCCAGGGTTGTTTTTTCTCTCGGACTGAGGTAGGGATTCCACCTCAAGGGAAGCATTGTGGAGCGAGAGACATTTTGTAGGGAATACAACTGGGAAGGAGGATCAGCACCTCGCCCAGGTAGCCCCATCTGCTGTAACGTTAAGTATGGTAGCTTGGGTATGAATGTCGTATTTGGGTAAGTATGTACACTCAGAATAATCTCGCAATACACCAGAGTGGAAATGGTAAGTCAAAATACCAACAAAACAAACACGATCATAGAAGAATATAATTAAGTCATGAACTTGGACACTAGTCCGACTAACGCAGTAACATAAACACCAATCTATGCAAGTGATGGCATGCCACGAAAAAGATTTACAACTCTCCAGAAAAATCCATACATGCACAAGTACTCAGATTTCAATTTTCAAAGTGAAGGATTTCAGCCGAGCGCATAGGGAAGCATTTTACTGTGTCCAATTTTTTTAGAGGAACCCGAGGTAAGTACAGATAATTAAAGGACATGGAAATGCGCGTGATAAGAATCAGGGAAAATGAAGGAACAGTTTTTTCATAACAATAATATATTAGCACAAACACCAAGAAGGATTTTTACAAGCCAAAGAAAGTGAAACAGATAATAAAGAATCCAACAATATTTTAAAGATTAAATACTTCTGATTTCCAAAAAACATATGGGACGACCATTTAACAACACTAATTTCAATCTAAAGAAAACAGTTAGACTCGAGGCAAGATGAATTTTACAATAGTTTACATTGGGAGTATCGTACAAAACGGTAAACAGATATTACCCATTAATACGAAAACTTTAAGAAAGTTTGAAAGGCATTAGGCCACTGTACAATAGCAAAAGTAGAAGAAAAGATAAAACCCGGGACAGGAACGTGGGGAAAAAGGGAAGGACGTGAAAGAGAACAGTACCTAAGGCTGGCAACAGGTATTAGGAAAAATAGAACCTACAAGCATTGATGGAATTCAAATTTTCAAACAGAAGCTAGGCGTTAATAAAATTACAATTAGTCCTATTCTTGCGTTTGTTCACCAAGTCTATTGGAATCCAGTGGTTCATATTACTGTAATCACTTGACGTAATTGAAAGTCAAATTTTGAAAAGAGATCGTAATGCAGTTGCAAGAAAAACACCACTGTCAACAGCTCAGACTAGCAATATTATTTGCGTGAACAGTCATTTGTAGCCAGTACGGCATGATGAAATCAGGAAGTGCAGCATTTAAAAGGAAGGTGAAGTATGGCAAGGGAAAATAAATTTAAAGTTCGCTCACCCGTCCAGCAGTCCTTGAGCTTCAATCATGAACATTAAATACCATTTAAAAGAAAAACATTGCACACGGACCAGCCGCTAGCGTAAGTAAAATAAAGTCCTCCCTCCACATAAGTCGTCGTCTTCATCCAACTCGCCGATCAAGCCCAGAGCAGGCCTTATTTATATTCCGATGGAAACGTCCAGAAAAGACGAGAGCAGACGGTACACATTGCACAGCGAGGCGGTGGGGGAAGAAAGGAGGGAGGGTAAGCAGCACGAACAGTACAAACTGGACGGGCGAAGAGAGCACACACACACAGGTTAGTAGCAGCATGTCAAGCGTAGCAGACGTAGAATCACGTAGAATAGTTGAAAAATTTGGAGCACGTTATACTGCCATGCTGAACATGGACGTTATGGGGGATGGGAAGAATGGGGAGAGAAGGAAGCGGCCGTGGCCTTAAATTAGGTATCATCCCGGCATTTGCCTGGAGAAGTAGTGGGAAACCACGGGAAACCACTTTCAGGATGAATGAGGTGGGAATCGAACCTCTCTCTACTCAGTAAATGATAGTGTTCAGTGCAACGATCGTTACACCTATCGAAAATGCTATGTCTCCTTTCGTAACAATGGTATTGAACCTGGTAGCATGTAACAACAATTTCTCTTTCGCAAAGACATGGAGGCTCAAAACATTCTACGCCCATGAAATCGTTCGTATATAAATCGTCCTGATTATGATAAGACGAGTACAAAACACAGAATGTATAAGGAAGGTCAAGTAAAGCTTTCATCTCGGAAATACCTGTTTTACAGCATTCCTTTCACGTATATAATTACCCCTGTTACGCTAGATCTATTTATGTGTACGGTTTATAAATTTTTCAGGCATAATAGAGTCAATACAGAAACTCTAGGCTTCAAGAAGGCTTTTTGTATGACATGGCTGACTTGTTACTGAAGGAATAAGGCTTCGATTTATATTATGAGCTCTAGATCTTACATTTAGTTTAGGACAATGGGTATACCATTTCGTGACACTATCCTTACCAAGAATAAATCCCTTTCGAACACAATTTATATCGAAAATAGGGATAGACCCTAGTACGTCGCCAGACTACTCGCTTTATGGAGGATAATCTCTCTATTCAACTATGCCCTCTTCTTTATCTGAGGATCATTAGACATCTGATTCGTGTGGAGTTACCACGAGCAACTTTCTAATTCGTTCTCCTCTCGGGTATCCTCTTCTGAGCATAAAAAAAGATAAATGAAACACGTTATAGTTAAAATTTAGTTTAAAAAATCAATTTCTAGTGATCGTTATCGAGTTCATCTAAGTGTAAACCTGAAAAATATTTGATAAACATAAACAGTTCATATTGGTCACTAACGAAGTTTTCAGCCGTCCAGAAAGAATTGCTTCACAGAGAATTAATTTAAACCACTTATATTATGTCTCAACGTTAATTATTTACCATTTGTGGAGGTAAATCAGATAAATCTTTAAAGTCTACAAACAAAGCAAAATCACACACCAAGTAAAATTCAGATAACGCTTGTTAGTCAGACCTCAAGAAACGGCTAGACCATAAGAGTTTTCAGAGCAATGGTACCTCACACTATCACAAGCAGCAAAGTCTAAACGAATTCAACCAAGTAAACGAGAGGGAACGTATAGCAACGTATAGGAGTGGGGAGGTCCACTGGTGAGTAGAACAGTACTGTTCTACATACATACATACATACATACATTATCATTATAGACCGTTATGCCTTTCAGCGTTCAGTATGCAAGCTTCTGTGAATTTACTAAACGTCACCACAATCCTCTTTTTGCAACTAGTGCTGTGGCCGCATTTAGTTCTATATCTCTTATCTTTAAGTCGTTAGAAACTGAATCCATCCATCGTCGTTTTGGTCTCTCTTTACTTCTCTTACCCTTCATAACAGAGTCCATTATTCTCCTAGGTAACCTATCCTCCTCCATTTGCCTCACATGACCCAATCACTGAAGCCGGTTTATACGTACAGCTTCATCCAACGAGTTCATTCCTAACTTAGCCTTTAACTTCTCATTTCGAGTACCCTCCTTCTATTGTTCCCACCTGTTTGTACCAGCAATCATTCTCGATACTTTCATGTCTGTTACTTCTAACTTATGAATAAGATATCCTGAGTCAACCCAGCTTTCGCACCCGTAAAGCAAAGTTGGTCTCAAAACAGACCGATAAAGATAGTTTCGTCCAGGAGCTGACTTCCTTCTCATAGAACACTGTTGATCGCAACTACGAACTCACTGCATTAGCTTTACTACACCTTGATTCAATCTCACTTACTATATTACAACCCTGGGAGAACACACAACCTAAATACTTGAAAGAATCTACCTGTTCCAGCTTTGTATCACTAATCTGACATTCAAGTCTGTTGAATTTCTTACCTACTGGCATCAATTTAGTCTTCAAAGGCTAATTTTCATACCATAATTATTGCACCCATTTTCAAGTTCCAAGATATTAGACTGCACGTTTTCGCCACAATCTTCCATTAAGACCAAGACGTCAGCATAGGCCAGACTGCTTACTACATTTCCACCTAACCGAATCCCTCCCTGCCATTTTATACCTTTCAGCATATGATCCATGTAAACAGCTAAGGTGAAAGATTACACCTTGTCTAACCCCTGTAGGTACCCTGAACCAAGAACTCATTCTACCGTCAATTCTCACTGAAGCCCAATTATCCACGTAAATACCTTTGATTGATTTTAATAATCTACCCTTAATTCCACAGTCCCCCAATATGGCGAACACCTTTTCCCTCGGTAACTGCCATATGATTTATCTAGATCTACAAAACGTAAACACAGCTGTCTATTCTTCTCGTAACATTTTTCAATTATCTGGAGCATACTGAAAGTCTGATCCTGACAACCTCCTTGTGGTCTGAAACCACACTGGTTTTCATACAACTTCCTCTCAACCACTGATCTCACCCTCCCATCCAGTATGCCTCTGAATTCCTTGCCTGCTTTACTAATCAATGAGATATCTCGATATTTGTTGCAATCCTTCCTGTTTCCTTGCTTATGGATAGGTGCAATTACTGCTTTTGTCCAATCTGAAGGTACCTTACGAACACTCCATGCTAATCTTACTACTCTATGAAGCCATTTCATCCCTGCCTTCCCACTATACTTCACCATTTCAGGTTCAATTTCACATATTCCTGCTGCTTTCTGAAAATGGACTTTATTTACCATCCTTTCCACTTCCTCAAGCGTAATTTCACCAACATTACGTTCCTCCTCCCCATGAAGTTGGCTGTTCGCAGTACCATCAGGAAGATTTCCTTTTACGTTGAGAAGATATTCAAGATATTCCCTCCAAGTGCCCAGTTATTCCCTGCGATATATTATGAGTTCACCTGAATTATCCAAAACACTGCTTATTTTATTTTCCCTCCCTTCCTCAGACTCTTTAGTACTGTCCAGAAAGGTTTCCCTGCTGCTTCACCTAGCCTTTCCAGGTTATTACCAAAATTTTCCCACGTCTTCTTTTTGGATTCAACAATATTTGTTTCGCTCTGTTTCTTTCATCTATGTACGATTCTCTGTCTGCATCAGCCCTTGTTTGGAACCATTTCTCATAAGCCTTTTTACCATTACAAGCTGCTCTCACTTCATCATTCCACCAAGATGTTTGCTTTTTCTCATCTTTACACACAGTTGTTCCTAGGCATTCCCTTTCTGTCTCTACTACAGCATCCCTGTATGCCACCCACTCTCTTTCTATATCCTGAACCTGCTTACCGTCTACTATTCAAAACTTCTCACTAATCATATCCATGTACTTCTTTCTAATTTCCTCCTCCTGGAGATTTTCTACCCTTATTCGTTTGCAGACCGTTTTCACTTTCTCTGTCCTAGGCCTAGAGATACTTACTTCACTAGATAGTGGTCTGTATCATCGAAAAATATCCGGAAAACTCGTACAATCCTAACAGACTTCCTAAATTCGAAGTCGGTTAGGATATAGTATATTATGGATCTGGTACCTCTAGCCTGCCATGTGCACCGGTGAATAGCCTTGTGCTTGAAGAATGTATTCGTAACTGCTAAACCCATACTAGCACAGAAGTCCAGCAAACACTTCCCATTCCCATTAGCGTCCATATCGTTCCCACATTTACCAATCACCCTTTTGTATCCTTCAGTTCTATTTCCAACTCTCGCATTGAAATCGCCCATTAGCACTATCGTATCCTTGCTGTTCACCCTGACTACGATGTCAGTCAATGCTTCATAAAACTTGTCGACTTCGTCCTCATCTGCACCCTCAAACGGTGAGTACACCGAGACAATTCTCGTCCTAATTCCTCCAACTGCCAAATCTACCCACATCATTCGCTCATTTACGTACCTAACATAAACTATGTTGCATGCAATGGCATGGGTTCCTGATAAACAGCCCTACACCATACTCTGCCCTTCCATATCTAACACCCGTCAAGTACACCCTTTAATCCCCTGTCTCTTCCTCGTTATCTCCCCTTACCCGAATATCACTTACTCCTATCACATCCAGATGCATCTTCTTTGCTGTCTCAACCAGTTCTACTTTCTTCCATAAGACCTATTAATACTTATAGCTCCCCGTAGAATTCCATTTCGTTCGCCAAGCTGTTTCCAGTGAGTCCCTCGCTTGTCAAATGGGAGTGGGACTCCGTTACTCGCATACGTCCGATGCTTACTTAAAAATGTTCTGAATTCGGTAAATTCATGAAGTAGGATGCTACCCTACCTGCACATAGTCCAACCAAGGATCTCTCGTCTAACGGGTTAGGAACTACTGGTGGATTGTGTAGTCCTAGCCGTCTGAGCACAAAGAGTGCCATGATTCAGAATATGTCCGAGATGCCCACTCCCAGTGCATATCAACCGGTATCCCGACTCTCAGGACCACTTACTAGGCCACTCAGCCGTTGCCCATGGTTCACGAACTAGGACGTGACTACAGTAACCCACACCATGAACCATCAGTACCGTTCTAAGCAAATTAAAATCTATTCGGACGAAAAAGCCGTGCGCCACTAATTAAGGATGGATTTGATCATTTGTACGGTCAATGAAATAATCTGTGAGAATAATCCATGTTCGCCAAGACTTTCCTCCATGTCCTTAGAATGGAAGCACTTCCAACCACCACTGTGGTGGTCAAGTAATTTCAAAGTTCAAACTGTCATTGCTAGTGGTAACGGACGGGTTTGTCTTCTCAGGACGCGAAACAAAGTCTTCGGGAAAAGTAAAGAAATGTGGTAAAATCCCCAAATGATTATCATATCTAATAACGTAAAAGTGAGTTGAATATATAGAACTAAGAATAATTCTGTGTAGATACTTGGACTTCCTTTACTGACACCAATGTATTTATATCAGGCTCAATTTGTCTCAGTATTAGCCTTACGTCTGTGTCCAAATGCTGCCCAGTACGATATTTGTCTTTGCTGAACACAAGTCTTGAAAATACTTACTCATTTATGTATGTCACCAAAAGGGACCCCAAGAAATGAATCGCTCTCTCGACGACCTCGGGGTAATCACATCGTGCTTCAACCCAAGAGTCAGAAAGAATAGACACTGCCGGAAAATAATATGCAACATCCCAAGGGACTGTTTTCGTTGGAACCAGGGTGTAATCTATGCAAAATAAGGGATTGTTGTGTTACAGTAGTGATTCATTTGTCACGGACATAGGCGATCAGATAGCGTTCATTGGGCCGGTCCGTGTGCACTCTGGTTTGTTGAGGTTAGAGGTGAACAGTGTTTTCAACATTCATTCTAGGGTACAACCTTGCCCCACAGACGAGTTCTTGCTCGTGTTGAAGAACTGCAGCTATTTGAACGGGGTCGCATTATGGGCCTGTGGGAAGCTGGATGGATGTTTCGACGGATTGCTCCACATGTTGGGCACAGTGTTTCGGTGGTGTGTCGCTGCTCTCAGTAGTGTTCTGTGGAACATTCCCACACCCGTAGACCAGGCTCCGGACGTCCGCGTAGTACAGAAGCACATCAAAATCGACGCATTGTGCAAGCGACGATGGCCGATCGAACATCATCCAGGAACGAAATCCGTTCACATGTTGCACCTGCTGTGTCACCAAGAACCAATGTGAACCGTCTGTTTGCAGAAGCACTAAGATCACGTGTGCCTCTGGCTACGCTACCGCTGACACCACGACACCGCCAAGCACGGCTACTCTGGTGTCGTGAAACAGTTGACTGGAGAAGGGAAAAGCTTTGTTGTCTTCAGTGACGAGAGTAGGTTCTGTCTGTATGCAAGAGATGGGCGTACACATGTACGGCTTAGACCTGGTGAGCGGCCTATTCCAGAGTGCATTCGCCCACGACACCGCCAAGCACGGCTACTCTGGTGTCGTGAAACAGTTGACTGGAGAAGGGAAAAGCTTTGTTGTCTTCAGCGACGAGAGTCGGTTCTGTCTGTATGCAAGAGATCTGCGTACACATGTACGGCTTAGACCTGGTGAGCGGCCTGTTCCAGAATGCATTTGCCAACTACACCCAGGTCCCACCCCAGGCTTCATGGTGTGGCGAGATATCAGTTACAACTCTCGGTCACAGTTCGTGTTCCTGCAGGGTAATGTAACCAGTGCCCGCTGCATCGCACATGTTGTTTTCCCCGTGCACTGCCATTTCTTCGACAGGAAGGTGATCTGCTTTTTCAGCAGGACAATGTACATTCACGTACAGCTGCTGCAACGCAACGTACTGTACTTGGTGTTCAACAAATATCCAGGCCAGCAAGATCACCGAATCTCTCACCAATTGAACACGTATGGGACATGATGAAGTGGGAAATTACGCGCTCTCCAGAGATTGCAAGAACCATTGCTAAATTTCATTAAAAGATGCAAGATGCTTGGGACAATCTATTACAGGATCTATTGCGCGAATACACGCCTACATTGCCGCCAGAGTGGGGGAAGGGCACACTGTGTATTGGTGCGACTGTTTGGGCACACTTTACTGTGACATGTGTGCTTTATTTGGTCTACACTTATAATCATATACCTCTGCAATGATAAACTACCTGTCACATCGCTTGTGAATAAAATGACCTTGTCCTTGAGGGTGTTTCAAGTCTTTCCTCCGGCAGTGTATTTAGAAAAGACATTTTTCTGTGCAGTATAACATTAACTAGTAAATTGTTATTATTCTCGGTGTATCAACTCTAGTGGCAAAGCGTCTCGATCAGAAAATGGTGCGGTGATGAAGTATTGATAGTCAATGTTTTCAGAAAAGCAAGAAGTCAGGTTCTAAATATGGCATAAATAATGTTTCAAGGAGATTGAGACGGGGCAAAACAAAAACTTACATTTTTTCATCTGATAATAGGTGGCTGACTTATGGAGAATTTCCTATTAGACATAGAGGACATCAATTCATATAACAGTTATTTATTGTAGAAGGAGCCCTTTCTATTACCAGAAAAAACAAGTTAATCGCTGACAACTGTCAAATTTGAACCTGAATTTTTTAAATCCAAGTTTACAGCTACAAGACCCACACCACTCCGTTCCTTAAAATTTAATGTCAAATTCCTTATAGAGGGATAATATGAAAATGAAAAATTCCGATAACCATTTCAAGACTGCCGACACTGGGGCTCGATCCCACCTCTGAATTCAAGGTTGTTGCTACATTGTAGCTAGGTAGAATCTTTCAGAAAGTTAAGGTGCGGCCACACAGAGTGCTACATACGCGACGTTCACTATGGGAACAGAAAATAGCTTCCTTTGTTGACAATGTAACTGGCCACACAGAGTTCCGTACACTACGTTCCTTCTGTTCGCTACGATAGCAGCGTCGCGAAGTGTGTGATTCTCGGCTCTATTTGGAAATCGTCGCGCTGGATGGGCATGCGCACTGGACTATTACAGCTGCGAGGTGACATTGCGCGCCCATTCTTCGTCAGTCATACAACTCGTGTTATAAGTATAACCTCTTATTCAGCGCAGTATTCGCTTATTTAAACATGATGTTTAAATGATTCTTTAAATTTAACTTCATTACGTAAATCCTTTATCAAATGATAAAATTCACCAAACTTTGTTCTCTGTAAGTTCAAGCCATGCACCCACTTCCTTTTACGCTTAAATACGGAATGAAACAACAATAGTTCATCATCGGAGTCATCACAGCTCACCTATGGTACACTAACAGCCAACATTTCGGCCAAGACTGAGCATTCTCGTACGAAACATAGCTTTGTATGTGGCCACGTGAGGTAGCAAACGTAGCATGCACATCATACGCAGCGTGCGTAGCGAACATAGCGTAGCGTTCTGTGTTGCCTCAGCTTTACACAGCCACCTCGTTGCGTACAGTTAGACAGCACCTCAAGTACCATCAGTGGTACGCGTACCACCAGTTGAGAAACACTGATTTAATGTGAAAATAGAAACCCACAGAAAACAACGTAATGGCTGATGACTTTCAAATTTTAACCTACAATTTTTAAATCCAAGTTTAGAGCCACAAAACTCACACCACTCGGTTTCTGAAAATTAAATCCCTTACTTATAAAGGGATGAAATGAAAATAAAAAAATTCAAGTAACAATTTCAAGACTGCAGACGCTTGGGTTCGAACCCACCGTAATCTGAATGCAAGCTTGTAGCTAGACGAAGCAATTCGCTCTATTAGATGTTATCTTTATTTACCCCCCTTACGAGTATTCGTTCCCCCATGCCTCCCTGTTGAATTTACTCAGCTGTAAACACACTGTAAGTACAACATAGCGTGAATAATGTGGTGACCAGTTATTACTAATAATAGCAGCTGCCTGACACAGCTCGCACACGTGGCAGGACAAAGAGAAGACAAGTTGGCCCACCTGCGAGCTTTAGTGATTGCCAGAACCTCATCACGGATGCTGCTTATGTGTTCATCTCGTGCTGGTCGTAAGTTTAGCATCACCATATTGCTACTACCCTCGCTTTTATGACGCATACAAGAGCACGCTGGCTGACGACCTTCATAGTCATGCATATTAAATAACTTGAGTGCTTCCATTCAAGGACACGCTAACTTTATTCAGTGATGCCCTAAATCAAGCATATATTCAGATGGCGACAATTTATTTATGTTCTTCGTAGTGTCCATATATATAAAACGCTAAAGTGTATGTTTCACAAAACTCAAGCTTCTAAACCAGAGGGAGTTAAAAGATGAGCTTTGTACAAAAATCTTCAAAATAGCCTCAATAAAACATGAAAAATCTTGCATTTCTTGCAAAGTCAACGGAAATATATTTATTTTGTGTAATTAATTAAATTACAGAGCCGCACTGAGATTTCGATCGATCTTGATGGATGGATTATCGCTAGGTGACAGCGACTTATTCCATATCATGACAGTCCGATGAAATGAAATGGCGTATGGCTTTTGGTGCCGGGAGTGTCCTAGGACATGTTCAGCTCGCCAGGTGCATGTCTTTTAATTTGACGTCCGTAGGCGACCTGCGTGTCGTGATGAGGATGAAATGATGATGAAGACGTCACATATACCCAGGCCCCGTGACTGCGAAATTAACCAGTGATGGTTAAAATTCCCGACCCTGCCGGGAATCGAACCCGGGACCCCTGTGACCAAAGGCCAGCACGCTAAACATTTAGCCATGGAGCCGGACGTAGAAATGCTATATATATAGGAGGATGGGAACACGCCGTCGTATTTTATGAAGTACCTTTCTTGCTGTGAGGTTCATGTAACTAGGCAACTCATTACCGAGGAATCTCTTCATTTTCGCACAAGATGGAAAAACAAAGAATGTCATGTATCCATTCGCGTTTCAATGAACATCATTCATCGTGCAAATAAATCCTCATTTATGTAAGCATATAGAAATAGTTTAATCAAATTTATAGACATAGGAATATAAAAAATAGAACATAGATTATTTATTGTTTTGTAAGTAAAATTGTAAGTAGATATAATAAGAAATATATAAATATCAGAAAACCAAAAATAATAAATAAAAATGTTAATAAAAGTTGCATAAAGTACTATAAATTAAAAACACCTTTTGTTAATTGAGGCGTAGCAGCGCATGCCGGGTATCAACTTATTATTATTATTACCGAGCGAGTTGGCCGTACGGTTACGTGCGCACGGCTGTGAGCTTGAATTCGGGACATAGTGGGTTCGCACCCCACTGTCGTCCGGCTCCATGGCTAAATGGTTAGCGTGCTGGCCTTTGGCCCTAGGGGTCCCGGGTTCGATTCCCGGTAGGGTCGGTAATTTTAACCATCATTGGTTAATTTCTCTGGCACGGGGGCTGGGTGTATGTGTTGTCTTGATCATCATTTCATCCTTATCATGACACGCAGGTCACCTACGGGAGTCAAATCGAAAGACCTGCACCTGGCGAGCCGAACAAGTCCTCGGACACTCCCGTCACTAAAAGCCATATGCCATTTCATTTTACCCCACTGTCGGCAATCCTGAAGATGGTTTCCCGTGTTTTCCCATTTTCACGCCAGCCAAATGCTGGGACCGTACCTTAATTAAGTCCACAGTCGCTTCATTCCCACTCCTAGCCCTTTCCCACCCTATCGTCGCCAAACGACCTATCTGTATCTGTGTCAGTGCGACGTAAAGCAACTTGTAAAAAACGTTTTATATCAATGTTCGATGGCATCAAGAGGCTCTATCAACAATCTTGTCCGACTCGTTGGCTGAACGGTTACGTGCGCACGGCTGTGAGCTTGAATTCGGGACATAGTGGGTTCGCACCCCACTGTCGTCCGGCTCCATGGCTAAATGGTTAGCGTGCTGGCCTTTGGCCCTAGGGGTCCCGGGTTCGATTCCCGGCCGGGTCGGGGATTTTAACCTTAATTGGTTAATTCCAATGGCACGGGGGCTGGGTGTATGTGCTGTCTTCATCATCATTTCATCCTCATCACGACGCGCAGGTCAGCTACGGGTGTCGAATAGAAAGACCTGCACCTGGCTAGCCGAACTTGTCTTCGGACACTCCCGGCACTAAAAGCCATACGCCATTTCATTTTTCATCAACAATCTTGTCTGTTTTTGTTATATTTCTGACAGTATTATAGTTGTTACGGAGTTATCAGTGGAAGTCAGAGGTGAAATAAGGTGAGGGCTGGAATGGGTCTAAGTACGAAGCTGAAAGATGAATTAAAATTTCAATAAAGGTTATATTTTCAGAACTTAACAATTTTCATATAGACTTTCAAAATTCAACAAGTAACAAATCAACAAGCCAAAATCAGGTACAAGGTATAATTTATAAACCAGAGCACGAAAGCACAAGTTTTAGGGGATCATTACAAGTTCTGGCTTCGAGCCTCTGTTACACAATCCTTGAGCTACTAGCCCAACATTACCAAGGTACACTCATTTATTCAAAGGGCAGAAAATTCCTTCATTCAAGGAGCAATTGCTTCCAACTTTTAACCTCAAGCCTCCCAGAGGCACTTTTCAAACACCAGAAAGAGCTGAGCCGCCCTCAATTTTTCAAGCCTATTAACGGCAATGCCAGACTATTACACAAATTGCCATCAAGGCACCGCTTACATTAAATGAAACGGGGGTATCTCGTACCCAACCTACTGAGCCTCAGTGGAAAAGAACAGCTTAATTAAATGGCCCAAAATACCAAGATGAATGGAGGCGTTGCTCGCACTCCTACATGAAACCTTATAAAACCTAAGGGGCACTAGGCCGATAATACAGGGGCTATTCCCAAACTAAGAGGTGACTCGTATAAGAAAATTTTAATACATTAAGAGTAGAGAATCGGGTATGAAAACGTAGTCACCTCAACTCAAAATGTAGGGGAGCTCGAGAGGGTAAAGCACTCTCTATCCCCGATTTACAGTTAAAGTAATAAGAAATTTTTACATAAGCCGGCACTAAGTTACATTTTTAGAAAGGTAGGTTACATTGAAAAGGTTTCGGACCTTCCCCGAGGGCTAAACTGCTGAGCTAGCAAGAAATAAAGATGTTAAAAGGCCATTACCTTGTAGAAGAGCTGCTGGCGGATGAAAGAGGCGCTTCCCGCCTCCTGCTATACTTCCATACACTAAGCTAGATGCTGTACGAGTGGCCGAGAGACAAGAAAATCAGCCGTTTTTATACCCTCGTGGAAGATTCGAGACCTTTCATGAATAAAACAGCCACACCCACTACATTTTATTGGCTGACTAAAGGTTACACATCAAAATTGGAGAAGAAAAACCCGATTGGTCAAAAATTAATTACAGAAATTTATGATTGGCTAAATTCAAAACTGGCGGAAATGAAGATTAATATTGCCAACCCACAAATGAAAGAACAACATTTAGTAAAGAACAAACTTATGAATACGAAATATCGTCAAGAAAAGTTCCTTCACTTCGCACCAGGGTGCATGATCATAGTTTTTGGTAGAGACATCTGTGAGAGAATGTCCACACTTCTTGATAATTAGTAAACAAAAACAATTCGAAATTAACACAGTGACATCTTCTGATAAACGGTTGAATTAATTCAGTTTTAAAGTTCAGAGTTTCAGCTGTAGAGGAGTACTTTAAGGCGGAAAATTCAAATGTGCGGCGTATAGGTGTACCAACCGGTACAATAGTCAAAAACAAGAACACTTGATACTTTACTTGTGGAGCCTCCGTGGCTCAGATGGGAGCGGACCGGCCTCTCACCGCTCGGTTCCGTGGTTCTAATCCGGTCACTCCATGCGAGATTTGTGCTGGACAAAGCGTAGGCGGGACAGATTTTTCTCCGGGTACTCTGGTTTTCCCTGTCATCTTTCATTCCAGGAACACTCTCCAATATCATTCCATCTTTCATCCATTAATCATTGCCCCAGAGGAGTGCGACAGGCTTAGGAAGAAAGCACAATTCCTAACCTCGCCGCTAGATGGAAGCTTCATTCATTCCATTCCTGACCCGGTTGAATGACTGGAAACCGGCTGTGGATTTTCATTTTCATTTCTCATTTCACTTTACTTGTAAAAGTACCTTTACGTGATGAAGGAGTTACCGAGGTAAATCAACACTAACAACGTTGTGGAAATCAGTTCTTTTTAAATTTTATTTTAGTGTAAGTTATGTTTTTTTAGAACCGAGAGTATCCGAGGACATAGTCGGCTCCCCTGGTGCAGGCCTTTCTATTGACGCCCTTGACTACCTGCGGGTCTGGGTAAGGGATGATAACGAGGTAGGGAGAGTGTGAAACCCAGCGTCAGTACATAGCCTATTCTTTTCGAATAACACGATGGGGTCTGTTCAAGTCTTAACGTCACCATCAGACAGAAGAATCATCATTATTATCATCAACAACAACGGCGTTATATGCCCTCACTCCATATTAACAATGAGGTAGAGGCTTCACATTTAACCATGCCTTTGGCACGCAATCAAGTAATTAAAAATTGTGTACTACCATCTCTCCTCTCTGCGGGCTAACATTGTGGTGGTGCAAATTTCTTTCACCACCGGGTCTCGAACTGGCTAACTATGGTGTCAGATCACGTACACTTGACGCCTTAACGATCATGGATGGAACCATTACCACAACGCATATTACGAACATCATCAAGAAAATATTCTGACCGAGCTCGATAGCTACAGTCGCTTAAGCGCGGCCAGTATCCAGTATTCGGGAGAAAATGGGTTCGAAACCCACTTTCGGCAGCCCTGAAGGTGGTTTTCTGTGGTTTCCCGATTTCACACCAGACGAATGCTGTAGATGTACCTTAATTAAGGCCACGACCGCTTCCTTCCCAGTCCCAGCCCTTTCCTGTCCCATCGCCGCCATAACATCTATCTGTGTCGGTGCGACGTAAAGCCAATAGCAAAAAAAAAAAAAAAAAAGCATTCTCCGCATTGCACATGCTGCATAGGTATAAATATTTCGTGAAAAACTTTTTAAAATGCTGGTAAAACTCTGGTTTTCCCTCATTTCGACTTTTTATAGAGACGCCGGGTGCAAATTATTGAGCAGATTGGAACGTGCTAATTTGTGTAATTATTGGCTTTACGTCACACCGACATAGATAGGTCTTATGGTGACGATGCGATAGGGCTAGGAGGGGGGAAGGAAGCGGCCGTGGCCTTTATTAAAACGCAGACGTGGAATTTGCCCTGTGTAAAAATGGAAAACAACTGACAACAATCTTCAGGGCTGCTGCGTGGTCGAAATGCTTGTGTAAATACGTCTGTAACCAACGGTGTTATGGCCAGGTAACTCCTTCAAACAACCACCTATCCTGGACCCGACTAGAAATCCGTCACACTACTCATACCCTGTGCCATCGCCACAAAGTCTTTCATTCTTCACGGCCATTTTACCTTTGTTCATTTTTTTTTTTTTTTGCTAGGGGCTTTACGTCGCACCGACACAGATAGGTCTTATGGCGACGATGGGATAGGAAAGGCCTAGGAGTTGGAAGGAAGCGGCCGTGGCCTTAATTAAGGTACAGCCCCAGCATTTGCCTGGTGTGAAAATGGGAAACCACGGAAAACCATTTTCAGGGCTGCCGATAGTGGGATTCGAACCTACTATCTCCCGAATGCAAACTCACAGCCGCGCGCCTCTACACGCACGGCCAACTCGCCCGGTGTTCATATTTCACTTACCTCTTATCTTATCACAGACATAACATTAGATGTACTAATACGAGTAATTCCATCCTTGCTTTACCTACCCAGACACCTGCCATTTACGAGAATTCATTCACAGTAATTGCCTGCCGAGTGTGGAACCTCCTTCCCGGAAGTATCGGACTTTGGAAACATTTCATGCGCCAATAAGGCTCATGGTAAATTTGATGCTGCCACTCACAACCATTCTATTGTCATGGATGCTCTGGTAGAAGATTAGTTTAAAATTCTTAATCATTTTAATTTTAAAATTGTATTAAATTTTATGCACTACCTCATTTTTTAAATTATAGGATATTATTCTTAACGTGGTGATGGTGGTGATTAATGTTTTGAGTGTAAGTACAACTGGGCAACCATCCTCTATATAACACTAAGCAGAGAGAAAAAATGGAAGGGGTCCGACACTTCGAAAAATGAAGCTATCGGCCAAGAGCCACGAAGGGCGTGAAAATGAAGGACTCCCTAGGCCTCCATACGTAATATCGTCGGGATCGGAAAATAACAAGAGTTGACCAAGAGAGGTTGGATGGTATAGGTGAAAGTGAGGAGCCTCGCACAAGTACGTGGAAGCAATGCCAGGACTCAGCTAAGGACCCCGTGGTCGCCAACTCACGCTCCAAAGCTCAGAACCCCGCGGGGCCTCTTTTAGTCGCATCTTATGACAGGCAGGGGATACCGTGGGTGTTATTCTACACCCCCGACCACAGGGGAATATTAATAAATAATAAATACTTATTTTTCACATTTAATTTTATTTGTATGTAATCTAAATATTTTAATGTAATACAGTGTAATATACGTATATTTCAGTGCCTGGTTAGGTGGAAAAGGAAGCCTGAAGACCTTAATCTTGCCAGGTAAAATAAAACATTACTAACTATTGCGTTTCTGACCATTTTATCTCAGCAAACCTGAGTTATCGGCCACACTGGCATGAAATACGACTAGGACTTGAAATGAGACAGCAGTAGCTACTATTACAGTGCACTTCCGATGTTCGTCTCATGTGGAGTGAGCATATGGTAACTAGGGAAAGTTATCTTCGATGTTATCGACTGTATGGTTTGAATTTATGCTTTCTCGGAAGTAAGCTTATAGACAGGTGTACGCGATCCATACAGCATATGCAACTCACTCGATGAATAAGGCTAGATTCATAATTTTGATCACAGAACAAGCTCAATTTTAAAATACCTGCCCTTTATTCGGCTACTATTATTGTCATAAACTGTTGTATAGCTGCATTTTGCTTCAATCTCGACTCGTGCATGAAGCTTTACACAGAGGATGACAATAAAGCTATTACTGATAAAGCACAATGGATGAAATTCCACCCATCCCTGTGGAATTAATAGCACGAATAATTCTCTTTTGGATTCATCACGTCTTACTCGTGTCCTCTATGCTGTAACATCATGTTGTTTAAAAAACTGTTATTTTTCTGGGTCACCTCACCTCAATGTCATTTTCATTCGCAACCCAACGATTGATACTGTGATGGAATTTTTTAAAATATTCATTCAGGGTTATCAATATGTAAATTATATCATTGTTACTGAATGTTCCATTGTTCTCAGTGGATGACATTTAGTCAACACGGAATATACAAGTATTTTAACGAGATACGGATATTTTAATTCAGAACGGCCATCCTCTTTGAGTAAAATACGGCGTCCCTACACTACAGATATTATGTAGTGAGCAATGCGGTATGTTTCGAGCTGTCTGTGGGGATTTGGCGTACAATGACATAAATAGACAAATAAGCTTGAGTGAAGCTTTTAAAGGTAGAATAGATCATAATGTGAAGGTAAAGTTGGAAGTCAATAGTACAGATTGGGTCAAATATTCATTTATACACGAGGAGTGAGGGACTGAAATAAATTACCAAGGGAAATGTTCAATACATTTCCAAATTCTTTGAAAATATTTAAGAATAGGAATTGATAGGGAATCTGTCACGTGGATGACAGCCCTAAATGTAGATAATTCATGACTGATTGACCGTGGAGTCTAACTACTACGGTTACTTTAAATTCTTCTACATGCAATATTAAATTACTCATTAATGAAGTTGTAATATCTGAAGCCATCTCCTTTCATTTTCGACTCAGTTAACACTAGAATACTTTCTTTTTTAATCTGCTTACCCTCCAGGGTTGGTTTTTCCCGCGGACTCAACGAGGGACCCCACCTCTACCGGCTCAAGGTCAGTGTCCTGGAGCGTGAGACATTGGGTGGGGGATACAACTGGGGAGAATGACCAGTAACTCGCCCAGGAGGCCTCACCTTCTATGCTGAACAGGAGCCTTGGTGGGGGATGGGAAGATTGGATAGGATAGACAAGGAAGAGGAAAGGAAGCAGCCGTGGCCTTAAGTTAGGTACCATCCCGGCATTTGCCTGGAGGAGAAGTAGTAAACTACGGAAAACCACTTTAAGGATGGCTGAGGTGGGAATCGAACCCACCTCTACTCAGTTGACTTCCCGAGGCTGAGTGGACCCCGCTCCAGCCCTCGCTTTTCAAATTTCGTGGCAGAGCCGGGAATCGAACCCGGGCCTCCGGGGTGGTAGCTAATCACACTAACCACCACACCACCCCTAGAATATTAGCATACGGATAACTAATGTGCCTGCTTCATATAAGTGCTCACTGCTCCTTCCCGCGTTACCCCCAACAGACCACCTCCATTCAGTGCTTCCACTGATCAATGTGGATGATGTCACCATAGTATTTACGTGCATGTGTGAGGATCGAATGCCGGAAGAATTAATTTTCTCGTAAGTCACTGTGCAGGTTTTTACATATGGTTATTATTGACGCATTACAGTTGGTACGTAAAACTTACGTATTTTTAGTATGTAACAGGTACTTGGATGTTGTCGTATGCGGGCAATTTGCTCATTATAGTTACTAGGCATGCGGATTTCCAGGACACAATGGATAAATAAAAAGTTAAATAAGAGAATTGCATTTGCCGTATTCTTGTTGAGCTGGATGAAGATGAGGTTGGGAAAGACAACCGTTTAAAATGAATCTGAGCACGAAGACTCTCCAATGACGATCCGAACTATTCAACGATGGTTCTGAAGATAATCTCGAGTGTGATCCACATCTACGAGCTTCTGTTGAAATTCATTAAATTGAGCGGCCATCGAAAGGGAAATCTCAAAAAGGAACTAGGAAGAGAATAACTGAAGCGACGACACCAAACAGTTCAGCTTCAGGCTCTCAAACTCTAAAACAGGTTTCTGTTGACTGTGAAATGTATAAACTCTTCGGTAAGGATGGGTATATATGGAAAACAGCACATGAAAATACACAAAAAGGAACATAGTTCATATCCTACCAGGACCTACGTCGAACGAAGAAGCCGATCCACTTAAGTGTTCTGAATTATATTTTTTACTAAAACATAATTAATACTATACCTCGTAGTTTTAAAATAATACATTACTTCTGGAAACAATGTGGAGTTTGCTTACTGTTTTAACCTGGATATGGACATGCACATAAATTTGACGTATGTTAGTATTGGCACCTAGCTAATAACTTCAGTATTCTAAGTTGAATGTATAACTGTTAGGTTCTTCAGTATACAGAAATTAATTTTGAATAAATCGATATATGTAAAAGTGAAACTATGTTTGTTTATTTGTTTGTTTATTTGTTTGTTTGTTTGTTTGTTTGTATGTATGTATGTATGTATGTATGTATGTATGTATGTATGTATGTATGTATGTATGTTTGTTTGTTTGTTTGTTTGTTTGTTTGTTTGTTTGTTTGTTTGTTTGTTTGTTTGTTTGTTTGTTTGTTTGTTTGTTTGTTTTTGTTTGTTTGTCCAGAATGAACTCAAAAACTACATGGCCAATTTTGCTAAAAATTTCACAACTTGTTCTCATTACTCGTGAGAGTGTTTAGGAAGTGGTTCCAACGAAATCTGTTCGGTAGTTTTTATGATGAATGTTTTTGTAATTAATTTAATTTCAAAGGCACAACAAAATTGAAGCTACCTTGATGGACAGATTGAGCTAGGCGATGGTGACTTATTCTGTATCACTGTATCACGATAGTCTGGTAAGAAATGCTGTATATAGGAGGATGGGTAAACGCCACCATGTTTTACAAAGTAGCTTTCTTGCTAAGAGTTTCATGATCGTGGCTTTGTATAAAACAGATAGTTAATGCAATATACATATATATTGAAAAACATTGTACTGTATTACACTGGCGGATAAAATATCCAAACACCAAGAAGGGGATGGGCTGGATTAAAGAACGTTAGTAAGCGTATTTATACATCTGAAAGACGACATTGATTCAAATTTCCCGCAAATCGCATTATCGTGGCACTAGTAGCGGTCCCGTGACGTTGCATATCAGGTTTGTTTAAATACGGGCGAGAGCATTAGTTACCCGTGAGACTGGACGGAGAGACTGTGAGTGGGTCAAGAATGCCTTTACGACGACGATGAGGCCAGTATCAACAGCTCACTGCGGTTGAACAAGGCCGTATAATAGGGCTACGTGAAGGTGGATTTTCCTTCCGTGCTATTGCAGAACGACTTGCAGGAACGTCCCTACTGTGCATGCGTGATGGCAGTAGTGGTCACAAGAAGGTACGCTCGCAAGAAGACCGGGCTCCGGACGTCCCCGTGACACCACCGAAATGGAGGACCGTCGTATTCGGCGTATGGCTGCGGCGCAGCGGACTGCGTCTGCAGCAGCAATTCGAGCGGAAGTTGTCAGCACAGTAACGCAAAGAACTGTTCGAAATCGGTTACTTGAAGGACAGCTCGGAGCCAGACGCCCTACGTCGTGTATTAGACTTACCCCAAACAACCGCCGTCTCGGCTTCAGTGGTGTCAAGCGAGAGCTCATTGGAGGATGGAGTGGAGATCCGTTGTGTTTTACAGTGAAAGCCGGTTCTGCCTTGGTGCCAGTGATGACCGTTTGTTGGTTAAAAGGAGGCGGGGTGGGTGCCTGCATTCCACCTGTCTGCGGCGTCGACACATTGGACCTACACCGGAAGTTCTGGTCTGGGGAGCAATTTCCTACGAAAGCAGGAGCACTGTCGTGGTTGTTCCACCCACCCTGACTGCAGATGTGTACGTCTCTATGGTGATTCTACCCGTTGCGCTGCAATTCATGTACAGCATGCCCGGGGGTGTTTTCAAACAGGATAATACACGCCCCCATGCCGTTGTTGTAACCCAACGTGCTCTAAAGATTGACGACATGTTGCCTTGGCCTGCTCGATCCCCCAATCTGTATCCAATTGAACGCGTATGGAACATCACTGGACGACAACTTCAGCGTCATCCACAACCGGAATTAACCTACCTGTGTTGACCGACCAAGTGCAACAGGCATGGAACTCCATCCCACAAGCTGACATCCGGCATCTGTATGGCATAATGCATGCACGATTGCATACCTGCATTCAACAATGAGGTGATTACAATGGTGGACCAGAATGGCAAACTAGCGATGACTTTCCTCGCGCGGATAATAACCTGTAGCCTTGTGCCTTTAATCAGTTAAATATGTTACCTCCACCTCGACTATTATATTGCCAAATTTTCCGTATTCTGCATTCCTTATTTCATGGTTATTGGATACTTTTCCGCCGGAGGCAGACAGGGAGTTGTACGTAGATGAAAGAAACAGAGCGAAACAAATAGTTGTTGAATCCAAAAAGAAGTCCTGGGAAGATTTTGTTAACAACTTGGAAAGGCTAGGTCAAGCAGCAGGGAAACCTTTCTGGACAGTAATAAGGAATCTTTGGAAGGGAGGGAAAAAGGAAATGAACAGTGTTTTGAGTAATTCAGGTGAACTCATAATAGATCCCAGGGAATCACTGGAGAGGTGGAGGGAATATTAACATCTTCTCAGTGTAAATAGAAATCATCCTGGTGGTGTTGTGAACAGCCAAGCAAATGGGGAGGAGGGAAATGATTTTGGTGAAATTATGCTTGAGGAAGTGGAAAGGATGGTAAATAAGCTCCATTGTCATAAGGCAGCAGAAATAGATGAAATTAGACCTGAAATGGTGAAGTATAGTGGGGAGGTAGGGATGAAATGGCTTCATAGAGTAGTAAAATTAGCATGGAGTGTTGGTAAGGTAACTTCAGATTGGGCAAAAGCAGTAATTGCACCTATCCATAAGCAAGGGAACAGGAAGGATTGCAGCAACTATCGAGGTATCTCATTGATTAGTATACCAGGCAAAGTATTCACTGGCATCTTGGAAGGGAGGGTGCGATCAGTCGTTGAGAGGAAGCTGGATGAAAACCAGTGTGGTTTTAGACCACAGAGAGGCTGTCAGGATCAGATTTTCAGTATGAGGCAGGTAATTGAAAAACGCTACGAGAGGAATAGGCAGTTGTGTTCATGTTTTGTAGATCTAGAGAAAGCTCATGACAGGGTACCGAGGGAAAAGATGTTCGCCATACTGGGGGACTATGGAATTAAAGGTAGATTATTAAAAGCAATCGAAGGCATTTATGTTGACAATTTGGGCTTCAGTGAGAATTGATGGTAGAATGAGTTCTTGGTTCAGGGTACTTACAGGGGTTAGACAAGGCTGTAATCTTTCACCTTTGCTGTTCGTAGTTTACATGGATCATCTGCTGAAAGGTATAAAATGGCAGGGAGGGATTCAATTAGGTGGAAATGTAGTAAGCAGTCTGGCCCATGCTGACGATTTGGTCCTAATGGCAGATTGTGCCGAAAGCCTACAGTCTAATATCTGGGAACTAGAAAATAGGTGCAATGAGTATGGTATGAACATTAGCCTCTCGAAGACTAAATTGATGTCAGTAGGTAAGAAATTCAACAGAATTGAATGTCAGATCGGTGATACAAAGCTAGAACAGGTCGGTAATTTCAAGTATTTAGGTTGTGTGTTCTCCCAGGATGGTAATATAGTAAGTGAGATTGAATCAAGGTGTCCTAAAGCTAATGCAGTGAGCCCGCAGCTGCGATCAACAGTATTCTGTAAGAAGGAAGTGAGCTCCCAGACGAAACTATCTTTACATCGGTCTGTATTCAGACCAACTTTGCTTTATGGGAGCGAAAGCTGGGTGGGCTCAGGATATCTTATGCATAAGTTAGAAGTAACAGGCATGAAAGTAGCAAGAATGATTGCTGGTACAAACAGGTGGGAACAATGGCAGGAGGGTACTCTGAATGAGGAGATAATGGCTAATTTAGGAATGAACTCGAAGAATGAAGCTGTACGCATAAACCGGCTTCAGTGGTGGGGTCATGTGACGCGAATGGAGGAGGATAGGTTACCTAAGAGAATAATGGACTCTGCTATGGAGGGTAAGAGAAGTAGAGGTAGACCAAGACGACGATGGTTAGACTCGGTTTCTAACGATTTAAAGATAAGAGGTATAGAACTAAATGAGGCCACAACACTAGTTGCAAATCGAGAATTGTGGCGACGTTTAGTAAATTCACAGAGTCTTGCAGACTGAGCGCTGAAAGGCATAACAGTCTAAAATGATAATGTATGTATATGTATGTATGTATGTATGTATATTCGACAGTTGCAGTAGTCTACCAATAAGCAGAGTAGGTACACTTTAATTGCGGCTTATAGTAAGCCCTGTTGTGTGCGAAGGATAAATAAATGAACAAAAGAAATCAATATCCAGCAGCGACATCCCCGATGCAGTTATCTCCACCTCGGAATTTTTTAATCTCAGTTCCGGAAAATTTTGCGACGATAGCGTATTTGAATACTATTGCACATTTGCCGACCTTAGGTGGCGTTAATCAGAGATTAATTCAATTCCAGGCTAATGCCGGAACAATTCCTATTCACAGCCTACAGCTGATTCCTTTCTCCTTTACCGAGCTCGATAGCTACAGTCGCTTAAGTGTATCCAGTATTCGGGAGATAGTAGGTTCGAACCCCACTGTCGGCAGCCCTGAAAATGGTTGTCCGTGGTTTCCCATTTTTACACCAGGCAAATGCTGGGGCTGTACCTTAATTAAGGCCACGGCCGCTTCCTTCCCACTCCTAGCCCTTTCCTGTCCCATCGTCGCCATTAGACCTATCTGTGTCGGTGCGACGTAAAGCAACTAGCAAAAAAAAAATCCTTCCACCTTATTACCTAATTGGATTCACCATTATTAATTTCATTTTCGTTAGCTCCTCAAAACTGAGGTTGGCGTCGGGAAGGCATCTGGCCGTAGAAACATGCCATATAAATTAACATCACCTCTTTGCCGACCACGTATCAAGAAACGGGACTAAATGGTAGATGCGTTCGGCCCCGCGGTGTAGGGGCAACGCGTCCGCCTGTCACCTGGCCGCCCCGGGTTCGATTCCAGGCCGGGTCAGGGGTTTTAATTGTAAATGATTAATATCCCTGGTGTTTGTGTCGTCCTTTACGTTCCTTTCATCACATTCAACACTTTACACTTCCGCAATTACAATTACACGCATGTTCATAACATATGGTGCAAGTAGTGGCAAAAGGTCTTTAGAGGTCGACGCTACGAACAAATGGCATTTTTTTAAAATAAAAATAAAATAGGGGGTAGGTGTACAACAATTCGAAGATTTCCTCTGTGGACGGGGACCGTAGAATATCGCTGAATATCGTAAGAGGTGACTAAAAGGGGCACCCCATGGGCTGTCAACTTATGGGAACGTGGGTTAGCGAAAGCAGATCCCCTAGCTTAGTATGTCAGACTCCTCACTTTCATCTTTCCTAACAGACCCCACTTGGTCAACTCTTGTTCTCCTCCGACTTCAGCAGCATTATATCTGTCATTTCCAAGTCCTTCTTTTATTTTGCCGATACCTTCATTCTTCGAACAATAGGAACTCTCTGACTGATTTTTAAGAGGAGATGGTTGCTTAATTCCATATCCCTTTAAAACAACACTAACCACCATCACTACAATTAAATAATATATTCGAAGCCTCTGCTCCCTAAAAAAGAAAAGCGAGAATTATATCTCAAGTTGGAAAAGATCTCAGATACCATCTGGAAGAGGATAGCCATGTTCTTCGGACATATCTACAGAATGAGCCCGGGAAGACAGAGCAAACAGACAATAAGATTTTTTGAGACCAGGAAAACTACAGTGCGCTGGTATCGGGAGATTAAGAAGGACATGGGAGAAACGGGAATACGGGGAATAGAAATCAGCAACAGGAATGCGTACAATTCGAGGATCAAGCCCACGAACAGGTTTCAAGGAAAAGTTAGATCTCGTACCCAGGCACCATGGACAGGAGATTGCACAGTGAAAGGATGAAAGAGAACTGGACGAGGATTGAAGCCCAGAAAAGGGTGAAGCTGAATTCGAATTAACGTGGTACATATTCGGCCAAAACGAAAGAAGAAGAAGAAGAAACCTAAAACCACACACCATGGCCCAAAGCGCCGAAGGCTCATGGCCTACCTAGCGACCACTGCTCAGCCCGAAGACCTGCAGATTACAAGGTTCGTATGGTCGGCACGGTGAATCCTCTCGGCCGTTATTCTTACCTTCCTAGACCGGGGCCGCTATCTCACCGTCAGATAACTGCTCGATTGCCATCATGCAGGCTGAGTGGACCTCGAACCAGCCCTCAGGTCCAGGTAAAAATACCAAACCTGGCCCGAAATCGAACACGGCTAAAAGTCAGGCACTCTATCCCTACTCCGTGAGGCCGGAGTTGAATTTAACAACCGTGTCCTTTTAAGGTTGCGAAACCATTGATTCAATTCCAGTTCAATAATACCGTATTAGGAATAAATTTGTCCCTTCTTCATTTCCTTCCTTCCTTCCTTCCTTCCTTCCTTCCTTCCTTCCTTCCTTCCTTCCTTCCTTCTTTCTTTCTTTCTTTCTTTCTTTCTTTCTTTCCTTGCTTCCTTCCTCTGTAGCACGCATAGTTTATTCTCGCCTTCTTCCATCTTGTTAAGTTTTACTGTGTGTCCTCATCAAGAAGTTGAGTGTTAATAATATATGAGACAATCTCTTCTGTCACCACACATCATCTCACACATATAGCTCATCTCATGTGAGTAAACCTCTCACACTGCTCCATCCAAGCACAATACATCTGCCTTTGTACAACACGAGTCTGACATTATACTATATTTCTTCAATATGTTAAGAAAATTGCAGTAGACCAAAACTAACTCGTACCGGATTTTCGCCAACTCAAACAAAATATGAAACCGCATATCATATTGCTACGAATAAAAGTTTGTTTTACCGATTTAAAGTAATTCTAATAAATACACACGTATATATACAAGCACAATTATATTCAACCATGAATGACCAGACTCCACTAATTGCTGACTGTTTACAACTCTCTGCTCTCCTCACACCGGATGGCCAGTTACGTAGTCTACCTGGAAGGATGTAATCCTTATTGATAGGCTACCACTCGCTTTCGCTCGCATGCTCCGCCCCTTTGCCTCATTCAGCTGCATGCAGAGATTTGAACACAGGGCCGTTGAACCCAACAAAAAGCACGATAACTGTTCCTCGGTTTGACTCCAGAGAAAGTCCAGTAATTCACAGAGTCGGCACAGTAGTTCACGTGGCCGCACTACACAGGTAACTGCTTAGCACTGGCAACTAAACAGCTGTCACATAACAGCCGCATCTCAACAGTACAAGCCAGGACTACCCTATTCCTCACAAAACGGCAGTTAACACTACCTCAGTTACTCACATTAAATGTTTCACACAGTACTCCACACGGTACTCCAAGGCAGTACACACAAAGTAATCCGAACGATACAAAAGATACATTGACTCTGGCGGGACAAAGGCGACAAACAGCACTACAGTCATCAAGTTCATATCACTCAATCCTCGTCGGTACTCAGACAGTACTCCAAGGCAGAAAACACACCGTCCTCCACTCAGATATTGTGAAACCGTTGATACACTGATGACAGCCAAGCCCGCTGCCTCCCTAGTCCGACTACCGAACTCTAACTGGTGGAGTACCCATCACACACACTCGACCATCCAACTGTACAACAACAACAACTCGTTCGCAGCGGCTTTATATTTATATCTCGATTATAAAGAAGCGGAAACTTCACGGTATGGCTAGGGGCGGAACATTCCCGTTTCGTGTTCCAGAAGGTGCACGGGGAAGTCAGTCGAGGAGAGAACGCGGCATGACTTCAGGCCAACTGTGAGCATCCCAGGCTGGCTTAGTCATCCCTTTCACCCCCTGCGGGTGGGGGACCACATGTAGAATACACCCGCGGTATCCCCTGCCTGTCGTAAGAGGCGACTACAAGGGGCGACCAAGGGATGATTGAATTAGAACCATGAAACTATTCTTGATTCGTACCATCATGCGGGGAACACCATGGGTCGCTTTTACTTGCGAGTAGTACCACTCTGTTAGGTACTGAATAGTTTTGTGATTCGTAGCACTCAAGCGGGGTTCAGTGTGGTTTTCCAGTACCCGTGAGTCGTACCCATGTGAGCAACACCACGGGTCTGAGCGTTGCCCGTGAGTTGTACCACTATATGAGCGACACCGTGGGTCTGTGTTGCCAGTGATTAGTACCCACTATGTGAGGAACACCACGGGAATGCCGGCACCCATGCTTAGTACACCTAGGTGAGGAAGCTCGTCGGTTTACGTTGGCTATGAGTGGCGCCATTGTGTGAGAAACACCATAGGTCTGCGTTACCTTTATGACGTACAATACTTGTGAGTATTACCTTAATGTTTGGAACACCGTGAGTTTACGCCACTTTGATTATTACCGCAGTTTGAGAAATATCATGGTTCTACTTTACTCGCGACATGTACCATACGGAGAGACCTTAGACCTGGTTTTTGGACCCCTTTAGACATCAAGCATAATCGATTCAGGACCGTGCTTTATAAGTGGTCCCTTGGACAGTAATACTATTATTTATGACCGTTTGAGTCGGATCCACTGTTTTTTTGTTTGTTTGTTTCTTGTTTGTTTTTGTTTTTTTGGGTTCATGTCCATCCATTCATTTTTATTTATCTTGGTCAGTGGATATTTTTACTTTTTGTTGTCACTTCGTTTCGTACCATTAGGGGCCGATGACCTCGATGTTAGGCCCCTTTAAACAACAAGCATCATCATCATCATCAGTCATCCCTTTCACGAAATATCTATGGGAACGACGAGAGGGCTGGCCCGTAATAATGCATTATCCTACAAAACCCAGCATAAATATATAACCTTGATCAAATCACTCTGAAAAGGAACAGCGTGTAGGTTCACAGGCAAAGTAAAGGTTCCAAAAGGAATAATACTAGAATGAATGACGTAGAAGGATTCATTAAAGATAAATTTGGTAATATATGTGTAAATAAAATTAAGTTTTGTCTGTACTTTATGTGAAAAATTATTCTCTTCATTAAGAAACTTATTAATGTTACAATGAGAGTTTAGAGATCGCTGGTTCAGTTTCTGTCTGAAAGCGTGCATATAGAGTAGAAGATAACTCCTGTTCAGAAATACGACTGTTAATAGATCTCAGCAAGAGGATTGCATGTCCCGCGTAGCAAGTCCATAGCTTGCAGCGTTCTCCAGAAAATAATGTTTTCGTGTATTTTGAAATACACTGAGTGGCCAAACGTCACGGGAAGGGGTGTTCCATTAAGTAACATGCCATGTATGACCCCTGAGCACTCGACGGGCTACTGTAAGTCTGATCACCGCCCACTTGAATGTCGGAAGTCAGGAACCGATTTCTACCAGGACTGCAAGAAGGCAACTGCGCCGCACAGGCTTCATCAACCGACGACCAACTCCCGTCCCTTCGCTACACCTCGACACAGAGCTCAACGACGTTCATGGACCCGCAAACATCGGCAGTGGACCATAGAACTGGTGGCGTGCGGTATGGTCCGACGAATCCCGGTTCCAGTTGTATCGAGGTGATGGGCGCGTGAGAGTGTGGCGTATGCCCCATGAAACTATGGATCCTGCATGTCAACAACGTTGTGTCCAGGCGGGACATGGCCCAATTCTGGTCTTGGCGGCGTTCTCATGGCCCCAATTAGACCCCGTTGTCCGGCTGCAGAGAGCGCTGACAAGTGCACGTTTTGTGGGCATTCTTGCAGACCATCTGCATCCCTTCTGGCCCTGGAGTACCGTGATAGAGATGACATGTTTCAACAGTAAAATGCGCCATGTCACCGCTCTGTGGTGGCAAGCAGGTGGCTGGAGGAGCACTCCAGTGAAGTTACGAAATGGATTGCCCTCCATATGCCCCGATATTAATCCAATCGAGCATTTATGGGAAGCTCTCGATGTTGGTGTACGCTCCATGAATCCCGCACCAACTACACAAGGCCAATTGTGTAGAAGTGCAAGATACGAGGGGCCAGATCCCTCCGAAACGATTGCAATACCTTGTAGAGTCAATGTCTCGTAGTATCGCTGCCGTTTTGAGCCCTCGTGGAGGAGCAACTCGTTATTAACATCACATTCAGTGTCTTGCTATGACTTCTGGCCACTCAGTGAACAACACTCCTGTTGTGTGTACTTACTAAGATTATTTCTGCGCGTGCCGCGAGTATTCTGTGTTCTACTGGTGTACACCTAAGGTCAAGTGTCCATTGTTAACGACAGTAACTCGTAAATCATCCTTCTTGATCTCCTGCCACAGTTCATAAGTTACAACTTGGGACCTTTTCACCACTGGACTGGTTTGAACACAAAGCACAACATTGAGTCCACGAATCACAGCTACGCATCCCGGATCATGTGGTCTTTTGACACGTAATCGGTGCCGACGAGAACTACCAAATGTTATGCTTTCTGAAGTACAGTATCATAGAGGACGACATTCATAGTGCAGTAAACGTGTGATGTTGATGGTGGTGATGTGATGATGATGATTATGACGAATAAGAAGAACATGTGACGTAATGTACATAACTGTATGTACGGAGCGAACGAGAACCAGTGCATTCAAAACGTTATGGACGTTGGCAGTGTAGTTACCAAAGATGGAGGAACTAAACAGGACATCTCGCAGCGCATTCATAAACCGAATGGTACTTTTGTACGGCTCTATCCTGTGTGTAGGAATACCAACTCCGCGGACCAAACTCCGCATCTTGAAAAGTAATGCCAAGTCTGTTCTATTATATAGGTCTGAGACTTGAGAAGTGACTGAAGTAATTACCTCCAAGTTACATACTTTTGTCAACCGCTGTATACGAAGGATTCTTAACATCTAATGTCCGGAAGTAATTTCCAACCATAAACTCTGGAGAAGAACGGGAGAAACCGAAATTGCCATACGGATAAAGCAGTGGAAATTGGAATCGGGCATACACTGAAGAAGGGAAATGATAGGGGCAATAGACTGGAATACGCAAGGTAAAAGGAAGAGAGAGAGACCCAAACAAAGGTGGAGAAGATCTTTTTTCTCAACGATGTGCTTTACGTCGCACCGACACAGATAGGTCTTACGGCGACGATGGGATGGGAAAGGCCTAGGAGTGGGAAGGAAGCGGCCGTGACCATAATTTATGTACAGCCCCAGCATTTGCCTGGTGTGAGAATATGAAACAACATTGAAACCGTCTTCAGGGCTGCCAACAGTGATGTTCGAACCCACCATCTCCCGGATGCAAGCTCACAGTTGCGCGGCCCTAACCACATGGCCAACTCGCCCGACAGTGGAGAAAATTTGTACACGTGGAAGCAATGGAAGAAGGTAAGACCTGGAGTGAGGTAAAGAGGCTGGCTGTCGACAGGACGAGATGGAATTCCTTTGTTGATGCCCGGTGTTCCCTGTGGACAACAGAAATTAAGTCAAGTAAGTCATGTATGTACGGAACATGATACCCGAAATGAGTGTTCATACTTAAAATGTCTGTGTCCAATACAGGATTTGAAATACAGTACATTCAGTCTAGCAGTATTCACTAAATCCATTTTAACCGATCAATTCCTTATTATTATTATTATTATTATTATTATTATTATTATTATTATTATTATTATTATTATTATTATTATTACCCTCCAGAGTTGGTTTTTCCCTCGGATTCAGCGAGGGAACCCACCTCAACCACCTCAAGGGCAGTGTCTTGGAGCGTCAGACTTTGGGTCGGGAATACAACTGGGGAGGAGGAGCAGTACCTCGCCCAGGCGGCTCACCTGCTATGCCGAACAGGGGCCCGTGGAGGTATGGGAAGACTGGCAGGGATAGACAAGAAAGAGTGAAGGAATCGGCCGTGGCCTTAAGTTAGGTACCATCCCGACATATGCCTGAAGAAGAAGTGGGAAACCACGGCAAACCACTTCCAGGATGGCTGAGGAGGGAATCGAACCCCCTCTACTCAGTTGACCTCCCGAGGCTGAATGGACCCCGTTCCAGCCCTCGTACCACTTTTAAAATTTCGTGGCAGAGCCGGGAATCGAACCCGGGCCTTTGGGGGTGGCAGCTAATCACACTAACCACTACACCACAGAGGCGGACGAACAATTTCTTAACAAAATTAAATTAAGTATATCTTGTTGCTTTTCCCAATAATAATAATAATAATAATAATAATAATAATAATAATAATAATAATAATAATAATAATAATAATAATAATAATAATAATAATAATAATAATAATAATAATTATAATAATAATAACCAAATATTGAGAACACACGTGAGATAATACGTTGCAAATGCAGAAATGTTGGTGTACATAATACAGACCGACAATCTCGAAAAGACTGTTCGCGTGGAAAGTTGAACATCATCACAACAAGTGTTCGCATTGTCTACCACTATCAGTTATGCATGCTCGGCACTAGCGGTGTCCCTGGGACACTGCTCCGTGCTTCCTAGTTTAGACATGTCGTGAGCAGCTGAAAACACACGTTCCCGTAACTCTAAAAGGATTTCCACTCCTCTGTGATACACTTTAGATTTCACGAGTTCCATAATGAAGGAATCTGCTTTGTTTATATCCGCACTTTTGGTCGGCCAGCCAATGTAGCCGGATCGCCTAACTTATCGGTCCAGATTGGTGTCAGATGGATGTTGGTGGTGGATATCGCTGAGGTGTTGATGTGGAAATATAAGGCAGCAACTATTCTGAGGGAAAAGCGAAGACGTCCGATGCAAAATAAAGTGAAGGGCCATGAAATGCTTGAAAATGAAAGACATCTAGAAATCATACACCTAATACACTTGGGGTCGGAAGAGAACAGAAGATAACCATGGAAGGTCGGATAGGAAAGGTGAAAGAGAGGAGACTGGATGAGTTAGGAGGCCCATGGTCACCAACAAACTCTGCTACGCTAAGAGCACCTACGGGTTCCCCGTTGTCAACTCTCAGACAGGTAGGCGACACCGAGTATGTATGCTACCGCCCCAACAACAGGTAGATGCGGGGATGGAACAGGACCTATGATATTGACTCTCAAAATAAGCTCAGCAGACAAAAAGTTATTTACTCTGGAGAAATCATCACAAGCATCATTTATTACCGTGTGATTCCGCCTCTGAACTTGATAACCGCCCGGACTCGATTAGGAAGTGAATCCATAAGGTTTTGCAGGCACGTTGCATCGAGGTTAAGCGACTCGCTGAAGATTTTATAGCACAATTCCGCCAAATTTCGGGGATGCTGATTTCGGCGTTTTACCCGCTGTTCCAACATGTCCCATAGATTTTCAATGGGGATCAAGACAGGTGATTTTGCAGGCCAGTCGAGATGTAATAGGGTGGGGGAGTGTTCATAAAACCAATCACATATGCACCCAGCACGATGACAATAGCATATTCATCATGCGGATATTGACTGAAAGGCAACACCTGATCATCCAGAATGCTGGTTCGTGGCAGTGGTAACTTTTGTGAGCGGGCCAAATCAATAACACGAACAACACTCCAAAATATCACAGACCCACCTCCGACTTGCACCTGAGCTTGCACACATCCAGGATGAAATGCTTCAAATGTCCTTCGGTGCACTAGACGACCCGTGTCATTGGAATGCATGCAAAACTTCATTCGTCAGACCACATTACGTTCCGCCAGTCAGCTACTGTTCACGTTTGATGATTTATAGCCCATTGGAGACGAGCAGCGTTTTGTGCCTGTGTCAGCAATGGCTTCTTGAGATATGACTGACTCCAAATGTTCATTGCATGAAGTTCCTGTCGCAATGTTCTCTCGCTGACAGGTTGGGATGGACCTTCATTCACAGACTGCAGCAATTCCTGTTGGGTTTGGAAGCGATTTTGTTTCACAAGCCGTGAAACGTGTCTCCGGTCCCTCTCAGTCAGGACCTTTTCCGACCATAATTCTGACGTCTTATTTCGTGGTCACGTGTAGTACACCACTGCTTGTAGACAAATCCAGCAACTTCACGTACCGTATGGTCTTGGGCACGACTAAACACGATTGCCCCTTTTGGTCACTCTGTCACATCCTTACATCTACCCATATTAACATGTACTGTCCTCTTGAAACAGCAATGTTTCACTGATCGCTAGTGCCATAGGCTCCCCTAGAGAGAGTGCACGAGCGGTTGAGGATGGTACTCGTTCTCTGCGCCATCCATACAGGCTTAACGATCCATCTGTGCGTGGGCACTGGGGTGACTAATATTTTGTCCAGTGAGCTTACCTGTACCAGAGTTAATTAAAAATTGATCCTGGTGATTGGAACGTCACGCAGCATTTGGATTCTTCCCCGACCACACGTGCAAGTTATGAACATTGAAGATGTCACTCCTCGTAAATGGGCCTCGTCTGTGAATGAAGCATGACGCACGAAGTTTTGACTAGATAAAGAACCCACTCATGAAGACAATACGTGGTGCATCATCTCGCTCCGGCAGGTACTGAACACGTTGCAAATGGTACGGTTGTTACAGGTGGTAGGAGTGTGACATCCCACCTTTCGTTATTCCAAACACTACATTACCAGTCATCAGAGATAACACGGAAGAAAACATAAATGAAGAGATCGCGATAATTAAGAGACTAGAATTTAATATTGTTCCGTATTGAAGTGAGTTCACTAATAAGTTAAAAGAACGTATAAAATGGCTCAATCTTTTAATACTATTAAAATACGAAATGTAAGTTTACATTCCTATTTAATTAAAATTGGTACCGGTTTCAACCAGTACAATGCACTGATAAATTAATTGCGAAGTATAAAGAATTCTTTAGGTTGCTGATAGTGAAGCACTTCTTCCCATACAGAGTGCTCTCTAACGCTTATGTCTTACTAACGTTCTTGATCCATGACTTCTTCATGATTGACACGTAGTACAGATCCTTAAAATTATACAGTGCCTTATAAACTGCAACTGATAAATATGTATTTCATTTTAGACTTTTTCATAACATTGTGTTATAGTGCTTCATATATTGCATCTGACAGTATCATCTAAACTTTATATTTTTACCTGTGCATCTTATTTGTGATTGACTATATTTCAACGCACAGTACTCCCTAAAGATTTTAGTGCTTCCTTATCAGCAACCGCTGACAGCTCGAGACATACCGCTTAGTCTCCTTACTCCCAAGTTTTCAGTCCAAAGTTTGCCACATGTTAGTAACGCTACTCTTTTGTCGAAATCACCCAGAATAAATCACGTTATTCTCCTCTAGATCTTTTCCTATTCGCGTACCAAGTAATCTGCTTGTGAATCCTATACACTGGAACCATACTCTAATTGGGTTCTTGGCAAATACCTATACGCCCTGTCGTTTACATCCTTACTACAAACTATAAAATATTCTCATAACCATATAAAGAAACCTGTAAACTTTATTTACAACCTTGTTAATCTGATTATTATGCAAGGGATAGCATTTCCTTCGTCCAGAAACACATTCAACCATTCCTAACACATTTCTTGTGTAACATGAAAGTGGTTGTATCTGCACATGCAGTGTTGTAGAATATTAATGTGCTTTACGACATACCTATCATCAGATCGTTCAATTAACCTCACACCGTACAGCATGTGTGTAATTGAATGAGAAGGCAGCCGATTTGAGCGCAGCCATTGACTAAGAGTTACGTCTGTGTGAACAAGCGGAGAATAATACTCCTCTACCGAATATTAATCTGTAGTGGCCGGGAGAGAAATACGGTCAAGTCAAGTTTGGTACGCAGTAACGTCACTTGCTGTGATACTGCAAACCAGTGCTAGACTAAGCAGGTTAAAGCATCGGTGTAATACATTCCGATAAAAGCGGCAACTGAGGTAACTGTGAATATGAATTAAACACCGCTGTTACTTACTAATTTAGTTTGGCTTCTTGTCTGAACGCGGGCCGCACTGTCTAGGAGTTGTTTTTGTTGTTTTGTTGCTGTTTTTTTTAATTCTTAAATGTTTTAAATTTACTTTAATATCACTTGTAATGTTAAGCTAGTAGTAAGCTCAACCCATAGTATTGTAAGCCATAGTGTTAAGCACTAGAAATACATAAGTTGTGTATGAATTTGTATATGATAATGCTGGAATAGAATGTTAAACTAGTACCTAGTAGTTCTTGTAATTGGTTTTCCGTGGTTTCCCATTTTCACACCAGGAAAATGCTGGGGTTGTACCTTAATTAAGGCCACGACCGCTTCCTTCCCACTCCTAGGCCTTTCCGGTCCCATCGTCGCCATAAGACCTATCTGTGTCGGTGCGACGTAAAGCAACTAGTAAAAAAAAAAAAAGTCTTGTAATATTTTCTTTCCATGTAATTTCTTGTTGTTGTACGCTTGTTTCTGATGTTGTTTGTTGTTGTTCTTGTTGTTGTCTGCAACAGTGTGATGTAATACGATCGATCATTATCACACTACTGCAAGCAACCATTGCCACTGGCATATTTTCCAATTGCGATGTATTTGTTAATAATAAAAAAAGTGCAGATGATTCTCACTGCGAGGCCCCGAGTTCCTGGCTACGTCACAGGCTTTTACCTGGATCTGAGAGCTGGTTCGAGGTCGACTCAGCCTACGTGATTACAATTCAGGAGCTATCTGGCGTTTAGACAGCGGCCCCGGTCTGGAAAGCCAAGAGTAACGACCGAGAGTTTTCGTCCTGTTGACCACGTAATTTGCAGGCTTTCGGGCTGACCACCGACCACTTTGTAGTCCAAGACCCGCCAGAGCTGTAGCGCTATAGGGCTTGGTTTACTCTTGTCTGAATGGTCAACGTACTGGCCTTCGACTTAGAAAGCCCCGGATTCGATTTCCGGCCGGGCTGGAGCTTTTAACTGCGTGTGATAAATACCTGTGACTCGGGGACTGGGTGTTTGTGCTGATCTCCATCTACACACAACATATCACAGAAACACGCAATAGCGAAGACATCCCCACACATATTGTTGGGATAAGGAAGGACATCCGAACGTAAAACGTTTACGTAGATTAGAATGGCATAATCAGCAGCTTCTTATAGATAGAGAAAGGCATTTATTATTCATTGCGAAGTTGGTGCTCCTGGCACTCGTTTACACTTTATCACACATATGTTGTTACTTATTAATATGATACCACTGATTGAAGCTTAAATTATTAAGAACTACAAAATATCACGAATGTTTAAAATAAAAAATAATTAATGTACGAGTGGCGTTCAATATACCGAGTGGTTCACCAGCCCCTTAATTTTCTGGAGACAGGCAAGTCAAATAATGCATATAACCTAAGATTCTTATGAACACCAAATAACTTGAAATTTCGCCTTACGGTCAGTAAGGTTATCCCCTGCCTGTGTGTCATCACTGTAAATTGATCCATGGACCTAGCCAAGGAAAAACTGCTGCGCAAAATTCCGCACCAAATACTAAAAACCATTCTGCAAACATGTGAGTTACTGCGCTTTGTAATAACTCAGGTAGCCATAACACGATCCATTTAATAGGTTACGCCACGTGCTCTGTAACGTAAGGAAGGGAAATTAACACTGTAAACCCTCATTGAAGACTTTCACACGTATGTTAACTTTCGAGGTGGAACGGCCGTTCTTAAGTACTAAATCTCTAGCATTCATCATGTATGTTGACTTCGTAGAAAGAAGAGTCGAACTGAAATCTATGCCACGTGCTTCGTAATGCTAAAAAGTTAAATGAACACTGTAAAGTGGTCAACATTTCGAACACTTGTTACTCTGAATATGGATGGTACCCTACTTCGTACCTAAAGACCAGCACGTCTGGTTACGTAACATTGGATAAAACGGGTATTTTTCAAGACCAAATAAAAATTCACTCTTTGGAAGAGGACGATATGTGGCCATATTACAGTCACTGTAAACGGTGTTAATCGAAAAAAGAAGCATATCAGCCAGTGATTCGAGCCTACTACCACACAGCTTGGCTAATACAACAACAGTGACGCGTGGCTTAGCTACCGTACAGTAGCTCCCGCGATCCTCGGTTCGTCGCTAGCACGTTGTAGCCCTTGCAGAAACTTCCTGCCCAAACGTAAGATAGTGTTATTCGCAGCTCTGATCGTTTTCCACATTCATGATAATTCAAGTAATAGAAATAACAGTGTCGTTAATGATTTCAACCATACTGGCGATCATGAAATAAGCGGTATGGTTATGGTATAAGGAGGTACTAATGTTTTTCGGGTGACTATGATATATGCGTTGGTTGGTTTACCTACCTCCGAAAAAATAAGAGGCAGGTGAACCACCCAGTATAATGCAACACATTATATTTCTCGTCCAATTTCGATTTAAAAAAATTGAATTTTCTTTGGTACATCTTTGAATATTCCCGCTTCGTCTCGTAGGGTTTCATTAATTTCCAATACGTGGCAGCGCTCTAACTAGCCTTCAAAACGGCGTCAGTAACAGAGATCAGTTATTGAGTTTCTTTTGGCGGGAAACCAGGGCATCACAGATATTCATAGGCGCTTGCAGGGTGTCTACGGAGACGTGGCAGTGGACGAAAACACGGCAAGTCGTTGGGCGAGGCGTGTTTCATCATCACATCATCGACAGGAGCTCACAAATCTACAGTGGACTGTTCATTCTCATTCACCCTACTGCCCGAATCTCGTGCCTTCTGGCATGGCCCAATGAAGGATGCACTCAACGGGAAGCACTACGTAGATGATGGGGAAGTTATCGATGCAGCACGACGTTGGCTCCGAGGTCGACAAATCGACCAGTAACCCAAAGAAGGTAAGTGTACGTTAAAACGAAAACCGTGCGTGCATAAATTAATTTTTAATGCTGTTTCTTAACGTTGAACGTTGTGAAAATGCGAGTGGAGATCCGCCATGCTGTAACTCGTGGCTGAGTTAAGACTTTTTTTTCAATTTGCTTTCCGTGGCACCAACACAGAGAGATCTTATGGCGACGATGGGATAGGAAAGGCCTAGGAGTTTTAAGGAAGCGGCCGTGGCCTTAATTAAGGTACATCCCTAGCATTTGCCTGGTGTGAAAATGGGAAATCGCGGAAAACCGTCTTCAGGACTGCCGACACTGGGATTCGAACCCACTATTTCCCGGATGCAAGCTAAAAGAGGGTAAGAGGTGTTACTGTGATAAATTTAAACAGCGAAAACAGATTAATAAGTAAGTCTACGTAACCCTCAGAACCCTGAGGCCATTACAATAGTAACAGCCTACTAGACTACCATTTCCATTGGAATAACACTAGCTCAGCTGCCAACATGCAAATTTTGAACAGAATCTGAGTGTAACACCTCTAAGATTTCTCCTGCCACAAGAAATAAGTACCAGATTGATTCCTGGGGGCAAAGGTGTCCAGGCATAGAAATAAATACTCTATCTCACTAAGAGCCAAGGTTAAGGATACTGGAAGCCTTTGCTTTACATTCCTCCAAAGGCTTTTACAACTATATAGAGACAACATTTTATTTTTTTGTGATAGGATGTGTACGTTTATTCAGGTTGAAACAGAACTTCTGTTTCGTTTAAGTTGATGGAGGAATTTCTTCTATTAGTTGTCCTTCTCTACGAACATTTCAGAGAAACAACATAATTATTAAAATGAAAATCATTCAATTAAGTGTTAAGACAGTGAATGGTTCAGGAAAGCAACGACTCGACAGCCGCAGTTGCTCGATTAGCACATCCCCTTGAAGAGAACATTGAAGCAGGCCTATCGAATGAGTAAGTGTTCCAAGCTTGCATTAACCGAATCATAACAGCCTGGGGCCGATAGGAAACAAGAGCGACCTATTCATAGTACAGTCTCATTGTTCTTATATAAATGAACTCAACTCTCATTCCCTTCGCCCTTCACCCAGGCGCGGCGAAGAGCGGCAGGGCGGGTGACCTGAAAAGAGTCCACGTTCACTCTACTTGAAAATTAACTTAAAATTCAATCCTGTGCGTTCCGCAGTTTGTATGAGAGAGAAGAACCTAATTTGACTTTTACCCCCGATTACATTATTGTTCTAAGCATTTGAAAAGCCCCAGCGTTCTCTGTAATAAGGAGCAAGAAGTACAGTCCCAGTCAACGCAAGTAGACGTTGAGACGATTCCTGCATGTTGAGGTGCTTCTGTACGATTTCTTCTGCGATAGAGAGGTGAAATATATTTTATTTAAGGTAAAAATAACAAACTCTGTCCGTCATTTTGACTTAATTGCCGGTGCACTGGTCTCCGGTTCACAGGGCCCCGGGTTCGATTCCCACCTGGGCCAGTGATTTTCATCGCGTCTGGTTAGTTCCTCTACGTGGGTGTTTGTGTTCGTCTAAATACAAATTTTCAACCACGTACAACACATGGCACGATGAACCACCACAGAAGCATGCAATAGTGTGAATGGGGTTGGTGTCAGGAAAGCCATTCGCCCTTAAAACTAGGCTAAATATTTTCGAAGTGTCGACACCAGGTAATTATGAAAAGGCCAGAAAGAAGAAAAAAGGCAACATATCGTATATAAGATCCTTGCTGTACACGATCAGCCCTTACTGTAGGTGCCTGCCTTCTATCTGGAGGCCCTGGAGGCCAGTCGAAGAATTTCAATTCTGGACTGAGAGATGAAATGTGATTCATTCAGCCTTGTGAGACTGGCTGAGGGATGAGAGGCAACGGGTGCCAAGCAACGCAGGACAGGGTATTAGAATGTTGACCATGTGCCATTACAGTGCCTATAGCCCATCTGACTGGGCAGCGGTAATTTTGACACGCCAAGGATCTTAAGAGCAAGATCCTCTTCCTCAGCTTTATACTCTTATATAACACTACTCGTAAAATACCTCCACTATAAGGTAAAAGGCACTTTGCATTTTATTATTTAGGTTGTTGTAGTGTTTCATTTTCAAAACGAAAAGCTGCAACACATTACCTTTTACCTTCTTACTGACAGTTACCGAATGTTCAGTGTCTTGGTCTTCGGCCCTCGGAGCCGCGGGTTCAAATTCCATCCCGGTGGAAGTATTATAATCACAACCAGTTAATTGTCTTGGCTTGGGGACCGATAGTTTTAGCTGTCTAAAAATTTCTGCAACTCAAATCACACGTAACACTGTCATCCACGGCATAAACACGGACTTTCCTATGCAACCGGGCTTCTCACGGAATTATTATTATTATTATTATTATTATTATTATTATTATTATTATTATTATTAGATGCGAAAAAGACCAGAAAACTGATCACGCAAAGCTCACTTAGAAGTTGTGCATTTCCTTCTTTGCCAGGCAGCCTTCAGTTTTTCTCTCATCGTGGTTCTTCGTTCTTCTGTCCACTTAGCTCCTGTCTTCTTCTTGTGGTTTCTCTCTGACTCTACTTCCCACTTGTTGATTTTCGTTCTGTAGCAGGTTCGGTTAGCGATGTCGGCCACTTTGATTCCTGATTTTTCCAGGTCTTGGCGGATTTCCGTTGTCCACCTATTTGTTTTGATGTTTTCTGTTGCCTCAAGTAAGATTCTTGTCAGTCTGTTTTCTGGAAGGCGTTTGATGTGTCCGTAAAATTTCAGGCGTCTTTTTCTGATGTCGGCCGCAAGGTTTGAGAGCTCCTCGGTTTTTGTACGAGATTGCAGTCTATATCCTTCGTCAGTCAGTTTTGGGCGGAGAATTTTTCTGATGATTTTACGTTCCTCTTTCAGGATGTCTTCGAGTACTGTTTTCCTGTGGAGATCCAGTGTTTCACTCGCGTATAGTATTTCAGGTTTGATCACAGTGTTGTAATGTCGAATTTTGGTGAAGATTGAAAGGTATTTTTTGTTGTAAATGTTTTGCGTTCGGCCGAGGGCTCTCTTCATTTTTTGGATGCGGACCTCGAGGGCCTTCTGTTCTTTTCCTGTTGGTACTATAATTTCTCCGAGATATCGGAACTAAGTTACTTTTTCGATTGTGCCAAATTTCGTGTTCAAATTCTGGAGGCTGCAGTGGTTTCACATGACCTTGGTTTTTGAGAAGGAGATTTGTAGGCCGAATTTTTCTGAACATTTCTTGAGAGTTTCGATTTGGCTGATTGCCTGTTGTTCGTTTGTTGCAAGGATCGCGAGATCATCTGCGAAAGCGAGACAGGAGATTTTTACATGTCTTCTTGTCATACTTAATGGTTGCAAATTTCCTTGATCTTTTAGAGCTTGTTCCCATTCTCTCATGATTTTGTCCAGGGCTATGTTAAAGAGTAGTGGGGGAAGTCCATCTCCTTGTCGGACACCGGTTTTTATCTGAAATTTTTCAGATATATTTCCCATGAATTTTACTTGGGAGGTTGTGTTGGTGAGAGTTAGTCTGATGATTTTTTGAGTCTTGTTGTCCAGTCCGTACTCACTCAGTGTTTGGAAGAGAGATTTCCGGTCAATGGAGTCGTATGCTTTCTGGAAGTCCACGAAGGTGCAGATTGTGGGTTGTTTTCTTGTGTGTCGTAGTTTCAAGATGATTTTCAGGTTGAGTATCTGTTCTGCACAGGATCTGTGGGGCCTGAAGCCCGCTTGGTATTCGCCTATGAGTGGTTCTAGTTGTTCCTGTGTTCTTTGGAGGAGGACTGCAGAGAGGATTTTGTATGTGACTTGCACCAGGGAAATTCCCCTGTAATTGTTCACATCTGTTCGGTCACCTTTTGGTGAAGTGGAACGAGGAGGGCGTTTGTCCAATTTTCTGGTAGTTTTTCCGTTGTCCAAATTTCTTGTATGATTTGTGTGAGTTCTTGGAGAGAATTCTTTCCTAGATGTTTAAGAAGCTCTGCTATGATGCCGTCGTCTCTGGATGCCTTGTTGTTTTTCAGTCGTTGTATGTGTCGGTGTATTTCCTCTTGTGTAGGTGGGGATGAGTCTGGGTTTGGGTTCGGGTGGGGTTTAAGTGGAAAACCTCTCCGTTGGTTCTGGGCAGTTGAGTAGTGACTCGAAGTATCTCGCGAGTTCCTTGGTGTTTTCGTCATCTGTGAGTGCCAATTTTCCGTTTTGTTTTCTGAAGCAGAGGTTCTTGGGCGTGTACCCATTTAATCTGTTGCGGAAGACGCTGTAAAAATCTCTGGTGTTGTAGTTGCGGAAGTCATATCTTGGTCACTTTCACATTGTCAAAGCCAAGGATAAGACTGAGACAGGTCAATGAAAGTAACAAACTTGCTCTAGCCTATACCAGAAGACGCAGTGCACTATAAACTCTAGTTCCCGCCAACAAAGGCATTATTATTATTATTATTATTATTATTATTATTATTATTATTATCATTATTATTATTATTATTATTATTATTATTATTATTATTATTATTATTATTATTATTATTATTCTATTCATAATAATATGGAAGCCCAAATACATTCCTTTTAAGAAATCGTACTGAGGTACTAGATAGAATACAATACATAGCGTGGTTATCACGCTTCAATCTTTGAAGAAAGTTGAACTGGTGACCACCATGTCTTAAATATACCTCAGTAGGCGGAGCGCTGTATAAGCGAGTGCGGAACAGAGCGGATAAATGAGACATTTTCACACTGAGCTTGTTTAACAGTTAGAGACTATTTGAATTGATATTTAAAACATCGGATGGAAAGCGTAAATATTAGGTGCATATAAGTTTTCCTTACGCAGAGGCTCCCTACAGAATCGCAATGTACTGTAACTTAAAATAGAAGAAGAAATACGGAACAGTTTTCTTTAAGCGACATTGAATATGATTAAATCAATAATTGTTTCATCACAAAAATGTGGAGATATCCACACATTCCTAATGTATCAACATGTAGAGGAGTGTAGGCCTACGGTACAAGATTACGGATTAGGATGCGTATCTAAACAGCCAAAAAAATTAAAGACACTTTAATGAATTATCGCATATTTCAAAAGCAACCTTTCTACGTAATATTTTCACAACATACACTGGATTTTATATTAATATATTAATAGTCACATTGCTCGATTCGAAACAGCTCTTTCATTCTAGCTCTGGTTCACCGTCCCATGAAAAGTAGTAATTTTGTATACATATGGTAGTTGTTGCATAATAACTCTGGATCTGTGGCGCAGTCTAATTTAAAATACTGTTCTATGAGAAGTTCTGCCATGCTGGCGTTATGGGTTTCCTTGCTGAACTCAGTAGGAGCAAATAAATTATCGTTACTGTAGAACAACTGCCCAGCAACTGACGAGAGAATTTCAGTCTGTAACCTTAACATAAGGTTTATTTTACATCTTCGCGACATAGACTTTTCCTGAACACGTTCAGCCACGTGAAAATTTCACATCATGGGCTGGATAAAGAGACAGTGTTTGATATTTTCCTAGGCAATAAGATCTTTCTCTTCAGAATACTGAGCAAGCATAACCTTCAGACTGTCGTGGCATTTCATTTGCTTTCACACTTCACGGATGACATTTCGTGCTATGTACTCAACAACATTTTCAGAGTACTTGGCGAATGACCATTAATTTGTAGCACAGCAGCCACGATCAGTAGAGGTGCTGCCATCAGAAGGAACCGTAGTACATGGATACGACAAACATTACATCCTGTCCATGAGTCAATCTGTCCCAGTAAAGACTTTCTGTACGCTGATCTGAATTGCTCTGCGTTAGGATTATTTCTGTTTCCTCCCCTATTACGTATGGATGATAAGAGCAATTTTAAATTGTTGGTAATTCCTTGGGCAGCTAACATCTCCTGCCATTAACTAAACTCCTCACCTCTAGAGAAACGGGACAATAGTTGGACACGCATATAATGTTCTGAACAGAGAGTAGTCTGTTGCTTGGGATACCACTTGTCTCTCCTTATGATATTCACCCACTGCCTAGTCAGCTATTTGCCTTTTAGTGGCAATCTCTGACGAGAATTTGTGCTTTACAGTGGCGAGAATTAAGATGATCTTTCAATATACGTACTCTTTTTATCATAAAAAATAAATTAACTTACCTGAGATAAACAAAAGCATGTGAAACAGAATGTAGGCATATTCACGCTACAATAAATAAAGAAAACTATAAAATAATTTCTATCAGCGATGAACTTGACACACATGCGAGATTACTCAGACAATTCCACACAGCTGTTGTCGTTAGCGGGTACATTTATATCATGATGGCCGTAGTGTTCCTTGCCTCCGCCCGGAGTGCTAATTGAGCTGCTATAGTCACTAGCTCATTGAGTAACACCATTCCTTATCTCCCTATGAACAGTGGTGTGAAATAGTTGCTGGGAGCGTTTCTATAGACTTGATAGATATGTAATCGTATCGTCTTGCTCAGTAAAGAAAAATAGTAACGGTCATTATGAATACTTCACTTCTCACTCCCCTAGTATTCATCTTCACTGACCCCCAGACTATCTGTGACAACTGACAGGATACTATGTCTTCGGACTCAAAACTCAACATGCATCAGTATGGTAAATTACTAGTGACCCCTCATTCTCGTGAATGGTTTTTCACGAATTCTCAAAAATAAGTAGATGCAATATAAATAATTTTAATTTCAGAACTTTGTACAGTCCTGACACATTACGAATTTTAGTCATTTTTACCTTTGGTTCATGAATTCTTACGTAAATATTCAGACATGTAGAAGATGCCTGCCCTAAAGTTAGTCCACACTACGAACATCGTATGCAATGCCATATAACGGTGATTCGCTGAACTCCATCTTACTACCATTATTCCTGGTTTGCTGTTCAGCCTGCGAATAGGCAACCCTTTGTACATTGACCTGAGTACCACGTAGGAACTAATGCTCGAACTTCAAGGAGGGTAATGTGCTTTTAGAAGTTGGTACGCCTTCTGATTTGCGCAAGTTGTCATTAACTGCAGCCGACCAGCAGCCAGCTAGCCACCAATAAAAGGATCTTGAAGTCTCTTTCTTAACGTCTTACTGATTCTCTCTCTTGGTGGAGTACAGACCTCTCTAGGTCGGGTAGCTGGTGGCAGGTGACTGGAACAGGGTAAGCCACTAGCACTCAAAATTTAAAAGTGACCTTTAAATCTGCTGTCAGAAGTAGATAGTGTAGGAACTTCGTTATTTCTGCTTTAATTATGTAGGCCTAACCTCAAGATATGTACCACATTTCAAAACAAATGTAGGTACCAATATCTGGCTACAAACTTCTAAAGGATGCACGAGTGTTAACCCTCCATTCCCTCTACAAATTTTCTTTCACTGCGACTAGGAGTTTTCAAATTTTAACCTCCTGTAAGCATTTTCGATTGCAGTTTTTCTTCCTTTAGTCACACTTTAGTATGGGACTATCGGGAATATAGTCAGCATCAACGGGCATTTATGCCCCATAAAAGAATTTAACATGCAACTTCTCGGAGATCGTGAGTTATGTTTCCTAAATCCCCATTCTCTTTGTATTTATGGCCTTTTCAAAATTTCTGTTCTTATATTGGGTATAATTTATTATGCCCTGTTTGTAATATGAGCTCTGCTTCAGTTTATTTTTCCAGGAATCTCTTTCCTATTTGTATGTCGAGTTGAATTTTCTTTTTAAATGTAACCATTGACACCATGATGGATTTGTACCTGAAGATATTAAAGCATTCTTGGTCTATTGCAAAGTTATTAATTCGTGGGTCTTCGAGGGCTCCAAACTGTTGAATTGTAATATATGGATGTATTGCTATTTAGTTTGTTTAAATTGTTAATTGTTAAACAAATAAAAGAGAAAAATATATAAAAAGACACAAAAAATAGAATGGTTGCTGAAGTTCAAAATATATTCCTATCTATGGTGATTGATCCTTCGTCCAATTCTTATACCCCACACCCTGTGTAGCAAATTCACGGTTTCTTTGCGAATATCTGTGTAATTTACTATTCTTTCTTGCAGTTTTGAACACTGTTTCCAATGAAACCCCCGATGTGTCGTAAGATATCATCCAATAATGCCTGGCGTATAAACGATCTATATCTGTATTTCGACATCCGCACTTCGATTACCAATATATTGCTGTTCGAAGTATCGGAATTGATTTCTACGCTATCTTGTGAATATATGCGCGCGCGTAATTTAAACGTTTTGGTGCGAGGAGCCTATATTGCATGTTTAGACTTGATCTGAATATTTTAAAGAGTAATTTATTTCGAAAATGAAGTTCCCAGAATGGAATCATAATTTAATTTCATCGACAGCATTCAAGCTATTTAGGCCTTTTCAATCGTGAAACTACCAGCGTTCTGGCCTAGTCTAGCTGTCCGCTTTTCAGTTATTTATTTATTTTTGCATGCATAAATATATTTGATTTTAACTCAGAGTATAATACATTTCAATATTTGATATTGTCAAATGATGTTGAGAAAATTGTTTTAAAATGTTTTGAACCTTTTCAATAAATGTTTTGCTTCGAACAGTTTCCTTTATTGCTTGCAATATTTAATCCTTCACATTTAGATGTTTTGTTTTTATATTTCTATATCCTCTGTGTTTCTCCATCGGTTGATTCACTGCTTGTAGGTGGTGTGATGTACTGTAATTTGTTCTAAATCCTGCTTTTGTCACTGGTTGTTGTTCGTCTAGTGTCTTCGTCATTCTTTTAGTTAGAATCTCCGTGAAAAGTTTGTAAAAATTTGCAGTTAGGTTGATCGTTCTGTAGTTATTTATATCGTCTTTTTCTCCTTTGTTTGTGCAGGAGTACGATGATGCTTTGTTTCCACTCCCTTGGTATGTCTTATGATTCGAGTATCTTGTTAAATTTTGTTAAATTCATTGTAAATTCCATCTTCATCTGCAGATTTTGCATTCTTTGCTTCTCTTATGGTTGCTGTTACTTCACTGGGTAGGATGGGTGGTATTTCTTCCTCAACGAACTAGATGGGCAGACTGGTTTGTAAAATGGAAAGGAAAGCAATGGACAAGAACAGCAAAGATAAAGCAAGAGTGGAAAGACCTAGGAAAAATCGTATGCAGGGATCACTGACCTTACGGGATACACATTTGGTTGATTAAAATACATATAATAGAAATTGTGCAACGGAGAAATATACAACAGTGCGCTTCCACAAAGAGGGAAACCTGAAAGTTACCTAAGTAATGAACGTAGGTTTTCGTGGCTCATAGTATTAACGTAAATAAAGAAATGATTACTGGATTAAAGCCACTATGTTTATTTAACGAAGCCGAGATTTCAGCCAAATTGCATCGGCTTTCATCAGGGCAAGTTAAATTCTGCTTCCGACAGTGAGCAAAGAAATTCAAAGAACCTTGGAAGTCATGGCCGTACTATCCACGGCCCACCCCACTAATAGGTCTCAAGGATCGTCGTGCTGTAATTCACCGCCCTCTGTCGACGGTTTCATGAGCGCGTCCCACTGTTCCATGGTGGTGTTATGCATGTATTTCTGCAGTACAGGTCTCCGTGTATTTGATAACTTGAATCCGTCTTCCCTGTTGATGTTATTTGGGCGCAGCTCTATCTCTATGGCGTCTCTTACCAGTCGAGCATAGAAGTCTTTTACAGGCGCGATGTCCTTCGCCTGGTCAAAGAGGATTTGATGGTCTGTACTGTATAAATGATCTGCTATGGCAGACTGGCTTATGGCATTCTCCGTGTAGGATGAAAGAACGAAATTCTTTACCGACATAAAGTGTTCTTTCCCCCTGGTACTGACAAGCCTTTTCGTCATGCCAATATATGACCAACCACAACCACATGGAACTTCATACACGCCCGGTGTTTCTAGATGTGCTTTTCTTTGAATGTTCGAAACAGTTTTCACCACAGACCGGAAGCTCAAATATACAACATACAATAGTACGCCCGTACGAAGAAGAAACTGTGATGGTCATCTTATTATCACTCGGGAAAGTAGCAAGGCTATTGTCATATAGACATTAAGACGTTCGCATGAAGTAGTGATCTGATAAGTCATCACTAGGGTACGGATGTTTAGAAAAAGTCATACTTCTTTCTTTGTCTCTATTTTCTTGCATATCAGATGATTATCGTCACAATTAAGTTATTTTTATTTGTTATATAAATGCATATTTTGACTTTTTTTGTCATAAGGTATTATTTGGAGTTATTTCCGTAGAAATGTCATATTTGAGCAGTTTGCCGACAGCTGTAAAAATAAAAATCCACAGCCTGTTTCCAGTCATTTCACCGGGTCAGGAATGAAATGAATGAAGCCCCTTCTAGCGGAAAGGATGGGAATTGTGCCGGCTGCCGAAACCTGTCGCACTCCTCTGGGGCAATGATTAATGAATGGTTAATGAAATGAAATGATATTGGAGAGTGTTGCTGGAATGAAAGATGACAGGAAAAACCGGAGTGCCCGGAGAAAAATCTGTCCCGCCTCCGCTTTGTCCAGCACAAATCTCACATGGAGTAACCGGGATTTGAATCACGGAACCCAGCGGTGAGACGCTGGCGCGCTGCCGCCTGAGCCACGGAAGCTCACGACAGCTGTAGCTGTGCAAAATCATCTTCAACTTATCGAATGCGAGGTAATATTCACAAAATTGCTGCTCGGTATCACATCTGCAGTTGATACAAGTGGAATACTCTGCCTCTTCCATCGGGATTGGGGGATCATGGGTTAGATTCCTGGTACTGACAGAAATTTAAGAATGGTAGGAGGGCTGGTATGTAGTTAAAATGGTACATGTAGCTCACCTCCAATGGGGGTGTGCCTGAGAAAAGCTGCACCACCTCGGTAAGAGGACACGAGTTTGCATTTTGCATTAATATTGCGCAGGAATTGTTTTCCAACAGTTTGTCAGAAAGTCTGGCATAAATTAAGTCGAACTTTGGAATTATATCGAGTGCAATTACTCGTTTAGAAGCTGCTAGCTTAGAAATTCATGCAGGTATTGAAAATGTGAAAAGTGTTAAAATTTCAGTACAACAATCAGATGGACTTTTAAAACGATGTGTAATCTGACAATCTTTATAGGTATGGATTCACAAATATTAGGTAAGTGAATCAAAGACAATAGAGTGTGAATAACTGCTAAAGATTTATATTCATAAAATTGGTATGAAAATAAGAATAAAGAATGTAGTTAACAAATATCTATGAAAGGAATTGCCGATTTGATTTATAACTTGTTTTTAATGGTCATATTTATATTTAGATTTTCTGGTCATATTTGGTAATTTTACGTCATATTTCTTCACTTTTGAGATCATAATTGCTTATTTTTAGATCTCAAACATCCGAGCCTTAGTCATCACGAAACACACAGTGAAAGGAGGACATGCGCATGTTAAGTACATAATATAGAATTTCCAACGGAGGATAAACTCAAGAACTTAAAAGAAACGTCCAAAACATTCTGAGGAGAAGCTGTGTAAGAACGAAATGTGCGAGGGTACGCTTTCACCAAGAAGGAATCTCAACCCTCTCTGGGGAAAAACTGTACAGGTTTCAATAATGTAACATTACGTTTCCGCGAATTGTTGATCTCGAAAAACACAATTGCATCCACTCGGGGGGTGAGACTACACAAGTGTACAACATGCAGTAATATGTTCTAACGAAGCAAACTAGGAAATAACCAATATAATAATGCTCTTCAGGACCTGCTCACCTGGTGAGTTAAACTGAGCAATGTCCCGGCATTGCAAGAGGCCATAGCCCTTAAGGGATTCACAAGGGTATTTATTTATATGCTCTGTCTGTCCAGATCCATCTCAGGTGACATACAGTGTGCAGACTGAACTGTACTCCTTGTATGGGCTAGATCAAGTTTGTTACTTTCGTTTTTCTGTCTCACTCTGACGGTATGAAAGTGACAAGTATGCTAGTAATACCATTCCACACGCAGCCAGTGCCTGTGATGATGTGAAATTATGGTTCACTCGTTCGGTTGGTGGCCTTGGCAGACTGATATGTAACAGCATCTTCTCGCCTAGTGAGGAAATTAAATGGAACCTGTAACTCCTCACTTCCCTGGTAGGGTAAAGGGGGGGTAAATTAATGATAAACCTTTGAATACGTATCATGTGTCCACTAGAGCGATGAAGACCAATGTAAGTAGCTGGAGACATATGTTGAGAACACAAGAAACTAGTAGTAATGTTGAAGTACTTGGTCTGCAATAGGGAACTTCATGGTACTTATTGAAAGATTTAACACGAATAAAGAATAGAAAACTCTCATTCCATATTTCTGGATCACCAGGAACTGGGACCGGACCCGGGTACCAAACAACCCCGACAGACTCAGCAACCAACAACAAGGCCACCTTCTCCATATACTCCACCACCCCACCCACTGACCCATCCATACACCACTACCATTACCACCATCACGACCACCATCGCTACTACTCCCACCTACACATCCCTCAATACTCCCATAACCACCACAGTGTTGACCCACTCTTCCCCCATCATGATGTCTCCTATTACCCCCTCCCCTCAAAATCCACACCGGTCGCCAGATGAAGACCAAGCTTCCAGCATGACAATTGAAACAGGAAGACAGACACCTCTACCACCTTCCGAGTCCAACAGGACATCTCCACCAGCGTCCGAGTCTACTAACAGCTGTGTCGTCCGGGGTGTCAACTCAGCGATACCAGCCGAACTAATCTTCCTCGAAACTCAACGCTCAGAAATTCAGCTGAAGAAAGCAGTCCGGATACACAACACAGCCGGACCCACCTACATGGTGCGGCTTCTACTCCAACATCAAGAAGATGCCCAACTCCCCATCCAACAAGGGATCCAACTATTCGGAAGACGCCACAGGGTGGAAACTCCCCGCTCACCTCTTCAACCCACCACCCGCCCTAACCTACCTCGCAACCGCCCCCGTCACCCTCCCAACATCACCTACCGAATTCAACTAGCAATCCCCATCTTCTCCATCTCCTACTCACATCCTTACCCAACATAACCCTCTTTTACCAACAAACCCTAACTCTCCTACTCCCAAGCAGCTGAACTTCAAATAAATACCAATTGTAACTCAATAATTGTAACATGTAATGTATCTCATAATTGTAACCAATTATCTTGTAACCTAATAACTTGTAATGTACTTAAAATATCTAATAAAAAGCACAAGGGCAGAGAATGCACCCTTAGCCAAGAGGCCACTCCTTCACATCCCCTTAAAAAATCTCCTTTTTTTCCCTTCGGGAAGGGGAATGAAAACATCCCCCTTGGTCCTTGATCAGTGGTGTCGCTACCGGCGTGCTAGCCGGCCAGTGTCTCGGAAAAGGTGCGGTATCCAACTGATGAACCCATGCCCCACTCTGGGCGAAACACGGGTAATTTTTGACGATTGAGTTTCCTGAATTTTAATTTTTACCATACTTTTAAGTACGGAATGGTCTACGAGACGTGTGAAAATTAAAAAATCCTAGGGGTTGTAAACCTAATGCCGTTGCAATCGGAAGAGACCAAGGGCTGGCCAGGGGAGGCCTGATAGGAAAGACAAAAGCGAGGAGTCTGGCATATGTAAGTAGAAGGAATTCCGGACTTATCTAGAGACCTCAAAGTCACCAACTCACACACCTAATTTGGGAGCCTGGTGAGAATCACCTCTTTAAGTCCTCCTACGACGACAGCGGACAGCAGCAAAATTGTATAGTCCACCTCTGCGAATGCCTAATGTTACCAAGATAACTAGGTTATCTCTTTTTAAGAAATCATTTTAAAACTTTGGTCTTCAGGTTTACCGCTGGATTTAAGTATCGTACAAGGTAATTTAGCGTAATTATTTTTTCATTTAATTAACTCGATATAAATCTATTTTAGAATACAGAGAATGTTTCACTGTCCCACTCGCTCCCATATTACCTAGACTATACCATTAGGTGATACATACGCTCCGTTGTAAGGCTCATACAACTGTAGCGTAACATCAAAACATGTCAAGTAATGTGCCACACAATAGAAAATATTTGGGTCATATTTCCTCGGCAGATATCAATTTCCTGTTACTAATTATTGGAAAAATAATACTAGACATAGAAAGCAGGAAAATGCCGGACAGTGCTCATTCATAGGTCACAGCCGATTCTTTCCACATCCTTGCCCAATTTCCATTCACCACTATACATCTCATCTTCATTAGCTCCTCAACTGAGGTCGGCGTCAGGAAGGGCATCCGACCGTAAAGTCTCGTCGTATAAATTCATCTCTCCTCATTCCCGACCCCGTATCAAGAAACGGAACTAATAGGTAGACATACATGCATCTAGACACGGAAAGTAGAGGAAGGCATTTAAGGAAGAAGGATATTCAAACTTCTCCAGCATCTTGATCTCTGTAGCTGCAAATTTAACTTAAACTTGCTGACGTAAAAGCTAAGAGAACTCTTGTATGGGAGAACTACCGTTAAACATCGTATACATCACCCCACGACATGGTCATTTGTAATAAAGTAAATGCAAGCAAGCTTGTACAGGGACGTTCTTTTATCTATGCAGGGGATTGTCGCTCGCCCGGTCGCCTGCACTATGAGCCTGTCTTCCGCCAAGCACTTTGCTGCAATGCGCTTCTCGGCACCTTTTTCAATCCTCTAAGAGTCATATCAGCGTAAGGTTGACTTTAGTGATGTATTCACGTCTTTAGTGCTCAGTGTGTTGTTACAATGCCATTTTCGTTACGTGAGCGTGTGTATATGCATAATACCTTCATACAGTACAGGAAGTCTTGTGCGAAAACACTCTATGACTCAGTGCCGGACAAGCGCTGGCCGCATTACGTCAAAGTGTTTGGCGGGAGACAGCCTCATAGCGCAAGCAACCGGGCGAGCGACAATCCCCTGAATAGACAAAAGAATGACCCTGTAGTTTGACATGGCTCTTGGTATCATGGGTACAGGACCTTCAGTCTTAAATGAAATCTGAACCAAGTAAACGTTACTTTTCAATTTTAAAGTATCCCTAATGTATCGTAATCAAGCATTTCTTGCTTTGCTTTTGAATATACGGACTGACCGGTAAATAGTAGAGCAAGGAGAGGGGCAAGGAACTTCTACGAAAATGAAATGGAACACCCTTCCTTTCAAAATCCCATCAGATTCTAGTTTCGATGACACAACCCGTTGAAATTCTGGTGAGAATGAGTAGTTGAAAACGCCTGTGGTCGACGCATGGTACGGACGTGACTTGACACTTTCTCGGTCAAGCAGTGGCTCCGCTTGCCTCACTTGTTCGTTGTGCATTGCAGAGAGAGCCGACAAAAGTCCCACACACTACACGTACGCGTTTGCTTTCGCAGGACTGTTCACAATACGGCAATGCATAAAGGTTCTGGGCGATGTTGTTAAGTATATTATGTGTTTCCAAAATGTATTCATCGTAGAAAATTAAAATCTACAGCCTGTTACAAGTCATTCGACCGGGTCAGGAATAGAATGAATTAAACTCGACCTAGCGGCGAGGATGTGAATTGTGCCGGCTGCGGAGGCCTGTCGCACACCTCTGGCGCAATGATTAATGACATACAGATGAAATGAAATGATACTGGAGAGTGTTGCTGGAATGTAAGATGGCAGGGAAAACCGGAGTACACGGAGAAAAACCTGTCCCACCTCCACTTTGTCCAGCGCAAATCTCACATGGAGTGACCGGGATATGAACCACGGAATCTCGCGGTGAGAGGCTGACGCGCTGCTGCCTGAGCCACGGAGGCTCTTTTACTGATCGTAAAATAGTTTCAGAAACTAATTTTGCACTCTTTCATACCCAACGTTCTTCTGAGCTTGGTTTAGCCTGCAGCAGACAACGTGGATATTTGCCCAATATATATTTACATTATGTTAAAAAGTTCAAAGCACTGTTTAGGGCAATTTGTTGCTAATGGCGCCACTTCAACTCCTTCTAAGAGCGTAGAAATGCATTGTATTTTGATCATGTGTAATTGAACATCCAAGTGTTGACCAGCCAAGATATCTCTACGATAATGGGTCCCTTCTTTGATTTTACTTCCAAACGGGGATTCAGAAACATTCTACGAATCACGTTTCGTGTCAGAAAGTGCAATGTAGATATCGTTCAGTTAGCAACTCACTGGGATGCATACAAACGGATCACATTAGCATCATATACTATGGTTAATATGTACATCACTCTCTAATAATGACTGATATCTATTAATATTAACGACTTCCTTTCCCGGATATTGCAACATAAATAACAAATATACATAATAATTCATAATTTAAAGAGTACATAACAAAACAATTTACCTCAAACGTGCATGTGTCGATTGATTGTAAAGCCTGCTAGAGCTTCACAGTTGAGTTCAAAGGATAAATATGTATTTTAATGCAGAAGCGGGCGCTCGCTTTAATATCTCCAAATTAGCAGAGCATTTGTTGTGTCACAGATTTCAATTGTGTCGAAATGTCAAAACGACATTATCATGACACTACACAAATCTCTTAATATGTAAAGTCGTGTAACATGATAGCAGAAACATAGAAATGACAAGCACAAAAATATCCTTGTTTATACACACAAAAGTTGCATATTAATAGTTAATTATCAATTCACAAAACAAACTCGGTGCGTTTGTATGCATTTATATTATTGCGTTACTGCAGCTATGAGATATGTCAGAGTTGACTCCCTGGGTAATTAGCGTACTTTTTGTCAGTACAGGAATAGTATTTATTTTGGCCACAGTACGATGTACAACACGGCTCAATTACAGGTGTTGACTCTGGTTTTTAATCAGAAAGGATGTTTTTTCTATAGTCCCAGATGATAGACGAGGACAATGCCATTATCTCACAATCTACCCTTCCTAAAGACCGAAACTCTTCACGCTCACCTTATAACATACAGAGTGGACCACGTAAGTTGTGACTGTACAATATCTGAAAAACTAAGTGTCGTATAAAGAACTGCCTGGAATAAAAATGCCTTTATATTAAAGGGGAAAGAGTATGCTATTTGTCGTGTTTTATTCGGAGAACGTTTGGATGGTCTTTTGAGAATTACGCGACGTTTTTAAAATGGGAACCAACATTGTTTCTATTCTCCTTTCGCATTCCTCATACAAAACTAATCAGCTTTTCATACACCATTTTTATAAGTACGTGGTGCTGTCCCTGGCGTAGTCAGTGCAACATTGATGGCAAGAAGGTACGCATAGTAATACCAGTCATTGCATATGCATCGAACTTTAGCATAACAAGTGTTCAAAATGATGCCCTTCTACACAAACGCATTTTCAAATTCTGTGAATGAACGATTGATATGTCGGTAAAGCATTTCTCTGTCAATGTTGACACAAGCATTTCGTATGCGCGCCTTCATGTTGTCCGAAGTCGTTGGTTTTTCACAATACACTCGATCTTTCAAGTAATCCCATAAGAAAAGATCAGGAGACCGAGCAGGCCAACTGACCTGACCTTCGCGTCCTATTCAACGATCATCTTAATTGTTATTTAAAAATCCCGAGCAGTACGTGCATAGTGCGAAAGGCATCTGTCGTGCTGATACCACATTTGTTTCCTGGTTTCTAATGGTGCATCTTCCAAGAATAACGGCAACACCTCCGTTAAAAGGTGTCTGCACTTTGCACCTATAAGGTGACTTCAGTGAAGTACAGTCCAATTACCTTGGCACCCAAAATGCACACCACACATTAACCGACCAGGATCTGTGATGTTCCACTTCTCGCAACCAATGTGGATTGTCCGCAGCCCAATAGCGCATTTTGTGTCGATTTACTTCACCATAATTTGTGAATGTACACTCATCACTAAACAAGACTACCTGAAAAAAGTTAATATTATTCCGGAGTCTGTCCTGTGCCCACCTACAGAACGTTCGTCTATTCACAAAATCATCACCATGTAGATCTTCATGTAATGGCATATGGTAGGGATGAAATTTATAAAATATGGCGTTAGAATAAAATGCTTGCACAAGGTAGCTGAGGCCATAGGATGATTACTGTGATATAACATAACGCCAAGAGACTGCGAGTTATGCAGCGGGCCATGCAGAGGAACATGCTTCGGATCTCACTTCAAGACAGATTACTGAGCAAACAGATCTGCAGAAGAAACCGCGTGGCATATGCGATCCAGTATATAGGCACACTCGAGTGGAGATGGGCCAGACATCTCGCTAGACAGGATGGAAGTAGATGGACCAAGATATTGTTAAGGTGGCGACCCAGGACTTCACGATGTAATGTCGGGAGATTACAGCTACGCTGGGCTGATGAGATTACAAAGACAGGAGGGAAAATCTGGCACCAGATCGAGAGCTACATCGCAGAAATCGGAAGAGGCTTACTTTCATTAACTACTGTTTCTTCTTCTTCAGTCTATTGTCATCCACTCCCGAATGTACTGACATTGACTGGTTGTATCGTTTTAAATTATATTTTGCGCTTACTAGAACGATTTTGTGTAACGAGGCTATGCTTTCCTTTCGTAGATAAGTAGTGTGATTGAATGATGTCTGCTTCAAGTGTGAACAAATTTAACTGATGTAAACTCGTCTTGAAATAAAATAAGTAATGCAGAAGTGTCTTCTCTGATTCTTCTCCTGGTGCCTTCCACTCACTGAAGGTTGGCGACCATCGTGAAGGTTCCCTACTTTCCTCTTACCGTATCAGTGTTTCTGTGTCGTGGAGTTTGAACTACTGACAGATGTTCCGTACCCAGAATAATATTTTACAACTTTTTTTACAACTGATCTGCAGTTAGGAGTGTCGTTCAGGTGGCAGATTCCCTAATTTCATAGACATTAGGAATGAATTGAATATCTCCCTTGGAACATTATTACAGTGCCTAATTCCTTTCTCAATTATTCCTCTTGAATTCCAACTTTATTTCATTCATACTAGCTGATGTTCCCGTGCTTCGCTACGGGATTCTCAAAAAGACTGTCTTTGTAGTTTTCCTAACTGAAGTCAACATAGGTCATTACAAAAACTTCAGTACAAATGTAGCGATTAAGAGCAATATTATCATACAAAATGCTCGATCAAATGAAAAACTGCACATCTACTCACTTTTAACGAACAGTACTACGGTGCCGATCTAACAGTCCAAAGTTCCAGTGCTGGAATAACCAGGCCGAAGACACCTACATAACAAGCTCCGCAGCTACATTCAATGTGATACACTCCCAGGGAGTGAGACAAAACGTCTGATCTCCATCCGCCTAAAAGAACATATCCGTCACACCAAGAACCAAAACACAGATATTTCAGCAGTAGCCAAGCATTCCTACGAAACTAGGCACGGAATATCATTTGACAAGACCAAGATCCTAGCAGCTATCCCTTGGAATCTGGAAAGGAAAATCCGCGAGGCTATCGAAATCAAGAAACATCCGAACAACATAAATTTAGAAGGATACAAAATCAGTAATTCCTGGATGCCTATCATTCATAGTTTAAGACATACAGACCACAACATAAACACACGGGCCGCAACCCCATTACATAACAGCGCGGGCAAGCCCCCACTACCTGGCTGTGACAAATACTTTCCAGAAGTCTCGCGAGACAGCCAGGGCTTACGTCAGCCAGAAGGGCTAGGATATAAAAGGCCAAGATCAAGGCCACTCTAGTAGTGTAATTTCTGCCTGGGAGACTGATTACCTCGGATCGAGTAGGGGTATTTCAGTCGCCTTGACAAAGAATACTGCAATGTATTCGAAACGTCGGCAAACTGTACGTGATATGCGTACAAGTACAACACGGTTCAACCCGGAAATTAAATTAAATAAATTAATGACTCGTTAACCTTTTGCGCGGCTGCCGAGTCTAGCTGGAAATATCCAGATCGGCATTCATTGTCCGTCAATTGTTAAAAAATGGTATGATAATTTAATTCCTATATCTCTACCCAGGCATTGTGGTTTCAAAGAGTACATGCCCTATTATCCTGTCTGCAGTTAGTGCCGCCAACACTCCCCTTTTCACATCATGTAGGGGTGTTTCGTGTAGGAAATGTTCAGCCTTTTCTGAAGACCTTTGACTTGAAACATGTCCACTTAAATGGAACCCTCTTCCATCAGAGAATATTAATAATTTCGGATCAAATACCCCATCATAAACACCCCTTAAAGCCCAGTTACAGAAATGTACCCTGTTCTCATTCTCACGTGGACGCAACACTTGAACAACAGTGATCCTGTATGGTTTAAATTTTAATACTTTTGCAGCTCGTCACACGATTAATTGTGTGTTTCCTGAGAAAGTTTTGTAGGAGTATGTTCTAATTTTTCCCTCGCCTCGCATAATTTCTCCACAGTAAGCACACGCTTTCTTACGCTTCGCTCTCTATCGAGAATCGAACCCGTGCTTATAAATTTTTTCACAGTCTTCTTACAGTTTCTCTACCTGGAATGTTCGCACCTGGGAATTTTCCTATATACATCCTTCTAACTTCTCTGCAGGAATTTGTCCATACATATGTGTTTACATGAAAATCTTTTGTTCTAATGTGTACGCAGTTTGAGGCATTGTTGAAACAATAGGCTTTAACATTTAGCAATAACATGTTATAAAATTTTGAAACACAATAAACAATAACCATGTACACGTCGTAAACGGTAACCACTGACACGTGCACACGTTGTAAACATATAACTTAAAAAAGGCTATTAACGAAATAACAAAGTCAACTTTACTCGGCAAATCCTGTCTCAGCTCCGCGTTGCCCGTGTGCTCGTCTGACCTTCAGCTGACCCTTCTACCTGCTGCACCGGCCGACCGGCTGGCCCCACTTACAAAGGGGCATTTCCTACTCGTCACCACAGATTTCGCTCAAATTTATAGAACATGCAGGGCTTGGCTAGAAATGAAAGTACCCGAAGTGGGAACTCCAGATGGCCAAGCGTATAGAAAATAAAAGTAAAAATACAAATGTTGACGCGGCTCTCGCACCGTATAAGACACTTACGTTAGTGCGCACGCCGATCAGTTGTTGGTGTAGCGGTAAGAACTCGGACTGCAAATTCGCTGGTCGTGCGTTCGACTCCCCGTGTGCTGACAGTTTTTTCTGTCAACTTTTATGTTATTCATTCTCTAATTACGCAAAGAGGTGAATAATTCATAATTCATTTTATTCATTTATTTTTACGCAAAAGGCATAGAAAAGGTAAAAAATTGGGATTTCATTGTCAGACTTTTTTCTACCCGTGCCAAGAAACTATTGTTTGTGTACAGTCGCCAGGAGCAACCTTCACTTGTCAGGTGAAAACGAATCTTATTGTGAAACGACTATTCACGCTCGTGTACCGACCTCCCAGGGACTCGAACCGGCGGACTGCCAGGTGGAAGGCAGCTGGGGTTCGCAGCCGAGTCTCAGGGTCAAGGTGTCAGAGGAGATTAATTAGTGTTAGAATGATGATCAATGACAGGAGACACCTTGTAGTATTAAGGTAATTGAATAATAATTATAGTCAGATTTAGTTACTGTAAGAAAAGGGAAATATTTCAAGAAGTTACATGTAGTGGAGAGAGCTTGCAAAGTGCGCTTACAAAATTTGTTGACCAAGAGCGGAGACTTGTTGATCACAACAGGATATTTACTATGTCTGCTAGTTGTTTTACGTCGCACCGACACAGATAGGTCTTACGGCGACGATGGGACAGGAAAGGTCTAGGAGTGGGAAGGAATCGGCCGTGGCCTTAATTAAGGTACAGCCCCAACATTTGCCTGGTGTGAAAATGGGAAACCACGGAAAACCATTTTCAGGGCTGCCGATAGTGGGATTCGAACCTACTATCTCCCGAATACTGGATACTGGCCGCACTTAAGCGACTGCAGCTATCGATATTTACTATGTATCAACAAACAAAGTTAGTATGCGGGCCAGGCGGCCTGCCTGGTGCCCGACAAAGGAACAAAGCAGAGTACAAGGCCAGTCAGGGCCAGTACAGATGCACATTAGGAAAACAAGGAAAGATGAGGACAAAGTAAGACAGAAGACAGTAGTGCCTAGGTAGCAGCACTTACTGTGACAGCTATTGAGAATAGCTACTTGAGGGCGCCACGGACTGGATGAACAGTTTGGTAATGCCCGTAAGACCCAACCCCTTGGTAGGAGGTAGGGATAGAACTTTGAGTTCAGGAGCGGAGATATAACCCCTGGCCAAGATGGCGCGGGGCCTTCTCCCAGCGAGTGGTTCGTACTTGTCAGAACGAGATTCTTTTCGAGCATAGCCCAAGTGCCGCAGGGCAAGATTCAGAGGTACGCGTAGTAGAAAAGTACGCGCGTGGAACAAGCTCGCTCTCTCTTTAGATCATCACATTCAGACTTGTAAATATACTGTACATAGTAGTTTTGGTGTCCTCAGTAATGAAGGATAGGGAAATAACTTCTTCTTTTATTTCGGGAGTTGCGGGACGAGTCATACCTACAAATTACCTCCCTACATTCCGCTCGGCAGGTCAAGTAATACTTCAACATCCAACGGCCTGGTGACCAACCTACGAGATCGTCTCACTGGACAGGTAGGTCACGACATCACGTTTATGGCACATACCCAAAGAGGAGAGATATCCAGCAAAGGAGAAAAAAGAAGAATTTCTGTTTGAACACGTCGGGAAAGTTCGCAACTCCAAATTTTCTACAATTGTGCACTCATTAAAAAATGACATCCTATATGCCTTTTGCATATAAATCATCATCATCATCATCTGTTTACCCTCCAAGTTCGGTTTTTCCCTCGGACTTAGCGAGGGATCCCACCTCTACCGCCTTCAAGGGCAGTGTCCTGGAGCTTCAGACTCTTAGTCGGGGGATACAACTGGGGAGTATGACCAGTACCTCGCCCAGGCGGCCTCACCTGCTATGCTGAACAGGGGCTTTGTGCAGGGATGGGAAGATGGGAAGGGATAGGCAAGGAAGAGGGAAGGAAGCGGCCGTGGCCTTAAGTTAGGTACCATCCCGGCATTCGCCTGGAGAAGTGGGAAACCACGGAAAACCACTTCCAGGATGGCTGAGGTGGGAATCGAACCCACCTCTACTCAGTTGACCTACCGAGGCTGAGTGGACCCCGTTCCAGCCCTTGTACCACTTTTCAAAGTTCGTGGCAGAGCCGGGAATCGAACCCGGGCCTCCGGGGGTGGCAGCTAATCACGCTAACCACTACACCACAGAGGCGGACTTGCATATAAATAAATAAAACAAGATAAATGAATAATATAAAAATTGACAAAAATATTCTCCACACGGGGAGCCGAACCCACGACCATCGAATTACTAGTCCAAGCTCTTACCGCTACGCCAACAACTGCTCGGCGTGTGCGCTAACGGAAGTGGCGTACGGTGCGAGAGCCGCGTCAACATTTGTTTTTTTTATTTTTATTTTCTATACGCTTGGGCATCTGGAGTTTCCACTTCGGGTACTTTCATTTCTAGCCAAGCCCTGCATGTTCTATAAATTTGAGCGAAATCGGTGGTGACGAGTAGGGAATACCCCCTTGTTAGAGTGAAAGACCCTTGATTTAAAATCAATACAGGTCTTTTTAAAAATGAAACTGTTAAAGCTTGTTACTTGTAATACGCATTTCACGGATATTTACTACATTTTTCTGGACATATTTAGCACTTTTATAAAAATCCGGGTCCGCCTCTGTGGTGTAGTGGTTAGCGTGATTAGCTGCCACCCGCGGAGGTCCGGGATCGATTCCCGGCTCTGCCACGAAATTTGAAAAGTGGTACGAGGGCTGGAACGGGGTCCACTCAGCCTCGGGAGGTCAACTGAGTAGAGGTGGGTTCGATTCCCACCTCAGCCATCCTGGAAGTGGTTTTCCGTGGTTTCCCACTTCTTCTCCAGGCGAATACCGGGATGGTACCTAACTTAAGGCCACGGCCGCTTCCTTCCCTCTTCCTTGCCTATCCCTTCCAATCTTCCCATCCCTCCACAAGGCCCCTGTTCAGCATAGCAGGTGAGGCCGCCTGGGCGAGGTACTGGTCATACTCCCCAGTTGTATCTCCCGACCACGAGTCTGGAGCTCCAGGACACTGCACTTGAGGCGGTAGAGGTGGGATCCCTCGCTAAGTCCGGGGGAAAAACCGAACCTGGAGGGTAAACAGATGATGATGATGATGATGATGATGATGATGATGATGATAAAAATCCGGGCTATACTCATACCCCTTCACGACAACTCAACTTTATAATCGAAGCTCACACTTGTTCATAAGATGTTTTATTTTCAGAAACGCCGTTTCTGGTCCCATGGTGACGATAGAGCTGTTAATTTTCTGCTTGCTGATAACCGTGCACTTTGTACAGTCACTCAAAATAAGAATTGAACACACAGTGTTGTATAAGTGCCTCGAAGGCACACAGCTTTCAGAAACCTATGAAGCGACGAAAATCCTCTCCTAATGTATATATCCACCTCTCCATATTTTTCCCGATCTGCTTTACGTCGCACCGACACAAATAGATCTTGTAGCGACGATAGGATACGAAAGGGCTAGGAGTGGGAAGGAAGCGACCGTGGCTTTAACGAAGGGACAGCCCCAGCATTTGCCTGGTGTGAAAATGGAAAACCATGAAAGACGACCTTCAGGGCTGCCGACAGTGGGTTTCGAACCCACTATCACCCGAATGCAATGTCACAGTTGGGCGACCGTAAACACGGCCACTTGTTCGTTATCCACCTCTCCTTTTGCTCTCCTGTGGGTGGGGGCAGTAGAATAACACCCACGGGTATCCCCTTCCTGTAGTAAGAGGCGAGTGAAACGGGCCCCAAGCTGGGTAGCTTGGTTTAGCGACCATGGGGCCCTTAGCCAAATACTGACATTGCTTCCACTTACTTGCGTCAGTCTCCTCACTGCCTTCTATTCTATCCCACCTCCTTTGGTCAACTCTTATTCCTTTCGACCCCGATGGTATTAGATTGCGAATTCTAGGGAGTCTTTCATTTTCATGCCCTTCGTGGTTCTTGTCTTCCTTTAGCCGACATCTTCATTTTTCGAAGTGTCGGATCGCTTCCATGTTTTCACTCGCAATATTGTTAAGGAGACGCGGATCGTCCAGTCTCTACAATGCTAAATTATCAATGTCGATTGTACCTTTCCCAAAAGCTATGTGTGAGAGACGCATGAAATTTGTATGTGTTTGAAGTATGTACCTTGACTAGCTACTGAAGTGTATATAATTAAAATTATGCCTCAGGTTCAATAAATACATGTTTTTCTTAAATTGTCTAAAAATATATTTTACAGAACATAATTTCGATTAAGGTGCCTAGAATTTTAAAATCAAGCTGTTGGAGAAATTTAGTACTTTATATGTAGAACACTTGAATAAATAAACTGTGAGAGTTTAAAACTCCTACATAGGCCTATAGCAGAAGCTGAGAAAAAGTACATTAAGTAATATAAAAAGAAACTTACTGAAAACAGCCCCGAAAGTTAGAATGTCAAAATAAGCCTGCCTCATAACTTGAGTCATCTTCCTCCTCTTCAAACTGGGTTTTCTTTTGTCGGCTCCTTGTCGTTTTCTGCCTTTCTTGGTTGAATTCTGTAAATTTCGGTCAGCATTTTCGAGTTTCTCCTTGTCATATCGTAGCATTGTCTCAACAGTTCGACAATCGACACCAAATCCCAGCTTTTCCGAAACCTTACATCTTGTTACATTTTCTTAATTGAATGTTGCCACCGCGTCAAATGCTCCAAAGTGTAGGGTATAAATACCCACAAAAAATGACTTGGAAATCCGACTCCAGATGACATTGTTTACACTCTAGTTTCGATTTTGTGTCCGGCCGTGCAACATTCTTTTTTTCAGCAGAGCAGCGTGCGCCAAGTCCCTAAGGCTGTATTATTTCCATCACAGCGTGGGGTAGACTGTGTGGATGGTTGTACTTTTTCCCCCGTTATCAAATCACCGACTTCATTACAGAAGTGTTGCATTATAATACACCGTGATGGCTAAAAGATGACTACTTTCCATGCACGACCTATTTTTAGTCCGTCTCTGTGGTGTAATGGTTAGCGTGATTAGCTACCATCCCTGGAGGCCAGGGTTCGATCCCCGGCTCTGCCACGAAATTCGAAAAGTGGGACGAGGGATGGAACGGGTTGCACTCAGCCTCGGGAGGCCAACTGAGTAGAGGAGGGTTCGATTCCCACCTCAGCCATCCTTGAAGAGGTTTTCCGTGGTTTCCCACTTCACCTCCAGGCAAATACCGGGATAATACCTAACTTAAGACCACGGACGCTTCCTTCCATCCTCCTTGTCTATCCCGTCCGATCACCCAATTCCCCACAAGGCCCCTGTTCAGCTGAGCAGGTGAGATTGCCTGGGTGATGTACTGGTCCTCCTACCTAGTTGTACCCCTGACCCAAAGTCTCACGCTCCAGGGCACTGCCCTTGAGGTGCTAGAGGTGGGATCCCTCGCTGAGTCCGAGGGAAAAACCAACAATGGAGGGTAAACAGATTAAGAAAGAAAGCTATTCTTAAATTTAAAAATATACACACATGTCGTACAAAAGTATATATCATTTAAAAGACGATATTCTAAAGTGAATTGTAGATTGTTTTAAGTCGCCCTGCAGTCGTTCACAGTCCTGCAAATGCCACGTCAAAATGGCCTTCGACAGCATTGATACATGTCTCAACCCGCCGTCGCATTGAATCAAATATATTTGGTTTTCTGATGAAATCCTCTTGAAGTGAAACAATGTTCATCAGTGCTATTTCGTTCTGCTCATCTGTGAAAAATAGACGTGCATTCGTTAATCCGAATCTACTTTCAGACCAAACAATATTTTCTTTCGAAAAAAAAAACTTTTAACTCAGAAGTGTGTCAGTGCGGCAACTGTTCACTTTAAAATATTGAAACGATGTACAGAACTAACTGAAGCCAAATTTATATTCTACTGTGGTACGCTATCGGGGTCCTTAAAACTAAGACTTTGTGTACAGAAAAATAGAGTGTTTTACTATCTACTAAATTTATTAAACTACTGTTTACATTTATCTGCAAATTCAATCGCACTTGATTTTTCCATTCGACACAGTTTTTCCTTTCTCACACACACTCGACGACGTGTTGAACTCCCGTTCTCCAACACAGCCTCCATAGTGCAATGTCTTTCCAGAACAGCTCACTTTATCATTTACAAGCCTCTCTGAACTTCGTGTAGCCGTCTGACGGACTCAGTCCCGACTCGTCACAGACTAGCGACCGTTTCGTAACTGTTTACTTTCACTCGCGGTTGACATATTCTAGTCTGACTCGTCCCACCGGGTTCGCTCTTTGTATAATCCAACTAGATATTGTACCATTTCATTGCCCTGGTCATTTAGAATCGCGACATTGAAATCGTCATTTGCCGAGAATAGCGGTAAAGTTCCGTAAATCGTGCGGCAGAAAGTTCGAAGTAATGAAATACAAACTAATGGAATCCATGTGACCGCTAACATAAGGGAAAATATACAGGCAAACGGAATCCAGGTAACCGTGATATAAGAAAAGTTCACTATAAACCAACAGTATAGTAATGGGAAGGAGCAGTTCACCTGTGGGAACTAGTTCATTTACTCTCGCTCCCAAGAAAGAACTACTTCATGAACTACTTCACCAACTACTTCAAAATGTTTAACTTTCCCGCTAGACTACTCTGCAACCGCTGAAGTAGTTCGTCCGCGAATAAGTTCTTTCCCATTCCCTTCACACTCGTGAAGTTCTACAGTTCGAGAAGTAGTCCTCGAGAGACGAGTAAACACTTCACAGTTCGTGGGAGTGAAGTAGTTCCCGAGAACTAGTTCGTTCGCGAACTACCCATCACTACAACAGTAGGAACATTCGAAGATCGTAAAAAGGAAGAATATTCACAGAAGATTTCAAGAAGCTACTGTATAAAGAAATAGCAGATTTTAGAGAAAAGATACTAACATTATCGGAAGAAGTAACAAAAATACGAAGTCCAAATGTTATATTTCTCTTAAAGATATAGGCTCATAGGCAAATTACACTGCAATTCGTGTTGTTAAAACTGCAATACCGTAGTTGAATTTACGTCATCATATTCTCCTCATAAGATCCTAAAGAATTTAAGAAGGCTTTATAACTATGGAGACCGTGGAATTAATGTTATATTTATCTATGTTTTTCATGCATGTACGTGAAAACGCTGTGATGGCCTGCTAAATGAAGATGGGATTGGCGACAGACGGGAACCGAACCGGCCTTGCCCGACAACACAAGTCCAGCGATCAAGACTCGGAGATGCCGCAGATATAAACCAGAGATGATCGCCACATAAGAGGACGAAATGACAGCAGTCCCAGCCCAAAACACAGGCAGAATAAGATAAGTTTCAAAACTGTATTTTTTTTTTCAAAAGTAGATATTTGTGTAGTATTATGTAGTAATTTGTTGGTTGTGTTGATGTAAGGAATGGATCGATGTATCTTCGAGAGATGACTTATAAAGATAGTTTCATCGCGAACGTATTGATAATGCTGTTCAGATGAAGGTGTTTGGTAATCTTCAAAAGCAGATAAGAACTTCCAAAACATGTAGGAAATGTCGCATTCGCCAATGAAGCACAATAATAACGTCTTGTCAGTCGATTTTCAAAAGAGTTATGCCATAATCAAGCCGTTCAAATGTACTTGGAGTAAGTAAATACCGGTAATGCAGATCGAATCGTAGGTTACCTAGATCATCATTTATACCAACTTATTGCCAAACGTAAATAAATATGGGTTATATTTATACATATATATTTTGACAAATCAAGTGCATATTGTCAGAAATAGATGTTGTCGATCCATAATATTGTAATTTCATTGGGATATGGAATTATTCAAATCGAGCGTTACATTGAATAGATCAAATGAAGTTTATGTATGCGGTGATGTAAGGATATGATGGAAATATGAGATAGGGAGTGCGAATAATAAATAATAGATATCCTTGAATATTTGTTTGGGGAATGATAATAAATGGAAGGCCGTTTGAGGAAAGAACCTCACGTATAAGTAATTAATGAGAGTGTATGTAACGTAGTGTAGAATTAAGGTTTTATTTAATGGTTAAAGCGACGTAACCTCGAATAATCTATATGTGACGTATTGGCAAATTGAAGATGGGTTTACAGGATGTTAATGAAGTATGGTCATCGGAAATTAATATCAATTAACCTATAACTCAGGCTATTATGGCAACCTCAAAGAAAATTTCCACATCCTATTTGATATTTAAGTTGATTTAAGCTGAAACACTAGATTAGTGTCGGCAGGTATGAAATTAGTGTCATCGTAATGTTAGCTAATCACTATTAATGGCTTAGGAACTGTCATCTAAGGTATTCCTTGACTTATTGCAAACATTTAATTGAATTTATTAAGCGGTGCGACATATTATAACCTGAATGCAAAGCTGTTGAGTCTATCTTGGAGATCTTACAGACTTTATAGGTATATTTTTATTATATCTAGTCATGATAAATGATGATTTTTTTTTAAATATTATGATAGGTAGCTATTAAGAGCTACAGACATGAAACATTTCTTATTCTGCGTGAGTTTTTTTTTTTTTAGATGATAAAATTAGTTGAAGAAAGCCTAGACAGATGATTACTTACCAAAAAAAAAAAAAATATTCTCGGATTCTTAAGTTTGAAACTTTGTAAAATATCAATAACCGAAACTGGAGGTTTGTCAGAACTCGACTTTCTGCTGGAATTTCACGAGAATTTGACTTTATTCATGAAAGTTTCACTTTTATTTTACTCTTGTTGTGTCATTTACACAATTTCAAGCTAATTCATTAATCTAATTAATTTATAAATGTCAATATAAAGAACTATACAATTATAATTTTTTTTAATAAGAGAATGAGAATATGAAGATAGATTGTAATTCATGAAAAGTCAGGATGAATTCATCAAACAATCTTAATCCATGAAAAATTTTAGGAGAAGAATTATTTGGTAGGATGAGACCATAGGTAATAATGAGGCAGTTTTTTTTGATTAATTATCATGGATTTCAAGGACTAGTTCAAGATTTTTTTGCTTGGATGAAATACCAATGTACATACAAAATATTTAGAAAACATTTAGCTCATCTGAAAATATGATATAATTTTGAATAAATATGAATAATTTAGAATTTAAGCGATTTTATATAATTTATAGATTATAAGATTAATTTAAGGTAATATCTTACCTGATGATGGTAACTAATTGAGTTTGAAACCGAGTCTTCGTGACCAAATATTCCAATCGATGTTCGCATATAATGAAAGGTAGAGAAGGTAATCCCAGTCGGATTCACGGTAAAAAAAAAAATGCTGATGTAACTTATTCCCTGAAATATTGTTCGAACATTGAATTTTCTTGATTGCTGAGTAGGACCGAAAGGTGGTATAGGCACTGTAGCACGGCTCTAGATAAATAGTCACCCATAAGAATGGTGCAAGAAAGGAAATTGTTGCCCACTCGTAGAGCTTGAAAGGAGAAGGACGCCGCGGGACTAAGCGTTCGATTCAGGAAAAAGGTAGTCGCCCACTCATGGCAAGAAAATTTTTCCCTACTTCGGCTCAAGAAAAATTGGCGCCCATCGTTGGAGCAAGACTGAGGATACCCGACGCGAATACAAAAATAAATGTTGGGCGTAACGACAACAAAAAGTCGATGCCTTACAGTACAGCAGGACTGAGAGATTGGAGGATGCCCAACAGTGAGGCAAGTCGTAGGAAGAGGATAACATGACCAAGAGAAAGAATAAATAAGAAAATTTGATACATAATTTTGAAATGAAACTGAGATGAATGCGAAGATAGCTAAAATTTGACACTCATGATGGAGGTCAAGAGAGGAAAAGGAGAGTAGAAAAACAAAAATTATGTAATACTACGGTATAGAAGATTGAGAAAAGGAGGACAAATCAACAGTCAAGAGAGAAATCCTGCAGATGCATACAGAAACAAAAGAAGAAATAGATAATAATAAATATTAATTAAACTTGCAATAATAATTTGAATAATTGATAGGCTAAGATAATTAATAGTATTATTTTAGATTATGGTATGATTTAATATTAAGATAGATATAGTTAATTAGACAATAATTTAAGAAATACCGAGAATATTTTTTTTATGAAGGGCTGGGACAATAGGATAGTCGGTTTATTGGTGAATGTCTGGTCGTCAATCCCAAATTGGATTGAAGTATTGATATAAGTATTGTAATTATAATCTATACATATATTGAGAAATTGGAACTTTAGCGAAACTGTATAGTTCAAATATTAAAATGTCCAATATAAATCAACTTCGCTCACAATTCGAGGAGTATCAGAGGGAGCAGCAAGAGAGATTACAGGAAAAGGATGAGGAGATAGAGAAGATAACCGAGGACTTAGAAAAGGCAAAAGAAGAGCAGAAAGGAATAATAGAAATATTGAGAGAGATGAGCAGAAAACAAGAAGAAAAACAAGAAGAAATGATCAGAAAACAAGAGGAGAAACAGAAGAAGCAGTTGGAAGAATTATTTGGAAAATTTCAAGAAGAGTACCAACAGAAACAGGAAGAGCTGCAGCGAAACCAGATGGAAGAGATAAGAAAAATGGAAGAGAGGCAGAAGGAGATGATGAAAACAGAAATTGGTAAAATCGGAAGAGAAGTTTTCGAAATAAAAACTGGGTTAACGAATCTTCGAACCGAAATGATTGAAACAATGGAAAATAAGAATAAGGAGATCTATGAAGAAGTAAACAGAATCAGAGGCGAATTAACAGAAAGTAAGAAGTATATTCAAAGCTTGAAAGAGGATGAGATCAAGAGACTAACTGACAATATGGAGTCAATAAAAATAGATTCACAAGAAAAATGGAATCAGTACGAAGGAAAGATAGAAACAATAAACGAAATTGTACAAACAACGAACAAAACAATGGAAGTGAACTTTATAACAGCGCGTGACCAGATTGGAGACAAAATAGGTATCATAAAGGAAGAAATAGAAAAGAATAAGAATGAAACCGAAGAAAGAATGATTAGGACAGAGCAAGGATTGGATCAGATGAGGAAGGAGCTCCAAAATATTAAAAATGAAATCCAGATAACAAAATCGGTAATATCCAAGCAACCGAATGAACAGAGGATGGTGGAAGTGCAGATTAATGAGAGAGAGGGAACACCGACTGTATCTGGAGAAACAGACCAGAGCAATAAAGACATCATAATAGGAACTAACGGCAATGGACATCCAGCTATCATAAATATTATTAAAACTTACGATGACCGACCTAGACATTTCAACAATACCGCAGCCATGTCACCAAAGAGATTTCTGCGTGAAATTGAGGAGTATTTCCGAGAAAACAGGATACCAGATGAGAAAAAGCTCAGGGTAGTCGAGAAACACCTAGACGCCAACCCAAATCTTTGGTATCAGGCTTTCAAATATACTTTTCACGATTATGAAGAGTTCAAATTAGCCTTTCTAAAACGATTTTGGAATCCTGAGATTCAACAGAATCTCAGATTAGAGTTGTATTCAAAGAGATACTCATCAACGGCACAGACTCGATACAGCGAGTATTTTTCATACCAGTTCCATAGATTTCAAGATCTGGACTCAGCGCCTAGTGAACTGGAGGCGATAAAAACTATACAAAAACAATTCCCTCCTGAGATCCAAAGGCTACTTGCGGCTGCAAATGTAGAGTCGGCAATAGAAATGGAGAGTATACTCAGACAACTCGATATGACATCTAGTCATACAACGAATAGAATAAATAGAAGCCCGAACAATGAAGAAGTAATAAATGTATTGACTCGGGAAAACGACAAGAGGAAATCGTTTACCGAAAGGAGAGATAATGATAGGGATCATAGAAGAAGAGAACGGAAAGAAGATGAGGAAAGGATGAGGGAAGAAAGCCGATGCAGGTGCAGGCAGGAATGTCACGAGGTCGGAAGGCAAGATGGAAACGGAAGATTTGTGCCATATCATCGACCATATAACCAATACAGGATTAGTGGAGATAGAGGCAATTATAGAAGGAGACCTATGTATCGAGGAAGACAGATTAACAATTATGACGGAAGAGAAAACAGAAATAGGCAATACATTCAGGATCTGAGGAGAGAGACCCAAGAGAAGAAGAAATGGGAAGACACAATCAAGGATCGGGATATAAACGGAGACTTAGAAGGAGCCGAGAGCTTGGAACTACAAGAGTATAAAAGAAAAAAAAGAGATGAACAAAAGCTAAACCCGGAAGCCCAGGCATATGAGTTGGATACCCGGAACAAAAAAAAACGCCAATTTTAGATTAGGGAATGAAACAAATTATATGAAGGATGAGCTAAATCACCAAATTGAATGCAGGTATATATTACAAATCGAATCGTGGGACGTAGATCCAGATGAATTATTGGAGGAAACACATAGAGGTAGTGATGATAAGAGAGCACGCTTACCCATTATTGTCGTGCGGGTAAACGAGCTAAGAACGCATTGCTTAGTTGATTCTGGAGCGAGCATAAGCGTAATATCGAAAATATTGTTTGATGAAATCAACCTGAAGGATAAATTACCTGTAATACCTGTTGCACAGACTAAAATACGAGGAATAATACCAGATAAAACAATTGAATGTAAAATACAAACATACTTGAAGGTAAAAATTGGCAGAATGATATTCGAACATCCATTTATGATTATGAACAAGATAAAGTACAATATAATCCTTGGAATTGATTTTATGATAGCCACGAACATGACCATTGATTTAAGGAAACAGGAAATAAGATTCCCTATTATCGAGGTAGATGGAGAGATAACAAAAGAAAGAATCAAACTGAATGAAGAAACTCAGGATTCAGGATTTATGAAAGTTGAGGGAATTAAAATACAAAGACAGGCGGAAGATTATACAGCACAAGGGAGGCTAAGTGAATCGGAAGAAGGAGAGGAGATAATGCAAAGTTTAGAAAAGATTTTGAGTGTTGAAGACGAAAAGCAAGAATCAAGCATATGGGAAAAGATAGCTGAAACCAAGTTGAATGCAAAGGAAAAACAAAGATTGTATGCAATTTTAGAAAAGTATTCTGAGATATTTAAGGACAAACCTGGCCAAATACCAAATTTTAAGTACAAAATTGTAGTGAACGACTGGACTCCGTTCAAGGGAAAACTATATGACGTCCCTGAAAAATATTTTCAAGATGTAAAGAGGCTAATCCAAGAAATGGTCAATGATGGAATAATCGTTAAGACAACAACGCCATATTTAAATCCGATTGTAATTGTGAAGAAAAGTAACGGGAGTTTGAGAATTTGTCTCGACGCTAGAAAATTGAATGAAAAGCTAATACCGGAATATAATCAAGTCCCGAAAATCAAAGAAATAGTGAAGAAATTCAAGAACATGAAATATTTTACAAACTTGGATTTCACATCATCATTTCACCATATAATATTAGAAGAAAAGTCAAGACTTTTAACTGGATTTATGTTTGATAATCAAACTTACGCATACTGCAGATTACCGTTTGGATTAAAAAACAGTTGTGCGGTGTTGATAAGAGCTTTGGACAGGCATTTATTGCCTGAAATAAAGGAGTACGTAACATGCTACGTAGATGATTTGGTATTCGCAAGCGAAACTTTCGATGACCATTGTGATAAGCTCGACAGATTGCTAGAAAATTTGGAAAGTACTGGTTTCAAAATTAATCTAACTAAATCAAGGTTCTGCCAAGAGCAAACACTTTTTGTAGGGCACGTTATCGACGGAGAAGGAATAAAACCGAATCCTGTAAAGATCAAAGCGATATGTGATTTTCCCCGTCCGACGCGAATCAAACAAGTCAGACAATTTTTAGGAATGACCCAGTTTTTCGCAAATCATTGTAAGGGATACACGGATACAGCAGCACCATTACAAGAATTATTAAAAACGAATAACAAATGGAAATGGAATGATAAGACTGAGCAGGCATTTCTTGCAATGAAAAGTTTACTGGCTCATAGTATCAAACTGGGATATCCAAATTACACCAAAGAATTCGTCATTCAAACTGACGCTTCCAACATTGGAATAGGTGCTTATCTATATCAAGAGGAAACGGACGGAATAAGGAAACGAACTTACTTGGCATTTGCCAGCCGTAAACTGCGAAAACACGAACTAAATTACACTACCACCGAGCAAGAACTATTGGCTATTGTGTACGCACTGCAACAGTGGAAAAAAATTATATACGGATTCCCCATAACAATTCGGACCGACCATAAAGCCTTGGTATTCGGACTAAAAGCGGCGATGACAAGTGAGAGGATCACACGCTGGATCTTATTTACCCAGCAGTTTCAAATTAGAGTGGAACATTGTAGTGGGAAAAATAACATCTTAGCTGATGCTCTAAGTAGGAATCCTGTAGAAAAAGAGGAAGTAATCCAACAGATTGAACTGGTACAGCAGGATGAAGAATTTTTAGAAAAATTAAGGAATATTACCCTTTTGCAAAAATCAGATGAGAAACTAGCACAAGAAGTCATAAGAATAGAGCATAATAATCCAGAAGATAACGGGCAAGCAAATAGAATGGGTCAATATGTACTAAAGGATGGGATGTTAATGAGTCATATCAGCAAGCATAATATTAAATTAAGGATAGTAGTACCGCAGGCATTGCAAAAGGAAATGGTTTGGCACACTCATAGGATAACAGGACACGGAGGGGTGGACAAAGTAACAAAAACTATATTAGAAAGATTCACATGGAAAGGGATGAGAAGAACAATCAGGAATATCATTAGGACTTGCGACACTTGTCAGAGAACGAAACACAATTCATTCTTAACTAAGCACAAACCAATTGCCATATTGCCGACAGCCCCAAGAGAAATATATGCAATAGACATTTTTGGTAAATTACCATCTGCTACTAAAGGACGGAAGTACATTGTTGTCATCATGGACGTATTTTCAAAATTTATAACATTGCAGCCGATTCAAAGAGCCACAACCAAGCAGTTACTGAGGGCAATAAATAAATATGTAATACCTAAAATGGGGAAGCCGAAGAAAATACTAACTGATAGAGGCACCCAATTTACGTCGGCTGAGTTTCAAGAAGCGATGCAGGAGATGCAAATTAAGCACATATTATGCTCAGTTAGGCATCCATCAGCCAATCCTGTGGAACGATGTATGAGAGAGATAGCAAAATTTTGCAGAATATATTGTTCTGAGAGTCATTGGAAGTGGATTGACGTTTTAAACATAATTGAAGAAAGTGTTAACAATACTGTCCATGAATCGACCGACCAGATACCTAGTGTTGTGCATTTAAATCAATATCCGAAGAGGCCATGGGATACAATATTTGGAGAGAATGACGAACAAAGACCTGGTAGCGGAGAAATCAACCAGATGGTAAACGAAAGACTGAGGAGACAGGCTGATAGGCGACAGAAAAGAGTCCAAAATAAAAGATTTCATCCACCTTTCAAGATTAATGATATGGTGCTGATAAGAAAATCACCTAGCTCAAATGCATCAGAACGTATATTTTCCAAATTTGTCCATTTATTCGACGGCCCATACATCATAAAGAAGGTATTAGGTAACAACGCCTACATTATAGAAAACTTGACAGGTACATATAGAAACACACATAATGCCATCAACATGAAATTGTACCATGAACAAGACCAGGAATAGAGCCTGAAATATGATGTTAGAATTTAAGAAAATGATAGAATAATACAAATAGGCCAATGAAAAGTTCCATTTGTATGGAAAATTGGAATGGAAATAAATATACTGCAAGCAGTACATTTATTTACCCATAGCAGGGGAGAAAAATGTACCATTTCATTGCCCTGGTCATTTAGAATCGCGACATTGAAATCGTCATTTGCCGAGAATAGCGGTAAAGTTCCGTAAATCGTGCGGCAGAAAGTTCGAAGTAATGAAATACAAACTAATGGAATCCATGTGACCGCTAACATAAGGGAAAATATACAGGCAAACGGAATCCAGGTAACCGTGATATAAGAAAAGTTCACTATAAACCAACAGTATAGTAATGGGAAGGAGCAGTTCACCTGTGGGAACTAGTTCATTTACTCTCGCTCCCAAGAAAGAACTACTTCATGAACTACTTCACCAACTACTTCAAAATGTTTAACTTTCCCGCTAGACTACTCTGCAACCGCTGAAGTAGTTCGTCCGCGAATAAGTTCTTTCCCATTCCCTTCACACTCGTGAAGTTCTACAGTTCGAGAAGTAGTCCTCGAGAGACGAGTAAACACTTCACAGTTCGTGGGAGTGAAGTAGTTCCCGAGAACTAGTTCGTTCGCGAACTACCCATCACTACAACAGTAGGAACATTCGAAGATCGTAAAAAGGAAGAATATTCACAGAAGATTTCAAGAAGCTACTGTATAAAGAAATAGCAGATTTTAGAGAAAAGATACTAACATTATCGGAAGAAGTAACAAAAATACGAAGTCCAAATGTTATATTTCTCTTAAAGATATAGGCTCATAGGCAAATTACACTGCAATTCGTGTTGTTAAAACTGCAATACCGTAGTTGAATTTACGTCATCATATTCTCCTCATAAGATCCTAAAGAATTTAAGAAGGCTTTATAACTATGGAGACCGTGGAATTAATGTTATATTTATCTATGTTTTTCATGCATGTACGTGAAAACGCTGTGATGGCCTGCTAAATGAAGATGGGATTGGCGACAGACGGGAACCGAACCGGCCTTGCCCGACAACACAAGTCCAGCGATCAAGACTCGGAGATGCCGCAGATATAAACCAGAGATGATCGCCACATAAGAGGACGAAATGACAGCAGTCCCAGCCCAAAACACAGGCAGAATAAGATAAGTTTCAAAACTGTATTTTTTTTTTCAAAAGTAGATATTTGTGTAGTATTATGTAGTAATTTGTTGGTTGTGTTGATGTAAGGAATGGATCGATGTATCTTCGAGAGATGACTTATAAAGATAGTTTCATCGCGAACGTATTGATAATGCTGTTCAGATGAAGGTGTTTGGTAATCTTCAAAAGCAGATAAGAACTTCCAAAACATGTAGGAAATGTCGCATTCGCCAATGAAGCACAATAATAACGTCTTGTCAGTCGATTTTCAAAAGAGTTATGCCATAATCAAGCCGTTCAAATGTACTTGGAGTAAGTAAATACCGGTAATGCAGATCGAATCGTAGGTTACCTAGATCATCATTTATACCAACTTATTGCCAAACGTAAATAAATATGGGTTATATTTATACATATATATTTTGACAAATCAAGTGCATATTGTCAGAAATAGATGTTGTCGATCCATAATATTGTAATTTCATTGGGATATGGAATTATTCAAATCGAGCGTTACATTGAATAGATCAAATGAAGTTTATGTATGCGGTGATGTAAGGATATGATGGAAATATGAGATAGGGAGTGCGAATAATAAATAATAGATATCCTTGAATATTTGTTTGGGGAATGATAATAAATGGAAGGCCGTTTGAGGAAAGAACCTCACGTATAAGTAATTAATGAGAGTGTATGTAACGTAGTGTAGAATTAAGGTTTTATTTAATGGTTAAAGCGACGTAACCTCGAATAATCTATATGTGACGTATTGGCAAATTGAAGATGGGTTTACAGGATGTTAATGAAGTATGGTCATCGGAAATTAATATCAATTAACCTATAACTCAGGCTATTATGGCAACCTCAAAGAAAATTTCCACATCCTATTTGATATTTAAGTTGATTTAAGCTGAAACACTAGATTAGTGTCGGCAGGTATGAAATTAGTGTCATCGTAATGTTAGCTAATCACTATTAATGGCTTAGGAACTGTCATCTAAGGTATTCCTTGACTTATTGCAAACATTTAATTGAATTTATTAAGCGGTGCGACATATTATAACCTGAATGCAAAGCTGTTGAGTCTATCTTGGAGATCTTACAGACTTTATAGGTATATTTTTATTATATCTAGTCATGATAAATGATGATTTTTTTTTAAATATTATGATAGGTAGCTATTAAGAGCTACAGACATGAAACATTTCTTATTCTGCGTGAGTTTTTTTTTTTTTTAGATGATAAAATTAGTTGAAGAAAGCCTAGACAGATGATTACTTACCAAAAAAAAAAAAATATTCTCGGATTCTTAAGTTTGAAACTTTGTAAAATATCAATAACCGAAACTGGAGGTTTGTCAGAACTCGACTTTCTGCTGGAATTTCACGAGAATTTGACTTTATTCATGAAAGTTTCACTTTTATTTTACTCTTGTTGTGTCATTTACACAATTTCAAGCTAATTCATTAATCTAATTAATTTATAAATGTCAATATAAAGAACTATACAATTATAATTTTTTTTTAATAAGAGAATGAGAATATGAAGATAGATTGTAATTCATGAAAAGTCAGGATGAATTCATCAAACAATCTTAATCCATGAAAAATTTTAGGAGAAGAATTATTTGGTAGGATGAGACCATAGGTAATAATGAGGCAGTTTTTTTTTGATTAATTATCATGGATTTCAAGGACTAGTTCAAGATTTTTTTGCTTGGATGAAATACCAATGTACATACAAAATATTTAGAAAACATTTAGCTCATCTGAAAATATGATATAATTTTGAATAAATATGAATAATTTAGAATTTAAGCGATTTTATATAATTTATAGATTATAAGATTAATTTAAGGTAATATCTTACCTGATGATGGTAACTAATTGAGTTTGAAACCGAGTCTTCGTGACCAAATATTCCAATCGATGTTCGCATATAATGAAAGGTAGAGAAGGTAATCCCAGTCGGATTCACGGTAAAAAAAAAATGCTGATGTAACTTATTCCCTGAAATATTGTTCGAACATTGAATTTTCTTGATTGCTGAGTAGGACCGAAAGGTGGTATAGGCACTGTAGCACGGCTCTAGATAAATAGTCACCCATAAGAATGGTGCAAGAAAGGAAATTGTTGCCCACTCGTAGAGCTTGAAAGGAGAAGGACGCCGCGGGACTAAGCGTTCGATTCAGGAAAAAGGTAGTCGCCCACTCATGGCAAGAAAATTTTTCCCTACTTCGGCTCAATATTCTAGTAGTTTCCTCCTCCATTATAGTAGATTAGCATTGTCTTTAACCTACATTTGCCAGTATGTTTATGTTTGAACCTCGGTTAAAATTTTCATTATTTTTTTTCTGAATAATTTACCTCATTACCATCCAGCTCTAAAAATGCAAATTCTTGCTGAGAGACTGACCAAACATACTAAAATACACTTGCTATTTCACTAACTGGAAACGGCGGTAAAACAACGGGATCTGTTGCACCAGATAAGCTTACCACTTTGATTGTAAAAATCTGTATCTATACAGTGCGGCAGTTTTATTCCTGTCCTGACACAACCTATTATGAATAAAACATACATTGTCTAATAGAACACAAAAGTTCAATAAACACAGAACGAGCTTTTTGATTTCCCTTGTCCCTCGCTATTGTGCTGATGGATTTCCGATAGTAATGGGCCGCTGGATTTACAGCTAACATACTGCGCAAGACCGCTTCCGTTAAATAATTTACAGTTGTACATTCACATTAAGATGTATGACACAATTCTTCTGATAATGTATTATGGGTTATAAAAAAAGAGTATAGAGTAACGTTTAAAAGAGATACAATGAAGTACCAGTGCAGAAACTGAAATATTGAGTAAATATTTCAATAGACTACAGAAGACAATTGAACACACGGTCTATAAAAAATCAAAGAATGTCAGTACCGCCCAGTGATAACAGAAATATTCATGTGTTGCACGTCAATTTATTTATTTATTTAGTAGCATTTGTACCCGTTCTTCGCACAGGAATTTGCAGTGGATTACATGTTTCATTCATGAATTTATGCGGATTTGCATGCCTGTAATCAAACGTTTAATACGCCATCTTAAAATGTTATTTTTCTACGAAATCACGTGGCAGTAACATGAAGAACGATAAAGTTTAAACAAAATCGAAGGCAGAATGAAGACAATTACTCAATTTATTGTACAGTATAAGTCCCCGTCCTAAGTTGTGCGAAATTCTCTCTGCGTCTCAGATACATATTGTTGCATCTCTGGCCATTGGAGTGGCGCTGTGACTGAAGACTCATGAAATCCATTGTTGATGATAACCTCCCGTATTATCTATTCTTTTGTCCGACTCGTTGGCTGAACGGTCAGCGTACTGGCCTTCGGTTCAGAGGGTCCCGGGTTCGATTCCCGGCCGGGTCGGGGATTTTAACATTAATTGGTTAATTCCAATGGCAGGGGGGCTGGGTGTATGTGTTGTCTTGATCATCATTTCATCCTCATCAAGATGCGCAGATCGCCCACGGACGTCAAATAGAAAGACCTGCACCTGGCGAGCCGAACCCGTCCTGGGATATCCCGGCACTAAAAGCCATACGACATTTCATCTATTCGATTGAAAGGAGTAAAATATCTCTTCAGTTATTCCTGTTAATCCGCTTTGAAGTGACATGTTCCAAGTGTCCCACGAGTCTTGGACTAAAAATCCAATATTTCGTAAGCATCTCCGTTATTATCCGTCGTACAATAAATATGTATATAGAATAAAATGACGGAAATAGCGTATTCTTAAACGTTTGCTAATTTAAAATACATTTGGGAATAATCTTCCTATAAACGCTAACTACAAATGATACTTTGATGTCATATGCATATGATAACACAATCCTGAACGATTAGATCACAAATGCGTAGTGTGTTGGAAATATGTCCAGCAGTTATCCATTGTTAAGAATACAGACGGATGACCTCGCAGTCTGCGTTTGGTTCTGCCTCAGTTCGATGGTATGTGAACAGCTGTCGCTCGTGGAAAGCTGGAAATCTGCAAAGATCGTGTCGGTAGATCTACTCTTGCGGCACAAAATATTCGGCTCCTCGATGTCTCAGAAACATTGGGACATAAGACAACATTATCAAAGGCATCTCTAGATGGCTTATATGCTGTCAGCATCGCTCTCGAAATGTCGTCCAAATCTTGCCGCATTCAAGCGGCCTCAAATTCAGAAACATTCTCAGACGCCCTATACGTGGTCTGGTGTCTTCAGCTTTGAACGACGATTTCCTGGGGGTAGCTTGTTATTAGTGGCAATAGTAAACAGCACGAGCTCGTATAAGTGTCACAATCTAACCACTGACGTTTAAGTAAGATCCAGTTAACAGTACATTATGCCAGTTAGTCAGTGAATTCAAAGACTGCGAACGAAAAAGATCTCTAAATAAATAGTGTTTAACATCACTCAAAGAAAGGAGAGTCCAGGTATCGGGATTAGCACTGCCATACATATGGAGAAACTATGGCAAAAACTAAAACAGTTAAGAAAGTTGAGAATAATTGAAGATAGCCAGACAGGACAAATGTGTGAATACCATGTTGTTGCATTTGAAATAAATAAATACCATTCATTAAATTATGATCTTATAAGTTAGGGATATTTGAAAGCGGAAAGAGAGGAGACATTTAGGCGCAGGCCAAGTTAAGTATTCATATAAGAAGATGTCTTAAGATGTTATTACTTAAGCCTAAAAAGGCAAGGGAGGAGCAAGAAAATACAGCAAAAAACGGAAGTAGAGGAGTAATACAGTAACAATTATAGCAAGCGCCAAACAAATTATAGTGTGAAATAGTGGTCTACACTCTTCGGTCTGTTCAAATATTAAAAACCCACCTTTTTAATAGATTTGCATTAAGATTGGTAGGTTTCCACTCAGGTTGTTCATGTATAATATGAGGGAGAGTAAAATAACTAATTCGGTTTCCTATAAATCCCAGTGATTTTGGGGGTTCTGCTATGGTTTGGAACTTAAAACCACCTTTGAGAATGTGGATTCTAAATATATGTAGTTTGGTTAGAGTATGTTCAGTATTTCTACAGTAATAAGAAATAGGCTGTACGCCTAACCGCTTCGGGCTAAGTCCACTGGGGTTTGACTGCAAAACCGTCCGTTAAAAATGATTTATAAATTGATTTCCATAAAGGCCGGTAGGTTCCCTAAAACGTACCCAAGAACAGGTGGATTCTAAATATGAAGTTTGGTAGAAATTTATCCAGTAGTTTTCTAGTTATAAAAACTTAGACAAACAGACAGACAGACACGAAAGCTAAAAAAATACGCAGATGGTCAGCAGCCCCCTATACTTGTAAAAACCGGTGACCTGGCCGTGAATCGAACTTGGGAAGCCCAGGTAGGCTAAAACCTCCAAAGCGAGCATAATCTGAGGAAAGTCTCCGTCTCGGTTTGATGATCGGTGATCATTACACTAAACCGAAGACATTCATAATAGCTTTAATTGTTCTGAACTAATCAACTAATATGCCACGAAGTAACCCTTCTTTAATTAAGAAGTTGCATACAAATAAACTAACAATACAAAACTGTAGACCTATCTAATTACACATCGTCATTGCTCCTAGCATTTCAGCTTAGAACTCTGACCAGAAAGGTTCTGTCATCCAAGGTTCAAATGGCGTATGGCTTTTAGTGCCGGGAGTGTCCGAGGACAAGTTCGGCTCGCCAGGTGCAGGTCTTTTGATTTGACTCCCGTGCGCGTCGTGATGAGGATGAAATTATGATGAAGACAACACATACACCCAGTCTCCGTACCAGCGGAATTAACCAATTATGGTTAAAATTCCCGACCCTGCCTGGAATCGAACCCGGGGCCCCTGTGGCCAAAGGCCAACACGCTAACCATTTAGCCATGGAGCCGGACATCCACGGTTTAGTATCGCATCAACTATCAACGAATTTTCGTTCTAAGCGATACATGTGCTGCGGGTCAGTATTCATCCCCTCAGCATTGGCACATGACGATAGATGAGGAGTTCGGTCCGAAAGATGCTATTTCCACTTCACAACTTTAAGAAATAAAACATTTCTTAGCAGACAAATTAGGGGTCACCGTACTACGAAAAGCTTAAAATTAAGCAATTTCATCAATTATTGTGCCAAAAGCTGAAGGGCTAAAGGGTCAGAAAAGGTTTCAAATTCTGAGTCTTGGATAGCTCTATCAAACTAAAAAACAAATTTCTATAATCACTTCAGGCCTAAATGCAGTTCAGGAAAAACTGACTAAAGTCGCTTGTTTCTTTATTCGTTTTCTTTTTTATTCAAATCGAAGCAATATTAACTTATTTACATACTTCTTGCTGTAATATCTTTCTTGGTTCAATACCCCGTGGCCTTTTTTGATTGTTTGAAAATTGTCCATACCTAGCGCTCGTGGTGGTGCTTATCATAAGTGAAACAATGCATTGACTCACATTCAATCAATCAATCAATCAATCAATCAATCAATCACTACTGATCTGCATTTAGGTCAGGCGCCCAGGTGGCAGATTCCCTATCTGTTGTTTTACTAGCCTTTTCTTTAATGATCGCAAAGAAAGTGGAAGATTATTGAACATTCCCTTGGTAAGTTATTCCAATCCCTAACTCCCCTTCCTAAACGAATATTTGCCTCAATTTGTCCTCTTGAATTCCAACTTTATCTTCATATTGTGATCTTTCCTACTTTTAAAGACACCACTCAAACTTATTCGTCTACTGATGTCCTCCCACGCCATCTCTCATCTGACAGCTCGGAACATACCATTTAATCGAGCAGTTCGTCTCCTTTCTCCCAAATTTTCCCAGCCCAAACTTTGCAACATTTTTGTAACACTACTCTTTTGTCGGAAATCACCCAGAACAAATCGAGCTGCTTTCCTTTGGATTTTTTTCCAGTTCTTGAATCAAGTAATCCTGGTGAGGGTCCCATACACTGGAACCATACTCTAGTTGGGGTCTCACCAGAGACTTATATGCCCTCTCCTTTACATCCTTACTACAGCCCCTAAATACCCTCATAACCATGTGCAGAGATCTGTACCCTTTATTAACAATGGTAGAAAAAGGCAAACTCATAATCTACTCGACCAGATAAATATGATTAAGAAAAGGACTGTAATTTTTTGAAACAAATCAAGAATATATTTTAATACTTTATTATAATTTATTTAGCTAAAATTCTTAGCTCATATCCCTAGGATATTTTCAACATTGAATTGCTTGCCTAAAGGGATTTTTTTTAGTATTTCGTCCATATGCATTGCAGTAGTTGAGTACTATCGAATATCATGAGCAATCCAGACCAGAAAGATGTAATTCCTTAAAGGTAGTACCACACCGGATCATGGGTACGTTATATTTGCCTTTCATTATTCCTTTCCTTGAGTTTTTCCACAACTTTCTTATGATGGAAATAGCGCCTTTTTGACAGATACTCATCATACATAACTGAAAGGACGTTTGTCTGTCTGTCTGTCTGTCTGTCTGTCTGTCTGTCTGTCTGTCTGTCTGTCTGTCTGTCTGTCTGTCTGTCTGTCTGTCTGTCTGTCTGTCTGTCTGTCTGTCTGTCTGTCTGTCTGTCCGTCATCGAATTACATCACATGTAAACCCGCTTTGTACATTTTTTCGACATGTTTCATAAATATTCTCGGAGTAAATTGTCACGTCATGACTTCACCTTTTCCACTTCTAACGTGAAAAGATATAATTTGCGAAATTGTTTTCAAAGTTGCTTTACATTTTAAATAAAGATATTTTGAACGTTTTCTTTTCAAACACAGCAAAACTACTAGACCAATTGAACTGAAATTCTGTATGGATGTCTCCGAGATTTTCTATTCACAGGCTTATGATCTACCTGCCAAAAAAGTAATGAAAAAACTATTAGTCCTATCAAACAATGAATCCCACCACGTGTACTGGTGCAAATCACTGTACGAGTTCATCGCTAATAATCGACCGCTCAACTATGGGTATGTTATGCTAGAAGTTTTTCGTAGTATGGTGACCCAAGGAAGATATTACAGAAAGAATTATGTAAATGAGTTAATTTTGCTTCGATTTAAATAAAAAAGGAAACGAGTAAAGAAACAAGCGATTTTAGTCTGTTTTTCCGGAACTGCATTTAGGCCTGAAGTGATTATAGAAATTTGTTTTTTAGTTTGATAGAGCTATCCAAGACTCAGAATTTAAAACCTTTTCTGACCCTTTAGCCCTTCAGTTTTTGGCACAATTGAGGAAACTGTTTAATTTTACGTTTCTGTAAATGACTGCTTCTAATATTTTTCTTTAATCAGATAACATTCATACATTTCAATGCATTTATATATACAGAAGGTCGTTCAAGATCTCTGGGGACGATGTTTGAATGGTAAGTAGATTATGAAAAGTCATGTCCTCACCAGCGATCAAGCTCAATTCGAAAGCCAGCATTTCTAGGTAGGCTATAGCTCGACAACGTAATTTCGATTGCAGCAGACTTTTTCGCAGAGCATGTCTATCTTATTCCACTCCTACGGACAGCCTTTCCAGAGGCCATTGATAGTTCGTGGACGTTTATTTCCTAAGGCAGCTTTTAGGAGTCCAAATGCACAGAAATCCATGGGTGACCCATCGAGCGCCTTCACCGGAATGTCAGTAAAAGAAATGGCTCGGATTCCGTTTTCCATCTCCATTCTCTCTAACAAAAGACGAGTCGAACCAGAGGTGTGGCTGGATGCTGTATCTTGACGTACCCATACCTGATTTTTCACGCTCCCACACAGTGGTAGGAGATATGTGCTGTAAATAAGTGATCAAACCTCTTTCTAATAGTATGTAGAGTTGACCTTCACATTATTAGCGACACGGCGAATGGTTAACTTGCCATTGTAGCAGTATCCAGCGATGATCATCAAACCCCTTGGAAAATTTCCTGGCATTTTTTATACAATATTGATAATTTTTTGTCTCTGGGGCGGTAGTAAATAGAGCGGGGTTTGTTAGGTCACTAAGGTGCACATATGCTTCGTCTAATGTCACCATATTTTTCCATCTGTACCCTGCCAGATAGCCCTCATACAGCTTTCTTGCGTTAGAGCGACGTTCCGAAATGTGACGAGGCAAAATCTTCTGAACTCAGCGTTTATGTCGCTTTTCTAATTGCAGGTCCTTGGTGTTAACTGTTGAAAAAGACATCCTCAACTTACGTGCGATAGTCCTTTGGGGGGCAGGGTTACCACCTGAGACAAAGGCCTTCACTTTCCTCACCACTTCTGGTGTACGGCTGGTGGCTGGTCGTGGATTTGCCTGCTTTTTACCCTTGGAATTAAACCCAGTCGGCCTTTTCCGTTTTTATTCAATACAGCACTGATCTCTTTCTTTGATATCACGAAATGACGCTTCTTGCACATTCCTTGGATTGCATAATAGCTGTATTTAGCATCGGAAAGGGTTGTTATGTTTCCCTTCCAGTAGAGGTCAATCCCTTTCAGCATCGCTGCAGCTAGTCACGAAACTCCACACACACGTTCTCAGTACTGACGTGAATCATCATTTCCCGTTTTGACGTGCTAAAGTTGATAACAGCGTCACCGGCGCCCTTCATACTCGTCACCAGAGATCCCGAACGACCTTCTGTATAATAGTTTTCAATGTAAGTATCACTCAATACACTCTTGTTTAAAATTCTCTAAAAAGCTGCCCACCATCATAATCGATTCCATTGAACTTTGTGCTACATATTTTTTCAACCACATTCCTTAGTAGCTGCTACCTTGTGGATGCGAGGAAGAATCATATCCAAGGTACTCCCTGTTTTCGTCATCATTACTACCACATTTCCCACTCCCTAGAGGGAGTATTACTATCCTGCTATATATATTTTTCAGATGACATCAGTTCACAAACTGTGAATGAACACAAGGATAGTGAATGTTTACAATTTAGGCGATGATAACCGAAAAGATTAAAATTATTGTACAGAAAGGAAATACTAAATGAGTTATTACTTAGGAGTCGTCTAAACAATGATTTAAAATTGTCGCCGAATAATTTAAAATGTCCACTATATTTTTCCCAATGTCGTGTGCTGGATTACAAGCGTTTTCAAGATTTCTCACGTGGTGGTGATTAATATTTAAAGATGAAGTGCAACTAGGTAACCATCCTCTACATAACACTAAACAGAGAGGAAAAATGGAAGGGATCCGACACTTCGAAAATGAAGGTATCGGCTAACGACAGGGAAGGGCTATGAAGGACGTGAAAATGAAAGACTCCCTAGCCCTCGGGAACCTAGTAACGTTGGGGTTGGAAAAGAAGAAGAGTCGACCAAGGAGGGTCGGATAGGATAGATGAAAGTGAGGAGACTTGCACAAGTAAGTGGAATCAATGCCAGAGCTCAGCTAAGGCCCCGTGGTCGCTCCAATGTTCAGAGCCCCTGTGGCTCCTTTTAGTCGCCTCTTACGACAGGCAGGGGATACCGAGTGTGTTATTCTACCGCCCCTATCCACAGGGTGAAGGTACACTACCTCTGCTTTCAAATAGCACACCCATGACGGACTAGTTTTCTGGGCGAATGACGTGTCTCTCACTCAGATATGGGACGCGTGGTTCACAAATGCTCTTCTTTTCCGAGTCAACTTCCTTGTCCTGGGATAAGTCTCTTCCAAACCTGGTGTTTGGATCAAGAATAACAGCTGTTCGAGTCTGCTGGTGGATGGCAACAATATATGCTCTTCTGTTAAACCCCGTGGAAGAGATACAGTGTACTTCTTCATAAACTGATGATGATGATGATGATGATGATGATGATGATGATGATGATGATGATGATGATGATGATTATGATGATGATGATGATGATGATGATGATGATGCTTGTTGTTTAAAGAGGCGTAACACCTACGGTCATAGGCCATCTTCATAAGCTCTCCACTTTAAATATGTAATAAGAATTTGCACTAAATGACTGGTCTAAAGGATTGGGTGATGCAAGATCAACAACTTGAGATTTGCTGATGACACCACCTTGATAGCATCACCTGAAGAAGAGTTGGCAGAGTTGATCAAGAGAGTAAAGGAAACAAACCTAGAACTTGGATTACGTCTAAAAGACAGAAAATCAAGGTCATGTTTGTTGTTCGTAAGAACAACAATCCACATATCCAGCAGATTTGAGGATGTGAAGTTGTTACTCAGTATGTATATCTAGACTCCTTATTGTCCAATTCTGGTGGTTCCAAAGATGAAAGGAAACGAAGGATAAAATAAGTAAAGGTAGCAATGATCCGTCTTCGGAAGATTTGAAAAGATTATAACATCACCATCAATTCCAGAAATGAAGTCTTCTCAAGTCTTCGCCGTCGTTTACACGCGTACCGTGACAACGCCTAAGCGTTCTTCGTACTTACCACTCCCTTTATAAAATACTAAATTCTTCACAACCCCCCTGTCTGAGAAATTCCTCCAAATACTTCTCCTCAAACCATGACAGAAATACCCTAGCACGTTGCCGACGCACAGAACTACAACATTTACCAACTCCTTTACAGTTTTCACATCTCTTGAATGTAACATAATTCGTGAGAATACCAGAAATAACAAAATGTGGAAAAGCATTCAAAGCAGCTGTTTGTGTGTTCTTGTGTAAATAAATTTCTAATTACCAACCGTACTAACTAAAGTAGTTTTATTTTACATGCTCCTAATGTAATTCGCTGTCTCATGTTAAATTAATATATAATCATAATTCGAATAGGTGTTTCTTTTTATTTTTAGTTTAGTTTAATTAGTTATAAATAATTTTGTTATTGGTTACTTAATTGCTTATTTTATATAGTTTATCTATTATCATCATTTCTATTTTACACTCTTGTATGTATATTTATTTGTATACTAGCAAATGTACCCGTGCTTCGCTACGGCGTTCAACATTGTATTCGAATATCGAAGTAAACAGTGTACATGCAGTAAATAAGATTGTTTTAAAATTGCATCTCTCTTAGCGTTATGCGAGAAAGAGCATGGGGATGTCCCCATACGTTGTTTCCAATGTAAAGTGTTTGTTACGGATTTGTGATATAACGGCAGGCTCACTTGCCTACTGCCATTCACAATCGAGTTGGGAAGTTTACATTATAATTGGAGGCCCCATTGCCTACTGCGCGGTCACAATCAAGTTGGGAGTGTTCGTTACAATAGCAGGCCCCATTTCCTACTCCCAAACAGATTACAGTCGAGGAGATTTTATTATAATGGCAGGCAAATTCCCTACCACCATTCAAAATTGAGTTGTGCCGTTATCATTATAATGTCAGGCCGATTTTCCTACTGCCAGCCAGCTTACTGCCAGTCACACCAAGTTGGTGAGTTTCCATCAAAATAGCAGGCCACTATGCCTAATGCTAGTCACATTTTAGATGAGGACATTTGTTTATAATGGCGGGCAACCTTGCCTTCTGCCAAACACAATCGGGTAGGGAAGTTTTACACAAAACTGCATGCTCACTTGCCTTCTGCAAGTCAAATCGAGAAGCGAACTATTCATTACAATTGTAGACCTTCCTTACTAATGACAGTTACACAGGAATTGGAGAAGGGCCCTTTTATACAGCCAGTCAAAGTCGGTGTGGGAGGTACTGATTACATTAGCAGACCCACCCTTTCTCGATCGCTACAAATCGACATCAGTGAATATATATAGATCGACATACGAAAGTATATGCGTGGTTGCAATATTGAAGACCTTGATTTACAGATTAACTGCTACTAAACGTACGTCATATCGACAAAGAATTATACTATAAGACACGCCGGATTTAGTGCCCTAAATGGCTGGTCCTATGATATGTCATCTATTCTAGGGTCAGACTGAGTTAGAAACGTGGAACAGGGTAACGTTTTTGTAAGATTATCTCACATTACATTACTTTTCGGATAATTATGTGACAGCTACATACATAGCATTTGGCTCACATATGGCTACTGGGTGGGCCAATTTTCGTGAAGAGTTTGAAGATTCTGTATTTCATGTAAGTAATCGAAAGTATGAATTATGCTTGTGAAAATTCCAAACTGACTTAACATCGATTAATAGAGAAAAATCAAGCGTAAAAGGGATACAGATATGGCAAAAAGTCATAAGACCAAGGTTGTAGATCATTCCAAATTGAACGGAGATTGTGCAATCTGTTATGTGATAGGAATTTCCGAAGGTCTGCACCATCATTAAAATTGCCTGCATATTTTGATATTCTTCGGGAATAAAAAGTGAAAAATGTAATAATCTAGGATGTTTTCCGTTCGTTACAGGCTAAAACGTATAATTTTGTCAAATTTCAATTATCTTCTTTTTTTCTTCTGGCAGATTATGCCGCAATCTGGATTTTGGGCAAGGCGGTTAAAAATTAGGACTTTCAGGAAACTAAACAAAAAATTGTGCAGGTGGTCATTATTACCCCTTTAATGGAAAGCTGTACGAAAATTTCGCCAAAATAGTCAGTGTAGTGGCACACAGTCGTTACGATTTGATTTATATAAATAAGGAATCTGCTCCATGTAAAACACCTTTGTGGCTATGTCCGCTGGACTTAACCTGCAAAACTGACCATTCATGGTATCTCCCTTATTAATCCTCCTGACGAAAAAATGCACATGAAAAAATGGTTTAGAGGTGGAATTCCATCACGTTTGGTCGATTTCCAGTCAGGTTGGTCTTGTTCTGTATATATTGTGGAAGAATAAAATCACAATTTCGATTCCCTATAAACCGCCAGTCCATTCCGGAACATGAAAAGTTATTTACGTTTAATACCTACCTTTGGACAGGTGGATGCTAAATATAAATTTTGGTTCGAATGTCTTCAGTAGTTTTCCAGTTGTAAGGAATACGCTTTACACGCACCCGGTCGTGAGTTAAGTCCGATGGGACTTGTACAGAAAAACGGTCCGTTAATGATATCTCCCTTATTAATCCTCGTATCGAAATGATGCACATGAGAAAAAAGGTTTAGAAATTAATTTCTACCAAGGCAGGTAGATTTAAATTAACGTTGGTTGTGTATATTTTGTGGAAGTGCAAAATCCAGTTTCTGTTTCGTATAAACCCCCAGTCAGTTCAGGGATTTAGAAACAATATTTGCCCTAAAACCTGTCAAGGACAGGCGTATTCTAAATATGAGTCTTGGTGGAAATACATCCAGTAGTTTGTAGCACTCGCGTACATACGGCGTAATTAAGGAAGAAAATAATACAGTTAAGAAAGTTGAAACTAATAGAGAATGTATTATAACTGAGGACAGCCGAATAACGACAAATATGTAAATGCCAAGTGAATGTATTGGAAAATCAAATGCCCCTCAATAAATTATGCTAGTGTGAGTTATGGATATAATAAAGCGGTGACAGAGGAGAAATTTAGGTCCAGTGATTCCTAGGTAAACAAATAATAATAAGATGACTAATGGTGTTATTACTTAATCTATTCGAGGGCGGTTATAACAACCAACGATATTCCGCCAATATCCCGCAGGTAGGCCGATTGACGCCTATCTTGTCTTCTACCCAAGGAACAACCACGAATTTAAAAGCATGATGAGAAAAATGGCAATACGTTACTTCCCTGCTGGCATGCAGTCAGAAACTTTGCCATGGTAACCTGTAGGTTCGTTGTCGGTCTGTCTGTCACTCAATGCAGAGCATGATACCAGCGGACAATTGTAAATTTCTCCGTCATGTAAAGAGTAAGGTAAATTATGAACATAACGAAAGTTGTTTATAATGAAGAGACGTTTCCCGTACGGTGAACGAAGTTTACAGAAAATCAATAGTATAAGAGACAATGGAGGAAAACCATTCTGGTTTTCCTATAAACCCCCCGTCTTTTCAAAGATTTTAAAATGATATGCATATCGAAACCTTCCCCGGGATGAGTATACTCTAAATATGAAGTTTGGTTGAGATCTATCTAGCCGTTTCGACGTGATGGTGGAAAAACCATTCTGGTTTTCCTATAAACCCCCCGTATATTCAAAGATTTTTAAATGATATACATATCGAAACCTTCCCCGGGATGAGTATACTCTAAATATGCAGTTTGGTTGAGATCTATCCAGCCGTTTCGACGTGATGGTGGAAAAACCATTCTGATTTTCCTATAAACCCCCCGTCTATTCAAAGATTTTAAAATGATATGCATGTCGAACCTTCCCCGGGATGAGTATACTCTAAATATGAAATTTGGTTGAGATCTATCTAGCCGTTTCGACGTGATGGTGGAAAAACCACTCTGGTTTTCCTATAAACCCGCCGTATATTCAAATATTTTAAAATGGTATGCATATCAAAACCTTCCCCGGGATGAGTATACTCTAAATATTAAGTTTGGTCGAGATCTATCCAGCCGTTTCGACGTGATGGTGGAAAAACCATTCTGGTTTTCCTATAAACCCCCCGTCTATTCAAAGATTTTAAAATGATATGCATATCGAAACCTTCCCCGGGATGGGTATGCTCTAAATATGAAGTTTGGTTGAAATCTATCCAGCCGTTTCGACGTGATGTTGGAACAGACAAACAAACAGACAGACAAACAGACAAACAGACAAACAGACAAACAAACAGACACGAAACGTAAAAACCACCGATTCGGTCTTGAGTTGACCTAAAACGGATAAATATCTGAAAAATTGGCAAAACAAAGGAAATTACAGACAGCGGACCCCCTACAATTTTATTTATATAGATTACTGTTCAATCCATACTTAGATCATTACTCAAATAACGTTTTTTATAAACGTTTTTAGCTTAGTTTGGTATAAATAATTCAGTTATTAATTACTTATTAAATTATTACATATTTTATATTATCAATTAATATTTAAAGTTTTTTAGTAGGTAAGACACACTATTCATGTCTAATCATAGTCATATAAAAGTTATTTTAATAATTTCATTCAGTATGTAATTTTTTATGTAGGTATGTACAGAGTGACCCTGAAGTTAGTTAACCTTCGACGAGACAATATTTCGCGGAAAATTGGAGGTGGAGAGGCAATAATTGACACACATGTTTGGCATGACATGGGATTTTATTGACAACAAAATAAAGTACATAAGAAGTTGCAAGTCTACCGCGAGCGTCCGACCTCATTAGGGACGGTAAAAGACAACATCCGACGGCAATTTCTTGCCATGCCTACCTGTACAGTGCTGCTCACAACATTTGTTGATATTGTTGATGACATGTTGAGCATGTGTTATAAAGAACACATTGTTTGCTAAACCTCTATTGTTATGGTAATTATTGCTTGTGTATCGTATAAAGCGCCATATTTGGTCATTTTGTGTACTTTATTTGGTATCAATAAAACCGCGTGTCATGCGAATCATGTGTGTCAATTATTACCTGTCTACCTCCAATACTCCGTCAAGTATTGCCTCGTCAAATGTTAACAGACTTTTGGGTCACCCTGTACATACATAGTCGAGAACAACTTTGTAAACAGTGCATTAAACTGGTTAGATGTAAGAGACGGCCACCTAGCCTTAATCTTGGCAGGCTAAATAAACCATTAATTACTCCATCAATGTTCGTGTATGGCACAGAGAAGTAGACCATCCTACAACGTGGTCGTGCACGAATAGAAATTTTAGAAATGTGGGGCTAGAAAAAAATGTTGAAAAATTCCTTGGACAGCTCATCACAAAAATATTGCCGATTATGACGTAACTTGGGATAAAAGGTCGTCTGTCGTGCAAGGTCTCTCCGCGGATCATAGACTACTTTGGTCGGATAATGCGCCGAGAAGGTAGTTTTCAAAAGTTTTCTTGTTGAGGGCAAATGAACCAGGCCACGAGGACGAGTACCGATATAGTGGATAGTCAAGGTGATTGGTGAATGCCCTCATACAGAGGTGGTTTTTTCTTTCAATCTGCTTTACATCGCACCGATACAGATAGGTCTTATGGCGACGATCGGAGTGGAAAAGACTAGGAGTGGGAAGGAAGCGACTGTGGCATTAACTAAGGTACAGCCCCAGCATTTGCTTGCAGTGAAAAGGGTAAACCACGGAAAGCCACATTCTGGGCTGCCGTCAGCGGGGTTCAAACCCACTATGTCCCGAATGCAAGCTGACATCTGCGCGCCCCTAACCGCACGGCCAACTCGTTCGGTTTAGAGAGTTTTCTCCGAGTTATCACACTGTGAAGGCTTTGAATACAAAATAATTGCGGAGTATGGCACATCATCTAGCTGGCTAAATTATGACACTCAGAAAGCTTCAGTCATGAAGCAATACGAATGAGAAAGGGTCGCGGGTTTGACATGTGTCACTCATGTAAATTTTCCCTGTTCAGCCAGATGCCCTTGTTGAGACATATATTCACAATCGCATGGTTCTACAGTGGTTTGTAGTGCAGTGTGTTGTGTATATCAAGAGGTAATTATTGCGGAAAATGAAAAAACCTATTCTCCGAGCCAGAGGAATTAACCAGACCGGGAGCCCCGAACCGAAGGGTACTGTGTCATGAAAAATGTTGCAAACTTGGGCTGTGAAGACTTGGGAGTAAGGAGACGAGAAGCTGAGCTATGTGGTATGTTTCGAGCTGTCAGAGGAGAGATGGCGTGAAATGGCATTAGTAGACGAATAAGCTTAAGCGGAGCTTTTAGAATTGAAAAAGATCATAATGTGAAGATAAACTTGGAATACAATGGGACAAATTGGGGCAAATATTCATTTATAGGACGAGGAGTGAGGGATTGGAATACATCATCAAGGGAAATGATCGATATATTTCCAAATCCTTTGAAAAACTTTAAGAAAAAACTACGAATCCGCCAGCTGGGCGACATCCCCTGATTGATTGATTGATTGATTGATTGATTGATTGATTGATTGATTGATTGATTGATTGATTGATTGATTGATTGATTGATTGATTGATTGATTGATTGATTGATTGATTGATTGATTGATTGATTGATTGATTTGATCATTCAGCCGAATAATCAAAGTACAGTAAAAGGAAATAAACTGTATTTCGTCAGCCTAGAATTGCAGATCACGAGGATCTAGAATATTAGATTATGTGTAACATAACGGTGATACAATATACCAGGGATGGCGAACCTTTTCCAACTAGTGTGCCATTTTATGTCTGGTTTATTTTTCTCAACTGTATATTGTGCCACATGTTATTTTCCTTTGGAATGGTTACAACCAACCCCCAACCCACCACCGACTTCCATCCCTAATTCCAAATTATGTTTCATAACATGTTATTACACATACACCGTAAAATAATACATTTCTTTGCATTTTCCGTGGTCGTATTTTGCCAATACCGCAAAAATACATTTTTAATATGTAAGTTATAAGAATACCTAATATTATTTTTATTTAAATATAATAAGCGCCCATTTTAACACACTTTGTCATTGAGTGTTATTGAATATAGAAATCAAAAATACTAATATTGCCGAAGGACTTTAAGTGAAATGTCTTTCTCAACTTTAGTGTGAAACTTGTCGCTGTATCGAAGTAGCCATGTCATTTATCTTAAGGTCGTAACTTGTTGTCTTCGATAACACACAAGAAGCACTTAGTCTGAACTAAGACGGTTTCTAACAGTTGACTTCGCACGTTCATTGTATAAAATAGCTGTTCGCAGGCCTATGATGAACCAAACAAAGTAACTAACGCTGTAGCAAGTTTATTCATATCCGAATACATCTGTGGGAGGCTGTTCCGTTGTTCAAGTATTAAGTTCTCTGGCTTTTGGAAAGAATATTCATCATCAACAGCACACTCGATTTTCACCAATTCTTCACCAAGTTGTAGAAATTTGTCCACCGATGTACTGCTTTCTTGAAATTCAGTCAACTCCGTTTCTAAACTATCAATATCTAATCACTCAAAAAAATTGGCCGTAATAGCACTCATTTGTGCAATGTGAGGTTTTGAAATAAAGTGCAATAGTTTCTCCAAATCTCGAAGTTGAGATAATCTCTTGGCAACTATTTGTCTTACAAAATTCGAAACAATAAACAGTTACACACTACGAATAATTAGGCAATGCTGGCAACCACACACAAGCCAAACTTCACTAATTGGCTGATGTGGGTGAGCGAATGCTTCGTCGGACGCATCTGACATTTATCTCACTTGACTTCCAGACCTATCAGTGTTGAAGTGTTGCCATAATGCACGTCCGAATGAATTTCTTAAACCTGCAACACTGTAACTATACCATGAATGAGATATGTATAGTCTATAGTACAAGACGTACTTAGAAACGTTAACATGTGCATGTGGTGTGCCACCGAAATCATGTTCGCGTGTCACCTAGTGACACGCCTGGCATAGGTTCGCCATCCCTGCAATATACAATGATTGGTGTTCCAGAATTAAGATGATCTTGAAGTTACATTGCTTTTTGCATCGTAAGCATGACTAAAATATTTTTTCAGGTTACCACTGCCCTCCTGATGTTTTAACAGCCACGACATGGCCACTGGAGAGCATGAACGTGGGGCTCGATCTCTTGTTGACCCCCAGTCCCTGCAGAGCACAGAGCTCCCTCCAGGTGTGTTCTAATTCTATCTTTTTTCAACCAGCAATGAATATTGATATTCCCACTACCACGGAAATAACCTATGTTAAATATTTGCATTCAGAAACGATTTATTCGCGTTACAGTAGATATTTTAAACCAAAAATAAATATAAAGAAAACAAACTTCATGATAGGAGACAAAAAGAAGCCTACAGGTAGAAAAAATTAAAATTAAATAACACACCGATAGAAAAAGTTACAGAATTCTCCTATTTGGGTAGTGGATTTATCTTTGATAACAGGTAATTTTCGGAAATCAAGAAAAGAATAGTGATACAAAACAAGCCTTCCGAAATAAGAAAAGTATTGCTAAACAGCCTTCTAGGTTTGGAGAGCAGAAAATCATTCCTCAAGACCGTTGTTTGGAGTGTGCTACTATATGGATGCGAAACCTGGACATTATGTGGGAAAAAACTTGACGCTGCAGGAGTGTGATTTTGGAGAAGAATTACAAAAGCAAGTCGGATGGATAAAAAGTAAATTGTCTTGTTTTAAAGAACGTAAAGGAGGATCGATGTTTATTAAATACGATAAAGAAAAACAAAGTTCCTTCGACACGTACTGAGACATGACTCTCTTCACAAAACCACCACTGCGAAAGAGACCCAGGGGACGACCAAGGATGCCATACGTCAGGAATTCCGTCGGTGAACTGGCGAGTGGTTCATATAGCAATATGAAGAGGCTAGCAGAAGATCGTCAAATGTGGCTACAGCGACAAAGTATTGCCATTAGCAGAAAATGATGATCATGATGATGATGACAGTAGATATAATCCCGTGCCATTTAAAGGTGTGCTGTGAACACAGTTGTAACATTTGTCTCTCGTTCCAACTTATCCAACGAACTCCACTTGCAATGATTAAACAAATTTTAGTCTTCTGCTTTGGGCCCTATTATTCGGTTCCAATAACTGATGAGTGTGATCCACGAGAAGAAAAATTGCGGGCATTTATCACTGTACTTCTAAAGAAGAAACGTTTAATTTTGCATTCCTAACAATTATTTTCTACTAATAACAAATTACAAAGAATAACGCCGAATATAATTCATTTACCCGCAAAATGTTTAGTAAACTTGGTGTAATTCATGATCATTTAAATAACATCAGAGAAGTGAGTAGTCCTTCGTTGGTTAGTAATGTATTCCTCGAAAATGTACTGCTTTAAGGAATCGATATTTTAAAAATGGGAAGGTGTTTATGCAATTTTATTCATGTAATACATTCTTCCCACAACCTCCTTCGAATGCTAGAATAACGGGTTCGAAGCCGGGAGAGGTAGTCGCTTTTCTGAAGGGCAGAAATACTCGTAAGTCCTTTCAAAATCGCACAATGTCGGTATGTAAAAGATCTCTGGTAACACATTTGGTGTTTAACGACAAAATTCATTCGGTTTACTCTGCCATCTAGTAGGCCTAGAGTAAAACGGAACGTCGAAATTCATGAGCTGACAGACAGATGGCGTGAAATTAAAATGCTTGCACATGGTATCTGAGCCTGTGCGATTATTATTATTATTATTATTATTATTATTATTATTATTATTATTATTATTATTATTATTATTATTATTATTATTATTATTATTATTATTATTATTATTATTATTATTATAGCGGAAATATATATAAACACCAGGAAGGTGCTGTGCTGATTAACGAACGTAGGTAGGCGTGTTTATACATCTGAAAGGTGTCGTTGATTCAAATTTCGCGCAAATCGCATTAGCGTGGCGCTTGGTGGCCACACTAATTTTAGTGAAAAATGGAAGAGTATCTATAGGTACTTTAAGGCAGAAACAGGTTCCAAGAAAGACATTACAGGAATAATTAATGAACAGGGGGAGTGTGTATGCGAGGATCTTCAAAAGGTAGAAGTATTCAGTCAGCAGTATGTAAAGACTGTTGGTTACAAGGATAATGTCCAGATAGAGGAGGTGACTAATACTAAAGAAGTATTAAAATTTACCTATGACAACAATGACATTTACAGTAAGATACAAACGTTGAAAACTAGAAAAGCAGCTGGAATTGATAAGGTCTCGGGGGATATACTAAAGACAATGGATTGGGATGTAGTACCATATCTGAAGTACTTGTTTGATTTTTGTTTGCATGAAGGAACTTTACCAAATGAATGGAGAGTTGCTATAGTAGCCCCTGTATATAAAGGAAAGGGTGATAGGCATAAAGCTGTAAATTACAGCCCAGTCAGTTTGACATGCACTGTATGTAAGCTTTGGGAAAGTATTCTTTCTGATTATATAAGACATGTTTGCAAAATTAATAAATGGTTTGCCAGAAGGCAGTTTGGGTTTAGGAAAGGTTATTGCACTGAAGCCCAACTTGTAGGATTCCAGCTAGATATAGCAGATATCCTGGATTCAGGAGGTCAATTGGACTGTATTGCGATTGACTTATCTAAGACATTTGATAGGGTAGATCATGGGATACTACTGGCAAAAATGAGTGCAATTGGACTTGACAAAAGAGTGACTGAATGGGTGGCTGTCTTTCTAGAAAATAGAACTCAGAGAATTAGAGTAGGTGAAGCTTTATCTGTCCCTGTAAAAATTAAGAGGGGAATTCCTCAAGGCAGTATTATTGGACCTTTATGTTTTCTATATATATCAATGATACGTGTAAAGAAGTGGAATCAGAGATAAGGCTTTTCGCAGATGATGTTATTCTGTACAGAGTACAGTAATAAATAAGTTACAAGATTGTGAGCAACTGCAAAATGACCTCGATAATGTTGTGAGATGGACAGTAGGCAATGGTATGGTGATAAACGGGGATAAAAGTCAGGTTGTGAGTTTCACAAAGAGGAAAAGTCCTCTCAGTTTTAATTACTGCATTGATGGGGTGAAAGTTCCCTTTGGGGATCATTGTAAATACCTAGGTATAAATATAAGGAAAGATCTTCATTGGGGTAATCACATAAATATGATTGTAAATAAAGGGTACAGATCTCTGCACATGGTTATGAGAGTATTTAGGGGTTGTAGTAAGGATGTAAAGGAGAGAGCATATTTGTCTCTGGTGAGACCTCAACTTGAGTATGGTTCTAGTGTATGGGACCCTTACCAGGATTACTTGATTCAGGAACTGGAAAAAATCCAAAGAAAAGCAGCTCGATTTGTTCTGGGCGATTTCCGACAAAAGAGTAGCGGTACAAAAATGTTGCAAAATTTGGGCTGGGAAGATTGGGAGAAAGGAGACGAGCTGCTCGACTAAGTGGTATATTCCGAGCTGTCAGTGGAGAGATGGCGTGGGAGGACATCAGTAGACGAATAAGTTTGGATGGTGTCTTTAAAAGTAGGAAAGATCACAATATGAAGATAAGTTGGAATTCAAGAGGACAAACTGGGGCAAATATTCGTTTATAGGAAGGGGAGTTAGGGATTGGAATAACTTACCAAGGGAGATGTTCAATAAATTTCCAATTTCTTTGCAATCATTTAAGAAAAGGCTAGGAAAACAACAGATAGGGAATCTGCCACCTGGGCGACTGCCCTAAATGCAGATCAGGATTGATTGATTGATTGATTGATTGATTGATTGATTGATTGATTGATTGATTGATTGATTGATTGATTGATTGATTGATTGATTGATTGATTGATTGATTGATTGATTGATTGATAGTAGCGGCCCCATGACGTTGTACATCAGGTTTGCTTTAAATACGGCTGACCGAGCTCGATAGCTACAGTCGCTTAAGTACGGCCAGCATCCAGTATTCGGGTGATAGTGGGTTCGAACCCCACTGCCTGCAGCCCTGAAGATAGTTTTCCGTGGTTTCCCATTTTCACACCAGGAAAATGCTGGGGCTGTACCTTAATTAAGGCCACGGCCGCTTCCTTCCAACTCCAAGCCATTTCCTGTCTCATCGTCGCCATAAGACCTATCTGTGTCGGTGCGACGTAAAGCAACTTGTAAAAAAAAAAAAAAATAAGGGCTGTACTGAGTGAGAGCCTTAGTTACCTGTGAGATTGGACGGAGTGACTGTGAGTGAGTCAAGAATCCCTTTATGATGACGAAGAGGCCAGTATCAACAGCTCACTGCGGTTGAACGAGGCCGTATAATAGGGCTACGTGAAGGTGGATTTTCCTTCCACGCTATTGCAGAACGACTTGGCAGGAATGTCTCCACTGTGCATGCGGCCTGGCAGCAATGGTCACGAGAAGAAGCGCTCGCAAGAAGACCGGGCTCTGGACGTCCCCGTGGCACCACCGAAAGAAAGGACCGCCTATATGGTTTATGGCAGTGGCGCAGCGGACTGCATTTGGAGCAGCAATTCGAGCGGCAGTTGGCACCACAGTGACGCTAAGAACTGTTCTAAATCGGTTGCTTGAAGGAGAGCTCCGAGCCAGACGCCCTGCGGCGTGCATTCCACTCACCCCTAACCACCACCGTCTGCAACTTCATTCGTGTCAAGCGAGAGCTCATTGGAGGATCGAGTGCTATACAGAGTGTCGACATGTTGCCTTTGCCTGCTCGATACCCCGATCTACCCTCTACTGAACACGTATGGGACATCATTGGACGACAACTACAGCGTCATCCACAACCAGCATTAACTGTCCCTGTATTGACTGATCAAGTGCAACAGGCATGGAACTCCATCCCATAAGCTGACATCCGGCACCTGTACGATACAATGCATGCACGTTTGCATTCCTTCATTCAAGAGTCAGGCGATTACACCAGTTATTAATGGACCACCAGCACATTTGCGATGGATTTTCTCGTGGGGATATTAACATTGCACCTTTTAGTCAATTACATATGTAACCTCAAAAAATATATTGCCAAAATTCCCGTATTCTACATTCCTTATTTTACGGTGTTTGGATATTTTTTCTCCAATGTATTATTATTATTATTATTATTATTATTATTATTATTATTATTATTATTATTATTATTATTATTATTATTATTATTATTATCACTATTATTATTATTTCCGCCCCTGTGGTGTAGTGGTGAGCATGATTCGTTTCCACCCCCGGAGACCCGGATTCGATTCCCGGCTCTGCCAAAACATTTGTAAATGGGTACGAGTACTGGAACGGGTCCACTCCGCCTCGGGAGGTCAACTGACTATAGGGGGTTCGATTCCCACCTTAGTCATCCTCGAACTGTTTTTCCGTGGTTTTCAACTGTTTCTCCAGACAAATGCCAGGAAGGTACCTAACTTAGGGCCACGGCAGCTTCCTTCCCTCTTCCTTTCAATCTTCCCATCCCCTCACAAGGCCCCAGTTGTATCCCCGACCAAATGTCTCACGCTTCATGACACTGGGCTTGACGCCGTAGATGTGGGGGCAAAAAACCAACCTCTACAGGGTAAACAGATTAAATTAAAAATATTTTAATGATATCGAATTGGCGAGTTACTTTGTTTAACCATGAATGTAATGTTTTGTATGAAGCTAAACACATTTTTTAAGAAGGTACCGTACTTTTAGTGTCGACAGTCTGTCGAAAACACTAATTAACACATTTTTAATTTTAATTTAGTGTGGCTATTTCTAGCCGGGTGCAGCTCTTGTAAGGCAGACCGTCCAACGAGGGTGGGCGGCATCTGCCATGTGTAGTTAACTACGAATTATTGTGGTGGAGGATAGTGTTATGTGTGGTGTGTGAGTTGCAGGGATTTTGGGGACAGCACAAACACCCAGTCCCCGATTGATGGGAATTAATCATTTAAGGTTAAAATCTCCAACCCGGTCGGGAATCGAACCCGGGACCCTCTGGACCAAAGGCCAGCACGTTAACCATTTAGCCATGGAGCTGGACACTAATTAACACATACAACACTATAACATACGTATAAAAAGTTTACATACAATTTACACTGTTAGAGAGGGTGTGTATATGTGGAAGGCTTTCAAGTTACATTTTGCTAAACCCAGGAATCAAATGATGAATGAAGCCTCGATCTAGCGACGAGGATAGGAACTCTGTCGGCTGCCGAAACCTGTCGTAATCCTATAGGGCAATGATTAATGACTGACAGATGAAGTGAAGAGTGATATTGGAGGGTGTTGCTGGAGTGAATGATGGCAGGCAGAACCGGAGTACCTGGAGAAAAACCTGTCCCACCTCCACTTTGTCCAGCACAAATTTCACATGAAGTGACTTGGGATTTGAGCCACGGAACCCAGCGGCGAGAAGCCGGCGCACTGCCGCCTGAGCCTTGCAGACATTATTATTATTATTATTATTATTATTATTATTATTATTATTATTATTATTATTATTATTATTATTATTATTATTATTTCATTTGTATATTTATTCTTAATATTTTAAGCTGGAAGGTCTCAATATGTGATTTGAGTAATTTGTTTTGTACAAGCGGATGGGAAAAAAGTGCTATTTACAACTCGGAAATCTTCCGTGAGTCATGTGGAACAGCCCAGAACCCGACGACGTGGCTTTGTTATTGTCTTAGGACTCGGAAGAAGTTAGGGTGTGGTCTTGGAATGGTGAAAGGATCTTCCACTCGTGATTGAATGACGATCGGGACCTATGTCAGCGTACCATGAGAAGGTAGGGGGAAGCTGAGGTCTATATAGGCATGTGAGAAAACAGTGGAAGACTTGACCTAAAACTTTTGTGGAACGTGGTTGACTTAACATTTTTGTGGAACGTTAAGTGTAGTACTGGCCTACAAACTGTGTAGTGCTTAGACATTTGGTATCTTATCACTTGTAGCAGTTTGGTGAAAGCTATGGGGTACTGTATTTCAGACTTTCCATAATTTATGGTCTGGAACATCAAGCGTGTGTTGTTCAAGTGAAAGTATCTTTAAACTAAGTGTTACAATTAGTGAACACATAATTATAACGGTAGATTTGTGATTTGTCATGTGTCGTTGGTGAGATCTGCAAGTTGTGTTAAGACACAAAAACAGTGAAGGTCAATCCATACATTGCATGTAGCTAGTGCTCATCGGGCTAACAACAAATAGTAGCTTGGTCCTCGCTTTTGTTTCCCACTGCTTTTTTAAATGTTGGATAATTGTGTAAATGTGGATTCTTCCACCAGTATTTTGTGTATCATATGTATATTTAGGTGTGTTGCTGAGGTGCTCATGCACGAATATTATTCAGAATATAATCAATTATTTTAGAATCAGTGAAGTTATCGATGAACCTAGGTGCATTCACTGTCTATTAAATCGTTTTCAGAAGGTTAGGTGAGGCCTGAAGCAGATGTATCAGTACGCAGCTTTATGTACACGCCCTGGGAGAGAGAATTATCATGCTCTATTAAAATTCGAGTGATCCATTTAGGTGAACTCTGACGCCCATAATACGGATATTTCTATTAATTATTTTATTAAGTTACTTGCTTTATTTTATTTATTAAGATATCTTATCTATATTACAAGCTTCAGAAGGTAGACGTCATGGAGACGTATGCCAGTCACACAAATAATGATAGTGATAATGATGATGATGATGATGCTAATAATAATAATAATAATAATAATAATAATAATAATAATAATAATAATAATAATAATAATAATAATAGCCCAATTTACCTTCAGTTATAATGCTAAGGATATCAAAAATGTGTCTCTAAAGAGTTCAATAACTTGTCGAAAAGCTAACGAATCGGCTGTGTAACTGAAGTTGACCCCAGACAACCAGTTGACAGGTAGCATACTACAAGACAAACAAAAGTAAATTAATAACATTGTAGGTATGCCATGCACATTAATCCAGAGTTATTTCTTTATAAATAAATAATATTGTAAACAAAACATTATGAATTATTGAGTTGTGTTTTCAATAAATGTCAAAGTTTCCTAACAGACTGGTTATTAGACGAGTGTAAACTTCATGGCACAAACATTGATCAAACTCACGTGGAAAAATCAAACTTTGTATTCCTCGTCCTGTATTATGTTCTTTGGAATTAAATACCTCTTGTTTTGCTCTTTAATACTCATTATGTCAGTACCATTTTTACAATATATTCTATAGATCTATTATGGTACAAACGTGACAAGCAACTTTTAGGACAATTTGTAAGCCACTGAGGAGCCTCCCTTTTATTCGCAAAGTGTAGATATATTTCCTCGTACTAACTAGGCACGAAAAATCTCCTGCTTCTGGATTTTACTTTTTGTGTGTGTGTGTGTGTGTGTGTGTGTGTGTGTGTGTGTGTGTGTGTGTGTGTGTGTGTGTGTGTGTGTGTGTGTGTGTGTGTGTGTGTGTGTGCAGGGTGTCTAATAATAGTGTACTAACACTTAGAAGGAATGTATAGTCATTATTTATGGACATGGAGACAAAACGTGGGCTTGAATTACAGGCGAAACGTTTAATTACAGAATCATGTTCGCAAACCTTCGAACTGATGACGCTGATAACGCGAACCAATGGATTCGCAAACGTCACGAAACAGTACATTCGGAGTTTCGCGACATTGTCTTTCAATTTCCAATTTCAATGCATCAATTGATCTTAGTTTTGTGCGATGAACCCTGTCCTTGAGGTATCCCCATAAAAAGAAGTCCATTGGCGTGAGGTCTGGGGAACGCGCAGGGTATGCAATGCTAACCCTTCGTCCTATCCAGGTATTTGAATAACCTGCATCGAGGTGAGCTCTTACATCGCGATGGTAGTGGGGAAGTGCTGCATCTTCCTGAAAGTAAATCTCTTCGTCATCATCAAACATCTCTTCAATGTGTGGACCGACGGACTCCTGCATCAAGGTTAGGTAACTGTCACCATTTACAGTAACGTTGAAAAAATATGGTATTATGATGACCATTGCTGATATCCCACACCATACTGTTACCCCTGGTAAGTTTAGTGTACATGGTATTCAACTGTAGCATGAGGATTTACAGGTACAGCTACAGTTGGTACAATTATGGCGATTAATTGAGTCATTTAATTTAAAGGTGGCCTCATCGCTCCAGACAATTTTGTGTGGAACCCTGCATCTTCTGCACATTTTGCCAAGAACCAATCACAGAATTCAACTCTCCGATCCGGGTCGTCTTCAGTGAGAGCATGGATTCGTGTTGGAATGTAACATTTCCAGTGCAGACGCTTCACGATGCGATGGACGTTATCGTTTGAGAGGTGTGTCTCCCGAACTGTTTGTCGTAGAGATTTCTGTGGGGATCGAAGTAGGGTTTTCCGCTCTTCGTTTCGAAGGCTGGTGAATGTCCGTGACCGTTCAGAACGTTTCTTGCTGACGTTGTGAATGATTCCATCCACTTCATATTTATCTCTGATACGAGCAATTGTCCGGTTCGTTGGTGGCTGTTTGTCTAATTCCTTTCAGAACCGCCTTTGCACTTCCGTGGCGTTTTCAATTTTCCAATAACATTTAAGGACAAATTTTCTCCCTTCAGAGGTATGATGGTCTCCATGCTGCCATGCTGATACATTAGTTGCACCTGAATACAAAAAACAAAACAAAACGCCAGCATGAATTTGTGATAATTGGGAGTGTTAGTACATTTTTGAGACAGCCTGTATGTATGACGAATTTGGAACGTGCAGCCAGCCGCTTCTTGTATCAGAAGTGCAGCCTATAGCTATAGTGCTTAGAGTAAGCACTCTACTCCGTATATGAGTCCCCTTCCTTCACATTTCATTACAAATTAACTCCATAAAATGCTATAAAGCTTTGCTCCATTACTGGTTCGATTTCATTAAAAATCTCACAGACTACGTGAACTTGTAGTAAGTTTGCCCCCTCCTTTAATGAGCTTCAGAAGACTAACGTCTAAGGAGTTAGATCACGGAGAATCAGTCGGCAGACAGCATAACTTGCGCAGTCTCCCAATAGCTGGTCGGTTGGCCAGGGATTTGGGGAACACAAAGTTGTGGTGGCTGTGGCTTTTCTCTAATCGTCTGCTCAGATTCGAACTCCAGCAAGGGGTTTCAAACATGCAGGGCCTCATTGGATGTCTTAGGCAGATAATAAATTTCATTAAACGCGTATCCCACTCTGTAAATCAGTAAAAATCCTTGGAGTTACTATAAATGAAACTTTAAACTGGGATGAGCATGTCACTAACGTATGCAGGAAAGTTCACTCATCACTTCATCCCCTTAAGATTCACCAGACCGTATTACCTCTCAACTTAAAAATAAAACTGGTTCAAACATTGATACTTCCAATTTTTAACTATTGTGATGTTGTATTGCTGGATGCTGCCAGTGAACAAAATAGGAAATTGCAGAGAGCTTTAAACTCCTGCATTAGATTTATCTTTTCATTGAATTTTGCCTCGCATGTATCCCCTTTTTATGCACGACTTTCTTGGTTAAAAGTAGAGCAGCAGAGGAATCACCTTGTATCAACCCTTATCTATCGACTCTTGACTGAAAATATACCTGAATATCTCTCCAGTAATTTCCGTTTTCTATCCTCCTTTCATGACCGTGACAAGCGATCTGCGTCAACAATTGCAATACCTCCACATCATATATCTGCCTTCAGTAATTCTTTCCTTGTGTCGGGCGCTAGAATATGGAATGCTTTACCCCCTGAAATTAGAAATTGTTCCTCATTAATTACCTTCAAAAGACAGTCTAAAGATTTCCTCTTGAATACGTAGGCTATATCATGTAGTTATGTGTGAATGTGTGAGTGAATGTCTGGAGTAAATAGTTCCCAAAAGTTTACATAAATTACTGTTATATTTTATAAATTCCACCTAGAGTAGTTAATATTGAATTTATTTATTATTTTTCTAATTTTAGACTTAGGATGTAATCTTTTAGTTTTAGACTATATTAAGTTATATTACTATTATATTATATACACTGTGTTAAGTTAGAATATTAAGTTTGGATTCAGTATTAAGCCGCATAATGTGGTTAAGTGTAAGAGAGGGCCAAGAGCCCGAACTTCGCCATAAATAAAGACATCAATAAATAAATAAACCATAGCGTGATTCACAATATGTTTTTTTTCAAATTCATGTATTAAGAATCTAATTAAATATATCTAATTCATATTATAGTTTCATTTATTAGTATAATGTATCATATATAGCAACCTTCACCTCCAAAAAACAGAGCAAATGGCTGTGCGGTTAGGGTCACGTACCCATGACCTTGCATCCTTGAGATAGTGGGTTCGAATCCTACTGTCGGCAACCCTGAAGATGATTTTCAGTGGTCTCCCATGTTCACACCAGACATATGCTGGGGCTGTACCTTAATTAAGGCCACGGTCGCATCTTTCCCACTCGTAGCATTTTCCCATCCCATCGTCGCCAAAGACCTATCTGTGTCGGTGCGACGTTGTTTTCCGTGGTTTCCCACTTCTTCTCCAGGCAAATGTCGGGTTGATAACTAACTTAAGGCCATGGTCGCTTCCTTCTTTCTTCCTTGACTATCCCTGTTGCGTCCTTGCTTACCGATAGTCAATATCTGCCTCTGGCTCTTGCAAATGTATATTTTTCTATTCCCAGTGGGTTCCGGGCTCTTCAGTCACTTGTTGACATAAATAGGCGGCTAGCATAAGGAAAGCTTATTGACTACTTGAAAAAAAAATTAAGAAGTGGGCTAAAATGGATGTATTATAAAAAGAAATTAATTATGTCCCATAGATGTGAAGCATCGAGTAATAAAAGAAAGTTTATTGTATTAACAAAACAGCTGATATAAATTTGACACAAATAAAAATTAGTTTATTGATATTTAGTTAAGTTAAATGTTAATTGCCATTCCAGAATAAAATTCAATACAAAACAATGAAAAGAGAAAACCTGAAAATTACTATCGGATTTCAAGTAACACCGTTGGTCGATTCACTTGATCCGAGAAGATTCAGTTTCCATAACCGGGCTCCGAATTTTTCTTTAACTAAGGTTATCCACCGATCACAAAATACCACATAGGATATCATCAGCCCCAAATGGACCGAAACAACCGCCGGTTATGCTTGAACCGATTAATTATACACAAAAAAAACATTTAAGTCACATGATAACTTGCTCGTGTGACAAGGCATGGTGCTCCAAAATTCACTGTTATCAAATCTCTAATATCTCCTTAAAAAATACATGATCGCACCATGTTGTGTCACAACTAGACACCCAGAAATAAAGTTACTTTGTTAATTAATTAATAGACATTATATAGCATATTGTTCCACTGAACTACAATATCAATAAAATGTAAAAACAAGCTTGAGTTTACATTTAAGTTAACACACAAGTAACTCTCAGGTTATGTTAGTTAATAATAAACCAATTTAAATTGAATAAACCAATATACCGAGCGCCATAACTGCAGTCGCTTAAGTGCGGCCAATATCCAGTATTCGGGAGATAGTGGGTTCGAACCCCACTGTCGGCAGCTCTGAAGATGGTTTTCCGTGGTTTCCTATTTTCACACCAGGCAAATACTGGAGCTGTACCTTAATTAAGGCCACGGCCGCTTCCTTCCCACTCCTAGCCCTTTTCCGACCCATCGTCGCCATAAGACCTATCTGTGTCGGTGCGACGTAAAGCCAATAGCAAAGAAACCAATAAGCACGGAATTCTGAAAATTAATCTTATCGCTTCAGTGAATAAAAATTAATTTAATCTGACCGTCTATGAACGGTACCAACAAACTGAACTGAAAAGAGTGACGTCAGTCGGCGGTATTGTAATAATCATCACCATGCTATCAATAGCAACTAACACGAACTTACTAAACAAATGGTCGTTATCAGAATGTAGAAAACATACGCATTACAATAATCATGATCACTACTGTGGTAAGGAACACTGATAAACGTTCACTCATATAAAGAACGATTTTGTTTATTGATTTCAGTAATCGCAACAATCATCTTGACTATTGAAGAAATGTGCTACTCAAAAACTATGACCAGTGCTATCATAAACCAAAATAAAATTTTATCACAAATACTTAACTTTAGTGATCAACACCAATAAAATTTAGCTGACGCACTATCATCGCAGACTGAACTGATTGCGTAATGATTATCCACACACATATTAATTCTCACTAGAATAAACAAATCACAAGTCCTCGCAGACTGAACTAACCCTCTAAAATGGATAATGAACATTAAAAATAAACCGGACACTGATCATTTCAGACTGAACTAATCACTTAATTTATTTCATGACTGTTGAAAATAAACCGGATACTGATCACTGCAAACTGAACTAACCATCTAATTAATTACATGAATGTTGAAAATAACTATGATCAACATACGCTGAATTTCTAACTAGTTCTCTCTCTCTCTCTCTCTCTCTCTCTCTCTCTCTCTCTCTCTCTCTTAGTGGATGTATTTCTTTGCTGTTACAAGGTATGTGATATAATGACATGATAGAATCTTTTTGCATCGTTACATTCTTTTAACCCTAAAAATTATTTACATTACTCACAACTATCCGTATGGTCCACTAACCAACCAATAGAAATTCGTATGAGTCTAGTCGCAATCATCACGCCTTAACAGACCACTGCTGTAAATAGAGAGATGGATGATCCGCCTACTATGTGTATAGTACTGACTACGTGGATCATCCATCTCTCTATTTACTGTGATTAAGTCAATACGGACCCAATACTGGCCATTATGGTCAAGATCATTAATAGAGACGACTGCTGTACAACTCCAAATAACCATGGTTCCTCACACAACCAGAACTGAGGCCATCCAAAAATTAATTCACAAATCCAACTGTGGGTGCGTGACAGACGAGTGCCGTTATTTACCCGTACCATTCGATAAATTCGCTATAACACACATTAACTATCTACTGCCACAACGAACCAACTATGTCAAGATTTCGCCATAACAAACACTTCCACCTCTCAAAAACCATTCATTCAGTATACAAAATATCATCTCTGTCACTTACGAGATTTACATAATATTGTTACCTTTTTAGACCCTCTTAAATCTTCCAGACAGTCGTCTGATAACGGGCTCGCAGTATTCTAAAAATATCTCACCGTTCCGGCTAGCAGTTTGTCAGTCATATCCCATACCACCTGTCGTTTTCCTACCTGTGGTGAATCTACACGGAAACAAGCCAGATTATAACATATTCATTACAGATGAATTTATCTCTCATAACATCTAGCCTTCTGAGATCACATTATTCCTAAACCCAAACGATTCTCGAACCCTGGACATTGGGCATGCCTCCCACGGCATTCTAACACATTATTCCCACGGGGTATTGCATCAACCCGGCATCAACACATCCTGAGTTTGATTCACCCTCGGTGCACTTCCATCCCGGAATCCAACTGAACTCATTTATTTTAACATTGTCCCTGCAGGTTCGTCCTTTCTCACCATGGCTATTGGATGTCTATACGACCTTAGATTAATTTCTTTTATAATGTTACATGACCTATCTTGATCTCCTCTTATTTTATAATTCATTTTAAATTCGTGGCTTATTTCATTGATTCGTCATAGTACTGAAATTACGTACCTATTGAAACAAACTTCTAGCAAATATCACACTTCAAATGTTAGGAAAATCACGTCAATCTTGACTTAATTTAGACATTATGATAAGTCTATCCGTTATCCACAAAACCAAAATTTTCCAAAACTCAATGTTCAGAAAAATTCGAGGAATATGAATCTCATGGTAATAATTTTAATTTGCCTCTAAGTGGTCTAAAACACTGAAGCGTGGGTCCTCCCCTCCAAGACGATATACAAATGTAGCTTCGAATCTCCCCACGATCTAGCACAATGTTTCCAATTTTGGCCCGGAGAGATTTGATTGCACTACAATTCCTTTCAGTTTACTAGGCGTTTCACTGTACCAATTCAAGTTTTAATTTACATGTGGATAATTATCATATTTTAGAAGTTAGGCACGATTAGACTCGAATTCATCCGAAATTCTTCCCTAGGAACTTATATATGTGGATTCCCTTCCTGCCCAAAGATATTGCAATTCAACTACATCGCTCTTGTCTCGTGGATACGAAACATGAAGAAGACACAGGGTGCTCATCAAGCAATGATGCAAAAATGGATGCCCTTTCACAACAACGTATCCCGAGGCAACGTTGGCTAGTAAACTTAAGTATCCCTTTTGACGACTGTGGATGATGTGTTCACTATCAATCTTCCCATCTCCTACAAGGCCCCTGTTCAGCATAGCAGGTGAAGCCAGCTGGGATATGAACTAGTCCTCCTCCCAAGTAGTATCCCCGACCAAATTTCTCAAGCTTCCAGGACACTGTCCTTGAGGCGGTAAAGTTGGGATCCCTCGTTGAGTCCAAGGGAAAACCAACACTGGACGGTAAATGAACTAAGAAAGAAATTACATATTGCTCCTCTTACAGTAACAAGGGCGCCCATACCCGGGGGCAAGGTGGGGCCGCGGCCCCCTTCTAGCTTTCAGGGAAAGGCAAAAGTCTAGTGTAGTCACGTGTTTACCTTTCAAGAAAATGATTTCGAAGTCAGTATTACGTGAAAGCGGTAGTACCGTCCCCCACCAACAGGCAGGGGATATCGCGAGTTATTCTACCCAGAATACAAATCGCCATTTATCTTCCAAAATATTAAAATTACTACGTACCCCAAGGTCTCGGCCCAGCTCTAGAACCTGTCATATGGGCGCCCATGTACAGTAACATCAAATGTTGCTGTTTGAGGACAGTCCATATCCACCGAAGTACTACAAGTGCATTACTTTTAAAAAATATTTATATTTTCGTATTTTTTGTGATATGTTTTCACTACAAATTAAATATGGAAAAATTAGTTTTAGATTTAACGCATTAGATACTAAAGAATGAAGAGTTTTCTGCTATACCCTGGTATCAGATGTTAAAGGAGAACCGAAGCAAGCGAGTTAGTCTAAATTTGAAACTATACAATATCGCCAGATATCTGCAGTCCACAGATCGCAATTGAAGTATAATGTGATCTTGCAAGAGACTGCAAATATTTTTATTTTTTTTAGAATCAGGTTGCATTTTTGTCCGTAATATGTCTAGCAAAATCTTTCCTATGGAGACAGTGAAGAACTTACGAACAACTCAGTATAGCCTTGACTCGTTGTATAAATCATTGAATTACTTCCCGCGTAAAATGAACTCTATTTCCCATTGTTGGAGAGGCAACAGCTGTGGAAAGGAAATGAAACAAAAGTGAGTAGCTACTGCACACCACTCTGCCTGTGAAGCAGCTCCCTAAAGCGTTCATTATATTTTTACATGAGTGAGTATGCACTGCCTTACATTCATTACGCCATTTTCTTTCATTTAAAATTGTACTTGTAATAAATGTAGATATTATTATCTTCATTTCAAATATTCCCCGACTAACAAGATTAACAAGAGTTTCTTAGTACGTTTAATGTATACGCTTACGTCAGCTGCCATGGATGTGATATTTGTAATACACACCTTACCAAAAGTTTGGACAAATTCATTTGGGAGTAACGGTTGTACCCGTTGGCCATGGGTTAATTTCTGCTCAGTTGAAGAAGTGACTTCATCAAACCGATGAGGAGAAGCAGCAAAGAAAACAAAATACACAAATAAGGTAGTCAGTGTAATGTCATTAGTTCTTTTTTTTTTTTTTTTGCTTAACGTCGCACCGACACAGATAGGTCTTATGGCGACGATGGGACAGGGAAGGGCTAGGAGTGGGAAGGAAGCGGCCGTGGCCTTAATGAAGGTACAGCCCCAGCATTTGCCTGGTGTGAAATTGGGGAAACCACGGAAAACCATCTTCAGGGCTGCCGACAGTGTGGTTCGAACCTACTATCTCCCGAATACTGGATACTGGCCGCACTTAAGCGGCTGTAGCTATCGAGTTCGGTGTCATTAGTTCTAGATGCTCAAGCTATCGTCCTCGTGTCTCATAATCACCGTTACCGTATTGTATCACTGGGTACTGTATACAGTGTTAGAAAATTAAAATGTTCGGCTACGTGATTAACCGCTTAGAGTGCTGGATTTTCGTCCAAAGGGTCACGGGTTCGATTCCCAGCGGGCCACAGATTTTAACCTTTTTATTTCCTCTGGCTCGGGGACTGAGGGTTTGTGCCGTCTTGAACATTATATTTAATCGCATAAAGGGTTCCGTTCTCACAGACGCACAGGTCGCCCATGGAAGTTAACTCAAAACACTTGCACCAGGCAATTCCAGAGGCATACATTATTCTCAGAGAGTTAAAATAAGGTACAATCCCAGCAACTTCCTGGAGAGTATGGAACATCCCAAGAGGGAACCACACTCAGTATAGCCACATTATTAAAGATTATTATTATTATTATTATTATTATTATTATTATTATTATTATTATTATTATTATTATTATTATCATTATTAAATACATTTACACTCCAGGGTTGATTTTCCCCCGGAATCAGCGAGTGATCCGACGTCTACCACCTGAAGGGCAGTGTCCTAGAGCGTGAGACATTGGGTCGGGGGGGATAAAACTGGGGAGGGGGACCAGTACCACACCCATTTGGCCTCACCTGCTATGCTGAACAGAGGCCTTGTGGGGGGATGGGAAGATTGGAAGGGATAGACAAGGAAGAGAGAAGGAAGCGGTCGTGGACTTAAGTTAGGTACCATCCCAGCGTTTACCTCGAGAAGTAGTAGGAAGCCACGGAAAACCACTTGGAGGATGGCTGAGTTGACCTCCTGAAGCAGAGTAGACCCCGTTCCAGTCCTCGTACAACTTTTCTAATTTCGTGGCAGAGCCAGGAATCGAACCCGGGCCCCCGGGGGTGGCAGCTAATCATACTAACTACTGCACTTACACCACTACGGTGGATATCATTATTATTATTAGTAGTAGTAGTAGTAGTAGTAGTAGTAGTAGTAGTATTACTATTATTATTATTATTATTATTTACAATCTGTTTTACGTCGCACCGACACAGAGAGGCCTTGACGATAGGATAGTAAAGTGCTAGGAATGTGAAGGAAGCGACCGTGGCCTTAATTAAAGTACATTTGCCTGGTGGGAAAATCGGAAACAATGGAAAACCATCTTCAGGGCTCTCGACAGTGGGATTCCAACCCACTATCTCCCGAATGCAGGCTTATAGCTACGTCACCCAAACCGCTCGGTAGTAGTAGTAGTAGTAGTAGTAGTAGTAGTAATGATACGTTCCACGACGTCCGTCCGATCGTTTTGCTACAGAAAATCACTCCCCCCATTGCCAAGATGAAAGCAGACTGTATAGCTTAAAGGGCAATTTTCCCGTTAAATAAGGTCAGTGGCATAAACCCTCCTACACGTATCTGTTTACGTTTGATGGAGATCATCCTTACGAAGTTTGAACGAACTACCCAACGATCCCACCTTCATCGGCACTGTGGGATTAGCCACGGGGCCACGAACTTGTGCCTTATCCCCTGACTGAAGGGTTTCTTAGTGCATTTTAGAATGTTGATTATTTATCAGGACTGGCCAGTGTGTGACCTTGCATAAGGCGCTTTGTAGAGCGTTTTAACTACTACTAAAACGTTTTAATTCCGTCCCTGAATGGGGCGGCGGGCCTCCTAGACCGTAACGCCGTCTCTCAAGCCAGGGATATGTGAAACGGAGAAGGAGATGTGCGGAGAAAGTGAGAGGGTTGGCGACCGTGGCCTATACTAGGAACTATCCCGGCATTCCCTTAGTGCAGGAGAATGGAAAACCACGAAAAACCTCTCCCGAATGTAGAGGCGTAGATCCACGGCAGAAGCACGGCCACCTACCTCTCCTCTGCTCGGTCGGTCGTGTTAGGGTTGCCACCTGTCCCGTATTTTAGGGGGCATCCTGTATTTGAGGTGAAATTTTGCGTCCCCTATTATGAACCGTTGTCCCGTAAAAAATCACGTTTAAAATCCGTATTAGATTTGAGCGTCATTGAAGTTCAAAGTAGTTTTTTTTTTTTTTTTTTTTTTTTCTCAGAAGAAGGATATCTCGTGATGTCTCGCCATTTTCTGAGTTATTTACCTCGTCTTCTGCTGCTCACTTCCGTAGGTCTTCCATTCAAATTTCCAACGTTATTGTTCGGATGACGCCCAGCCTCAAGACATATTTATGTCAAAATGATTTCTGTTTGAGACTAAATCTACATAAAGTGAGAAGTTTCAAGGTTCATCCAAGATATCAGTGTTGTGATGTCAGATGCATTGCACTGCATGTACTGTTAAAAGAGTGTACGTTTCCTTTACGAATTTCAATAATTATCTTATTCTGTTAGTCCGCCTCTGTGGTGTAGTGGTTAGCGTGATTAGCTGCCACCCCCGGAGGCCCGGGTTCGATTCCCGGCTCTGCCACGAAATTTAAAAAGTGGTACGAGGGCTGGAACGGGGTCCACTCAGCCTCGGGAGGTCAACTGAGTAGAGGTGGGTTCGATTCCCACCTCAGCCATCCTGGAAGTGGTTTTCCGTGGTTTCCCACTTCTCCAGGCGAATGCCGGGATGGTACCTAACTTAAGGCCACGGCCGCTTCCTTCCCTCCTCCTTGCCTATCCCTTCCAATCTTCCCATCCCTTCACAAGGCCCCTGTTCAGCATAGCAGGTGAGGCCGCCTGGGCGAGGTACTGGTCATACTCCCCAGTTGTATCCCCCGACCAAGAGTCTGAAGCTCCAGGACACTGCCCTTGAGGCGGTAGAGGTGGGATCCCTCGCTAAGTCCGAGGGAAAAACCAAACCTGGAGGGTAAACAGATGATGATGATGATGATCTTATTCTGTTTATGAAGCTAATTATAATCGAATTGAAATTGGTACCTAACATTAGAATTTCTAGTATTTATGAACTGCCTTAATTTTTTAAAAAAAATCCGTATTTTTAAGTAAATGTCCCTTATTTCTTATATCAAAATTTGGCAGCCCTAGTCGGAGTGCACAGCGGTCGAACCACCGACCAGCCGTGGCCACTTGGAGGCCAAAGCCCACTCTGCAACCACCGACCGTTTATGTTTAAGCCCTTGGGTCTCGTACTGACCTAGCGAGTTGATGAGAGGGTTACTTGCCGAGGCAAAGTTTCTGCTTTGTTTGGCAGCCATGTTTCGCCTTCTCTCCCATCAAGTCACAATATGACACTTCATCAGCGATACAAAGTAAAATCATTTTCAAGAGAGAGAAGAAACTGATTATGTCCATTTTGTATTATTACCATTAAAGTGATTTTATTTTTAAAATACTTGATTTCATGAATATGAAAACACAATTAATTAAGATATTTCCGAATTTTTTATTGTAAAAAATGATTAATATATCTGCCGCCTCAGTGGTGTAGTGGTTAGTGTGATTAGCTGCCAACTCCGGAGATCCGGGTTCGATTCCCGACTCTGCCATGAAATTTGAAAAGTCGTACGAGGACTGGAACGGGGCACACTCAGCCTCGGGAGTCAATTGAGTAGAGGGGGTTCGATTCCCACCTCAACCATTCTTGAAGTTTTTCCCACTTCTCCTGCAGGCAAATGCCGGGATGGTACCTAACTTAAGGCCACGGCCGCTTCCTTCTCTCTTCCATGCCTATCCCTTCCGATCTTCCCATGCTTCCACAAGACCCCTATTCAGCATCGCAGCTGAGGCCACGTGGGCGAGGTACTAGTCCCCTTACCAGTTGTATCCCCCGACCTAAGACTCACGCTCCAGGACATTGCTCTTGAGGCAGCAAGGTGAGATCCCCGGCTGAGTCCGAGAGCAAAACCAACCCTGGAGGGTAAAGAGATTAAGAAAGAAAGAAAGAAAGAAAGAAAGAAACAGTTAATTGGGATCTGCCCATTTTCACACTAGACAAATGCTGGGGCTGTACCTTAATTAAGGCCACGACCACTTCCTTCCAACTCCTAGGCCTTTCCTATCCCATCGTCGCCATAAGACTTATCTGTATCGATGCGACGTAAAACCACTAGCAAAAAAAATATTGGGATTTGAAAGTGTGAATCAGCTGCGATAGCCGCTCCGCTACAGCATCGGTTGAATTTGTTACGCGCTAAAAGGTCGGAAACTTCGACCGTCATTTTCTTGGAAACGGTCGAGTGTCTACGGATGTGTTCCCTTATTTCGACCCCTCCTTCACTAAGCGAAGTTTCTGGGAAAGCGGATTGTTACACTTGGCGGGTTCTCCTGGTTAGAGTATACCGTACCCTCCAGATAACCACCCAGATTTAGGAAACGTTAGGGGCGGGCCAACTACGAGATAAAGCCTTCTCTCTGGCCAGGAGAGAACCACGATTTGTTCCATTTCATTACCAAGACCGGAGTCCGGCTCCATGGCTAAACGGTTAGCGTGCTGGCCTTTGATCACAGGGGTCCCGGGTTCGATTCCAGGCAGGGTCTGGAATTTTAACCATAATTGGTTGATTTTGCTGGCTCGGGGGCTGGGTGTACGTGTTGTCTTCATAATAATTTCATCCTCATCACGACGCATAGGTCGCCTACGGACGTCACATCAAAAGACTTGCATCTGGCGAGCCGAACTTGTCCTCGGATATTCCCGGCACTAAAAGCCATACGCCATTTCATTTCATTTCATTTCACCAAGACCGGAGTATCGGCTGTAGATTCAGTTATCAAATTCCATGAAACGATTAACATAAAATGAGGAATTGTGACTTATTTTGTTTCGCCAACTGATCAATTTCATATTGTTCCTTTCATCATCATCATCATCATCATCTGTTTACCCTCCAGGTTCGGTTTTTCCCTCGGACTCAGCGAGGGATCCCACCTCTACCGCCTCAAGGGCAGTGTCCTGGAGCTTCAGACTCTTGGTCGGGGGATACAACTGGGGAGAATGACCAGTACCTCGCCCAGGCGGCCTCACCTGCTATGCTGAACAGGGGCCTGGCGGGGGATGGGGAAGATTGGAAGGGATAGACAAGGAAGAGGGAAGGAAGCGGCCGTGGCCTTAAGTTAGGTACCATCCCGGCATTTGCCTGGAGGAGAAGTGGGAAACCACGGAAAACCACTTCCAGGATGGCTGAGGTGGGAATCGAACCCACCTCTACTCAGTTGACCTCCCGAGGCTGAGTGGACCCCGTTCCAGCCCTCGTACCACTTTTCAAATTTCGTGGCAGAGCCGGGAATCGAACCCGGACCTCCGGGGATGGCAGCTAATCACGCTAACCACTACACCACAGAGGCGGTCTAAAATGTGAGATCAAACATCATCATCATCATCATCATCATCTGTTTACCCTCCAGGTTCGGCTTTTCCCTCGGACACAGCGAGGGATCCCCCCTCTACCGCTTCAAGGGCAGTGTCCTGGAGCTTCAGACTCTTGGTCGGGGGATACAACTGGGGAGTATGACCAGTACCTCGCCCAGGCGGCCTCACCTGCTATGCTGAACAGGGGCCTTGTGGAGGGATGGGAAGATTGGAAGGGATAGACAAGGAAGAGGGAAGGAATCGGCCGTGGCCTTAAGTTAGGTACCATCCCGGCATTCGCCTGGAGGAAAAGTGGGAAACCACGGAAAACCACTTCGAGGATGGCTGAGGTGGGAATCGAACCCACCTCTACTCAATTGACCTCCCGAGGCTGAGTGGACCCCGTTCCAGCCCTCCTACCACTTTTCAAATTTTCGTGGCAGAGCCGGGAATCGAACCCGGACCTCCGGGGGTGGCAGCTAATCACGCTAACCACTACACCACAGAGGCGGACTATTGTTCCTTTCTCTACTCATAACCCATAGCAATTGAGACTAGCTGATCATTGTTATTACCGGCCCCACGGTGTAGGGGTTGAATGCCTGCCACTTACCCGGAGGCCTCGGGTTCGATTCCCGGCCAGGTCAGTTATTCTTACCTGTATCTGAGGGGTGATTCGAGGTCCACTCAGCCTACGCGTGATTTAAATTGAGAAGCTATCTGACGTTGAGATAGCGGCCCCGATCTGGAAAGCCAAGAATAACGGCCGAGAGGATCCGTCGTGCCCACCACACGACGCCTCGTAATCTGTAGGCCTTCCGACTGAACAGCGGTCGCTTAACAGGCCATGGTCCTTCGGGGCTGTTGCGCCATGGGGTTTGGGTTTGGTTTTGGATCAATACAAACGATTTATTGAAAATATCGATTAGAACAGCGTCGACTACCCAATATTATTTAAAGTATCCCTGGTCTAAAACCCAGGTGGGCCAGCTCACCATTCCTCTAATTACTTAACTTCCTATCCGCGGCCGTGTTTCATGCAGCATAGCGTGACACGAATGGGGATCGAATGCCACTCTCTAACGTCAGATAGCAGAATGGATGGTTTTCAGAGCTGTGAATATGCAACTTCGGTTATCGGCTCGTACCGCTGCACATAGTCTGCTGGGAGTTTTAGCTCGGAGCTGTCTGATTTATCTTGGCGAATGATTCATCCTAGCGGCCAGGCTAGCGGGCCTGTGATTTGTGATGCCATTCTTCAGCACTCGTGCGGTCCGCCTCACTCAGCTTGGATGAATTGTCAGTTGTCTGCAATGCCTTTCATTAGTCAGTTAGTTAGCTCCCTATGTGTATCACCAGAAGAGTACTAGGCTCCGGTCTCAAGGTCATGGGTTCAAACCAGGCAGAGGGACAGCGGAAATGAACTACAAGTTGTGCGATGGTGGTCTGTAGTTGTGGGATAATCGAGTACAAAATAATCGCTTATTCGATTATTTCATTTTATTCGATTCTTCGATTATGTTTTCCATTCGATTATTTTTTCAATTATTCATCCGAAACTCCATTCGAATAAATAAGTGAATATTCTCGAAATATTCGAATGAAAAGCGATTACTTTAACATTCAGTCGCTCCAACTGAATGAGTGATTCTGCTGAAAGATTCGAATGAGACATTTGAATGAACAACTTCTTAGGAATAATCGAATTAGTAACGATTATTTTGTCCCGTCGTCAAAAAATGATAAATTAATTGACTGAAATTAACTCAATGAGGAAGCGTGTTAGCTCAGTGACTTAATAGTTGCCTTCCCACAAAGGCAGACTGAACTGGATTCCCGGTCATTGCATATTGGTTTTATTCGAAGTCTATGTAAAATACAATGCCTCGTAACTTGTAGTCACGTAAAACTGGAAGCTGGGCTTTTTGACTCATTGAAACGTATTATTTCATGTCCCACTCGTTAGCCGAATGGTCAGCGTACTGGCTTTCGGTTCGGAGGGTCCTGGGTTCGCTTCCCGGCCGGGTCGGGGATTTTAACCTTCATTGGTTAATTCCAATGACCGGGGGTCTGGGTGTTTTGTGCTGTCCCCAACATCCCTGCAACTCATACACCACACATAACACTATCCTCCACCACAATAACACGCAGTTACCTACACATGGCAGATGCTGCCCACCCTCATCGGCTCGGAGCAGGGTTACGTTGAATTTGAACTTAAAAAAGGTCATACGGCAGAAAATTATTCCGGAATTATATTATATTGCAGTTATTTAAGCAACACGTTATAAAATGTTATATAATAACATTAAAAATTGAAATTAAGGGAAAGTAATGGTTGATGAATGGGTCAGAGCTGTATATTAGTATTATTAGTAGTATTTACTAATTAATTATTTCTTCAATTCCTGTCCGTTTTCCACCTTATAGGCTATCTCCACCTAAAATGAAGGCTCTGAAAGAAATCATCGATCAGATGTTGAAGGATGGTATTATTAGGCCTTCTAAGTCGGCGTATTCGTCACCTATTTTTCTAGTCCCGAAACCCCAAGGGGGCTTCAGGCCTGTCATTGATTATAGGGCTCTCAATCGGAAGGTGGTGTTACAATCTGTGCCCCTTCCTGACCTTCATTCTTGTTTTTCATGGTTCCGTAAGGCCAAGTTCTTCACCATCTTGGATTTGAATCAAGCCTACAATCAAATTCCCTTTGCGGAAGAGTCTAAACATCTTACAGCTTTTGCCACGGACTGGAATTTATACGAATACAACCGCGTGCCTTTCGGGCTCCCCACGGGAGCAGCTGTACTCACTAGGCTGCTAGATAGGGTCTTCTCCGACATCAAATTTGAGTACTTGTAACACTACTTGGATGATGTCGTCGTATTTTCGGAGACCTTTCAAGAACATCTAGATCATCTGCGAGAAGTTCTCAATCGCCTTCGTAAGGCTGGGTTAACTGTTAAGTTGTCCAAGGTTGCCTTTGCTAAGCCCTCTATGTCATTCCTAGGGCATATTGTGTCACCTAATGGTGTTGCAGTCGAACATTCTAGAACACAGGCCATCCGTGATTTTAAACCCCCTAAGGCATCAAAGGTATCGCCAGGTTCATTGGAATGGTGAATTTCTTCAGGAAGTTTATTCCTAACTTCGCTAATAGAGCGGCGCCCTTGAACCTTCTTCGTAGGAAAGGCATCAAATTCGAGTGGGGACCTTCTCAACAAGCCGCTTTTGAAGATCTTAAATTAGCTCTCTGTAATGCCCCTGTACTTGCTATGCCTGATTTCTCGAAGAAATTCATCGTCCAAACTGACGCGTCGTCGTCAGCAGTAGCTGCAGTCCTTCTTCAAGAGACTGAACTAGGGAGGCGACCCATCGCCTATGCATCTAGGACTCTATCGGCTCAAGAAGCCAAGTATTCTATCTATGAGCTCGAAGGGTTGGCAGTCTTATTTGCCTTAGAAAAGTTCCGTCTCTATCTGGAACATGTCAAATTCGACCTGGAGACAGATAATCAAGCCTCAAGCTGGGTCTTAGGTAGGCCGCGTCGTACTGGTCGTATAGCCCGTTGGGCCATCCGTATTTCTGCCTTCCAATTCGATGTCCGGCATATCAGAGGTACCGAAAATGTTGTTGCTGATGGACTCAGCCGTATGTTTTCCAACGACGTCGAGACCCATGAACCGGTCGACAGTTCATCACCTCCCGAGTCCATACTATCTGGTGTTAATGCCATCTTAACAGATGCTCCCATGCTCTTTAGGGATATCGAGAAATACCAACGTGAAGATCCGACGCTGGCTCCGATAATGGAAACCCTTTCTTCTGGGGAACATGTTGTCCCTTATGTTCTGAGGAATGGTGTTCTATGTTGCCCTTCGAGGCATGATAAGATGATGAAGGTTGTCGTTCCAGCTGTTCTCGTGCCTATGATCTTCAAGTACTATCATGAGACCCCATTAGGCGGGCATCCTGGTATCTTTAAAACTCGTGAAAAGATTCGTGAAAGGTTCATCTGGAAGGGTATGGACGGTGAAATCCGTGAACTAGTAAAAGCTTGTAAATCTTGTTTGCTCAGTAAACCCACCATGTCCACCAAGGTAGGCCTTTTGTCTTCGCATCAAGCGTCGCGCCCCATGGAACGCCTGTATATTGATTATGTAGGACCCTTCCCCCAGTCAAAGGGAAATGCCAACAAGTTCATCTTTGTATGCGTAGATGGTTTTACAAGATTTTCCTGGTTATTTTCGACTAAGCTGGCTACCGCTCAGTCCACCATTACTTGCTTAAATTCTATTTTTGCTTCTTTTGGTCCGTGCCAATACATTGTGTCTGATAATGCTAAGGCGTTTACATCAAATCTTTTTCGTAAATTCTGTTTTGACTTGTCCATCTCTCATGTGACGACTTCGGCTTATTACCCTCAACCATCTCTGGCTGAACGGGTTAATCGTAATCTCAGGTCCGCGCTTATTGCCTATCATCATGAAGATCATTCTAGGTGGGACACGTCCCTGCATTGGTTAGCTTTTGCTTTGAATTCGGCGGTTCATGAATCTCACAAGTTTACTCCAGCTTCTTTGATGTTCAAGTTCGTTCCCAACACGCCGCTCTCTAACCTCTGGTCTCTGAGTGACATTCTACCTGAGACAATAGATCCGGACAACATTAAAGATCTTTGGAAGAAGGCTAAAGCCAATCTTAAAGTGTCTCATGAAAAGGTTAGGGAAAGGTATGATCGTGGACGGAGACCCACTCATTTGAAGGTAGGTGACCAGGTAATGGTCAAGAATTTTGTTCCCGCGGGCAAGCTTGCCCCCAGATTTCATGGGCCGTGTATCATTCTCGATTTCCTTACGCCGGTTACGTTGTTATTAAGCAATCCAGCCACCGAGAGGATATTTAGGGTTCACCTGTCGCAGGTGAAACCTGTATAATTTCTGGGCTAACTTGCCTCATATTATCTTGAAAGGAATATGAAGGTTATATTTTTTTTGAGTTTTCAGTTTTGAGGCATTCTGCCCCTTCTATAATATTTTGTTTCATATGTAAGCATTTTTGCAAAACCTCCCCCGAACCGTTAAACTGCCATCCTGTCGTTGCCACGGCCATTACCACGCTCCCGTCTCCTGCTCCACTACACACAGTGGCTCGCATCTGAAATGAATTGCTGCACGCCGCTGGCCCCTCAACCTCTCCACAATGAATGTACCCTACTATTATTCTGGTCCAACAAAACTTCTGCCGCCTAGCTTTAATGTTTCAGTGCCCCCGCAGCCGAGCGGCGCTGTGCCGCGACTGGGATAGAGGAAGGGCCCCCTCGACCCCAGCGAGGACGACATGTGCACGGCGAGCCGGAGCTCTCCTCCCGGCCAAGGCTGATGTGCGGCGCACGACCTGCTACTGGCCCGCAGCCTGTATATGTTCACCGCGGGCGCGGCGTGCTTCTACACCTCTGCTCCCCTCATAGTGCGGGCGAGCGGTATCTCAGGGTACTTGAGGGGCCCGGGCGGCCTCCTCTGAACGCAAGCAGTGGCGGCTGGTCTGGCCGTTAATATCATCAACGTTTGAAGTACATATCCAGCTATATGGACATTCCAGTTCAACCTTACTACCTTTTCTTGGGTATTCTACTGCAATATTTGGTGGACTTAGAAAATTTTCCTCAACTTTAAAAACTAAAGTTTTCCTTCTGAATTCAACTTCTACAAACATAAAGACATTACTTCACCAGTTACTACAAAAAATTTGAAACTGAATCAAACCAAATTAAGAAAATTTTATAAATGCTTCTGCAATTAATCTCCATATCAACATCATAACTTGGACCTGGTTTTCAAACAAATTTCGTGTGTCACCCCTGGAGGAACTTTTTGGGGGGGGGAGGTCTGTACCGGGCGATACACCTCCACGCCGCTAATTTAAAATTTGCGCCAGTTGAAACTCCTCTGCTGGAGGAAGTCTGAACTTTATCTACGGTATTAATTTTCAAGTTTCTCAGAAGATGTCACTACTTGGAAATTTTGGAGTCTTTGAACTGTGTCACTTTTGATGTATTTTTGTTTTACCTGTAGTAAGAAGTGTGAACTTTCTCTTCTAGAGGACACCACTGAAAAACTACAATGGTGCACCCTAGTGTGATGTGAAAGAACTGTTTTTTGGAGAAAATTTAATTTCAAAAGTTTGTTCTTTGCTAAATTTCTTTCAGTCATTGTTTAAGTTGGCAATATTAACCCTTTCTTTCCCCTTGTTTTGAATTTAGCCAATCCCGAATTTCTTTAATTAATTTTCCACCAATAATATGTTTCTTCTTCATCTTGTGTAGGGGTTTTCTTTATCCACCAATAAAATGATTGTGGGCGGGTGTTTTCCTTCCTGAAACGCCTCGAACTTTCTGCGAGAGTATATAAACTGCTGATTTTAGGGTCTCTGTGCCACTTCAGTAACATCTTTCAGTGTGTAAAGTACATAGCAGGGGGCGGGAAGCGCCTCTTTCTTCGGGCAGCAGTTCAACAACCAGGTAATGGCCATTTAATAACTTCTTTTCTTGCTAGCTCAGCAGTTTAACTCTCGGGGCGGGTCCGAAGCGTTTCCACCATGTAACCTTTTCCTAAAATGTAACTACTCTTAGCATCTATTATCATTTAAAGTTACATATTGGGATAGAGAGTGCTTAACCCTCTCGAGCTCCCACTCATATTGTTTTGAGGTGAACTTATTTCTCACAACTGATTCTTCCTTAAATGTAAAGTAAATTGTTCTTTTCTAAAGTCACCTCTGTAGTATGGGATTAGCCCTTGCATTAGTGGCCTAGAGCCAGATTAGGTTTTAAAACAAATGCATTAGGAGTGCAGATCGCCTCCTCTCAAATTGTTATTTTAGAGGTCATGTAATTAACCCTTTTTCTCACTTAATAGACCTCAGTAGGTTGGGTATTTTACCCCTGTGTATACGTCCTTAGAGGACAGCTTGAAGGTGGAATTAGGTGTGGCCTTTGACAGGCTTAAATTTTGAGAGCAAGTTGCTCTTTCTTGAAAATTTTGTTTTCTGCGCGCCTCAAGGAGGCCTTACGGTGTAATTTGGAGCAAGTGCTCCTGGGCATGAATGGGGTTTTCTGCCCCTCTGTTGAAACTTGTGTTGGGATAAAACTGGGCTAATTGCTCAAGAATTGTGAGGTTGGGGCTCGAAGCCCAAATCCTGTAAATATTGTAATTGTACTTTTATTGCCTTGCTACTCTGTACCTGTTTTTCGTGTTATTTCTGAATTTTGGAAAAAGAATATAACCTTGTGAAATTTTACATTAACTTTAATTTCGTAGTTTGAGACCCGTTCACACCCGCACCTTCTTTCACCTCTACCTACCACAAAAAAAAACGGTAACAATTATTATTCTTTAATTTCACCCTCTTTGGGGTACGTTGAATCAATCATTTCTCTGTGTGTTGTTCTTTTCTGAGTGTCCAGTACTTCTTCATTCTACGTTTCCTCTCGTCCTCCGAGATAATAGGTTTGGCTCTTAATGTAGATTTATCTTGGAACCTTAGAGCTGATCGATCGATTAGTGAATTTTCTGTAATTTTTAATTCTTCTAGATATTTTTCAATTTCTTTAAACCAGTTGGGTTTTGTTTTCCGCTTACGGAAGAAGTCAAAGATGTGTTCAGTTAATCTGTTAGATGACCGTAGAAATTTATCCTTCTTTTTCCCACAGTATCTGAGAGTTTTTCAAAATTATTTCAAAGTATGTCATTCTTGATGTATATTATTTTATTATCCTTTGGTCCTATGATCTTTCTTAAAATTTTCCTCTTTTAGCTCGAGTTTCTCCATCTGGCCTTTGAAATTCATGTTTAGTTTTACTGCTTACAGTGCTTCTGATATAAACACTGTTTCATAATGTTTAATTTTGGACCCCCACGAAAGGAATTTCTTGTTGAATGTATCTTTTGTTAACTGGAAGGCCAGTTCAAGTTTATTTTTCCTGGATTACGTTGCTTTACATTTCACACCATTCGAACTAATCTATTCTCCGAGCAATTTGAATTCTTTTACTATTTCAGTCTTTTGTTCTTTTCTTATTATTATTAGACTTTCGTCACATTAACTACTTATTTTACGATTTTTCGAAGACAAAGAGGTGCCCCAACTATGTCCCACAGAAGTTATGTTACATACAAGTAAATATACCAACACCAGGCTAACGATTTGAGCACCTTCAAAATACCACACGGGGTGAGGATCGAAACCATCAACTTAAGCTCAGAAGGACAATGCTCCACTACCTGAGCTACTCACCCGAGTGAGTAGTAGTAGTAGTAGTAGTAGTAGTAGTTTAACGTCCTTTCGATTGTTATAAATTTTCTCTGGGGTGCGAAATTTTGTCGCTCAGTAATTCTTTAAAGCGCTGGAAACCAACGACGTGGAGTTGTCACATTTGAACATCCTCAAAGGCTACTGACCTCAGCAGGGTTCGAACCTACAATCTTGTGAATATAAACCGAATAATTAACTAATTACACCGCTGAGAGTCTATCCTTCAATCTTGAGCAAAAGAGGCGGGCTCTGTCCATCTTACGCTACTCACCAGGTCAAGTGAACTCCACTTAATAGCTTCATCAGTTGCTTGACGGAGGTCTATTGTGCCGGCCAGACACTTCAAGACGATGTGATCCATTGTTTGCAGTTCGTAATCACAGTCACGGCTCGGAGAGGTTCATTATCTCCACAATAATAATACATCTTCCTCAGTGTGTTCTAAATCCGTTTAAATCCATTGACGTCAGGGTAGGTGAAATCTATCACGCCGTGCATAAAGCTTGGCAATGTTGTGATTATAGAGTGTATCGTATTCACTGGTGCACCTAGACTCGGATGTGGTGAGGAAACAAGAACATAGATTGCCTACCGTATGACCGGCTCCATGGCTAACCTTTTGAAGAACCCTGAGACATTTTGATGCCCTCAACTTTGGCTAGCAGCTCTTCTATTCTGTACTCTGTGCTTGCAACGTAAATCACGTACTGTTCTTCATTCCTTTTTTGCCAATAAGTGGTTATCATTTTGCGGTTAATACAAAGTATTTTCTATAAAAAGATAAGTCATAATTCAGACGAATAACTACACTCTGTTTTCATTTAATTGTTGTTTTTGTTGTTGTTTGAGTCATCATTCCATAGACAGGTTTGATGAAGCTTTCCATGCCACCCTATCCTGTGCTAATCTATTCATTTCTGCGTAACTAGTACATACTACTGGTACATCTGGTCTAAGCTGCTTGTCATATGCATACCTTGGTCTACCTCTACCGTTCTTACCGCCTACACTTCCCTCAAAAACCAACTGAACAAGTCCTGGGTGTCTTAAAATGTGTCCTGTCATTCTTTCACTTCTTCTCGTCAAATTTAGCAAAATCAATATCATCTCATCAATTCTATTCAGTATCTCTTCATTCGTCCGCCTCTGTGGTGTAGTGGTTAGCGTGATTAGCTGCCACCCCCGGAGGCCCGGGTTCGATTCCCGGCTCTGCCACGAAATTTGAAAAGTGGTACGAGGGCTGGAACGGGGTTCACTCAGCCTCGGGAGGTCAACTGAGTAGAGGTGGGTTCGATTCCCGCCTCCGCCATCCTGGAAGTGGTTTTCCGTGGTTTCCCACTTCTCCTCCAGGCGAATGCCGGGATGGTACCTAACTTAAGGCCACGGCCGCTTCCTTCCCTCTTCCTTGCCTAACCCTTCCAATCTTCCCATCCCTCCACAAGGCCCCTGTTCAGCATAGCAGGTGAGGCCGCCTGGGCGAGGTACTGGTCATCCTCCCCAGTTGTATCCCCGACCAAGAGTCTGAAGCTCCAGGACACTGCCCTTGAGGCGGTAGAGGTGGGATCCCTCGCTAAGTCCGAGGGAAAAACCGAACCTGGAGGGTAAACAGATGATGATGATGATGATCTCTTCATTCGCGATTCGATCTACCCATCTCACCTTCAGCATTCTTCTGTAACACCACATTTCAAAAGTTTATCTTTTTTACCTGAGGTAGCTATCGCCCGTGTTTCACTCCCATACAATGCCACGCTGCAGACGAAAGTCTTCCAAACTGTAATTTTAATTTCTAAATCAATATTTGAAGTGGCCAAATTTCTTATCTTAAGAAAGGCTTTGCTGGTGCTAGTCTACATTTTACGTCACCGGGCGAGTTGGCCGTGCGCGTAGAGGCGCGCGGCTGTGAGCTTGCATCCGGGAGATAGTAGGTTCGAATCCCACTATCGGCAGCCCTGAAAATGTTTTTCTGTGTTTTCCCATTTTCACACCAGGCAAATGCTAGGGCTGTACCTTAAGTAAGGCTACGGCCGCTTCCTTCCAAATCCTAGGCCTTTCCTATCAGATCGTCGCCAGCAGACCTGTCTGTGTCGGCGCGACGTAAAGCCCCTAGCAAAAAAAAATTTACGTCCTCCTTACTTCCGCTGTTGTTAGTTATTCCACTACCGAAATACAATATTCATCTACGAGTACTTCCTTTAGGACTTCATTTCCTAATCTAACATTGCCTGCATCACCCGAAGTCATTCGACTTCACTCCATTACTTTTGTTTTGAACTTATTTATTTCCATCTTGTACTCCTTCTCCAAGACTCTGTCCATACCACTCAGCAAATTCCTGAGATCTTCTCTAGACTCAGATTTCCTCTCCTTGAATTGTGATTCTCTTTCCAAATTCCTGTTTGATTTCCTTTACGGCTTGATCTGTATACACAGTGAAAAGGAGAGGGGACAAACTGCAGCCTTGCCTCAATCCTTTTTTGGATTGCTTCTTCTTTATCAAAGCCCTCGATTCTTATCACTGCAGACTGATTCAAGTACAGATTATAGACATCACCGGGCGAGTTGGCCGTGCGGTTAGGGGCGCGCAGCTGTGAGCTTGCATCCGGAAGATTAGTGGGTTCGAATACCACTGTTGGCAGCAATGAAGATAGTTTTCCGTGATTTCCCATTTTTGCACCAGACAAATGCTGGGGCTCTACCCCAATTAAGGCCACGGTCGCTTTCTTCCAACCCCTAGCCCTTTCCTATCCCATCGTCGTCATAAGACCTATCTGTGTCGGTGCGACGTAAAGCCACTAGCAAAATAAAAAATAGATAACACTTAATTCTACGTATCTGATCCCGATCACCTTCAAAACTCAAATAGCTTAGTCCATATTTTAAATAATAATCGCCTGTTTTTGAAGTGTTCCAAAAACTGGGTTTTGCTCTGTTTCTTTTGTAATTTTTTATATTTTCAAATAAACAGTCATGATAATATTCACAGAGAAGACTCAATGCTCGGGACTCTGATGGCAAGAAATTCTAGAGTTGGTGGACAGATACCGAGCGGGTTATCCGTGCGGTTACGGTCGCGCAGCTGTGAGCTTGCATTCGGGAGATAGTGGGTTCGAATCCCACCGTCGGAATCTTCAGAGCGTAGGCGAATTTCCTCATACGTAATCGAAAAGAAAACAGTTTTTCCCTCGCGAAAATCATATGCTTATAATATGTCTCGCGGTCATGGCCACCCATCAACGGCTGCTAATTTCAGATGTTGCTAGGTAACATTATCTGACTATCCATCTATACGTTATATCACTGACTGCCCAGTTGCTATGGTTACACTTCCATCACACATTTTGTCGCTTTACTTTCGAATAAACCCCAGCCACAAGACATATTTATGTCAAAATAATTTCCAAAATTATGTTCAGTCTTGAACATCACTACCAGTCTATATATTCACAAGAACATCATTCAATTAATATTGAATTTTCACCACCGCTATGTACTCGAAAGGAACATTCAACGTATCCACTGTACTATATCAACTGAAGACGACCTAATACGTTGAAAGTGCAGTATAATTTAATTACGCACAGAATTAGAATACAAATAACACATCAATGTGTGTTTCTATACATAAAATATGAAGCTAATATTTTATAGAGCAATAAACGGAATGCTGTGGTGTCTTATTCGATTGTCGAATCCATGTCTGAGGCGAAGTAGAGCGCATTGCAGCACACGGCATGTGACAAGACCTCAACATTGATCGCTTTTGCTACCTCGCATTCCGGTAACAGGTTCCGACACCTTGCATCGCATTAAAGAAATGGCTGAGGCCTGCATATTAGAGCTATGGTAAGCCAAGAATAAACAGCCTCCCAGACAAAACTCTCCTTAAAGAGGATGTTCTTTTAAATATTGTACAAACTGAATTTACCAAACAGGAAGGAAAGATAGCAATTCTGAAATATGTTTTGTCATGATTCGAGCCTAGAAATTCAGGCATTTATTTTTGCTAAAATAAGCAGGCAAATAAACACTTAACATTTAGGAAATAGGCAATAAAGTAATTAAAATATGCATTTATAATAATAAAATGGGACTAAAATAATAAAGATGCTTTGATGTAATCTACTTCACACACATCTGCGTCACATTTTAGTACGCCCACTGAATCTTACATCCCCCTGTGGGTGAGGATGATAGAATAACGTCAACGGTATATCCTGTCTGTCGTAAGAGAAAGCGACTAAAAGGAGGGCCAGGGCCTCTCAATTTGGGAGTATGGATTGGCGACCATAGTTCCCGAAGCTGAGTCTGGCGTTGCTTCCACTTACTTGTGTCAGGTTTCTCAATATACCTTTTATATCTGACCTCTCTTGGTCAACTCTTGTTCTTTTCCGACCCTGACGGTAATATATTTGCGAGGCTACGGAGTCCTTCATTTTCACGCTCTTGGTGGTCTTCCCTTTCTTTTCCCGATATCTTCATTTTTCGAAGTATCGGACCTCTTCCATTTTCCTTCTGTAGTTTTACGTAGCAAGGATGGAACCTAGCAACCCTCTCGACCATTTGGCTTGGGGAGTTTTCAGTAGAAATTTGTGTAATATGTAAATGTTTTTTTTTATCTATTAAGTTAAAATTAATTTTTTATTAATATTACTACAGCGGATTGTAATTATATTCTATTTCCACTGATTAATTTTAGTACATAAATAACAGCAGAAAATATCGACAACTTATAAAAGGCAAAAAAAGCATTAAACTATCAAATAGGCTACGGAAGCTAAAAGAGACAAAAAAGGCAAAATAAATACTGGTCCTGCCGTTCCAAAAGGTACGGAAACATGCTTTGCTTTATATTACCCTTCGATATATTCACCCAGATAAAGAAAAAGACGTTTTGCCTAATTTCCGGGCCCTTGTCACGATATATATTTTAACGTTTGTTCTGTCTCCAACATTCATCCACCACAACAATACGCCGTTCATCAGACAAGGCAGATGCCGCTTTCCCTCGTCGCAAGCCTGTAGCAGGCTAGCAACAGCCGCACGAAATTATAAACATTATTCCAGTGATACCCCAGGACTAAGTGGCAACTCTGGTTAGCATCAGATATCTAGGTGTTCTATTGTATGTACATCAATCAATCAATAATGTATTCTCCTTTCTTGTTTACAGCTCCTTCCCAACGTTCAACAAGCTTTCCAGTGCCTCGACGGTAGAAATCACCTGAGTTCGTCTCGAAGAAATCGTCCAACCATGCCTTCAGTTTCACGTCATTACTGAACGAAACACCACGCATTTCATTCGAGAGGGATCGGAACAGATGGAAATCCCAAGGTGCCAAGTCGGAAAAATACGGAGGATGTGGCAGCACTTCCCAGCCAAGCGTTTGAATGACTCCCTCGGTCATATTGGCGATGTGGGGGCGGGCGTTGTAGTGTTGCAGAAGAACGCGCTATCACCGATCACTTACACATTTATATTGTTCTGTCTTTATATTTTCTCTCTTCCTGGTAAGAAAGTAGGCTACGTGCTTTCCTCCATCAATCATGATCAGTCAACAATGATGTGCATTTTGAGCTGTCACCCAGGTGGCAGATTCCCTATCAGTTGTTTACCTAGCCCTTTCTTAAACGTTTTCAAAGAACTTGGAAATGTATCGAACTTTTCCCTTCATAATTTATTGCAATCCCTAATTCATGTTCCTATAAACGATCCCTTCATAATTTATTGCAATCCCTAATTCATGTTCCTATAAACGATCCCTTCATAATTTATTGCAATCCCTAATTCATGTTCCTATAAACGAGTATTTGCCCCAATTTTCCCCCTTGAATTCCAACTTCATATTATGATCTCTCCTAGTTCTAAAAGCTCCGCTCAAGCTTATTCGTCTACTAATGTCATTCCACGCCATCTCTTCTCTGACAGCTCGAAACATACCACATAGTCGACCATCTCGTCTCCTTACTCCCAAGTCTTGCCAGCCCATTTTCGTAACACTACTCCTTTGTCGGAAATCACCCAGAACAAATCGTGCTGCTTTCCTTTGGATCTGTTTCAGTTCTCTTATCAATTAGTCCAGGTGTCGATACCATACACTGCAACCATATTCTGATTGGGGTCTTATCCGAGCCTTATACTCCATCTTCTTTAAACCCTTACTTCAACCCCTAAATACTCTCATAACCATGTGAAGAGATCTGTAACCTTTCCTAATAACCTCGTTAATACGATTACCCTAACCAATATCATTCCATCTTATCAGATATCTCTTTCATATTTGTTCATATTATTCAGTGAATTATTCTCCTACAAGCGCTTTAAGCCACAAATTTCCCCTTTTTTAAATGCTATTTGTCCGGGGTGTCGACCCATGTGGATCTTTCGCCCCTACTGCCACCGTATTGTATGAACCTGCGTGTAATTGGAATGGCGGTAGTGTGGAATGTTGTGTGTGAGGAAAGGAAGATTAAGGACGTCACAAACACCCAGTCCCCAGGCCAGGGATATTAATCATTACAATTAAAAACCCTGACCCGGCCAGGAATCGAACCCAGGGCCGCCTGGTGACAGGCGAACGCGTTGCCCCCTACACCGCGGGGCCGGACACACATTTGCCTTAATATTCTATTACTTCACTAAACTTATGCCTGTTGCTCACGGTAAAATTTTCTGTCAAATTTATTGCACAATAATTTAATTTTATGAAATTTCTGTTGCTCACGGTCAAATTCAAGTTTTATAAAACCTTTGATCAAATTTTTATAAAATAGGTCATGTTCTATTCCGTAAAATTAATTTTACGAAACGAGCCATTAGCGAAGCTGACATCACGATGATGCTGGCGCTACGTCGTGAGAAGATTGTGAAGCTCGATTGTAAACAAACAAAATGGCAGGATCCGGGTGGACTAAGGAAGCTGTTAAGTGTTTCACTGGACGAATACCAGAAATATCCTTGTTTGTACGAAGTTAAAACGTCACTTTACCACAACAGAAATGCAAGAAGAGAGGCAGAAAAACAATCGCCTAATTCTTATATGAATGCTGGTCATCTAACCTCAACTAATTTTCAACCAAGGACAGCAATCCTCTACCTTCTTCTCTTCTTTTGATTCAATCCCGAGTCCAGCATCTCCTGGCATTTCTTTTCTTCCTTTTTACCACTGTAGGCCTACAATATATAATTGCAGGTAAAGCAGCAAGTTTTGCTTTGTTTGTTGGGGCCATACTCTCAAACACACTGTAAGTTGAACAGCTGATTCTTGGTTTGAAAGTTTATTGATAGATGGCAACACATACACATCTCAATTTAGAAGTGAGTTCATAGATAACCATTCTGATGCTTCCACCGCTTCCACGGATTTTATAAAATAATTTTACCGTGAGCAACACAACTTGCTTTCACCAAAATTTTTTAAATTAATTGTACAACAAATTTTACGAAACATTTTACCGTGAGCAACAGGCATTATCATCATCATCATCATCTGTTTACCCTCCAGGTTCGGTTTTTCCCTCGGACATAGCGAGGGATCCCACCTCTACCGCCTCAAGGGCAGTGTCCTGGAGCTTCAGACTCTTGGTCGGGGGATACAACTGGGGAGAATGACCAGTACCTCGCCCAGGCGGCCTCACCTGCTATGCTGAACAGGGGCCTTGTGGAGGGATGGGAAGATTGGAAGGGATAGGCAAGGAAGAGGGAAGGAAGCGGCCGTGGCCTTAAGTTAGGTACCATCCCGGCATTCGCCTGGAGGAGAAGTGGGAAACCACGGAAAACCACTTCCAGGATGGCTGAGGTGGGAATCGAACCCACCTCTACTCAGTTGACCTCCCGAGGCTGAGTGGACCCCGTTCCAGCCCTCGTACCACTATTCAAATTTCGTGGCAGAGCCGGGAATCGAACCCGGACCTCTGGGGGTGGCAGCTAATCACGCTAACCACTACACCACAGAGGCAACAGGCATTATACTAGATGTAAAAACTGTTCTAGAGTTTCGAAATTCTAAATTCAAAGGTTTCTGGTATACACAGAGGCATCATGAACGAGCCAAATTCAGCAATGGTCATTCAGGGAGTTAAACTTATTTTAACCTTGTTTCAGATGACGAACAAAACGAAATTCCTCAGGACAATCGATCCAGTAGTCGACGAGGATTTTCATATTTTCACATTTGTCAACTTATCATGTTCTGTTCCCAGCTAACACGTCCCCTCTCTTCTCTGACCGTTTGCAAGATGAACAATTTCACATCCGTTAATGCACAATATCACCCTCCCTCACCCCCCCCCCTTCCTCAAACATGCGCGCATACATTTTCTACTAATTGACTGCACTGATATTGGCAGTACTGCAATAAATATTGACAAACGTTTAATTTCCTCATATGATCAATATGTGCAGTGAATATCATTATTCCTGTTCAGTTTTAATGCTCGTATTGTGCCAGACTGTAAAAGTACTAAGTCAAGAGAAGTTTGTTTAGTAAGTTTACATAAGATACTAGCGCAGGAGTCCGAGATTTGAATCCTAGTGACGTCGGGTAGGATTTTTGCTTGCACCATCACATAGAGGTAATCCGAAATTGAGCCTCGGTGTTTCGTTCCTGAGAAATACTTGCCTACTTAAAAAGGATTCTTCTTCTTTAAAATTGCCTGGAAGGCATCATAAATTACATCAAATCAAAACGCCTACACACAGTAACTGAAAACTTTCCATTATTATTATTATTATTATTGCCAGGCTGAGTAGCTCAGATGGTTGAGGCACTGGTCTTCTACCCCAACTTGGCAGGTTCGATCCTAGCTTGGTCCAGTTTTATTTGAAGGTGCTCAAATACGTCAGCTTCGCGTCGAAAGATTTACTGGCAAGTAGAAGAACTCCTGTGGGAGAAAATTCCAGCACATTTGCGCCTCCAAAAGCCGTAAAAGTTGTTATTGGTATTAAAGGCCGCCTCCAAGTGGGTGGAAGATGTCAAGAAGGGTGTGGAAGAAGTTGGAATTACACTAAAGGTAATAATAATAATAATAATAATAATAATAATAATAATAATAATAATAATAATAATAATAATAATAATAAATAATAATAGTAATAATAATAATAATAATAATAATGGCATGTGGCCTCCGAAGAGGCCTGGTCCAGGTTTTTCCAGTTGACTATAGGCGACCTGCGCGTCTGTGAGGATGGGGCCCTACTTATGATGAATTCTAATGATGAAGATGGCACACACACCCGGCCCCGAGCCATCGGAATTGACCAATGACGGTTAAAATTCTTGCCCCAGCTGGGAATTGAATCCGGGACGCCATTGACCAAAGGCCAGCACGCTAACCATTTAACCATGGAGCCGGACATACTACAGATGATCCACATTAGAAGAGAATTCAGATGGAAAGTCGACAGTCTAAAATCATTTGAAGAGAAACAGAAGCCACTAAAATGGAAACCCAGACGAATCATTTCCAAAGAGGAAAGAAAGATGAGAAGCGAAAGAATGAAGAGCTTCTGGGAAGTGAAGAAAAGAAAGGCCAAGAAGCCGTAAGTTCTATGTGGTCCACAATTGGCCAAGTTCGGAAACAAAACAAACATTGAATCGTTCTCCTCCTCCGTCAACTAATATCTCGGAGAGACATCTTGAGGGATGATCCCTGCAGCCAGACATAAAAATGTAAATAAGTACATCCCCTCTAATCAAACAAGTCATCCGTTCTTTATATTGCGTGCAGTATCTTGTGTTAGCACGCTCGCAGCTTGGACCTCCCTGTCTGCCCTCGCTGTCATGGCTGGTAGCACCGCAATGCTCAACACTTTGAATGGTGGAGTTTGAGTATTGTACTGCCTGACAATTGAAAGTCCCGATTCCACTGCATAAGCTTTGTAACGGTTAAATCACATGGAAAGCAGCGTAGCGAAGACCCAAACATTGTATCCCTTCCCACTCCCCCTCAACCCCAGCACTAGGCTATGACTACAGATCAGCTGATTCAAGTCCCTTCAAGCATCAGTAATCACAACGCAGATAACGTTGATGGAGACGAGACCGGCCCTTTTTTAATTTGTAAGCTATGTTATGAGTGGGGTGAGGTAACATTCGAGGAGTAGATAGGCTGAGTGTCCTTTTTTTCTCAGAATCTATTTAGAGATCGGGTTTCTGTTTTTAAACAACAGTATATTCGTAGGATGTCACTGTTGATAACCAGTATTGCCAACATAGCGGACTTCCCACTAACTCTGGCGGAATTAGAAGACTGTCTGCGGAGAAATATGTCATTTAGCGGACAGCGGATTTTGGGCGGAATTCTAAATTTATTATAGCGGAATTTAGTGTTTTATGCATTTTAAGTTTTCTAAAATTTGTACTCTAGTCTGTCTCCGAGCTATTCCGTATTTCTTTTCAGGAGCTAGCAGTTACATCAGGAAAACATGTTATTTGGATTTGATGTTATGAGATCATGGTATCATACATTTGTAATGCATGAGGGAAGGGTACTTATCTCTTAGTTGACGAATGACGACAGATAATGAAACTGTGAAAGAGTAGCATTTATATTTATGCTATGAAGGAAGACCCTTTAATGAACTGGCATGTTCTGTGTGTGGCCCTTGAGGTAGGGGATCCACCTAGTTTGCACCCGGCACTAAAACGCCTACAACTTTTAGCTCGCCGGCTCGCAGGCAGGGGGTTAATCCCAGTGAAACTCACAGATCAGGTGAGTGCAGACATTTACTTTTATTATTATTATTATTATTATTATTATTATTATTATTATTATTATTATTATTATTATTATTATTATGTCCGCCTCTGTGGTGTAATGGTTAGCGTGATTAGTTGCCACCCCCGGAGGCCCGGGTTCGATTCCCGGCTCTGCCACGAAATTTGAAAAGTGGTACGAGGGCTGGAACGGGGTCCACTCAGCCTCGGGAGGTCAACTGAGTAGAGGTGGGTTCGATTCCCACCTCAGCCATCCTGGAAGTAGTTTTTCCGTGGTTTCCCACTTCTCCTCCAGGCGAATGCCGCGATGGTACCTAACTTAAGGCCACGGCCGCTTCCTTCCCTCTTCCTTGCCTATCCCTTCCAATCTTCCCATCCCTCCACAAGGCCCCTGTTCAGCATAACAGGTGAGGCCGCCTGGGCGAGGTACTGGTAATTCTCCCCAGTTGTATCCCCGACCAAAAGTCTGAAGCTCCAGGACACTGCCCTTGAGGCGGTAGAGGTGGGATTCCTCGCTGAGTCCGAGGGAAAAGCCGAACCTGGAGGGTAAACAGATGATGATGATGATGATGATGATGATGATAATGATTATTATTATTATTATTATTATTATTATTCATTTTTATTGCTCATTATTTGAGATCGGATTTCTTGGCGGAATTTTAGCGGAATGCTAGTAGTATTTAGTGGAAATGTAAGTTGGCAACACTGTTGATAACACGTCTATGTCAACCACGGCCCACCGAGCAAGTGGTTGTGCGGTTAGCGTCACGTAGCTATCAGCTTGCATTCCGGAGATAGTGGATTCGAACCCTACTGTCGGCAGCCCTGAAGAAGGTTTTCCGTGGTTTCCCATTTTCACACCAGACAAATGCTGGGGCTGTGCCGTAATGAAGGCCATGGTCATTTCCTTCACCACACTCCTAGCCTTTTCCTATCCCATAGTCGCCATAAGAACTGTCTGTGTCGGTGCGACGTAAAGCCGATTGTAATCATAATAATAATAATAATAAAAATAATAATAATAATAATAATAATAATAATAAATGAAATAGCGTATGGCTTTTAGTGCCGAGAGTGTCCGAGGGCAAATTCGGCTCACCAGATGCAGGTCTTTTCTTTCTCTGCGCCCGTAAACGACCTGCGCGTCGTGATTAGAATGAAATGATGATGAATACGTTACATACTAAACCCAGCCCCCCGTGCCAGCGGAATTAGCCAATTATGGTTAAAATTCCTGAGCCTGGCGGGGATCCAACCCAGGACCCCTGTGGAGCTGGACATAGTAATAATAATAATTGATACGAACTTTCCGTGGAGCACGTAGTTGTAAGAATGGGGGTGCATGAATGTGTGGACAGAGAAAAGATCAAATCTTAATTTAAAACTTTAAGATTTGAAATTTGATTTCTTTCCTTTTTTTCACTTTTTCATATTTTAAACTGTGTTGAACAATTACAAATAACAGTTGGATAGACAGAAGTGTAGCTGTTCGGCTCATATAACAATAGTTATTGTACACCTAAAAACGATCGGGTACAATAGATATAATGATTTGTTAAAGAGATGAGTTAGGTACGGTATCTCAAACGTTACACTATTACCAAGAGCACTACTGCTCTATTCAATTACAAGTAAAGAGAAGGGGCTCCAAAATTTACTACATTCGAAAGAGCGTCTTTGCTCCACACAATTAACTTGGAGACTACTCTCCAAAATTTGCAAGATTCAAGCCTCTGCAAGGCACATTCTAACTTTTACATTAAGTCAAATACAAACAGATTTTACATTCGAAAGAGCGTCTTTGCTCCACACAATTAACTTGGAGACTACTCTCCAAAATTTGCAAGATTCAAGCCTCTGCAAGGCACATTCTAACTTTTACATTAAGTCAAATACAAACAGATTTCACTGTCATGTTCGCTCGACAGTCTAAGGTACATATCTATAAGAATAGTTAAACATTAACAGAGGGAATAAGTGCCAATTCTACTTGGCCTTAGTGGAAAAAAAAAGAAATGATTTAATATGTCGGCCGTAAACCAAAATGTTAGGAGGCGAAGTCTTGCACTCCTTTGAAGTTCACTTGAAAATTCTTAAAACCATATGTGGGTTTATGGCCCGAAGTTATAGAGGCTAGCCTATACTACAGAGGTGACTAGATGGAGAGAAAATTTTAAATTACAAAAGGAAGAGATAAATTTTAAAATTTACGAAATCAGTCATCCCAATACCCAGTTGAATAGGAATTAAAAGAGGGTTCATATTCTTTATTCCCTAAGTTAGAATAAGGTCTTTAGACTTGTTTGAAAATTGACATTCAAATTTACATAACGAAAGAATTTTGAAACCTTCCCCTTAAGTCAGCTTTCTGAGACTATCACATAATAAAAAGATGTCTGCCATTACCTTGGGCTGGTGGACCTTCCGACGATAGGCGACACTTGCCCCCTGCCTCCGACACACTCTAAACCTATTGACTGGAGCAATGGAAAAGACAACATGGCCCTAAAGGTCCAAGCTTTTATAGAGGAGAGGCAAGTTCCAGAACTCTCTGGGCCAAAGCCCTGTGCACACCCACAATTTTTATTAGTTAATTTAATTAAAATCCTAAATTCCCGATTGGTCGAAAATTTTGAAGAAAAAGGAAGAGATGCCAGTGCTAGTAACCTAAAAACACAGATAAGAATCTACAAATATTACAGTTTTGCAAACTTAGAAACTGAAAATTTCTTCGAAAATTAATTGTTCGTCTTCCCACCAGAGGGGGCACAAACGTCGACAGTAGAGACATCTGAAGACAAAGTTCGAAACTTCTTCTGAAATAAGTTTCACTGTTCATATAACAGATGGCCTTATAAAAAGCGCTCTGGTACAATAATAATAATCATAATTATACATATTTCAGGGGTTCCTATAGCCAGAAGAAACAGCACTGGACGGCTGAAAATAAGGAAGCTGTAAGCAAGAGAATGAAAGAATAATGGCGCCAAAGAAAATTGAAATCATGAAGAAGAGTTATTTACGTGGTCCATAGTTGGCCTAAGTCGATTATGTTTTCGTTTTCTTTTTCTTTTTTAAAATTTGCTTTACATCGCACAGACCAGATAAGTCTTATGGTGACTATGGGATTGGAAAGTACTAGGAGTAGGAAGGAAGCGACCGTGGCCTTAATTAAAGAACAGCCCCAGCATTTGCCTGGTGTGAAAATCATATTTAGGACTGCCGACAGTGGGGTTCGAACCCACTATCTCCCCGATGCAAACTCTCAGCTGCGCGTCCCTAACCGCACGACCAACTCGCCCGGTAATAAGAATAAGAAGAATAACGTTATTGGTTTTACGTCTTGCTGACTACTCTTACGGTTTTCACAAACACCCAGGGGCCGGAGAGTTCGTACCTCAAGAGTTCATCTGCAATACAATAAATATACTGGCATGAGGCTAGCGTATTTTAGCACCTTCAAATACCAGCGAAATGAGCCGGAATTAAATCTTCAGAAAACTAGCCTTCTACCATCTGAGCCACTCGAGCCGACAGGGGTTACTAATGGGTTACGTGAAGAATATCCTTGAGGTTAAGGTGTTTCAATGCTGTTGGTGGTAAGACAGGTCGAAAGCGACGAGAAAGACAATGGGGTGTGTATTAGGCAGGCTGCCCAGGTGCTGTATATATCCGAGAAGCACGGTCAGCTGTCTATAGTCGAGAGCGAGAAGGCAGAGATATCTATTTGTAGGCCCTTATGCAAAATTAATGACTGATCATCACGAATTCATATCTCCCCACCAGGAGGCTTTCAACATAAACAGTTATTTGTGAGTCAGTATCTAACTTGCTGGACGAAAACGAGTCGCAGAGAGTGTTAAAAATCTCAAGAGATTAGTAAATATTTGAAGAACTAGTCATCATTCAGCTTGCTACCTTCCGTCAACGTACTGTGCTTTCACTGACGTCTAGTATAATAGCACAGGCTAGGAAGGCTAATGAAGGAGTCGTAAATAAGATTTTCACTGAGTAGAACATCGTGGTTAGCTCTATGTTCGCCCTCCTGGAAATTAAATTTGTATTTAATTTCTTTTGACTGGATAAATCCAAGGGCCATGAACCCCTCCATAATTTCCTAAATTTCATGACTTCCTGACAGGGAATTAAATCTAAATATTTTATATGGCTTAAATTCGCCATTATTTCTAATACCTTTTCTTCAAATTAAGCGCAGTTTGAGTATAAAAGTACCCATGGCTACTTACTCTACACTTACCTCTTGTCTTTTTTTCCGTAACACGTTGAAGGTTTTCGTCGACGAAAAGATGGAAAGTATGGCCTACTAGGATCACTAGCGTCATTCGGGAGATAGTGGGTTTGAACCCCTGAAGATGGTTTTCCGTGGTTTCCCAGTTTCACACCAGACAAATGCTGGTGCTGTACCTTAATTAGGGCCACGCCCACTTCCTTCCCACTCCTAGCCCTTTCCCATCCCATCGTCACCGTAAGCCCTATCTGTGTCTCTCTCCATTCTCTCCATTCGCACGAAGTGTTCACGTTATGAAAACACTTGCGACGGTGTCCCGACCCACCTACTCAATTTTTGTTCATTTTCGAACCACCTCATTGCCCCCCTACCTTAGTGAAGTCTTGATTCCGAACAAGCCAGGTAGGTTTTCTTAAAAAGAGTCAATGAACACAAAATGTGAACATTACAATAATGGAAAGGACTCCTTTTATATTTTTAAATTATTGCAACCCATCTGTTCAGTACCCAGACCGCCTGGTGGCCATGATCGTTAAGGCGCTGAAGTCTAAACAGTCTGACACCGAGGTTAGCCGTTTCGAGCCCCGATGGTCGAAAAAGTTTTCACCATCAGAATGTTGGCGGGCAGGGTAGGGGAGATGGTGGAATTCAGTTTCTAATCACTTGATTGCCGGCCAGATACCTGTATTAAATTCCAAACCTCTCCACAGTGCTCATTTGGAGTGAGGGCACATGACGCAGTTGATGGTGATTCGTCCGTCGGACGTTAAGACTTGAGCAGACCCCTTGGTGCTATTCTACAGGAGTATGCTATGTGCCGGCACCGGGTTTCGCCCTCTCCCTTCCTACTATAATAGATCACGTCATTCATTTTATCTCATTAGCTCCTCTGATGAGGTTAACGTTGGGAAGGGCATCCGGTTAGAAAAACACGCCACGACAGATTCATCTCGCCTCATACCCAACCCCGTTGATAAACAGGAAAAATGGTTCGACAATCAAAAACAAAACAAACATCTGTTCAGTACCTCTTTGAGAATTACAGTCACCAAGTATTCTTAGAGCTAGGATTGCCCAGTTTGTATGATACAGCTTCTTAGGCTTTCAGGTCTTTCAGAGATATTTATTTCGATAGAGGAAATTGAAATATTTTGCTAGGTATATTTTACTTTAACATCGCATGGTCACCCTAAGACTTCTCTGTGTCGATGTGATGGGAAGGAAGTGACCGTGGCCTTAATTAAGGTACAACCCCATAATTTTGTCTGGTGCAAAAGTTGGGAAATACGGACATTACATTTCCAGGTCTACCAACAGTGGGGTTCGAACCCCCTATCTCCCGAATCGCGCAGCCAATTCACTAGATATATATGAGGTTATTATTTTTATAATCTCGCTTTTCTCACACCTGTGAGGTCGCGGGTCTAAACTGTGTCGAACATGTGGATTTGGTCCTGTTTTACCGCGGGGTGCCCTTCCTGACGCCAACCCTATGTGGAGGAAAGTAATCACGATTGCATGTCCCAGTGGTAGTTGGTAGTGTGGTGTGCTGTTTGAATATGAAGAGGAGAGTGTTGGGGCAAACACAAACAACAAGTCACCGAGCCGGAAGAATTAATCAGACGATATTCAAATCACCGACCCGGCCGGGAATCGAACCCGAGTCCCTCTGAACCAAAGGCCTCAGCGCTAACCATTCAGCCAAGGAGTCGGACTATTATGATTATGATTATTATTATTATTATTATTATTATTATTATTATTATTATTATTATTATTATTATTACTGGGATCATCGTGGACCAGAGGATAAAGAACTGGTAGGGTTAAACAGCTGGATAAAGCATACACCAAACTTTAAATTTTGATTATACTTTCTGAATAATATTTTCTGTTCTTTACTGATCACTAACAAGAACAACAATTAAGTTTTAACAAGAAATAAATAGTTTAGAAAAATATAGTTACAAAACAACAAGCAAGCTTTAGAGCTTAGTATGCGACCATGGGAGACGAATCTCCCATTTTATCACACTTTACAAAAGTCCTGGTTTCATGAATCTCATGAGGCTTGCGCCTCTGTTGGCATAATTTTGAAGCAAAAGCTTAGATTTTACATATATACGATAAAGAAGTTTGGAACTTCCAAAACAACGTTACATAAGAGAAGGGTCTCGAAACCTGAACTTCACACACACAATATCTCATTGATACAGCTGACCAAGAATAGACTTCAGAATTTTTAAGCATTTCAAAAAAGCTGAACAGCTTTTATATTAACTCTTGCTGCCCTTACTCATTAGGAAAGCATAACACCACACTGAATTAGAAGGATCCAAAAACAGTTTCAGAAGCTCATACGAAACGGCCAAGAAATGGAGAACAAAATTTAAATGGAAAGGCCGAGAACAATGGGTAACTACTACTACTAAAATCTTTTCATTCCTCCCCTGAAGGGGGAGTCGGGCCTCCCGTTACAAGATGATATCGGTATTATTATTATTATTATTATTATTATTATTATTATTATTATTATTATTCAATTCTCTAATGATTGTCGCTTGATTGTAGTTGATTTGTTATGTATATATGTGTATGTAGATTAACATTAGAGACATGTAAAGTGAGAGTTGCTGTATGAAGTCAGATGTCGATGTATTGTGTGAAATAACTTCTGACATTGCAGCATGTGCAATACTGCTTCCGTAACTGCCGAGTCATCGCTCTGTCATTGTGTGCATTTAGCGATGAGCTCATTTTTAGGAAACACCTACAGCCGCCCCAGGCAATTTCACCATAGTATGTAACATTTGTAGCCGGGTGGGAGTAACATCATAGTTATTTTTGGAGTTTGCGTAGGTGTTTCAACTAATGGCTATATAAGCTGACCGTATATTATAGCGTCAGTCATTTGGATGAAGGAATTGAACGGAGAGACTTGCCATGAAGTCATACGGATGGAGAGACTTGTCAAGGAGTGTTGTAGTGAGCAGTCATCTGGATGGAGAAGCAGCAGTCACATGGATACTTAGTCGCCAGTCACCATATGGATTAAATGTTCGGAGTGCGAATCTAATTTCAAGCCATGCTATATCTCGTCAGTGAAACAAAAAGAATACATCACCAAATTAGGCTTGAGACACCTACAGCAGACACCAACTCAAAATGAATACGTCGTAATTACACTCAAATTGTTGAAGGTACAGTCAAGTGAACAGTGAGGGATAAATTCCTTGTACAACTTTTAATAATGTCCGATCAAGAGGAATTCAAATTTAATGCCTAGTTTCTTTCAGTTGTAATGTCATTGTTTTATATTCTAATCTGTTTTATCGCAGCAAGTCGTACTTTTTTTTTGAAATAATTTAAAGAATACGTTTTGTTCTATCAAAATAATGTATCGTTTTATTTCAATGGTAGAATTAGATAACCTCAAATGTAATGGGGAAACAAAACGACAATCTCCTTTTCCTAGAACCTATATGTTATGCTGTATAAGTAAGCTTATCACCCCACACCCTAGAGATATTCAAGACTCTCATTCTATTATTGTTGAAATGAGTTGTAGGTGTCGCCCATCAAATATTGTATGTGTAAGTAATCAGGTAAGAACTAAGTGTGAGCACAAGGTCCGACGATTGAGTATTTTATTTAATGAATATTTCAATTGAATATTTTAATATAGTTTTATATTTTTATATGTGATTGGGTGAGTTACACCTCTTCGACGGTAATGGAATGGCGTATGGCTTTTAGTCCCGGGAGTGTCGAGGACACGTTCGGCTCGCCAGGTGCAGGTCTTTTGATTTGACTCCCGTAGGCGACCTGCGCGTCATGATGATGATGATGATGATGATGATGATGATGCCCCCGTGCCAGCGAAATTAACCAATGTTGGTTAAAATTCCCGATCCTGCCGAGAATCGAACACGGGACCCTGTGACCAAAGGCCAGCACGCTAACCATTTAGCCATGGAGCCGGACTCTTAGACGGTGACGCCGTCTCTCAGGCCGGGAGATTTGTGACGGTGAAGGAGATGCTCGGTGAAGGTGAGGGAGTTGGCAGCCGTGGCCTATACTGGGAAATGCACCTTAGTGCATGAGAATGGAAGAGCACGAAAAACCATTCTAAGGACAACTGACGGTTGGGGCCAGCCGTGAGGTCCAGCCCTGTCCCGTCTCCCGAATGTAGAGGCGTAGAGCACGGTAGAGCAACGGTAGAGCCGTGGCCAGCGCTCGTCTGCTCGGTTGGCCGGTCACAGTGCACAGCTGTTGGACCACGGACCAGCCGTGGCCACTTACGGACCGAGACTCACTATGCGTCTACCGACCCAACAATGGGTAAAAGAGGCCAAACCCACTCAAGCACTCCCAGCGTCAGCCGCTTATAAGCGCCATCCAAGTTCGTGTGTTCATTACAGATTGCGTCAACTGCTTATAAGCGTCAGAAGTTTATAGATACTTCTGACAACTATTGGCCTTATCTTGCAATAATTTTGCCACGGTAGAGCAACGATAGAGCCGTGGCCAGCCCTCGTCTGCTCGGTTGGCCGGTCAGAGTGCACAGCTTTTGGACCACGGACCAGCCCTCACAAGCGGGATTACGCTCCGTCCGCAGACAGTCTGAAAACCTACATGTTACAATATATCTAATAAAAGGATATGCCTTACATTAAAACTAAGATAATCGCGACACAACCTAATAGTTACGTGGTTTGGGGGAACGCTAGAATCTTCCCATCGCCACACATAGATAAGTTCACATATTACTTAAAGTTCAATCTCATACCTTACATCACTGCCCCAGCCAGCCCGCCGTCTCTTAGGTGGAGAACCTCAGTTATTATTATTATTATTATTATTATTATTATTATTATGATTATTATTATTATTATTATTATTATTATTATTATTATGTTCGTCCCTGTGCTATAGCGGTTAGTGTGGTTAGCTGCCACCTCCGGAAGCCCGGGTTCGATTTCCGGCTATGCCACAAAATTTGAAACGTGGTAGGAGGACTGGAACGGGGTCCACTCAGTCTCGGGAGGTCAACGAGGTCAACTAAGTAGACGGAGTTCGATTCCCAACTCAGCCATCCTCGAAGTACTTTTCTGTGTTTTCCCACTTCTTATCAAGGCGAATACCGGGATGGTACCTAACTTAAGGTCAAGGCCGCTTCCTTCCCTCTTCCTTGGCTATCCCTTCCAATATTCTCATCCCTCACAATGCTCCTGTTCAGCATATCAGGTGAGGCCGCCTGGGCGAGGTACTGGTTCTCCTCGCCAGTTTTATCCCCGATCAAATGTCTCATGCTCCAGGCCTCTGCCTTTGAGGCGGTAAGGGTGAAATCCCTCGCTGAGTCCGGGGGGGGGGGGGCGAATCCAACCCTGGAGGAAGAACGGATTAAATAACAAAAATATTAAAAAGACAAATTATTCTGTATTATTACCATTGATCAAAGATAACCGGGTTCACTATCACCATGAAAGTTATCCTTGAACAATATCTACGTGAACCTACATTAATGAACGTAACAGCAGAACTGGATTAATACTGGATTAGAGAAAGTTTTAAAAGCTTCTTAATTTATTGCAGTAATCTCCAAACTTCTTCACCAAGTTCAAAAATTAATACTCAGCGCGCACTTAATTGTTCCAGGTTCCTTGTTTATGAACAGCACGAATGTGATGAAATTTTTATCGCTATTTTAGTATTAAGTAGGTACATGTACTCCTAATACCTGTAGAGCAAAGTTGGTTAAACTGTTATCTTCGTAAGTATGAAGAAAAAATTCCAGCACACTCAGTTCTCTTGATGAAGCCTCACCAGAGGAGTAAGAATGGGAAGGAAATTTCTTAATCGACTAATAAACATACCAAAGCACTAATTCTTTCTTGAATAATTTAAGAGCACTAAAAATATAAACTTTTCAAAATATCCATGGAGCTCACAATGACCTAAACATTTTTAGAACTGCCCTCATAGGATGAAAGTTGTTTTTACGCTGATAACTTCTTGGATATAAGTTAGTGTAGTGTGGTACGCAGGTATATATGTTTTTTAGGTCATCAGCATTCCATGCCTCCCTATCCTGTAATAACTTGCTTTTCATTTCTACATTCCAAATGTATGCTATATTCAATGAAGTCTGTTTGTCATGTCAGTAGCTTGGTGCAGCTCATCCCGCTATACTTACCTCAAGACAGAGCGATTTGACTGCGTGGCTCGAGACGCGTAGCTGTTAGATTGCATTCGGGAGACGGTGGGTTCAAACCCCGCTGTAAATAGCCATGAGGATGTTTTTTCGTGATTTCCCATTTTCGCACCAGGTAAATTCTGGAACTGTACCTTAATTAAAGCCACGGTCGCTTCTCTCCCAGCCCTACCGCTACCCTATCCCATCGTCGTCATAAGACCCGGCTGAGTTGGTGCAATGTTAAAGAAATAGAAACTTTTCGTCAAAATTTAACTGAAAATGTCCTCGGAATCTTAGGTTGTGCCCTGTCAGTCTTGCTCCTCTTTTTTGCTATATTTATCCAGATCGTCCTCCTATTACCAACTCGATTCGTCTCTCTTCATTTGTAATCCGAGCGACCCATCCCACCTTCAGCATTCTTATGTAACATAACACTTTAAAAGCCTGGATTATCTTTTTTCTCTCCCTCTTTTAGTTATTGCTCATGTATCACCTCCATATAAGGCTACATTCAACAAACAAGTCTTCAGAAACATCGCTCTAATACATTATATGAAAGCTTGAATTAAGCAAATTTCTCTCTCCATGCTTGTGTTACTGTGCATGTTATATCCTACTTGCCGAGCCGAGTAGCTCAGACGATTGAGGCACTGGCCTTCTGACCCCAACTTGGCAGGTTCGATTCAGGCTCATTCCAGTGGTATTTGGAGGTGCTCAAATACGTCAGCATTCTGTGGGTAGATTTGCTAGCACGTAAAAGAACTCCCGTATGTATGTTGTATGTTGGGTATTCAGCCCGAAGGCTGGTTTGATCCTCTGCAGCTTCGCCAACAGCTGTCATAAATAGCCTAGGCGTCACTGAAAAGGCGTACTAGGGAAATGAGGAGTGAGGTAGTTTCCCGTTGCTTTCCTCACCGAGCCAGCCGTTGATATTACATATCAGTCTGCCAAGCCCACTGAAATGCATGCACCAACCGACGCGCTGGACTAAATTCCGGCACCTCAGCGTCCCCGAAAACCGTAAAAGTAGTTAGAGGGACGTAAAGCCAATTGCATTATTATATCCTCTTTGCTTCTGCTTCTGCTGTACGACTGCTTGGCTGAATTGTCAGCGTCGTCGCCTTCGGTTCAGAGGATCCCGGGTTCTATTTCCGGTCGGGTAGGAGAATTTCACCTTAAATGGTCAATTCCCATGGCACGGCGACTGGGTATTTGTACTGTCTCCAACATCCCTACAACTCACACACCTCCACCACAATAACATGCAGTTTCCTATACACGACAGATGCCCCCCTCCCTCGTCGGAGGATCTGCCTTACAAGGGCTGCACTAGGCTACAAACAGACACACGAAATTATTATAGTTATTCTACTACCTAATTAAGAATATTCATACCGAGCGAGTTGGCAGCCCGGTTACGGTCACGTAGCTGTGAGCTTGCATTCGGGAGATAGTGGGTCAAACCCCATTGTCGGCAGCCCCGAATATCGTTTTCCCTGGTTTCCCATTTTCACACCAGGCAAATGCTTGGATTGTACCTTAACGCTTCGGTCGCTTCTTTCCAACTCCTAGCCCTCTCCTATCCCATCGTAGTATTAAGATCTATCTGTATCGGTACGACGTAAAGCAAATTGTAAAATAATCATAATAATAATAATAATAATAATAATAATAATAATAATAATAATAATAATAATAATAATAATAATCTGCGTTAAGATATTTCTTAGTCTAATATATCCAGCATCACCTGACTTTATTCAACACTGTATCCCACTCAGTTTTAGATTTACTGCTTGCTTGTTGTTTAAAGGGACCTAACATCTAGGTCATAGGCCCTTTAGATTTACTTGTTTTCATTTTGTTTGTTTTCATCTGGGTGAATACCGACAAAAGAGCAGCGTTACAAAAATGTTGCAAAGTTTGGGATGGGAAGACTTTGGAGAAAGGAAACGAAGCTGCTCGACTAAGTGGTATGTTCCGAGCTGTCAGTGGAGAGACGGCGAATGACATTAGCAGACGATAAGTTTGAGTGGTTCTTCAAAAGTAGAAAAGATCACAATGTGAAGATAAAGTTGGAATTCAAGGGGCTAATATTTATTTATAGGAAGGGGCTTTAGGGGTTGGTATAACTTACCAAGGGAGATGTTCAATAAATTTCCAGTTTCTTTGCAATCATTTTAGGAAAAGGCTAGGTAAACAACAGATAGGGAATCTGCCACCAGGGCGACTGCCCTAACTGCAGATCGGCAATGACTGATTGATCTGGTTCTTCTTCTCCAGGGCCGTGTCCATATCATGCAGATATTTATCCACATATTCTGCTGACTGAGTTAACAATATCAAATGAAAGTCTCAGAGTCTTGATGCCCTCTCCTTGAAGGTTTACTCCCGTTCCAAATTCCTATTTGATTTCCATTACCAGCTGTTCTATATAAATACTGAAACGGTGGAGGCACAAATTGCAGCTCTGCCACACTCCTCTCTGCATAGCTGCTTCATTTTAGCATCGCTCAGTTCTTATCATTTCAATAATAAATAATAATGCCATTGTTGTTGCGTTCCAATAACTACTTTTACAGTTTTCGTAGACGTCGAGGAGCCGGAATTTTGTCACGCGGGAGTTCTTTGGCATGCCAGTAAATCTACCGACAAGGGGCTGACGTACTTGAGCACCTTCAAATACCACCGGATTGAACCAGGATCGAACCTGTCAACTTGGGGTCAGAAGGCCAGTGCCTCAACAGTCTGAGCCACTCAGTCCGACCATTCCGGAAAAATGAAAAATACTGGGCTGATTGAAAGAAAAGGTACCAGAAACTAATAATGCTTAACCTGGTCCGTAGCAGATCCGAACAAAAAACATTTAAAAAATTAAAACCACCACTACCACCACTTTGCTACAGTTTATATTTAATTTTGAAATACCGGGCGAGTTGGCCGTGCGGATAGAGGCGCGCAGCTGTGAGCTTGCATCCGGGAGATAGTTGGTTCGAATCCCACTGTCGGCAGCCCTGAAAATGGTTTCCCGTAGTTTCCCATTTTCACTCCAGGCAAATGCTGGGGCTGTACCTTAATTAAGGCTACGGCCCTTCCTTCCAACTCCTAGGCCTTTCCTATCTCATCGTCGCCATAAGACCTATCTCTGTCGGTGCGATGTAAAGCCCCTAGCAAAAAAATATTAATTCAACAGGTGCTATTTTAGCTCTGTCTGAAGGTCTGTATTACATGTACACAGTGTATTCTACAAAACCTAAGAGCCGTACACCTTCGCTTGAGGATGGTTTGACCGAGAAAACTTAATACGAGTGTTGGGGCAAAACTCATGACAACTAATATTATCCCTCAGTGTGCGGGATCTACCAGGAGCCTTAACGATCATAGCCACCTGGTGGCTAACTAGAAAGTATATCGGAGACTAAAGAATGAAGTAGATAGAAAGTGCAAGAAATGGCTGAAAGAGAAGTGTAAATATGCTGAAGGTTATGGTTATAGGAAAGAACTGGCGAAGTTAGGGACCTTGTCCCTATCTTACTTTTAACCAGGTAGATGTTACCATAGAGAATAATCAAATAAACTTTTAGATAAAGGGAAAACTAGATGCGTGAATATTTAGAATTATGGAAAATGTCTTCGGCGGAAAGAAGACAGGAGATAAATATGGTGGCAACAAATTAAATAACAGGTATTGAAATAGATTAAATGCACCGGAAAAAGAGAAGGCTGTCGTTTATGATGATATAGGAGACTTAATTCTACAGTCAGTATTTGACAGAGCAGCGAGAAAGCTAAGTAGGAACAAGACACCTGGAGTTGATGATATACCCACAGAATTACCGACTCTTTCAGATTATCTCTCCTAGCCCTCTAGAGCGAGGGGTAGGTTTCCGGACCCAGTGCAATGATCCTCTTCCGGTGCTTTTGGTTTGACTTATGACCTGATGTTCCCCGACTGCCTTGGGAATGAACGGACATCGTGAAACTATTCTGTTCACTGTTTGATATGTATTACACAGGAAAAGTGCTTTCTTAATTCAAAAGGAATGTTATTAACTTATCCCAACTCCTAAGAAACCAGATGCTGATATTCGTGAATGCTACAACAGTGTTAGTTCAGCAAGTCATGCTTGAAAATTGAGTCACTTATTATATACAGTGGTTCATGGTGTGGGTTACCGTAGTCGCGTCCTATAATAGTTCGTGAACACAACCTAAATACTTGAAATTATCGACCTGTTCTAGCTTTGTATCACCAATCTGACATTCAGTTCTGTTGAATTTCTTACCTACTGACATCAATTTAGTCTTCGAGAGGCTAATTTTTATACCATACTCATTGCACCTATTTTCAAGTTCCAAGATATTAGACTGAAGGCTTTCAGCACAATCTGCCAGTAAGACCAAGTCGTCATTTTATAGCTTTCAGCAGGTGATCCATGTAAACTGCGAACAGCAAAGGTGAAAGATTACAGCCTTGTCTAACCCCTGTAAGTACCCTGAACCAAGAACTCATTCTACCATCAATTCTCACTGAAGCCCAATTGTCAACATAAATGCCTTTGATTGATTTTAATAATCTACCTTTAATTCCATAGTCCCCCAGTATGGCGAACATCTTTTCCCTCGGTACTCTGTCATATGCTTTCTCTAGATCTACGAAACATAAATGCAACTGCCTATTCCTCTCGTAGCATTTTTCAATTACCTGGCGCATACTGAAAATCTGATCCTGACAGCCTCTCTGTGGTCTGAAACCACACTGGTTTTCATTCAACTTCCTCTCAACGACTGATCGCACCCTCCCTTCCAAGATGCCAGTGAATACGTTGCCTGGTATACTAATCAATGAGATACCACGATAGTTGTTGCAATCCTTCCTGTTCCCTTGCTTATAGATAGGTGCAATTACTGCTTTTGTCCAATCTGAAGGTACCTTACCAACACTCCACGCTAATTTTACTACTCTATGAAGCCATTTCATCACTGCCTTCCCACTATACTCCACCATTTCAGGTCTAATTTCATCTATTCCTGCTGCCTTATGAAAATGGAGTGTATTTACCATCCTTTCCACTTCCTCAAGCATAATTTCACCAACATCATTTTCCTCCTCCCCATGAGCTCGGCTGTTTGCAACACCACCAGGATGATTTCCTTTTACATTGAGAAGATGTTCAAAATATTCCCTCCACCTCTCCAGTGATTCCCTGGGATCTATTATGAGTTCACCTGAATTACTCAAAACACTGTTCATTTCCTTTTTCCCTCCCTTCCTAAGATTCTTTATTACTGTACAGAAAGGTTTCCCTGCTGCTTGACCTAGCCTTTCCAGGTTATTACCAAAATCTTCCTATGACTTCTTTTTGGATTCAACAACTATTTGTTTCGCTCTGTTTCTTTCATCTACGTACCAATCCCTGTCTGCCTCGGCCCTTGTTCGGAGCCATTTCTGATAAGCCTTCTTTTTACGTTTACAGGCTACTCTCAATTCATCATTCCACCAAGATGTTTGCCTTTTCCCATCTTAACACACAGTTGTTCCTAGGCATTCCCTTGCTGTATCTACTACAGCATCCCTATATGCCACCCATTCACTTTCTATATCCTGAACCTGCTTACTGTCTACTGTTCGAAACTTCTCACTAATCATATCCATGTACTTCTGTCTAATTTCCTCGTCCTGGAGACTTTCTACCCTTATTCGTTTGCAGGCAGATTTCACTTTATCTACCCTAGACCTAGAGATACTTACTTCACTACAGATCAGACAGTGGTCTGTATCATCGAAAAATCCGCGAAAAACTCGTACATTCCTAACAGATTTCCTGAATTCAAAGTCTGTTAAGATATAGTCTATTATGGATCTGGTACCCCTAGCCTCCCATGTGTAGCGGTGAATAGCCTTATGCTTGAAGAATGTATTCGTAACTGCTAAACCCATACTATCACAGAAGTCCAGCAAACGCTTCCCATTCCCATTAGCTTCCATACTGAACCCGCATGGGTTGGATCATTGGCATAAAATAATATAAATTAGAGAAATTACAGGAGAATGGAGTGAAATTACAGTAGGGACCGGATGTGTGTTGAAATTCCGTTGTCTGAGCTTCAAGCTGGAGTACACGTGTCGAGGTCATTGGATGGCGCAATATAAAAGCTATGGAATGTTCCACTCATAAAGGGGAAAGGAAGTGTGATCGAGTTACTTGGATTTAAGTTGGCAGCCTTTCTGTGCAACAAATCAGCGTACAGTATGTTCGAGGAGAAGGGGAAAAGAAATATGGCCGCCAGTGTAAATGCCCTCCAATAATGGATAAAATTTCGCCAAGGACAACGTACAATTAATTTTAGGCTTCCAGTTAAACGAGAATTTAAGACGATGTTCTCCATATAAACTATTGTGACCAATAAAGGTGGTTATACCCAAGAGGATATTGCACCACTGATAAGGGGATTTCCCTGTGTGTCGGTGTGCCGGAAGAAAGCCACGCGCTGCTGTGCGATTCGGAACGGGATAGAAGGATGGTGCATGGCGCTTGTCACTCGTAGAAATCTTGAGCATTTTCTTAGCCTGATAATTGTAATAGCCTCAAAGCATAACTGAATCCGACGCATCTTACTTTCACGTATATAATGGGAGTGAAGGAATAGTACCAAAATATTAGCTGTAACGAGGTAACGAGGTCCGGAGTGATTTCGAGCATTGGGACGCTTTACCGTGTCGCGAGTCGTATATCGCAGAATATTGCAGAGACTGAGTGGTTTTTGTTTTTCTCAGTGATTGTATCAATAATAGTGAAAAGTGTATCTATAAGTAACCCACGTATATGTTGTTTGTGATTATAGTGTGATAACAATTGTGAAGCAGTGTAAATAAAAAATGCCAGCAAGTATGAAGAACATGGATACCCAGGAAGGCATTAGTACAAATGTTAAAGTCACCAGTATGATGCACTAAAACTCCACCATGGGGCCTACCTGAGATTCCAGATGTTGTATAGCTGAACGGGATGCCACCGAAACTGATAAGTACCGCCTTATTCATTATATATCACCTATGCACGTTCAATTGTTAACATGTAAAAAATTTTTCTTTTCCTTGTATGAAAGTTCATTTTTATATTTCTTTTTCTGCTGTGGCAAAGGGTAGCTAGTTGTAGGGAATAACATATGATATACTGATGCCTGGGGGGAAGTAATTTTGTGTAGAATAAGATTCGTGTGTGAATATGATCTTTTTCAATACCTTGATTACGTGTGTGGAAATATGATTTGCATAGTGCGTGATCTTCAGATGTGATATCCGTGTGTGTGTAAATACTTAAGTAAGATAGACGGCATTCAGTATGAGTTAATAATCCTAGGAATATGGAAATAGTCATGGCCTGTGCATGATAGTATGTTAAGATCATCCAGAAAAATCATTGGTGTTGTGAAGAGTCGAACCTGGGCCGCTGGCGCACATTACAGTGAGATTTTAGGGTCCGTTTTTATCAGTCAGTAACCTGTATATTTTGACCATTAGACGGAATGTGCTGTCAGGAAATAATAATCTGTCATATAATTCAAGTGAGTTTTAGGAATATAGTTTCGAAGTTAGGCCTTTAAGAGACACATACCAGTCGTGGGAAACGAACCGATGATACTGTGAAGTGTAATATGAAATATATAGAGCCGGCAAATTGATAAGTGTTTCTTGAGATGATGTGAAATCCAGGAGAAATGTACGAATTAAATAATGAGATATGTAGAATGTGTAAGGTACATTGAAAAGCGCTAAATGCTTCAGAATGATTGTTGCTGTTAGCCCGGGAGGCCAAGTGATTAGTAAGATAATTTAAAAGAGATATGGATTTAATTAGAACGGAGAGATCATTTTGTGTCCACATAAATTTTGCCGTGTCAGTGGAGATAGCAGATGTGAGTTACGTGCGGAGATAACAGTATCGTTCGCTGGCTGGTTGTGTGTATTTGAGGAATCCACTGCTTTGGTTAAGGTCTTATAAAATGAGAATACTAATGTCATTTGTTATACAGTTCCACTTGAGAGATTTTAGGAACAGCACATTGATATTTAAAATACTAATTACACTTCGTGACTGCCCACATTGTGTCGTACGAAAGGATAGGTCACTGTAATGTTGCGATGATGAATACCTGGAGTTCGATGCCCGGCCAGGTCAATGGATATGGTGTTTCTATCATGATGTGTTTGACTGTTGTTGTGTGTGGTACATATGATGTGCAATTTATTATGAACTTGTCAATGCAAATTCTGGTTTTGCAGTGGCAAATTTCTGTTCGATTGTGTGAACTCATTTCACTTGTGGTTGACATTTTGCTACAATATTTGTTCCGCCCTATTGTCATAGAGTCAGTGTAGATTAAGATAGATTTTTCATTTAGCGTAGGTCCTTTGCTACAGAAGTTGATGGTTAACTTTGTATTATTTGAACAGCTGAGTGTGCGTACGTGAGATATTTTCTTTTTAATAATGAATCAGAGTAGTAACTTAATTAAATCCGGGTCAGGTGTACTTGTCGGTTCGGTCGCGTTTTTCCCGTGTTTTATATAAATAGAGTAGGAAGTAAAGCAATGTAAGAATGAATTAATGAAATGTTGCTGACTCAATAATTAAATGAGGTAGCAAAATTAAATGATTGAATAATTCTTGATGGTCACTAATGATTTAACGACTGTAACTTCGTACGGGTAAAGTTCATAAATTCAGTAATGTGCTGGGATTTTTAATTTACAAACAGCTTCACGATTACATGATATAGTATTTTTATAATTTTAAATAATCGTATAATTATAATATGATTTTCATAATTTTATAATTAAATGATTTTGGGAATGCGAAAAGTTGATACTGATTTTGAACTCAGGAATGGATGAATGCATTGAGAATGTATATATTCTTTTTGAATTTCGAAAGGTCACTTTGACAAACAAGCGATGGTCAACTACATTAATGTTATTATTAATATTTTGAAATATGGTGTTTACCAAATATAATGGAGATCAAATAATGAATTCAAGGAAAGAGTTAGTGTAGTAAAGCAATCTTGGTAAATGGCGAGGAGATGTAATATGAGTTAAATTCAGTAATGTGTTGGATGATTTTTAAATCAGCTGATAAGATTGATGGTTTAGGGTCATAGTTGACAAAGTTGAAATGTTGAGGTTGGTAATTGGATTGATAAATTTCTCAAAATATGATGATTTGTGTAATGACCTAATGTAGATTAATTTGAAAAATTTGAACAAAAAATTTCATATGAGTTGACGAAGGTATGACGTATCCATGTACAGTCCGAACATTGTTTATATTGATGTAGGGATGTTTACTTTGCCAGAGTTTAATTTATTTATGTTTTTACTTAATAAATTGATGTTCTCTTAAAAGGTTCTCATTCAGATCATTTTATTTAATCTTCTCTCTTATCCTTCCCGCTTAGTAATTTAAGATTAGTTTATAATATTCGAAGATGTCTCTGTGGGTAGTACCCAGTCAGCGACCCTGTGATTGTCTTATGCTGGTGCCACATTCCAAAGGCTGGAAGGGTAGAGGGTTGAATATATTCCCCACTTTTACCAATCACCCTTTCGTGTCCTTCAGTTCTATTTCCAACTCTCGCATTGAAATCGCCCATTAGCACTATTCTATCCTTGCTGTTGACCCTGACCACGTCACTCAATGCTTCATAAAATTTGTCAACTTTATCCTCATCTGCACCCGCACATGGTGAATACACGGACACAATTCTAGTCCTAATTCCTCCAACTGACAAATCTACCCACGTCATTCGCTCATTTACGTGCCTAACCGAAACTATGTTGCGTGCAATGGTATTCCTGATAAAGAGCCCTACCCCAGACTCTGCCCTTCCCTTTCTAACACCCGTCAAGTACACTTTACAATCTCCTATCTCTTCCTCATTATCGCCCCTTACCCGATTATCACTTACTCCTAGCACATCCAGACGCATCCTCTTTGCTGACTCAGCCAGTTCTACCTTCTTTCTTCCATAAGCCTCATTAATATTGATAGCTCCCCATCGAATTCCATTTCGTTCGCCAAGGAGCCCCTCGCCTGTCAAATGGGAGTGGGACTCAGTTACTCCCATAGGTCCGAGGCTTGCTTAAAATGTTCTGAGCTCGGTAAATTCATGAAGCAGGATGCTACCCTACTTGCACATAGTCCAAGTGAGGATCTCGCCTCTAACGGGTTATGGACCACCGGTGGATTGTATAGTCCTATCCGCTTGAGCACAAGGAGGGCCATGACTCAGAATATGTCCGAGATGCCCACTCCCATTCCATAGCAACTGGTATCCCGACTCTCAGGACCACTTACTAGGCCACTCAGCCGTTGCACACGGTTCACGAACTAGGACGTGACTACAGTAACCCACAAACATGAACCATTTATTATTATTATTATTATTATTATTATTATTATTATTATTATTATTATTAATTTAAGGGGAATCTAACCTTTAGAAGAATGAAGGTATCTGCAAAAGAAAGGGAAAAGACATAAAGATCGAAGAGATTGGAAGAGAAAAGAGTTTATTAAGAGAGGCCGAGCAGGGGCGATGAAAGCGAGGAGCCTAGCACAAGTAAGTGAAAAATGCCAGACTCAGCTACGCGGTACGTAGTCACCAGCTGAGGGCCCCTCTGGATAAATTTTGACACAAAAGACTGAATATTTCCTGAAACAGTACAACGTAATAACGATAATACGCTTGGTGGTGGTGGTGATTATTGTTTTAAGAGGGCAAGTGAATGAAAACCTACAACCTGTTTTCCAGTCAGTGACCGGGTCAGGAATGGAATGAATGAAGCCCCCATCCTGCGGCGAGGATAGGAATTGTGCCGGCTGCCGAAGCTTGTCGCACTCCACTGGAGCAATGATTAATGACTGACAGATGAAATGAAATGATACTGGAGAGTGTTGCTGGAATGAAAGATGTCAGGGAAAGCGGAGTACCCGGAGAAGAATCTGTCCCGCCTCCGCTTTGTCCAGCACAAATCTCACATAGGGTGAGCGGGATTTGAACCACGGAACCGAGCGGTGAGGTGCCGACACGCTGCCGCCTGAGCCACGGAGGCTTCTTTCAGAGGGCAAGCATCCTCTCATAATAGCTTCCCATGAGTATGAGATATGAATTACGTATTATGGAATCATCGCTTAAAATAGCGAATATTTCCACTTTCCTAGATCGTTCGATAGAAGATTTCGATTATGCAATATTACGTGGATGGCTTATTTGTTTATTTATTTATTTATTTATTTATTTATTTATTTATTTATTTATTTATATTTATTTATTTATTTATTTATTTATTTATTTATTTATTTATTAAACAACAAAAGAGAAGGAAAATATCTAACTGCAGTGCGGCCTAGTTTTATAGGATACATTATTAAAAACTGAAAAAGGTTCATCATGAAGAAGATTTATAGGAGACCGAGATCCGGATCAGTCCCATGGCGTGTCAGGATGCTACGTGATCTCCTCAATATGCCATTAGTCATGGTCTGGGAGAACAAACAAACTTGCGACATTTAATTCAGATCAACGCGCGAAAATACGTGACAGCAATATTTTAATTTCATTGCCCGAGGCTGAAGTCTTATGAATACAAGACACGTACGTTCTAACTTTAAGAAAGTAAAGGAATTTGGTTTCTTTGAGAACGATTGCATGCACACAGTACAGTATTTTTTTTGTTTTTTGCTATGGGCTTTACGTCGCACCGACACAGATAGGTCTTATGGCAACGATGGGATAGGAAAGGCCTAGGAGTTGGAAGGAAGCGGCCGTGGCCTTAATTAAGGTACAGCCCCAGCATTTGCCTGGTGTGAAAATGGGAAACCACGGAAAACCATTTTCAGGGCTGCCGATAGTGGGATTCGAACCTACTATCTCCCGGATGCAAGCTCACAGCCGCGCGCCTCTACGCGCACGGCCAACTCGCCCGGTACAGTAATATTTACGGGTTCGAAGGTATCGCTGGTAAGATTTTTAAAATGGATTTTATTTATGCCTATTATACATTATAAATGTCAAAATTGATCTGGCTTGTTCATATCATTTATTGAGAATGTAATGTGAATGAAGTTCCAAGATATTAGTTTCAAGCAGTGCATTTTTCTGCCGGTATGAAACGGTACGCAGTACCAGCACCTTCTTTTCCCACGTTTTCTTAAAGAAGTGAGATTTTATGACAGAAAAATCTACTGTTAATATTCCAGCAAATGGTACTGTGTTCTTGAACTGAATGTTCAGTTTTCCATTTTCGCAAATTGGTACCATTCTTACATGTTTCACAATATGCTTCATAGATTCGTAACGCAGCCGGGAACAGAAATATCTGTTCACTTTCCGATTGTTCTGTATCCACTCGGCAATATTGAGGTGTCCACTTGAGTTTGCCAACGTCCGTAGCCGTGTTGAAACACCGGATCCCGTGAGATCTCCGAAGTTAAGCAACATTGGGCGTGGTAAGGAGTTGGATGGGTTGCCACGCGCTGTTGGTGGGGGTAAGGGAATGGAGGAGCGGAAAGGAACTGGCCACCCTACCGCACGTAAACTCCGGCTCAGGAACACCTCTACGGAGGTTCGGGCCTGCCTTCGGGCAGAATAACCCTTACGTTACCTACTTGAGTTTTGAATAAATCTACAGAAAGTTACACCATTGTTCAAAATGAGTAAAGCACAAGGTCTCCCTTACAAACCCAGACCGAACGCACGGTGTTTGTACTCTGGGCTACGGCGGCTGCAGTAAGGGAGGCGCGCGCATAGTTCTTGACCTCGAAAGCAGCCTGCATGTGTTCGATCTGGCAAGCATGAGTCGCCAGTCTGAATCTCAGTTGTTAACATGGTGAGACAGTTATCATTACAACCGTATTTTCGTATGTAAAAGTTCGTGTTTCATCTTAATAGTCGTGTGAACTCTGGCTATTGGTGTGCAGAAAATCCCAGTGGTGTTTGTGAAGTGCCTCATTATGATAGAAAAATTGTTGTTTGGTGTCTTGTTAGTGAAAGACGAATAATAGGGCCTATTGTTTTCTAAACGACAGTAAATGCAGAGGGGTACCAAGATGGCATTTTGACGCCGTTCTTTCATCAGTTAACAGAAGAAGAAAAATCGCGTGGGTGGTTTCAACAAGATTCAGCCCCTGCTCATACAGCAGAAGATTACCTTCTTACAATCTCGGAACTGTTTGTAGACAGAGTAATCGGTGCTGGTCTATTGCCCCTTCATTCTCCAGAGCTAACAGTGTGTGATTTTTACTTGTGGGGATAAATTGATAGAAAAAGTATATCGAACAAATCCTCACACTTTGGAGGAATTGAAAGAAAACATTACAGTGGCAGAATTCACTCGCCTCAGCCAGAATGTGGTTACCAGATGGAATGCCTGTATAGCCCAGAAAGGGCGACACTTCCAGCATCATTTATAAGGTAAGATTTTATATAAGATTGTATACACGCTTAAAGCAGGGCGGCCGCGTGCGATGCAAGTTCGGCTGAGGCGGCTGCCGTAGCGCAGAGTACAAACAACGTGCGTCCGGTCTGAGTTTATATGAGAGACCCTGTAAGTAGTTATTTTATGTCAATAAGTAAAATGAGGAAGGCTGAAGCAGAAGAAGTTGTCCAAATACTTGTGATCCTGAACAACACAAAACTAGTACCGAAAATACGAGTGGTGAAGAGGATCACAAAACCAAGACCGAAGATTCACGGGATCAAAATGAAACAGATTCTGATAACGATTGGCCAGACCGTTGGACACTTTAGCAAACAAAACAAAATGGCTTCTGTGAAAGAAAAGACTGGATGGTTACGACGAGGGTATATCGGAGTGTACGTTGGATGTGTGGTAGTTGCTGCAAGGCAGAGCGCACACTTGTCTGTATTGCACAGGTTGTATGCCAGTGGTATGACAGCACGAAGCTACCACCATAGTAACAAATTCAGTGCCGCACACAGTCAGAGAAAGCGCCAGTATTGCCATTGACATGCATGTTGTACTAGAGATCATCAGGCGATTTCTAGCATTTTACATACGCTACAGAGCACTGAAGCAGTCTGGTTTTCAGTTTACTTCGTAGGAAAAAGAGAAACAACCCTGAATTTAACATCAAACTAGTGCAGTTCGAGGAAGAGCAAAGTAATCATTACAATTACTCATCGAGTAATTACTCAAATATGTGAAAACAGGAGTAACTCTGGAAAGTAGTGGGAGAGACATTATACGAAGAAGGTTACAAGAGCTATTCAATGTAACTATTTGTAACTATTTGTAGAGTGTAGTACGCACTTTAATATTTACATACTTGACATTATATTTACATAATTGTGTTACTATTTAGGACATTCCAAGTTACAGTTACCTGTACTTACTGTAAGTTCGTAGAGTAGGTTTTGGAAACTAGCCTTAATATTTCTGCACTTGCAATTTTTTAAGTTTTGAAACTTCCGAGGATAATCTGCATGCAAGTAATAAAGTGTCTACAGTATACCATTATATGCGTATATTTTAGGTGTAGATACAGTAAAATAATTGTTTATTGTAAATTACAAACATGACGTATTTTCAAGGTTAGCTACAAAGCCAGTCCTGAAGTGCGACTGAATCTGCAGTGAGGTAGTCTTTTATAAGCCGTGTACACTACTAGCATCATAATATCCTCTTCTGAAAAGAACATTCTGTAATAGCTAATGTAGTTACTGATGGAGTTTTTTAAACAAGCATATGCATTTTGGCGGCTATCAGCTCTCTGGCATGGCAACATACAGATACGTGTGCGACCTGCCAAATAGCACCTACAGTACATGGTGTGTAACGGCGCCTTTTCAGTCAGAAAAAGAACACTGTTTCCGAATATATCATTCACTATTTTAGTATTAAAACTTATGAAAACGTAAGTGGTTGTGAGGACTTGCATCTCAGGATGTACAGTCTGTCATTTTACACTTGAAACACATTTTGATTTAAACATGTCTTAGAACAGGGAGACATCCGAAAATGTGTGTACTGCAATAGTGTCATGTAACAAAACGTGTGACACGATGCTATCTAGCAACAGTACCTTGAAAGGTGCACAGGGCCTGTATAAAGAGAGTCGCTTAGGCCGTGAATCTGTATAAAGAGAGCCCCGTAGGCGTGGATCTGCATAAAGAGAGCCACTCAAGCAGTGGATCCGTATAAAGAGAGCCGGTGAAACCGTGGATCTGCATAAAGAAAGCCGCTTAGTCCGTGGATCTGTATAAAGAGAGCCGCTCAAGCCGTTGATCTGCCAAAGAGTATCGCTCTAGCTGTGGATCTGTACAAAGAGAGCCGCTTAGGCCGTAGATCTGTATAAAGAGAGCCGGTCAAGCAGAGGATCTGCATAAAGAGAACCGATCAAGCCGTGGATCTGTATAAAGAGTCGCTTAGGCGAAGGATCTGTATAAAGAGAGCCGCTCAAGCCGTGGATCTGCATAAAGAGAGCCGCTCAAGCCGTGAATCCGTATACGAAGAGCGGCTTAGACCGTGGATCTGTACAAAGCGAGCCGTTCAAGCCGTGAATCTGCATAAAGAGAGCCGCTCAAACCGTGGATTTGTATGAAGAGAGCCACTTAGGCCGAGAATCTTTAAAAAGGGAGCCGATCAGGCCATGGATCTATATAAAGAGAGCAACTCAGGTCATGGATCTGTACAAAGAGAGCTGCTCAGACAATGGATCTGTATAAAGAGAGCTGATCAGGACGGGGATCTGTATAAAGAGAGCTGCTCAGGACATGGAATTTTAAAAAGAGAACCGCTTAGGCCATGGATCTGTACAAAGAGAGCCGCTTAGGCCGTGGATCTGTATAAAGAGAGCTGATCAGGCCGTGTATCCTTATAAACATAGCAGCTCAGGACATGGATTTGTATAAAGAGAGCCGCTTAGGCCGTGGATCTGTATAAAGAGAGCTGATCAGGCCGTGGATCTGTATAAAGAGAGCTGTTCAGAACATGGATTTGTATAAAGAGAGCCGCTTAAGGCGTGGGTCTGTATAAAGAGAGCTGCTCAGGACATGGATTTGTATAAAGAGAGCCGCTTAGGCCGTTGATCTGTATACAGAGAGTGACTTAGGCCGTGGATCTGTATAAAGATAGCTGATCAGACCGTGGATCTGTATACAGAGAGCTGCTCAGGACATGTATTTTTATAAAGAGAGCCGCTTAGGCCGTGGATCTGTATAAGAGCTGCTCAGGACATGGATTTGTATAAAGAGAGCCACTTAGGCCGTGGATCTGTAAAAGAGAGCCGCTTAGGTCGTGGATCTGTATAAAGAGAGCCGCCTAGGCCGTTGATCTGTATACAGAGAGCGACTTAGGCCGTGGATCTGGATAAAGATAGCTGATCAGACCGTGGAGCTGTATACAGAGAGCTGCTCAGGACATGTATTTGTATATGTTACCGAGTTTTGGTGGTAGTTATGCGTGAAAGAAGGTGCGGGGTGGTGAATAGGTCTCAAGCTACGAAAGTAAAATTAATTTAAAATTTAACAAGGTTATATTTTCTTTTCAAAATAAAGAAATAACAAGCATGGCAGGTACAAAGTAGCAAGTCAAAAGGGTAGTTACAATATTTACAGGATTTGGGCTTCGCGCCCCGACTTCACATTGCTTGGGCAATCAGCCCAACCTTACTTCAAAATAAGTTTTACCAGAGGGGCCGAAAACCCCATTCATGTCCCAGAGCACTTGCTCCAAATTACACAGAAAAGCCTCCTCGAGGCATACAACACTCAATTTTCAAAAAAAAAAAGAGAGCCCCTCGCTCTCAACTTTAAGCCCATCAAAGGCCACACCAAACTCCACCTTCAAGTTGTCCTTACTGGACATAGACACAGGGGTAAAATACCCAACCTACTGAGGTCTATTAAATGAAAGGGGGAAATTACATGACCTCTAAAACAACAATTTGAGAGGAGGCGAACTGCACTCCTAATACACTTGTTTCAAAACCTAATTTGGCTCTAGGCCACGGATGCAAGGGCTAATCCCATACTACGGAGGTGACTTTAGGAAAGAAATAATTTGTTTTACGTTAACGAAGAATAGGTTGAGAAAAATAAGTTCACCTCAAAACAATATGATTGGGAGCTCGAGAGGGTTAAGCACTCTCTATCCCGATATACAGTTTAAAAGATGGAATGGATACAAGTTCCTTTACATTTTAAGGAAGGTTACATAATGGAAAAACTTCGGACCCGCCCAGAGAGTTAAACTGCTGAGCAAGCAAGAAAAGAAGTAATTAATCGGCCATTACCTGGTTGTTGACCGCCGCCGAAGAAAGAGGCGCTTCCCGCCCCCTGCTAGGTACTTTACACACTGAAAGATGGAACAGAAGTGGCCCGGAGACCCTAAAATCAGCAGTTTATATACTCTCGCGGAAGGTTCTAGGCGTTAGGGGTATGAGAACACCCGCCCACAATCACTTTATTGGAGAAAAAAAAGAAACCCCTACACAAGATGAAGAAGAAACACATTATTGGTGGAAAATTAAGTTAAGAAATTCGGGATTGGCTAGATTTAAAACAAGGGGAAAGAAAGGGTTAATATTGCCAACTTAACCAATGACTGAAAGAAATTTAGCAAAGAACAAACTTTTGAAATTACATTTTCTCCAAAAAAAACAGTTCTTTCACTTCCCACCAGGGTGCACTATTGTTGATCTTCAGTAGTGTCCTCTAGAAGAGAAAGTTCACACTTCTTACTTCAAGCAAAACAAAAACACATCGAAAATGACACCGTTCAAAAACTCTAAAATTTCCAGGTAGTGACATCTTCTGAGAAACTTGAAAATTAATACCATCAATAAAGTTCAGACTTCCTCCAGCAGAGGAGTTTCAATTGGCGCACATTTTAAATTAGCGGCGTGGAGGTGTACCGCCCGGTACAGACCTCCCCCCCCCCCCAAAAGTTCCTCCAGGGGTGACACATGAAATTTGTTTGCAAACAAGGTCCAAGTTTTGATGTAGATATGGAGATTAATTGCCGAAGAATTTATAAGATTTTCTTAATGTGGTTTGATTCAGTTTCAAAATTTTTGTTGTAACAAGAGAAGTAAAGTTTTTATGGTTGTAGAAGTTGAATTCAGAAGATAAACTTTTAATACTTGAAAGTGAAGAAAAATTTTGCAAGGTCCACCAAATATTGCTGTTGAATTCCCAAGTGCAGTAATTGCTGATAGTAATAGTTCATGTAGTTAATGTTGATTAAGTTGGATGGCCAGACCGGCCGTTGCAGCTTGCGTCCAGAGGAGGCCGCTCGGACCCCTCAAGTACCCTGAGATACCGCTCGCCCGCACTATGAGGGGAGCAGTGGTGTTGTAGCACGCCGCGCCCGCGGTGAACATATACAGGCTGCGGTCCAGTAGCAGGTCGTGCGCCGCACATCAGCCTTAGCCGGGAGGAGAGCTTCGGCTCGCCGTGCCCATGTGGTCCTCGCTGGGGAAGAGGGGGCTCTTCCTCTGACCCAGTCGCAGCACGGCGCCGCGCGGCTGCGGGGGCACTGAAACATTAAAGCTAGGCGGCAGAATTGTTGGACCATCATCTTTTTTGAGGGCACAGGCTTTGTGGAGAGGTTGAGGAGCCAGCGGCGTGCAGATATCCATGGCATATAATATAAGCAAGCCACAGTGTGTATAGCAGGAGACGGGAGCGTGGTAATGGCCGTGGTAAGGACAGAATGGCAGTTTAACGAATCGGGGGAGGTTTACAAAAATGCTTAAATATAGAAAATATTATAGAAGGGGCAGAATGCCTTAAAAGTGAAAACTCAAAAAAAAATATAACCTTTATATTCCTTTCAAAATAATATGAAGCAAGTTAACACAAAATTATACAGGTTTCACCTGTGACAAGTGAACCCTAAATATCCTCTCGCTGGCTGGATTACTTAATAACAAGGTAACCGGCGTAAGGAAATCGAGAATGACACACGGCCCATGGAATCTGGGGGCAAGCTTGCCCGCGGGAACAAAATTCTTGACCATTACTTGGTCACCTACCTTCAAAGGGGTGGGTCTCCGTCCACGATCATACCTTTCCCTAACCTTTTCATGAGACACTTTAAGATTGGCTTTAGCCTTCTTCCAAAGATCTTTAATGTTGTTCGGATCTATTGTCTCGGGTAGAATGTCACTCAGAGACCAGAGGTTAGAGAGCGGCGTGTTGGGAACAAACTTGAACATCAAAGAGGCTGGAGTAAATTTATGTGATTCATGAACCGCCGAATTCAAAGCAAAAGCTAACCAATGCAGGGACGTGTCCCACCTGGAATGATCTTCATGATGATAGGCAATAAGCGCGGACCTGAGATTACGGTTAACCCGTTCAGCCAGAGATGGTTGAGGGTAATAAGCAGAAGTAGTTACATGAGAGATGGACAAGTCAAAACAGAATTTACGAAAAAGATTTGATGTGAACGCCTTAGCATTATCAGACACGATGTATTGGCACGGACCAAAAGAGGTAAAAATAGAATTTAAGCAAGTAATGGTAGACTGAGCGGTAGCCAGCTTAGTCGGAAATAACCAGGAAAATCTAGTAAAGCCATCTACGCACACAAAGATGAACTTGTTGGCATTTCCCTTTGACTGGGGGAAGGGTCCTACATAATCAATATACAGGCGTTCCATGGGGCGCGACGCTTGATGAGAAGACAAAAGGCCTACCTTGGTGGACATGGTTGGTTTACTAAGCAAACAGGATTTGCAAGCCTTCACTAGTTCACGGATTTCACCGTCCATACCTTTCCAGATGAACATTTCACGAATCTTTTCACGAGTTTTAAAGATACCAAGGTGCCCTCCTAATGGGGTCTCACGATAATACTTGAAGATCATAGGTACAAGAACAGCTGGAACGACAACTTTCATCATCTTATCCTGCCTCGATGGGTAACATAGAACACCATTCCTCAGAAGATAAGGGACAACATGTTCCCCAGAAGAAAGGGTTTCCATTATCGGAGCCAGCGTCGGATCTTCACGTTGGTATTTCTCGATATCCCTGAAGAGCATGGGAGCATCTGTTAAGATGGCATTAACATCAGATAGTATGGACTCGGAAGGTGATGAACTGTCGACCGGTTCATGGGTCTCGACATACGGCTGAGTCCATCAGCAACAACATTTTCGGTACCTCTGATATGCCGGACATCGAATTGGAAGGCAGAAATACGGATGGCCCAACGGGCTATACGACCAGTACGACGCGGCCTACCTAAGACCCAGCTTAAAGCTTGATTATCTGTCTCCAGATCGAATTTGACGTGTTCCAGATAGAGACGGAACTTTTCTAAGGCAAATAAGACTGCCAACCCTTCGAGCTCATAGATGGAATACTTGGCTTCTTGAGCCGACAAGGTCCTAGAAGCATAGGCGATGGATCGCCTTCCTAGTTCAGTCTCTTGAAGAAGGACTGCAGCTACTGCTGACGACGACGCGTCGGTTTAGACGATGAATTTCTTTGAGAAATCAGGCATAGCAAGGACAGGGGCATTACAGAGAGCTAATTTAAGATCTTCAAAGGCGGCTTGTTGAGAAGGTCCCCACTCGAATTTGATGCCTTTCCTACGAAGAAGGTTCAAGGGCGCTGCTCTATTAGCGAAGTTAGGAATAAACTTCCTGAAGAAATTCACCATACCAATGAACCTGGCGATACCTTTAATGTCCTTGGGAGGTTTAAAATCACGGATGGCCTGTGTTCTAGAATGATCGACTGCTACACCATCAGGTGACACAATATGCCCTAGGAATGACATAGAGGGCTTAGCAAAGGCAACCTTGGACAACTTGACAGTTAACCCAGCCTTACGAAGGCGATCGAGAACTTCTCGCAGATGATCTAGATGTTCTTCAAAAGTCTCTGAAAATACGACGACATCATCCAAGTAGTGGTACAAGTACTCAAATTTGATGTCGGAGAAGACCCTATCTAGCAGCCTAGTGAGTACAGCTGCTCCCGTGGGGAGCCCGAAAGGCACGCGGTTGTATTCGTATAAATTCCAGTCCGTGGCAAACGCTGTAAGATGTTTAGACTCTTCGGCAAGGGGAATTTGATTATAGGCCTGATTCAAGTCCAAGATAGTAAAGAACGTGGCCTTACGAAACCATGAAAAACAAGAATGAAGGTCAGGAAGGGGCACAGATTGTAACACCACCTTCCGATTGAGAGCCCTATAATCAATGACAGGCCTGAAGCCCCCTTGGGGTTTCGGGACTAGAAAAACAGGCGAAGAATACGCCGACTTAGAGGGCCTAATAATACCATCCTTCAACATCTGATCGATGATTTCTTTCAGAGCCTTCATTTTAGGTGGAGATAGCCTATATGGTGGAAAACGGACAGGAATCGAATCCGTGACCTCAATTTTGTATTCAATAAGGTCACTAACACCAAGAGTATCAGAGAACACCTCTGGAAACGACTGACACAACTTACGAATACTATCAGCCTGCTCCTCAGGTAGATGTCTAAGGTCTAACAACATCTCATCCTGGGTAGGCGAAATAGATGAACATGATACAGAATTACACTTTAATAAGGGAATTTTACAATTGGACGCAAATTTGAATGTGCACGACCTACTCTGGAGATCGGGCACCAGACCAGTGTAAGAAATGAAGTCAGCTCCCAATATAATGGGGCAAGACAAGTGCTTGGCCACAAACAGTTTGATTTCCCATGTAAATTTAAAAATACGAATTTTGACCAGTAAGGAACCTAAAATTTCTAATGGGGATGAATTAGCCGAAACATATTGAACAGTAGATGAGCCATAGTCAGGTAGTTTACAAGCAGATTTCAATTTAGAATACCATTGGTCCGAAATAATAGAACAAACACTGCCTGAATCTAATAGGGCGGTTATAGGCTCGTTATTTAACTCAATCTTAAGAAAAGGAACAGGTGCGGGGGTATCCGCCGCAATCCTAAGACATTCTTTAGGGCATTCCAAAGATGAATTTGAAGGCTGATCGTTCTCTGAATTTACGACCTGTTTACCAGGGGCTGAGTCTCGGGAAGATGGATTAGTTGACTCAGCCGAAGACACTAGTCACTTTTGATTGTTGTTGTAAGTTGCACCAGAATTTGAGCAGGAGGGGGTGCTATTTGAATGTGGGCAATTCTTGGCAATATGTGAGAAAGCCCCACATTTAAAACAGCCTTGTGATGAACCAGCCCCATTCCTTGTCCCACTCGACTTGATCAGTGGACACTTATTGCGAAGATGGTCAGGCGACCCCAAGCATAACATTTACGGGGATTGACTGGTCGGCGAGGTGGAGGCCGAGGATTACTAAAAGAAGGAGGGGGTTCTTTCGCGACACGCAAAGAATCGGCGTATCTAACTCCTTCCGCTGAGACGGCCAATGCTTCAAGTTCAGAGAAAGTTTGCGGGCACGCCGCGAAACACAAATACGACCTATAGGATGGTGAGATACCTTCCACAATGGCTTGTACAATCTGATCCTCAGGGAAGTGAAGAGCAAACACCCTAGTATAAAACTTAATGTCCTGTATGAAATCAGCCAAGTTTTCCTCCAAGCGTTGTACACGGTAATAGTACTTCTGAATCAGAGATGACCTCGCGCGAGCAGGAATAAAATTTGCAAGCAAGTGTGCATGAAAATCTTCAATAGATGACTGTTCGGCTATGGCTCTTACTATTTTGTCTGAGAGAATACCAGTTGCATAAGGATAAATTATTTGCAAAATTTGACACGGAGAAAGAGAAAAAACAAGGGCATGATCCTGAAATTCAACCAAAAAAGGAAATTACTTCACTGGTGGTATTAACGGAAAACTTAGAGATACCTCTAAGCAACATAGCCAATGGATGAGGCAAGCTGCTAAACCCGGGTGACATAGTAGGTAAAGGTTTCAATGGCAAGGAAGTTAATTCAGAACGTACATTATTTAATGAGTTACGGCGTTCAGACTCGTCCAATGGGGCAGAGGTCGTTTGAGCAGCAATGGTTTTCCTATTGACTTCTCCCTTAGGAGGCTCTTCCTCGCTCCCAGCATTCATCGTGGCGGGTTGATCAGTTTTGGGAGGAACTTCCCCAGTTAACAATTGAGTGACCTTGCTAGATAATTCAGAAATATTTTCAAGCAGCGTACTAGCTTCCTTCCTCTGAACGTCCTTCAACTTCAGAGACAACAGATCGTTAACTCTATTTGAAAAGTGATATAGCCTGGCTTGCACACGCTTAATTTGATTAGGAGAAGGATCATTTTCATCAAAAAAACTAACTACAGAAGCTAGCCCAGTAATATTCTCGACGATCGTGGAAAGAGAGTCGTCAACTTCTTTCTCTCCCAAGGTGGGGATGGAAATGGGCAAATCAAGGGACTCTCTAAGCTTGTTTGTGTCTACTGCAACCGTGCCTCCAGATTGCACATTTCTAATAGTTAATTCGTAGATTAACTCCTCTTTTGCGCAAATAGTTAAGATGGAGAACATCGCGAGGGCCGGGCATGATGACAGAACAATTTTGAAAAAATCAAAAAATTCCAGCAACTGAGAAAATAGTTAAAGTTGTAATCAAAGCAATGTTTAGCCGTCAAAAGGGGCTAAAATGAGACCCATTCAACCACGCTCTGCTACCACTTGTTACCGAGTTTTGGTGGTAGTTATGCGTGAAAGAAGGTGCGGGGTGGTGAATAGGTCTCAAGCTACGAAAGTAAAATTAATTTAAAATTTAACAAGGTTATATTTTCTTTTCAAAATAAAGAAATAACAAGCATGGCAGGTACAAAGTAGCAAGTCAAAAGGGTAGTTACAATATTTACAGGATTTGGGCTTCGCGCCCCGACTTCACATTGCTTGGGCAATCAGCCCAACCTTACTTCAAAATAAGTTTTACCAGAGGGGCCGAAAACCCCATTCATGTCCCAGAGCACTTGCTCCAAATTACACAGAAAAGCCTCCTCGAGGCATACAACACTCAATTTTCAAAAAAAAAAAAAGAGAGCCCCTCGCTCTCAACTTTAAGCCCATCAAAGGCCACACCAAACTCCACCTTCAAGTTGTCCTTACTGGACATAGACACAGGGGTAAAATACCCAACCTACTGAGGTCTATTAAATGAAAGGGGGAAATTACATGACCTCTAAAACAACAATTTGAGAGGAGGCGAACTGCACTCCTAATACACTTGTTTCAAAACCTAATTTGGCTCTAGGCCACGGATGCAAGGGCTAATCCCATACTACGGAGGTGACTTTAGGAAAGAAATAATTTGTTTTACGTTAACGAAGAATAGGTTGAGAAAAATAAGTTCACCTCAAAACAATATGATTGGGAGCTCGAGAGGGTTAAGCACTCTCTATCCCGATATACAGTTTAAAAGATGGAATGGATACAAGTTCCTTTACATTTTAAGGAAGGTTACATAATGGAAAAACTTCGGACCCGCCCAGAGAGTTAAACTGCTGAGCAAGCAAAAAAAGAAGTAATTAATCGGCCATTACCTGGTTGTTGACCGCCGCCGAAGAAAGAGGCGCTTCCCGCCCCCTGCTAGGTACTTTACACACTGAAAGATGGAACAGAAGTGGCCCGGAGACCCTAAAATCAGCAGTTTATATACTCTCGCGGAAGGTTCTAGGCGTTAGGGGAATGAGAACACCCGCCCACAATCACTTTATTGGAGAAAAAAAAGAAACCCCTACACAAGATGAAGAAGAAACACATTATTGGTGGAAAATTAAGTTAAGAAATTCGGGATTGGCTAGATTTAAAACAAGGGGAAAGAAAGGGTTAATATTGCCAACTTAACCAATGACTGAAAGAAATTTAGCAAAGAACAAACTTTTGAAATTACATTTTCTCCAAAAAAAAAAACAGTTCTTTCACTTCCCACCAGGGTGCACTATTGTTGATCTTCAGTAGTGTCCTCTAGAAGAGAAAGTTCACACTTCTTACTTCAAGCAAAACAAAAACACATCGAAAATGACACCGTTCAAAAACTCTAAAATTTCCAGGTAGTGACATCTTCTGAGAAACTTGAAAATTAATACCATCAATAAAGTTCAGACTTCCTCCAGCAGAGGAGTTTCAATTGGCGCACATTTTAAATTAGCGGCGTGGAGGTGTACCGCCCGGTACAATATAAAGAGAGCCGCTTAGGCCGTGGTTCTGTATAAAGAGAGCCGCTTAGGCCATGGATCTGTATAAAGAGAGCTGATCAGGCCGTGGATCTGTATAAAGAGAGCTGCTCAGGACATGGATTTGTATAAAGAGAGCCACTTAGGCCGTGGATCTGTACAAAGAGAGCCGCTTAGGCCGTGGATCCGTATGTTATGGCCATCTATCAATACAGTACCCAAAATCAAATACTGCACGGTTGCTAGGTAACATCGCATTACACATTACATATTTATGATCATCTGTTTTTCCCAAATGAAAATGTAATAACATTTTCCGCATTGTAATTTCAATGCAAATGATGTTGCTCACTCCATTTCTGTGTTATGGTTTCTGCTGCGAATGATGTTTATGGTGATGGTGATGATTTCTGTTTTAAGATGAAGCACAACTGGGCAACCTTCCTCTCGTAAGACTAATCGGAGAGTAAAAGGAAGAAATATCGGCAAGACGAAGAGAAGGGCCACATAACGAGCGAGTTGGGCGTGCGGTCACGGGCGCGCAGCTGTGAGCTTGTATTCGGGAGGTGGTGGGTTCGATGTCCACTGTGTCGGTATCCCTGAAAATGTCCCGTGGTTTCCCATTTTCGCACCAGGCAAGTGCTAGTGCTGTACCTTAATATAAGCCCACGGCCTCTTCCTTACCACTCCTAGTACTTTCCTACCTCATCGTCGCCATAAGACCTGTCTGTGTCGGTCGACGTAAAGCAACGTGTAAGAAACAAAAGGGGGGCCACGAAGGGCATGAAAATTTTTATAAAAACATAGGCCTCATAAATATAATAACATCGGCGTCAGAAGAGTGCAAGAGATGACCAAAGAAGATCAAATAAAAAATGATGAAAGTGATAAGCCTGACACTAGCAATGGAGGAATCTCATACTTATTTAAGGGCCCCGTTGTCACAAAACCACGCTCTCAAGTTGAGAGCCCCTGGGATTCCATTTTAGTCACCTGTAGACAAACAGAGGATACTGTGGATGTACGGTATGCTATTGCCCTCATCCACACGGAGACAAACGGTGTTGCTCATCCCACTTTGGTGCTAATATTACTGCTGTAAATAATTTTGCTCACTCCACCTTTATGTTAAAATAACAGCGACAAACGATGTTGTTTACTCCAATTCTTGTTCCTAATTTTGTTCCTCCACTTTTGTTAGATTGTCACTGCTGATAATGTTGCTGTTTAAATTTTAAACATACGAAGGGTACACGTAATTTGGACGGAGTTGGGTTACATACAGAAGTACATTTTAATCAGGAAATCCTTTACCTCTATGTAATGCCACAAAATGGAAATGGAGCATATAAGGAGTGTCCTTACTTCAGTCAACCGAGTGAGTTGGCTGTGCGGTTAAGTTCGCGCAGTTGTGAGCTTGCATACGGGAGATAGTGTGTTCGAACCCCCCACTGTCCGCAGCCTTGAAGATGGATTTCCTTGGGTTCCCATTTTTGTAGCAAGTGGGTGTGCCTTGCCACGGCCAATTCCTTCCGACTCCTAGCCCTTTACCATCCCATCGTCACCATAAGATCTATCCATGTCGGTGCGACCTAAAGCAAAATTATTATTATTATTATTATTATTAGTAGTAGTAGTAGTAGTAGTAGTAGTAGTAGTAGTAGTAGTAGTAGTAGTAGTAGTAGTAGTAGTAGTAGTATTACCGACTCTGGCTGAATGGTCAGCTTTGAGGTCTCCGGTTCAGAGGTTCCCAGATTCTATTCCCGGCCGGGTGGCTGTTTTAATAGCGTTTCACTAATTCTTCTGGCTCGGGAACTGAGTTTCTGTGTTTGTCCCAACACTCTCATCTTCATATGCATACAACACACCACACTAAACCACCACAGAAACCCGCAATAGTGGTTACATCCCTCCCCGTAGGGTTGATGTGTGAAGGGCATCCGGTCGTAAAACAGGGCAGAATCCACATATGTGTGACGGACATCGCAGCCGCGACCCCACAGGTGTGGAAAAAGCGGTATAATAATAATAATAATAATAATAATAATAATAATAATAATAATAATAATAATAATAATAATAATAGTCTACTAATAATTATTCAATCCCAAGGTAAATATACTCCGAAAATACAAAATTCTGATATCTCAGGGTCTCCAAAAACCAAAAGCATTATTGATTATTAATGTTTCCTTAGAAGAGCTGTAAATCAAGAAATAATATCTGTTCGAATAATAACTGGCTGTGTATATCCTTACCAGAATCTTATTCCTGAAGACAGGTAGGGAGAAATCAATATTCTGTCCCAGCCTAGATGACCGGTCTTCTGATGACCTCTCTCACTACAACCCACGAGGGGTTGTTCATCCTTGGCTCAGATTCCATAGTATGTGAGGAATATGGACATAAACATGGACGTTATCATTGAGATGAATATTACTGTGGTTTTCCATACATTCTTCTTGCAACAGGCAGTCATTTTTGTTTACAAGTGGAGGACATACCTCCCCTAGTGCACCATCACTGCATTGTCTTACAAAGGAGGTTTCCAATGGTGTCTCAACGGCGCACTTCCTGTCAGTGTCTTGGTAACATGTGGCAATCTAACTGACGAGCTCTCTGCCAGTCTGGAGAGAAATAATAATAATAATAATAATAATAATAATAATAATAATAATAATAATAATAATAATAATAATAATAATAATAATAATAATAATAATAATAATAATAATAATAATAATAATAATAATAATAATAATAATGCACAAGCCATGCACAAAAAAAACATGGAAAGATCACAATAGATTATGTTACCGTGGTTTGGTGGATCAGCAGAGGTGAAAGAAGGTGCTGGGATGAATAGGTCTCAATCTACAAAATTAAAGTTAATTTAAAATTTAACAAGGTTATATTTTCTTTTTAAGATCAAGAAATAACAAATATAACAGGTACTTAGTAGCCTAGCAACAAATCGAGAATGTACAATTACAGTGGTTACAGGATTTGGGCTCCGAGAGCCAGACACACAATTCTTGAGCTATAAGCCCAACTTTACCCATATACAAGCTTCAACAAAGGGGCAGAAGACCCCAATCATGCCCAGGAGCTCTTGCTCCCAATTACACAGTAAAGCCTCCTCGAGGCACGCAGAAACAAATTTTTTGGGAAGAGCAACCCGCTCTCAAAGTTCCAGCCTATCAAAGGCCACACCAAATTCCACCTTCAAGCTGTCCTCCAAGGACATAGACACAGGGGTAAAAATACCCAACCTACTGAGGCCTATTCACCAAAGAAACAGAACAATTACATGGCCCCAAAATACAAACTTGAGTGGAGGCGTAACTTGCACTCCGAATATACTTTATTAAAACCTATTTGGCTCTAGGCCGCTTATGCAAGGGCTAATCCCATACTACAGAGGTGACTTATATAAAAAAATTATATTACATTAGGAAGGGAAGAAACGGTTGTGAAAATAAGTTCACCTCAAAGCAATAGGAGTGGGAGGTCGAGAGGGTTAAGCACTCTCTATCCCAATATGTAGTTTAAAGAGCTAAAATTTTTACCAAGTGTCTTTTACATGTTAGAGGAAAGTTACATGGTAAAGGCTTCGAACCTGCCCCGAGAGTTAGACTGCTGAGCTAGCAAGAAAAGAAGTTATTAAAAGGCCATTACCTTATTGAAGAACTACTGTCCGACGAAAGAGGCGCTTCCCGCCCCCTGCTACATAATTTACACTATGATAGATGTTACTGAAGTGGCCCGGAGACCCGAAAATCAGCAGTTTATATACCCTCGTGGACCATTCGAGACCTTTCAAGAATAAGAACACCCGCCCACAAACTTTTATTGGACGGCCAAAAGATTACATGTCAAAACTGAAGAAGAAAACCAGGATTGGTGGGAAATTAATTACAGAAATTTGCGATTGGCCTATTTCAAAACTGGCGGAAATAAAGGGTTAACATTGCCAACTTAAACAATGGCAGAAAGAAATTTAATAAGGAACAAACTTATAAATACTAAATTACTTCAAAAAAAGGTTCCTACATTTCGCACTAGAGTGCACAATTGTAGTTCTTAAAAGGTGCCATCTAGAAGAGAATGTTCACACTTTTTGCTACAGAGAAAACAAAAATACATCGAAAACGACACAGTTCAGAACACTTCAGAATTTACAAGTAGGGACAACTTCTGAGAAACTTGAGAATTAACACTGTAGTTAAAGTTCAGGTTTCCTCCAGTAGAGGAGTTTCAACTGGCGCAATGTTTGAATTAGCGGCGTGGAGGTGTACCGCCCGGTACAGATTAATTCAAGTATCTAGGGGAATATATACAAATAGGAGGATCAAATAATTCATCCAACACAGGCAGAAGTGATAAACTTCAGAAAGCGTACAAACTCACATGCTCACACTACAATAAAAGAAACATATCAAGACAGGCCAAACTCAGGCACTACAATACAGTTTTACTACAAGAAGCCCTTTATGCTTCAGAAACAACCACAATCAATCAATCAATCAATCAATCAATCAATCAATCAATCAATCAATCAATCAATCAATCAGTCAGTCACCGCTGATCTACAGTAGGCTACATTATTTAGGGCCAGATTTCTTACCCAATTGTTTACTGTGACACACTTGTTGAATGAACAGTTTTATGGCTAAATGCTGTTCCTGACTCCAACCCTCTGTGGAAGGATGTATTTCACTTTCAAGTGTGTCCGTAGTGATGTGTTGTGTGTGCATTAGGACAAACAAAAGCACCCAGTTCCTGAGCCAGAATAATTAATTACAAAACTGCTAAAATCCACGTCCAGGCTTTGAGTCGAACTTGGGATCATATGAGCCATAGGCTGTGACGTTCACCATTCAGCTATGGTCAGCAAAAATGTGCTGACACTAACAGAGAGTTTATTTAAATACAAAGCATGGGATTTCCAACAGTAATGATGTTGTCTTCCCTAGCCCATAGAGTCGCCAATTACAAAACTGGAACAATATATCCACACGCTAGGTGCTTCCAAACTTTGAATATATGATACTAGTGCTTACATCATCATTTGTAAAGCATTTAACTGATAATTTGCATTTCAGTTGAAACTAATCCAAACTGAAAACAAACAAAATGTAATGTAATGTAATATGGTACCGGGGGAGCGAGACGGGAAGCCGAGCACTCGTGTGTTATGTTGGCTTGTTTTAATTTCAATGTGCATTATGGTATTGTCAGCTCTCGTATATATGATCGTGTATGTTTGCGGACATGGATGGCCTTTCGTGTTCCTCATAGTTTGGCAAATATTTTGCTATTATTTTGTGTGCCATTTGAAAGCTTCTTGATTACATTATCTGGTCGTTGCAATCCGATGAATGAAGGGTGTAAATAATGAGTGTTGCAGGAGAGTGTTGCCTGAAATTAGAGGGGTATTTCTACACGCTTTTTGAATAATGACAGTTGGAAGGGAAGCAGACATGATCATCGTAAACATTTCCAACACATGGCAAGTGAAAGTTAAACCAACGTGGATATCTGATGCCCTATTAGCCATGCTTTTTCAACTATATTTGAACCACGTTGTACATGCGATCTTCTGAAAATATAATCTCTCTCATGCTATAACAGTAGTGAGATCACGATGCACAAGCATTCTGGCGGTTCGTCTCCAGGATTCCCCATCCTGAGGATGGTGGATCGCAACTTGGAGGCTTTCTCCGGTCAAGCTCTTGAGTTAGTCTACCCATCGCGAAAGTACACGTCCTCTGAGTCTTCTCTACCTCCATGCTCAGTTCTTTCATTAAATCTTGTCTCCTGGCAATGAACCCAAGGTATGTCGTACACTGTTGGCTCACAAGAGTCGACAATCTCGTTTACACGCAGAGTTGTCCCAGCATCGACTCATTGGTGCGATATGCTGTCTATGATACTCGTAACAGCGTTCTACCACGCTTCCAGAACGGTTAGTGTTATTAGTTCCCGTCCTCGGGGGCCTGGGTTCGATTCCCGGTACTGCCAAAATTTAAGAATGGTAGGAGGGCTGGTATGTGTCCGACTCGTTGGCTGAATGGTCAGCGTACTAGCCTTCAGTTCAGAGGGTCCCGAGTTCGATTCCTGGCCGGGTCGGGGATTTTAATCGCTTCTGATTAATTCTTCTGACTCGGGGATTGTTGTGTGTGTGTGTGTGTGTGTGTGTGTGTGTGTGTGTGTGTGTGTGTGTGTGTGTGTGTATGTGTGTTTGTGCGTGTGTGTGTCCGTCCCAAAACTCTCCTCATCATATTCAGACAACATACCACACTACCAACCACCACAGAAACACGCAATAGTGATTACTTCCCTCCATATAGGGTTGGCGTCAGGAAGGACATCCGGCCGTAAAATAGGGCTAAATACACATTGCGATGCAGTTCGCACCCGCGACCCCACAGGTGCGGGAAAAAGCGGTGGTAGAAGAAGAAGAAGAAGAAGAAGAAGAAGAAGAAGGGCTGGCATGTGGTTGACATGGCACATGCAGCTCACCTCAATTGCGGGTGCGCATGAAAAGAGCTGCAACACCTCAGAATGGGGACACGAATTGACCGGCTCCATATCTAAATGATCAGCAAGCTGGCCTTTGGATATAGGGGTCCCGGTTCGATTCCCGGTTGGGTCGAGGATTTTAACTTCCATTAGTTAATTCCTATAGGTAAGGGGCTGAGTGTTTGTGACGCTTTCATAATCATATTTCATCTTAGATACGGCCCCATCTTCACAGACCCATAGGTCGCTTGTACGGCGTCAATTCGAAAGACCTCCGGAGGCCACACGCCATTAAAAAGAAATTAACCACGCTTCCAAAGGATTGGCCCTGTGGTGGTCTACCATCTTCCCAATCCAAGTTTCAGCCTTGTATCTTGCGATAGGAAAGATAAGTGTATGCACCATTCTGAGTTTGATCTTGAATTGCAATTTTCTGATGTTATATTTACAGATAAAAAGCATGGATAGAACAACGTAAATTATGTGGAATAACCAAGTAACGGAAAGGTTTAATGCATCAAGTTATACAATTCAGTTGAGATCTCGAATACCGGCGCAAACCCTCCATGATATCCATCGCAGGGCTGAGTGGCTCATATTGTGAAGTGCTGGCCTTCTTACAAGGAAACTGTGCGGGTCGGATCAGACAAATTTCAGAGGAAATTAGGTGAATGATCAACCAACATATCCCAAAAGTAATGGTAATAATTGGTTTGCAGATAAGTTATAAGTAGTGTTATAATTAACTAGTGTAAGTTAACTTTGGTCCGCCTCTATGGTGTAGTGGTTACTGTGATTAGCTGCCACCCCGTGAAGTCTGGGTTCGATTCCCGGCTCTGCCACAAAATTCAAAAAGTGGTACGAGGGCTGGAATGGGGTCCACTTAGCCTCGGGAGGTCAACTAAGTAGAGGTAAGTTCGATTCCCACCTCAGCCATCCTGGAAGTGGTTTTCTATGGTTTTCCACTTCTCCTCCAGGCAAATGCCGGAATGGTACCTAACTTAAGGCCACGGCCGCGTCCTTCCCTCTTCCTTGTCTATCCCTTCCAATCTTCCCATCCCTGCAAGGCTCCTGTTCAGCATAGCAGGTGAAGCCGCCTGGGCAAAGTACATACTGGTCGTCCTCCCCAGTTACATCCCCTGACCCAGCGTCTGAAACTCCAGGACACTGCCGTTGAGGCGGTAGAGGTGGGATCTCTCGCTAAGTCCGAGGGAAGAACCGACCGTGGAGGGTAAACAGATAAAAAAGAAGAAGAAGAAATTAACTTTAAAGGTGTTCAGTCCGTCGAAAACACTCATTACAACATACTGTAAAAAAAATGCACACTATTAAACAAAGAATGTCGTCCTACACAGCCCTGAAAATGGTTTTCCGTGGTTTCCCATTTTCACATCAGGCAAATGCTGGGGCTGTACTTTAATTAAGGTCAAGGTCGTCCAGCACCGTGGTGCAGGGGGCAACGCGTCCGCCTGTAAATTGGCGGCCCCGGGTTCGATTCCCGGCTGGGTCAGGGGTTTTTAATTGTAAATGATTGCTATCCCTGGCCATGGGCTGGGTGTTTGTGTCGCCCTTAATATTCCTTTCCTCGCATTCAACACTTTACACTTCCGCCATTTTCCAAATGCACGCAGTTTCACAACATGTGGTGCAAAGTAGGGGCAAAAGATCTTCTTAGGTGGACGCCCCGAATAAATAGCATTTTAAAAAAGGCCACGGCCGCTTCCTTCCCACTACTAGCCCTCTCCTATCCCATTGCTGTCATAATACTATCTGTGCCGGTGCGACCTAAAGCCAATTGAAAAAAAAATCATCCTACAAGAACATTCAGTTCTATGAAATCACAAAAAAATGTCTATAATTTATTACGATGACGCTTGAATACTAATACAACCATTATTCTTTAATACCTGTTCATAGTATCACCAACTCTCAATCATTGACAAGTTTACACAACGTAAACAATATTGTAGATATCTATGCATGATACAGAGTGATTTGACAGAATCTGAGGATGATCATTCAGAATGAAGTATGTCATTGTTTGTTTAATAGTGTGTATTTTTTACAGTTATGTTATAGTGTTAAGGTGTGATCAAAAAGTTTCCGTTTGAGGGCTTTGCTGCAACGGACATGCAATGTAGCGCGACTCCAAGCATGGACATGTAGGCAAAGGCATTAATGTGGCAGTCGTGTCGTGCCGAGGTGCGGTTGTAAATGCGGCAACGTGAACTTTGCTAATGTTATTACCAAATGCGTCCAAACAGGACCAACGTGTTGTTATTCTGCTCTTGTCTGCCGAAGGACAAACACCGGTGGACATCCATCGGAGAATGAAGACTGTGTATGGGGCAGCATGTCTGTCGAAAACAGCCGTTGTGGAATGCTGCACCAAGTTCAGTGCGGGTCGCGTTTCAACACAAGACGCCTGTCGTTCCAGGAGACCAGCAGAAAGTACGCCAACTCAAGTGGGAGGCACTCGATAGTCCTGGTCTCTCTCCATACGATTATCACGCCTTCGGTCCCTTCATAAAGGTCTTGAATGGTCGACGCTACCTGTCGGACGAGGATGTGCAGCAGGCGGTTACGGACTTCTTCACGCAGGAGGAAACGGTGTTTTACCACACGGGGATCTTTAACCTGGTGCTGAGATTGTACCTACTCTAATCACATTTAATCTGCAAATAAATGTAACGATAAGAGAATGAGAATCATGAATATCTCTTGGGTGTAGAGCAATAAGCTTACTTTGACAGCATAACATATAGCTTCTGGAAAAAATACATTGACGATTGGTTCCCCAACTAAAATTTGAGGTTATCTGATCTACCATTGAAATAAAACAATTAATTGTATTTGATACTAAACAAAATATATTCTTTAAATTTAGAATTTAAATGGTGAGATTTGCTGCGATAATTTGAATGATAATATGAAACGTTGAAATAACAACTGAAAGAAACTCTAGGCATTAAATTTGAAATCCTCTTGATCGAACATTTAAAAGCTGTACAAGAAATTTATCCCTCACTCTTTCACTTAACAGTACCTCGAACACTTTGAGTATTATCATGACGTATTCCTTTGAACTGGTATCAGGTGTAGGTACCTCAAACCTAATTTGGTGAAGTATCCTTTCAGTTTCACAAACGAGATATAGCATGGCTTGAAAATATAACCACACTTCACAATCAACTTTACAAGTAATTCATTGATAACTGTTAGTCTGCATTACGACGACTCAATATTCGGCTGCCACCGAACCGACACAAGAACTAAACCGAACAGATACACGAAACACACTCCGAACATTTAATCCATTTGGTCACTGACGACTACGTATGCATGTCACTGCTCTACCTCCAACTGACTAACTGACCAACTGTGGCCTCACTCTCCATATGACTGACTATCTCACAGTTCACCATCCAATTGACTAACTGCTATAGGATACAAACCTTTATATAGACATTAGTTGTCACATGGTATTACACCCACGTCATGGCTGAAATAGTCCAAGACATCACTCAAACCAAGCTCCCAAGTGTTACAGATTGTGTTGAAATAGCCTGAAGCAGAGTAGGAACTCCCCAAATTATCTCATACTTCTAAATGCATACAATGACAGAGCATGACTCGACAGTTACTGTAACAGTACTGCACCATATGTTGCAATGTCTTAAAAGTTGTTTCACAAATAAATACATATCCTATATAAACCAGCAAATCTCTCACACTACATTTTCTCAATGTTAACATACACATAATAAATGCAATAGAATGAAACAAGCGATAATTAATCAATAAATATCAAAATCAGATGATATAGTCCGCCTCTGTTATATTGTGGTTAGTATGATTAGCTGCAACCCCCGGAGGTCCGGGTTCGATTCCCGGCTCTGCCACGAAATTTGAAAAGTGGTGTGAGGGCTGGAACGGGGTCCACTCAGCCTCGGGAGGTCAACTGAGTAGAGATGGGTTCGATTGCCACCTCAGCCATCCTGGAAGTGGTTTTCCGTGGTTTCCCACATCTCCTCTAGGCATGTGCCGGGATGGTGCCTAACTTAAGGCCACGGCCGCTTCCTTTCCTCTGACTTGTCTATCCCTTCCAATCTTCCCAACCCCCGCAGGCCCCTGTTCATCATAGCAAGGGAGGCCGCTTGGCGAGGTACTGATCACTCTCCCCAGTTGTATCTCCTGACCCAATGTCTCACGCTCCAGGACACTACCCTTGAGGTGGTAGAGGTGGTATCCCTCGCTGAGTCCGAGGGAAAAACCAACCCTGGAGGGTAAGCAGATTAAGAAAGAAAGATGATATAATTGAATAAAACAATAATAGTTAAAATAATAGTAATAATACAGATAAAATAATAATAATAAAGAGGAATGTTTGTAACGGGATATGAACCGTTACAGTGCGTCGGTGAGATGAGTGCTTCAATGCTCACGGTAATTCTGCCTGATAGGACTGTACTGCCATTGAACGGAAACTTTTTGATCGCCACTTACATAATTACTGTCTTCGACAGACTTAAAAGCTTTAAAGTTTCATTAACTAAATCGATACTGGAAAAAAATGGCTTCCTTCCTAACAAACTATAATTGTCTGGCATGTACCCGCAGCTTTGCTCGCGGTTATTAATTCAGCCGTTAGATGTTTTTAAAACATTTATTTCAAAGCAAAATTAAAAAATGTTTATTAACACACATCATTTTTACATAAATTGTATGAAATACATTATTAATAGTGTTACTTTCAATGATGTTTAAGATGCTGTGTCGGTATATATTATAATCGTATGGCCTCAGCTACCGTGTGCAGACATTTCGATTTGACGCCATCTGGCTGTCTGCTCGTCAATTTCGACGTTCCGTTTTATTCTAGGCCCACTAGATGGCAGACAGAGTAAACCGGATCTCTCTTGGGCGTATATGGCTGATATTTAATGAATTTTGTCGGGTAAATACCAGATGCATCACCAGAGATCTTTTACATGTCGACATCGTACAACATGGAGTATCGAGTGGACTTTTTTTTCCGCCCTCCAAAAATCCGACTACCTCTGCCGGGTTTGAACCCGCTATCTTGGGACCCGGAGGCCGACACTCTACCACGGATCCACAGAGGCAGCTTACTGTGTCGGTGAGTGGTACAAATAATATTAAACCACTGTAAATTTAAATAAACTGAAGCTCTATAAGGAAACATCAGCTTCCGCATAAACAATAGTTAGTGTTCTTCCATTTGGAGTTAATATGTATAGAGTCTTTGCCCTTCCAACTCTTGAACAACCCATGTACAGTTGACAATGGGAGAAGCACCATTTCCAAAGTTCTAGTCCTACAAATTTAAGCGATTGTCCTTGTGCCTTGCTGATGCACATTGCGAAAATTAAACAAACGGGGAACTGCAGATGTCTTAACTGAAACGGTATATCCGAAGGGATGATTTGAATCCGATGAAAGAATACTACCCTCGCGGCATGTCCGGTCATGATGGTGGCTACAATAATATTCGGCATCAGTTTCTTGACTGAAAGTTGTGATCCTTTGCATAGGGAAGGAGTATTTACATTCCTGATAAGGATAATCGATGCCACAATCATCCGCTCCAAAATGTTCGAACGTATGCAGATGACTCCAAGTTGTTCAAAAATCCTGTCGTGTAGTTGGCAGTCTCATCTGTTTAGCATGGCCTGTCGATAGCCTTGTAAACTTATAGAACACCGGATAATTCTTGTAAAGGTTGCTAGTTGATGACGTTGACAGTCTCATTTCTTGGAGCAAAACTTGCTTCTTGACACAGCCTTGCATGATCGATGAAATGCTGTTCTCACGCAGGTTACAAATTTCAGATCTCTACGTGCCCTAGATTTGGCTGGGCATCGCACACATACACATAGACAAACACTTTCGGATATTATGGGCTGAATATGGCTCCTCGTGTCAAGGACCGAAAATGGCTTTCTACGCCCTGGACTTAAAATGGCACCTTCTCTTTTATTACGTAGGTTACTTAGTGACAGCAAGTTGGATTGTCATATCCCACGGCCGCTTCCTCTCCCCTTTCTCGTCTATCCCTTCCAATCTTCCCATCCCCCACAACGCCCCTGTTCAGCATAGCAGATGAGGCCACCTGGGCGAGGAACTAGTACTCCATCCCAGTTGTATCCCCGACCCAAGGTCTCACGCTCCAGGACACTGCCCTTGAGGCGGTGGAGGTGGGATTCCTCGCACAGTCCGAGGGAAAAACCGACCCTGGAAGGTGAACTAATTGAGAAAGGAAGGAAGAAAAGGAATTGTGTTCATACATGCACGAATGAATAAGCACTCCTCTCTCCCAGAGACGGATAGCCACCAACCGGGGAGAGAGCATTCATTATTGAATGACTGAGTGAAGTGAATGATCTCAGCGTATATCTACGGAACCCCAGCAGCTAAGGTGAAAACATTCCAATGTGAATGAACTGAATTCATACACGCATGAAAAGAAAAATCCACAGTTCTAGCCATTCAAGCAAGCGACTCAATTTTGAAAACATCCTAGGTATATGAGCTACGAATTTTAGGTAAATAAAATATAATAAAGAATGAGAAAATATTATTTTTCGTAAAATTATAATCCTTAGCAGTTTGCCTTTTTCTACCTCTACGAGCGCTAATGAGAGTCAATGCATAGTTTCACTTAAGCACCACTACGAATCAATGTAGAGTTTCACTTAAGGTCTTATAATTACATTTGGTGCGGACATTTTTCAAACAATAAAAAAATACCTGAGGGTATTGAGGCAAGGAACACTTTACGAAAAGAACTATGTAAATAAATTAATTGGGCTAGGATTTTTATTAAAAAGGAAACGAATAAAGAAACAAGCGATTTTAACTGCATTTAGGCCGGAAGTGTTTTCTGAAATGTATTCTTTTACTTTGATAGTTCTATCCAAGAATCACGATTCATGGGCGCCCATATGAGAGTTTCTAGAGGGGACCCAGATCTGGGGGTACGTAGTAATTTTAATATTTTGGAAGATAAATGGCGATTTCTATTCTGCGGTAGAATAACTCACGGTATCCCTTGCCTGTTGGTGGGGGACGGTACTACCACTTTTACGTAATACTTACTTTTAAGTAATTTTCTTGAAAGGAAAACACGTGACTACACTAGATTTTTGCCTTTCCTTGAGAGCTAGAGGGGGGCCGCGGCCCCACCTTGCCCTCGGGTATGGGCGCCCTTGTCACGATTTGAAACCTTTCTGGGCCCTTTAGCCCTTCAGCTTTGGGCACAATTGAGGAAATTGTTTAATTTCTGTTTTCCGTTAGTATGGGGGCCCCTACTTTTCCTGCAAAGAGATCTTTTGAACATTACGGATGCCCGACTCGTTGGCTGAATGGTCAGCGTACTGGCCTTCGGTTCAGAGGGTCCCGGGTTCGATTCCCGGCCGGATCGGGGATTTTAACCTTCATTGGTTTGTGCTGTCCCCAACATCCCTGCAACTCACACACCACACGTAACACTCTCCTCCACCACAATACCACGCAGTTACCTACACATGGCAGATGCCGCCCACCCTCATCGGAGGGTCTGCCCTACAAGGGCTGCACTCGGCTAGAAATAGCCACACGAAATTAAAATTAAACATTACGGATAACCATCTGCAGTTTAATTGTCTTTGCTTTACGTCGCACCGACAGATATGTCTTACGGCGACGATGGGATGGGAAAGGCCTAGGAATTGGAAGGAAGCGCCCGTGGCCTTAATTAAGGTACAGCCCCGGCATTTGCCTGGTATGAAAATGGGAAACCACGGAAAACCATCTTCAGGGCTGCCGACAGTGGGGCTCGAACCCACTATCTCCCGATTACTGGATACTGGCCGCACTTAAGCGACTGCAGCTATCGAACTCGGTGTCTCTTATGTTGTTGTTGTTGTTGTTGTTATCATTACTATTATTTAATTACATAATTTTAATATTGTACATCTTAAATGCATATATATCTTATAATCTTTCTATCAACTATCTCTGCTTGATGCATCTTCAAGCCCTCCAGAACCTTTCACACACTTTTGTTTATTGCAAACTTTTGAAACCTCCTGTGGTGGCTGTGAGGAAGAAAGTTACAAGTTGCTCGTTGACTCAAGCTTATCCGATTTGCTGACGAGACGCGCTGCTCTGTAGTCTGTGGGCTCCGAGATAACGCACCCTCCGGGGCAATCACCACACACACATGGCGGATAGATCACCAGGCCGCACATGCAAACTGGCTGGCTTTAACGCTACTTACATTTTATTGAAAGAAATCTTGCAGAATAACGAACTAACTTCGTTGTTGTTAAAGTTCTGGGAATACGTTCTTTTCTTCAATAACGAGGGAAGGGTTTATAAGAAACGCTAATTAGGAGAAGTACTTCATTCTCATATTATACAAGAATAATTGAAATTCTCAAACTTGCCAGACTTTAATTGGAAATGGTTGCTCTGATCAGTGAACGAAGAATCAGAGTGTAAAGGGTATAAATTTGGAACTGTTCAACGTGAATTCATGACGCAACTCTCTAAGCCGCAATATCTCTCATCAGTTTCCTCTGTCGATTCCACATTCACAGGTTCAAGCCCGACAGTGATGACCAGATTTCTGAAGATCGGAATAAACTCCATTTCGCACTCCATGTCGAACGCTGCCACCATCTCTGGCTACATAATAAAATTAATTAAAACACAATAATAGCTCGCTTAAAGAGTTTCAATGTGTCTGCCATCTGATAAAATAAAAGATAAAAGTAAAACACCAGTGAATATCTCTTCTTTCTAGTACCGGTACTTCCAGTAGGCTACATCTAAACTATATTTCAAAACTAATCATGAGAAAAATCTTAAAACCAATCAAAACAACAAAACAACGGAAAATTAGAAGTGATAAGGAAATATGTCCGCCACTGCAGTGTAGTGATTAGTGTGATTAGCTGCCACCTCCGGAGGCCCGTGTTCGATTCCCGGCTCTGCCTCCAAATTTGTAAAGTGGTATGAGGGCTGGAACGGTGTCCACTCAGCTTCCGGAGTTCAGCTGAGTAGAGGGGAGTTCGATTGCCACCTCAGCCATCCCGGAAGTGATTTTCCGTGGTTTCCCACTTCTCTTCCAGGCAAATGCCGGGAAGGTGCCTAACTTAAAGCTACGGCCGCTTCCTTCCCTCTTCTTTTTCTATCCCTTCCAATCTTCCTATCCCCTACAAGGCCCCTGTTCAAGATAGCAAGTGAGGCCATCTGGGAGAGGTACCTGTCCTCCACCTAGTTGTATCACCCGGACCCAAAGTCTCACGCTCCAAGTCAGTGCCCTTGAGGCGGCAGAGGTGGGATCCCTCGCTGAGTCCGAGGGAAAAAACCAACCCTGGCGGGTAAACGGATAAAGAAGGAAAGAAAAAATAAGGAAATATATCAGAACATAGAAAATATAATAAAAACAATCAGAAAAAGGATATTGCTATTTTTTGAGCTTATCTATAGAATGGATGATAACAGATTGATAAAATAGATAACCAAGTACGTTTGAAAGAATTTTTTTTGCTATTGGCTTTACGTCACACCGACACAGATAGGTCTTATGGTGACGATGGGACAGGAAAGGGCTAGGACTGGGAAGGAAGCGGCCGTGGCCTTAATTACGGTACAGCCCCAGCATTTTCCTGGTGTGAAAATGGGAAACCAAGGAAAACCATCTTCAGGGCTGCCGACCTGGGGTTCGAACCCACTATCTCCCGAATACAGGATACTGGCCGCACTTAAGCGACTGCAGCTATCGAGCTCGATAGTTTGGAAGAAAAAAGCCATCAAGAAGATAGATAACAGAGGTCAATAAAAATATAGAAAGAAATTAAATAAGAGAAGAGGAAACTATAAAAAGAGAGATTTTTAAAAAAGAAAGTTTTAAGAATGGAAGGATTCCAAGGAAGAATGAAAAGAAAATCCGGACCGAATTGGTCTGAGGAAAGAAGAATATAATAATAGGAGTAATAATGTTATTGGCTTTACGTCCCACTAACTGCTTTTACGGTTCACGGAGACGCCGAGAGAAACATAAATAGTGCAGTGATGAAGGAATACGGGAAAGAGCGGAAGAGGAAACAACAAGGAAGAATGAACTTAAATTGACACGTGGTCCCTAGCAGGCCTCATCGTGAAGAATAGGAAGAAAGATAGAACTCATTAACAGACGCCAGAAAAGGAAAGTGGATGTTATCACTTGGAAGTGATATGTTCGAGACTTCCCAGGCGAGGTGTACCGGCGTGTTTGGTTCACCCGAAAAACCTCGGATGTAGGCCTATTTCCCGTTAGGAAATACGAAAGTTGAGAAATCATATTTTCGAACTAGACTGATTATTTTGGCTGTGAAACTGACATATGAAGATATGTTGAGGATAATGGAATAAAATTAAAAGCCAATATGTTTTAAAATTCCAACAATAAAAAAATTAATATTAATTAGAAAGCCCATAAAGAATGGATTTTAAACTTGTGTGCACAAATATGTTGGGTTGATTAAAAGAAATTGTATCTGTCTTAATTTTTCTTGCATTATTCCCGCTTGATTACAGAGTGCTCACACTTGCTATGTCTTTGTTATTTTTAATACGGTTCGTGTATTCATTCTGCAGTCCATCCACCACGATTTTGACATTCCATGAGTTCGAAATCCTCTGAGGTTGAGTAGTAGTACTGTACTGGAAGTGAATCTGTAAACCTCTTCACTACGTGCCCAAACGATCTTCCTTATTTTCTTTGAAAATGGTGCAACACCCAGTCACCGATGAACACTTTCATATCTCAGCCTGACCTATTGCGTGAGTTCCAGGCTCCGACGAAGCATTCGCATTTCCATTACATTGTGTTTTTAAATCGGTGGCTAGCATTTCATTCCATAGAGGGTAAATGGACGAACAACAGGCTTACGGAATTTTGGCTGGAGGCGTTTAGGCATCCGTATGCCCCGGAGGACTTCGGTAACCAGTCGCAATTTCATCTATGCTGCATTGACCCTCTTAAGGACGTCTGAGAGGATATGACTGTCGTAATTAATGACGGAGCCAAGGCACTTGAACTTTGTGATCTGTTTGAGTTCTTTTTTATCAATGCTGATCTCATTTGTCTAGTGTTCATTTCCTTCCGTTGTTTTCGAGGTGGATCTTCCATAGCTATATTTGCTGCTGCAATATTCTACAAGATTTTCTGGATCAATGAGAAAATCTTCAGTATGCAAGAGTAGTGTCCACACATAAGGTAAACAACAGCGGTGCAAGGGCCGAATATGTGCTGATATCAAAGCAGTATGAAGTTCCAGATGGAAAACGAAACACGCTATTCACTTTGTGGTAGAGGAGTTTCGCCTATTCGATGCAGACTTCAGGGACGATGTGCGAGTGCAATGTATCAAATTACTTTTCCAAGTCTAGAAAGGCCACGTGGATCGTACTGGCCTTCTCTCAAAGTCATTCTAGAAGTAACTGAGCAGTGTTAATAATATTTGCCGTTCCACATCCCCTCACAAATACGAATTGGTTGGCGTAATGGAAACAAGATTGTGAAGACGAGCGTCGAAGACTCGTTCGAAGACCTTCATGGAATGGCACAACATACGACTCGCCGATAGTCTGTACATTCTACAACATCACCTTTTCCTATCCAAACGGGCACCAGTTATGCTGTTGGAAGGCACGTTGAGGACTTAACATCATCCCACTATCCGGTTAAAGAAGATGGTGAGGATGAAAGACCTATGACGACCGAGAACATTTCAGACATCTGTAAGGATTTCGTGTCTAGCCCTACTGCCTTTCAATTTTTCACTTTCTCTTGTAGGATTCCTCTTTTATGATAGTGATTGTCGGTATCGCCCCAAGAACTGGATCAGCACTCTGCACTGGATGGTGTGCACATTCTTTGTTGAAAGGTTTTGGAAAGTAATTTATAAAGATCATTGAATTCAGACCCGAAGTTATTGGATGTGTTGTCCTTGACGTCTCGAACTAGGCCAATATCTTGTGTCGACAGTCAGCACGCACTGGCTAAGCGCTAGTTCCTGTATCCAGTGTATCCAGTTCTTTAACCAGCCTGTCAAAATAGCCTATTTTGCTTCAGCAACCACCTGCTTGGCTGCTGACTTCCGGGACTTGTTCCACTGGTGGACAGTTTCAATTTGAGACTAGAACCATGCATTTTGGGTGGGCTTCTTTTTCTTTCCTTCTCTGAACTCCTTCATTCCAGCACCAAATCTGCTAGTCCACAAAGCACTTTCCTAAAATTAGGTCCCTCGCGTAATATTGTGCAGATTTGGTTGGCAAAGTCAAGCCACATGGTTCCTACTGCTTGACTGAAGTCCACATCAACACTTCTAAGTGCATCGGCTGGTTGCTTCGGTGTGATCCGCTGTTCTCCACCACTTGTTCCTCTTCATAGTCGTCGTGAAGATTTTACAGTTTTAATCGGAAATTTAGCACCAGCAGGCGATGCCGATGAGCGGTACTGTTCGATGGAATGACTTCCGTTTGTAGTGAACTTTACGCCTCGTCACTGGAAAAATTCGTAGACAATTTGATGAGAAACAATAAATAGAACTTAATTATTAAAAATCACAAACAATAAAACAAAAAACAGAAATAAGAAGCACAGAAGCTCATAAACAGGTGGTTCTGAAAATCTTCAGTACAAACGCAAGAAGTTCTTAATCAAAAAATACAACAATAACAACAAAAAACTAGGTACCGTATGACAAAGCTCATAAGGATCTGAGTAGAACATTTTCAATAACCAAATATGTTTAAGTCCGTCTCTGTAGCGTAGTGGTTAGTATGATTAGCAGCCACACCTGGAGGCCAAGGTTCGATTCCCGGCACTGTCACAAAATTTGAAAAGTGGTTCGAGGGCCGAAACGGGGTCCACTCAGCCTCGGAAGGTCAACTGAGTAGAGGGGGGTTCGATTCTCGCCTCCGCCACCCTTGAAGTGAGTTTCCGTGGTTTACCATTTCTCCTCCAGGCAAATGCCGGGATGGTACTTAACTCATGGCCACGACCGCTTCCTTCCGTCTTCCTTGTCTATCCCTTCCAATCTTCCTATCCCCCAGAAGGCCCCTGTTCAGAATAGCAGGTGAGGCTGCCTGGGCGAAGTACTGGTTATTCTCCCCAGTTGTATCCCCGAACCAAAATCTCAATCTCCAAGCCACTACTCTGAGGCGAAAGAGGTAGGATCGCTCGTGAGTCCGAGAGAAAAGCCTACTCTGGACAGTAAACGGATTAAAGAAAGAAAGAAAGAAAGGAAGGAAGGTGTGTTAAACATATCATAACTTGTCGGAACTGTCACATGCATAGCGATCGAAACTGAGACTAACCGTATTTTATTATTATTATTATTATTATTATTATTATTATTATTATTATTGTGGGAATAATACTGGATTAGCTAATGGCTTTCTTTCCGGACGGTCAAGGTTCGATCCTTGGTCAATCCCTGGTTGTAATTTTAACCAGAAAAATCGTGTAGTATCAGAAAGAATGTTGTTGTTTGAGTCATCAGTCCAGAGACTGGTTTGATGCAGCACACCATGCTACCCTACCTTGTGCTTACCTTTTAATTTATACGTAACTATTACGTCCTACATCTGCTCTAATCTGCTTGTCATATTCATACCTTGGTCTACCCCTACCGTTCTTACCACCTACACTTCCCTCAAAAACCAATTGAACAAGTGCTGGGTGTCTTAAGATGTGTTCTATCATTTTATCTCTTCATTCGGTCTACCCATCTCACCTTCAGCATTCTTCAGTAACAGCATATTTCAAAAGCTTCTATTCTCTTCCTTTCTCTAGTTATCGTCCATGTTCCACTTCAATACAATTCAGCAATTTTCTAAATCTTCTGCGGACTCAGATAAAATAATACCATCGGCAAATCTAAGGGTTTTGATTTTCTCTCCTTGGATTGCGATTCCCTTCACAAATTCCTCTTGGTTTCCTTTACTGCCTCTTCTATGTAAATACTGAAAAGGACGGGGGGAGGGTGCAGCCTTGCCTCACTTCTTTCTGGATTGCTGCTTCTTTTTCAAACTCCTCAATTCTTATCACTGCAGACTGATCTTTTTACAGATTGTAGATAATTCTTTTCTCGATATCTGATCCTGATCAACTCCAGAAACTCAAATAGCTTGGTCCAATCAACATTATCAAATTCCTTTTATAGATATACTCCTCTTTAAGACGCCTAATTACCACATAGCCATTTTGTTGTATGACCAGGAACTGCATTATTTGTGCAATGACCTCGTGTATTGAGTGTCCAAAGAACGCTTTTTATTTCAGTTCTTAATTGTTGCATAACCAGGCGAGTTGGTCGTGCAGTTAGGGTCGCGCGGCTGTGGGCTTGCATCCGGGAGATAATGGGTTCGAACCCAACTGTCGGCAGACCTGAAAATGGTTTTCCGCTGTTTCCCATTTTCACACCAGGAAAATGCTGGGGCTGTACCTTCATTAAGGCCACGGCCGCTTCCTTCCCACTCCTAGGCCTTTCCTATCGCTTCGTCGCCATCAAATATTTAATTGTTACGAAAGTAACTCAATTTAATGTGAATTAATACAGCACTGAAACTTGGTTACGAATCTCCACAAGAGGGATTTAACATACGAAGAGTAATTCCTTCTTGCTAGGAATTTTTCGAAAATTTCTGCTATGATTTAGTACCGATTACGCGATCAGTATTATTAAGAGAATGGAACTATGAATATTAGTGCTTGGACCAGCCCTGGTGTATGATACCTATGCCATTAAATGGGATTCTCTTTATCGGCATTACATGATTTCATTTCCTATCAATGGAAGTTACTCTAAACAGCTGAGCGACGAAAGCTGATAATACCAATACCATCAGTTTCTATCACATAACAACCTATCTCTACTTAAAACCCTCTCATAGTGGTACCCCAGTACCTCGAAATCCTATTATCTGACGAATAATGAAGCTGAAATTCGATTATAAATCCTGTTACAGTATTCTCCCAGAGTAAGTCTAGTTTACTTCGTATTACCAATTTAAGCAATGACATGAAAATGCCTAATAATATGGGACAGGGAAGGAAGTAATATTTTCATCAACACATCTGATAGTGTTATATTAATTCACATTAAATTGAGTTACTTTCGGTACAGCTGCTAGAAAAACCACAAAGAATGTTCCGAACTAAGGTTTATAAAATATTGTAACAAAAAAGTTCCGAATTTGGTACTGTTTACACCAGGGGACAGTTTGTTTTACAGGTAAAAGAAAATTCTGCTTTACAATGAACTGATGGAAAAACTACGTATACTTTTAAAATTCAATTAAAGAAACACGCGGCTCATTTACAACTTTGAAAATGAGTTACGCATAAGGGTGCACTCGCGTAACCGTGCGAAAACTCCTGTATGCGGAATCCCCCTCCCTTCCCCCACATCCGTTTGAAGGGCAAACCATGTTAGAGAAACGTGTTCAATTGCAATACATATATACATAAATTTTACTTTCAATTTACTTACAGGAAATAAAATCACAATCAAATGTAATATAATTGATATTTATCAAATATTTAATTGTTACGAAAGTATACAGGGTGTATCAGAACTATACCGACAAAGAAATCCTCTTCGTGTTAAGAACGGTGGTGTAATAGGATTGGCGGAGAAAACTTTCCTTTTCGAGAAAATGAAGGTACTTGGAAACATTCGGGCGCGCGATTCAAATTGACGAACTCTCCGTATTTGCAATGCCAGAGATCATGCCGCTGCCGTGATTCGGGGAAGAAAGGGGAGGGAGGGGAAGTGGGGTGTATGATGGAGACAGAGGTAATGCTCCACACGAATGCACAAGTTTTCTCGTTCGACTCGGACAGGACTGTCCTCGTCTCTTACAGGCAATATCCACAGTTCGTTTATTAAACCGCCGTAACTTCACACACAGTACAAGAACATTCCGTAATTAAGACACACTTGTCAGTCAAAGAATGCAGAAGGTCGTTTCTCCTCTCGCCTGTTGGTCGCAGTAACGTTCTTTATTACTTAAAATGCTCGAAGATGCGACGCTGCTCCCCCAAGATTGTGTATTCCCTCGCTCATAACTTTGTAAATGGAATGAAATACTGAACGAAGGAAACAATATGCCCAATTGTTGGATTAGAGTAGATGTTCAATATACCCCCCTCCTACTTCGATGCACAATTCACAACGGTGTAGTAGTGACCTATCACACCAGGCAAATGCTAGGGCTGTACCTTAATTAAGGCCACGGCCGCTTCCTTCCAACTCCTAAGCCTTTCCTATCCCATCGTCGCCATAAGACCTATCTGTGTAGGTGCGACGTAAAGCCCCTAGCAAAAAAAAAGTAGTGACCTATGGGCTGTTCAGGATGTGTGGTGTGTCGCGAACGTCCTGGAAGGCTGCCTGTATTCTTGGTACAAGTTCATCTTCTCTTTCTGTGGGGTTCGCATAGCAGTCAATTTGTGCAGAACAAACTGTACTCTGCCTACTGGGGCTGGGAAGCGACTAAGCAAAACGAAAAATGATTTTGCTTTTTGTATTTTTTTAGTTTGCTTTATTTATTTATTTATTTATTTATTTATTTATTTATTTATTTATTTATTTATTTATTTATTTATTTATTTATTTATTTATTTATTTATTTATGTATTTATTTATTTATTTATTTATTTATTTATTTATGAAACAAAGGACACTGTTGATTGGGCCTCTAAATAAGAAGAGGTTAGTGAAGTGCTTTGTGTGGAGTGTGGTGGTTTATGGGGCTGAGACTTGGACGTTGAGAAAAAAGGAAGAAATAAGACTAGAAGCATTTGAAATGTGGATCTGGCGGAAGATGAAGAAAATCAGCTGGCAGGAAAAAGTAAGGAATGAGGAAGTATTAAAAAGAGTGGGTGAAGGAAGGAGAACGATATTAGAATGCATTCAAAGACGGAAGAAAAATTGGTTAGGCCACTGCTTGCGACGAAATTGTTTAATAACCGAAGCATTGGAAGGGAAGCTACAAGGGAAACTGAAGAGAGAAAGGAAGAGGTATCAGTTAGTGGACAGTGTAAAGGTAAACAGAAGCTATTGGAAGACAAAGAGAAAGGCTGAAAACAGAGCAGCGTGGAGAATTCAGGCAACCACCAGCGATGATGGTGATGATGATGATGATATGTTGCCCCGACAAGATAGGAGTGGTAAGGAAGCGGCCGTGGCCTTAATTAAAGTACAGGCCCAGCATTTGCCTGGTGTGAAAATGGGGAAACCACGGAAAACCATCTTCAAGGCTGCCGACAGTGGGGTTCGAGCCCACTATCTCCCGGATGCAAGCTCACAGCTGCGCACCCCTAACCGCACGGCCAACTCGCCCTGTGAAACGAAAAAAAGGATCTTGTGCATTCGTGCCGAGCATTACCTCTGTCTCCCACTACCCACTTTCTCTACCATCCCTTCCCTCCTCTGACAGCCTACAAGGAATACAAGGCCTGCCCAATAGCCACTCATAGCTGTCCGCCCTGTGGATGCTATATTTGCCGCTGGAGGCGCTGCAATTCAACCTCACATAAAGACCTCGGTTGGCGGTATTTCTACACGTTGTATGCTTACTGGTGACGTCGTATTGTTAAAACACGTCAATTATATTACAATGATGTACTGTTGCGTACCATTTTGTAAACAAGGCTCTAGAAATAAAGTTATTGGAACTAGTTTCCATGAATTCCCTTGCCAAGAGCCAACTAGAGAATTATGGATTAAAGCAATAAGCATACAAGGTATGGTAGAGTAAATACGCAGACCGTGTGACGGCAAAAATTAGGTTACTTATTATTATTGCTCCTGTTCTGATGATAATAATATTATCCATCAATCAATCAATCACTACTGATATGCATTTAGGGCAGTCGCCCAGGTGGCAGATTCCCTATCTGTTGTTTTCCTAGCCTTTTCTTAAATGATTGCAAAGAAATTGGAAATTTATTGAACACATCCCTTGGTAAGTTATTCCAATCCCTAACTCCCCTACCTATAAACGAATATTTGTGACAATTTGTCCTCTTGAATTCAAACTTCATCTTCATATTGTGATCTTTCCTACTTTTAAAGACACCATCCGAACTTATTCGTCTAGAAACGGTATCCGGCCTTCAACCTTCGGCCAAAACACAAAATGAGCCGCCTGACTCCAGAGACCCCATAAATTCCTGGGAAAAGCTGAAGAATGTTACTTACATTTGTCTGTAACATGACTTTCCTGAGATAAATTCAACGTAAGGTAATGACACTACTGTATTTCCTAAGCTGAAATTACAAAAATGATGCAAGTAAGTCCTTAAAACACCAAGCATTTCAGAGAGAATAAACGTGACTTCTCTCTCACACGCGCGCAATTATCAGATCGATAGTATAACAACCAGCGATCGTTTTCAGAGACCTGAGTCCCATTTGCTCACCCAATAGAACGGATGTCCAGCTCTGGCGTCACCAACGCAAATCCCTCTGATTTGATTGGCTACTCCGCTAACTGCTATGCTGTCCACGTAGCTAGTAGGATCGGGAGATCCCATCCAGCAAGCAGGTCCTTGGCATATCGGCAATCACCTTACTAGACTGTTGTCGGCAACGAACGAACTACGAATGCGAAATCACGTAGCTCCATAGAATTGCAAAACCGTCCTCTAAGAGACGCTCCTCTACTCACTTCTTCCCCTTTAAGAAACTGTAAAGACAGGATTGTGTTAAGAAAAGGGTTCCGATCCGTTCGCTATTGATTTCACGTTATATGCCCTCCTGCAGCTTGAAAGAAGACTTTGTATGAATAATACTAAAAATTTTACAATGATTATTCTCTATTGATGCATTCTGTGTTTTATGCCTGTAATTTTTCTGTCTTCTATTACAAGGTATAAGTGGATGCACGGTGTAAGTGTCAAAACTGGTTTAGTCCGGACATACCATATACTAGCTGTAGTAACAGGCGTTGCCCGAATAGTTTTTGAATATTTATCCTTAATATTTGCATTATCAGTTAAGTGTGAAGTGAATGCTTATAGAATTCTTTTTGAAATGTTGAGTTTACGACCTATTATGTATTTTTAGAATTATTTAGATGTACCTGATTTCAAGTTTTAGATTATTTAATTACCGAGTAAACACTAATCTCGGTCATTTTATACTATTTACTTTTAAGCCCTTCTCAGCTCCTGCCTCAGCGGAGGCTGAACGTGGACTTAACGGTATCCAGAGCGTCACAGTTCGTATCAGCGACACATAAACAATGGATTTCGACATTAATGTCGGTTGTACTTATATCAGTTATGGTTGAAATCTACGCTGGAACGTACATAGGCTACGTCAATTATCTCGGTTAATTTTTGACAATTTCTAATATCCCGTCTCCCCCTATGTCAAAGGTGGATGAAATTGGCCTTATAAGAAATGCGGAGTGTCATTATTAATCTCATCGACCCCGAAAATTATGGATTCGACACTATTTTCGATTATTTTTTATCACTCCCCCCCGCGCCCAGAGTGTCATTATTCACCTCAATGACCCCGAAAAGTATGGATTCGACACTTTTTCGATTAATTTTTATATGTCACCCCCTTTAACCGCAACCACAAAGGGGGATGAACTTGGACTTGCAAAATCCAGAGTTTTAAAATTCATCTCAGCGACCCCGAAAACTATGGATTCGAATCTATTTTCGATTATTTTTATACATAACTCCCCACCCAACCTAAACACTAAGGGGTTGAAATTATAAAAATTTCGCAGTGTCACTATTCACCTCGGAGACCCCGAAAAGTATGGATTCGACATCATTTTCGATTAATTTCAATATAACACTCCCCCGAGCACCCCCACCACAAAGAGCGCTGAACGTGGACTTATAAAAAATTCGGAGTGTCACAATTCACCTCAGCGACCCCGAAAACTATGGATTCGACACCATTTTCTATTAATTTATATATCTTAACCCCCCTCACCACTCGTCACAAGGGGGCCTGAATTTGGACTTTAAAGATCCAGTGTGCAGCTATTCATCTCAGCGACCTCGAAAACTGTGGATTCGACACTATTTTCGATTATTTTTATATATCAGTCACCCCTCGTTCCCTACCCCAAAGTGGACTGAACTTGGACTTTAAAAAAATCCGGAGTGTCACTATTCATCTCAGCAACCCCGAAAAATTAGACACTATTTTCGATTATTTTTCATATCTCTCCCCCTCGCCCCCACCCCGAAGGAGGATGAACTTGGTTTTAAAAATTCCGGAGTGTCACTTTCATCTCAGCGACCCCGAAAAGTATGGATTCCACAATACTTTCGATGATTTTTATATCTCACGCCCGTAGGCCCCCCCCCCCGCCCCTAAGAGTGCCTGGGGTGTCTTAGGCCCACGTGGTTTGTCTCCTGATAATAAAAATCTGGAGTGTCACAATTCAATTTTGCGACCCCGAAAACTATGTATCCGACACTATTTTCGATTATTTGTATATATCACTCCGCCCCCTCGCCCCTCACCCCAAGAGGACTGAACTTGGACTTTTAAAAAATTCAGAGTGTCACTATTTATCTCAGCGACCCCAAAAAGTATGGATTCGAAACTATTCGAAACTATTTTCGTTTATCTTTATATATGACCCCCCGCCCCTAAGGGTTCCTGGGGTGCCTTACTCCCACGTGGTTTGTGTCCCCCAAAGGGGGCTGAACTTGGACTTTTAAAAAAATCTCAGCGACCCCGAAAAGTATGGATTCGACACTATTTTCGTTTATTTTTATATATGACCCCCTCGCCCCCCATTCCTAAGGGTGTTTGGGGTGTCTTAGACGTACGCGGTTTGTCTCCTTATACTAAGTCATGAGTGTATCAAATTTGGTTGAAATCGCTCCAATGGTTTAGGAGGAGATGTGGTACAAACCCACCCACCCACACACCCACATACATACGATGACTTTTATATATACAGTATATAGATGACACAACCACAATTAATCCTAGAACCCCTCTTCAAAATATTCCAAAAATACTGCTTTTACATGCATGTCGTATTTTCCCCCCAAAATCAAATAAACAGGAATGGAGTTCATGTCAAAATATCCCCCCACAGAACCCTCCAAGTTTCCCACAGCTAAACGTTTGCCCTCAACCTAAGATATTATTTTTTGCATATTTGTCATATATGTTACGGAGTTTTGTGGTTTTGCAGAGGTGAAAGAAGGTGCGGGCTGGAATAGGTCTCAACTACAGAAGCACGAAAGATGAATTAAAATTTTAACAAGGTTATATTTTCAAAACTTAACAATGGTAGCATAGAATTTTGAGCATACAACAAATAACAACAAGTTAAATCAGGTACACAATTTAGAGAATATTTAACCGGTTCCCACTAGGGGAAATAACAAAGACAATCAGGTATACAGCCGCTGTACCAAAAACCAGTTAAGTGATTTTTACATATATTGGGCTACGGCCCGAATTCATTAACTCTTGAGCTCTCAGCTCACAATCACAAAAGCTACAGGGCAGAAAACCCCTAAGTACAAGGAGCACTTGCTCCTAATTACAATGTTAAAGAAAAGAGCAGAACCGCTCTCAATATTACAAGCCTATCAAAGGCTACAACTTTCACTTCAGACTGCCCTCAAGGCACACTAAGAAACAGGGGTATTTGATACCCAACCTACAGGGCCTTTACATGAGGAAAACAAAACATCAGGTTAAATTAATGGCCCATAATACAAGATTGAATGGAGGCGATAACTTGCACTCCTACACAAAGTTTTTGTCTAAAAACCTATGTGGCGCTAGGCCGATCAGGCAGGGGCTAATCCCGAGCTAGGGAGGTGACTAGTATGGAAAACATTAATATATTAAGGAAGAGAAGAAACGGTTACGAAAACGTAGTCTCCTCAATTTCAAAATGAAGGGAGCTCGAGAGGGTGAAGCACTCTCTATCCCTGCTTTCAAGTTCAAGAAAAATGAAGTTTACCAGGAAAAAGGATTTACATGTTGTATGGTTTACATATTAAAGGTTTCGAACCTTCCCCGAGAGTTAAACTGCTGAGCTAGCAAGAAATAAAGATGTTAAAAGGCCATTACCTTGATGAAGAACGCTGCCTGAAGAACGAGGCGCTTCCCGCCCCCTGCTACATATCCACACACTTAGAAAGATGTAATACGAATGGCCCGGAGACAAGAAAATCAGCAGTTTATATATATCCTCGTGGAACATTCGAGACCTTTCAGAAATGATTAGACACACCCCTTTCGATTTTATTGGATCGCTTAGAGCAACATACCTATGTCGAAGAAGATGTACATGATTGGTTGAAAATAAAGTTAAAAAATTTGGGAATGGCTAAATTCAAAACAGGCGGAAAGAAAGGATTGATGTTGCCAACCCAAAAATAACAGAACAAAATATAGTAAAAGCAAAACTTATGAATACTAAATTTCTTCAAGAAGGTTCATTCCTTCGCACCCGAGTGCGTAATCATAGTTTTTAGTAGAGACATCTGGTAGAGAATGTCCACACTTCTTGATGCATGAAAAACAGAAACACCTCGAAATTCACATAGAGCCATCTTCGGAGAACCTGTTGATGTAATACAGTTTGTTAAAGTTCAGGCTTTCTCCTGTAGAGGAGTTTTCAACTGGCGCAATATTTAAATTCGTGGCGTGGAGGTGTACCGCCCGGTACAGTCCTCCCCACCCAAAAAAAGTCCTTCCAAGGGGTGACACAGAATAAAACAAAAAATTTGTTTTTTTAAAAAGTCCAAGTTTTTGCTGAGGAGTTGAAGAATTTAGAAGAGAAAAATATAACTTTTCAATAGTCGAAGGTCTCAGAAGTTAGTTTGATTAAATAAAATCCAGTTTTGGAATTTCTTTGTAGTAGTTTTTGATGAAAGGTCTCTATGGTTGTAGTAGTTGAATTCCAAAGGAAAACTTTAATTCTTGGAAGAAGAAAAAAAAATTTCTAAGTCCACCATATGTTGATGTTGAATCCAAAAACGCAGTAATTGTGAATATGGAATGTCCATGTAGCTGAATAAGTACATTAGTTGTTGATTAAGTTTGACGGCCAGACTAGCCGCCGCTGCTAGTGTCCAGAGGAGGCCGCTCGGACCCCTCATGTACTCAGAGATACACCTCTCCCGCTACTATGAGAGGCGTAGTGGTGGTGAAGCACGCCGCACACGCGACGATTGTTTACAGTCCGCGGGCAGTTTTCAGGTGGTGCGCCGCACATCAGCCTTGGCCGAAAGGAGGACTCCGACTCGCCGTACACTGGTTGAACTCACTGGAGTGGAGCGGGCCCGTACCCCACCTCAGTGGCGGTACGGCGCCGCACGGCTGCGGGGGCGCTGAAACATTAAGATCTCGGCGGCAGAATTTTGTTGGACCATAGTGGTTTTAGGGTACAGTCATTGTGGTGAGGCTGAGGGGCCAGCGGCATGGAGGTTTTCCTTTCATTTTAATTAGCCACTGGTGTGGTTTAGCAGGAGACGGGAGCGTGGTAATGGCCGTATGGAGAGGACAGCAGAGTAACCTCAAGGAGGGTTTCACAATATTTATACAAAGCAGATTCAACCAAGTGAACAACTATAAGAGGCAGAAGGCCTTAAAATGAAACTAAAAATATAACCTTCAAGATTCTTACAAAGTTATAAAGACAAGGTTAGCACGGAAATTATACAGGTTTCACCTGTGACAGGTGAACCCTAAAGATCCTCTCGGTGGCTGGATTGCTTAGTAACAACGTCACTGGGGTAAGGAAATCTAAAATGATGCACGGCCCATGAAATCTGGGGGCAAGCTTGCTCGCGGGAACAAAATTCTTCACCATAACTTGGTCTCCTACCTTTAAGTTGTTGGGCCTCCGTCCACGATCATATCTTTCCCTAACCTTTTCATGAGACACTTTAAGATTGGCCTTAGCCTTCTTCCAAAGCTCTTTAATGTTATTAGGATCTATTGTCTCAGGTAGAATATCACTCAGAGACCAAAGGTTAGAAAGCGGCGTGTTTGGAACAAACTTGAATATCAAAGCAGCTGGAGTAAATTTATGAGATTCGTGAACCGCTGAATTCAAAGCAAAAGCTAACCAATGCAGGGACGTGTCCCACCTAGAATGATCTTCATGATGATAGGCAATAAGAGCCGACCTCAAGTTACGATTGATCCGTTCAGCTAAAGATGGTTGAGGATAGTAAGCAGAAGTAGTTACGTGCGAGATGGCTAGATCAAAACAGAATTTACGGAAAAGATTGGAAGTGAAAGCTTTATCATTGTCGGACACAATATATTGACACGGACCAAACGAAGCAAAAATGGAATTTAAACAAGAAATAGTGGACTGAGCTGTAGCCAGCTTAGTCGGAAATAACCAAGAAAATCTTGTGAAGCCGTCTACACACACAAAAATGGATTTGTTGGCGTTCCCCTTTGACTGGGGGAAGGGTCCTACGTAGTCGATATAAAGACGTTCCATGGGGCGCGACGCCTGATGAGAAGACAAGAGCCCTTGCTTAGTGGACATGGAGGGTTTACTAAGCCAACAAGTTTTACAAACTTTTACTAATTCACGGATTTCTCCGTCCATACCCTTCCAAATGAACATCTCCCGGATCTTTTCTCTAGTTTTGAAGATACCTAAATGCCCCCCTAATGGGGTCTCATGATAGTACTTGAAGATCATGGGCACAAGAACGGCTGGAACCACCGCCTTCATCTTATTATCATGCCTCGACGGGCAACATAAAACACCATTCCTCAGCACATAAGGGACAACATGTTCCCCAGAAAAAAGGGTTTCCATGATAGGGGCCAGCGTCGGATCTTCACGTTGATATTTCTCAAGATCCCTAAACAATATAGGAGCATCAGTTAAAATGGCATTAACCTCAGGTCTTATGAACTCGGGAGGTGAAGAACTATCATCCAGTTCATGGGTCTCTACATCATTGGAAAAAATGCGACTTAGTCCGTCTGCCACAACATTTTCAGTACCTCTGATATGCCTAACGTCAAATTGGAAAACAGAAATTCGGATGGCCCACCGGGCTATGCGACCAGTACGACGCGGCCTACCTAAGACCCAACTTAAGGCTTGGTTATCAGTTTCCAAGTCGAACTTGACATGTTCCAGATAAAGGCGGAACTTTTCTAGCGCAAACAAGACAGCCAAACCCTCAAGTTCATAGATGGAATACTTGGCTTTTTGAGCCGAAAGAGTCCTAGATGCATAGGCGATGGGTCGCCTCACTAGTTCGGTCTCCTGAAGAAGGACCGCAGCCACTGCCGACGACGACGCGTCGGTTTGGACGATGAATTTCTTCGAGAAATCACGCATGGCGAGAACAGGGGCATTACACAGAGCTAATTTGAGATCTTCAAAAGCGCCTTGTTGAGAAGGTCCCCACTCAAATTTGACGCCTTTCCTACGTAGTAAGTTCAAGGGCGCCGCTCTATTGGCGAAATTTGGAATAAATTTCCTGAAGAAATTCACCATACCAATGAACCTGGCAATACCTTTGATGTCTTTGGGAGGTTTGAAGTCACGGATGGCCTGTGTTCTAGAATGATCTACAGCGACACCATCGGGCGACAAAATATGCCCTAGAAACGACATGGAGGGCTTAGCGAATGCAACATTGGACAACTTCACCGTTAACCCTGCCTTACGAAGGCGACTTAGGACCTCTTCCAGATGATCAAGGTGTTCTTCAAAGGTCTCAGAAAACACGACGACATCATCAAGATAATGATACAAGTACTCAAATTTGATGTCGGAGAAGACCATATCTAGCAGTCTTATAAGCACAGCTGCTCCCGTGGGGAGCCCGAAAGGCACGCGGTTGTATTCGTACAAGTTCCAGTCTGTGGCAAAAGCTGTTAGGTGTCTGGATTCCTCTGCCAGCGGTATCTGGTTATAAGCCTCATTGAGGTCCAAGATGGTGAAGAACTTAGCTTTGCGAAACCATGAAAAACAAGAATGAAGGTCGGGAACGGGCACAGATTGTAACACCACCTTCCGATTGAGAGCCTTATAATCAATCACAGGCCTGAAGCCACCTTGGGGTTTCGGGACTAGAAAAATAGGCGAAGAATATGCCGACTTAGAGGGGCGAATAATACCATCTTTCAGCATCTGATCTATGATTTCTTTCAATGCCTTCATTTTAGGGGGAGACAGCCTATAAGGTGGAAAACGGACAGGAATCGAATCCGTAACCTCAATCTTGTATTCGATAAGGTCAGTAACACTAAGAGTATCAGAGAAAACCTCTGGAAACGACTGACACAGCTTACGAATACTCTCTGCCTGCTCCTCAGGTAGATGTCTAAGATCTAACAACATCTCATCCTGGGTAGGCGAAACAGATGAACACGACACAGAATTACACTTTAATAAGGGAATTTTACAACTTGAAGCAAATTTGAACGTACACGACTTGCTCTGAAGATCGAGCACTAGACCAGTGTGGGACATGAAGTCTGCTCCCAATATAATGGGGCAAAACAATTGCTTAGCCACAAACAGTTTAAATTTCCAAGTAAATTTAGATATACGAAGTTTGGCATACAAAAAACCTAAAATTTCTAATGGAGAGGAATTTGCCGAAACATATTGAACCGAAGTCGAACAAAAATCAGGAAGTTTACAAATAGATTTTAATTTGGAATACTATTCAGCCGAAATAATGGAACAAACACTGCTTGAATCTAATAGAGCTGTTACAGGTTCATTATTTAATTCAATTTTGAGGAAGGGAACAGGTGCGGGTGAATCTGCCGCAATCCTAAGACATTCATTGGGACATTCAATTGGGAATGTAGAATAGTTCTGACTTTTTCCTGCATTTTCGTCAGACTTAACGTGTGCTGAGCCTTGAAAGGATGAATCTACCGACTCAGCCGGAGCCGCTAGTCACTATTGATTGTTGGTGGAAATTGCACCCGAAGTTGAGCAGGAGGGGGTGCTGTTAGCATTACGGCAGTTCCTAGCTATATGTGAAAACGCGCCGCATTTAAAACAGCCTTGGGATGACGCTGCTCCATTCCTTATCCCACTAGATTTAATTAATGGACACTTGTTCCGAAGATGGTCAGGCGACACACAAGCGTAACATTTACGGGGAGTGACTGGTCGGCGAGGTGGGGGCCGAGGTTTACTGAAAGAAGGAGGGGGCTCCCTCGCCACACGTAGTGTGTCGGCATATCTAACTCCTTCGGCTGAGACAGTCATAACCTCTAACTCGGCGAAAGTTTGCGGACGCGACGCAAAACACAAGTATGATCGGTATGATGGAGAAATACCTTCCACAATAGCCTGTACAATTTGATATTCAGGGAAATGTAGAGCAAATACCCTAGTGTAGAACTTAAAGTCTTGGATGAAGTCTGCCAAATTTTCATCCAACCGTTGTACTCGGTAGTAGTACTTTTGAATGAGCGTTGACCTAGCTCGAGCGGGGATAAAATTTGCCAACAGATGGGCATGGAAGTCTTCTATGGATGACTGTTCAGTGATTGCTCTAACTATTTTGTCTGATAGAACCCCAATTGCATAGGGATAAATGATCTGCAAAATTTGACACGGAGAAAGAGAAAAAACAAGCGCATGATGCTGAAACTCAACTAAAAACCTTAAGAATGAAATAACGTCACTGGTAGAGTTAACAGAAAACTTAGAAATACCCCTGAGCAACATTGCTAATGGATGGGGCAAACTGCTGAACCCTGGTGACATAGTAGGTAGAGGCCTAAGTGGCGAAGAAGCTAATTCAGAACGTGCATAATTCAGCGATGTACGACGCTCAGATTCGTTGTCTAATGGGGCAGAGGTTTGTTGAGCTCCAACAGCTTTCCTATTTGCTTCTCGTTTAGAAGACTCTTCCTCGCTGCCTACGTTTACCGTAGCGGGTTGATCAGTTTTGGGAGGTACTGCCCCAGTTAACAGTAGGCCAACCTTACTTGATAAATCGGAAAGATTTTCGAGGACGGCACCAGCCTCCTTCCCTTGAGTATCATACAATTTAAGAGACAATAGATCACTCACCCTATTGGAAAAATGGTACAATCTACCTTGTACACGTTTATGTTGATTAGGTGATGGATCACCCCTTCTAAAAAACTAAATACCGATGCTAGCTCAGTAGCATTATCAGTGATCGTGGAGAGAGCGTCATCGATCTCTTTTTCTCCCAAAGTCGGGATGGTAATAGGCAAATCAAGGGAATCTTTTAACTTATCGCAACCGTGCCTCCAGATTGAACATTCCAAATCGTTAATTCACAGATCAATTCCTCCTTGCGCAAATAGCCGGGATGGAGGACATCGCGAGGGCCGGACATGATCACCGAACTTTACAAATTTAGACAAAATCAAAAAAACAAGCGACTGAGAAAATTGTTAGAGTTCAAACAAGAGCAATATTTAGCCGTCAAAAGGGGCTAAATTGAGACCCATTCAACCACGCTCTGCTACCACTTGTTGCGGAGTTTTGTGGTTTTGCAGAGGTGAAAGAAGGTGCGGGCTGGAATAGGTCTCAACTACAGAAGCACGAAAGATGAATTAAAATTTTAACAAGGTTATATTTTCAAAACTTAACAATGGTAGCATAGAATTTTGAGCATACAACAAATAACAACAAGTTAAATCAGGTACACAATTTAGAGAATATTTAACCGGTTCCCACTAGGGGAAATAACAAAGACAATCAGGTATACAGCCGCTGTACCAAAAACCAGTTAAGTGATTTTTACATATATTGGGCTACGGCCCGAATTCAAACTCTTGAGCTCTCAGCTCACAATCACAAAAGCTACAGGGCAGAAAACCCCTAAGTACAAGGAGCACTTGCTCCTAATTACAATGTTAAAGAAAAGAGCAGAACCGCTCTCAATATTACAAGCCTATCAAAGGCTACAACTTTCACTTCAGACTGCCCTCAAGGCACACTAAGAAACAGGGGTATTTGATACCCAACCTACAGGGCCTTTACATGAGGAAAACAAAACATCAGGTTAAATTAATGGCCCATAATACAAGATTGAATGGAGGCGATAACTTGCACTCCTACACAAAGTTTTTGTCTAAAAACCTATGTGGCGCTAGGCCGATCAGGCAGGGGCTAATCCCGAGCTAGGGAGGTGACTAGTATGGAAAACATTAATATATTAAGGAAGAGAAGAAACGGTTACGAAAACGTAGTCTCCTCAATTTCAAAATGAAGGGAGCTCGAGAGGGTGAAGCACTCTCTATCCCTGCTTTCAAGTTCAAGAAAAATGAAGTTTACCAGGAAAAAGGATTTACATGTTGTATGGTTTACATATTAAAGGTTTCGAACCTTCCCCGAGAGTTAAACTGCTGAGCTAGCAAGAAATAAAGATGTTAAAAGGCCATTACCTTGATGAAGAACGCTGCCTGAAGAACGAGGCGCTTCCCGCCCCCTGCTACATATCCACACACTTAGAAAGATGTAATACGAATGGCCCGGAGACAAGAAAATCAGCAGTTTATATATATCCTCGTGGAACATTCGAGACCTTTCAGAAATGATTAGACACACCCCTTTCGATTTTATTGGATCGCTTAGAGCAACATACCTATGTCGAAGAAGATGTACATGATTGGTTGAAAATAAATTTAAAAAAATTGGAATTGGCTAAATTCAAAACAGGCGGAAAGAAAGGATTGATGTTGCCGACCCAGAAATAACAGAACAAAATATAGTAAAAGCGAAACTTATGAATACTAAATTTCTTCAAGAAGGTTCATTCCTTCGCACCAGAGTGCGCAATCATAGTTTTTAGTAGAGACATTTGGTAGAGAATGTCCACACTTCTTGATACATGAAAAACAGAAACACCTCGAAATTCACATAGAGCCATCTTCGGAGAACCTGTTGATGTAATACAGTTTTTTAAAATTCAGGCTTTCTCCTGCAGAGGAGTTTTCAACTGGCGGCAGGTGTACCACCCGGTACAATATATTTGCCCATTAACACATTTTTTAATGTCTAAATTTGCTCTTGGGTCTTTAGAGGTTAACCAGTGTGTAACTGAGATATATTCCTAGATTTATAGCACCTCCAATATTCGAGGATTATTTAAAAAGTTAGGGGCTGTCTGGCCGAGTCGGTAAAAGCGTGCTCGGTTGACCCGGTAAGACGTGGATTTGATTCCCCGTCAGGGAGTCGAAATATTTAAGGAACGAGATTTCCACTTCCACGTGGATTTGATTCCCCGTCAGGGAGTCGAAATATTTAAGGAACGAGATTTCCACTTCCAAATGTGCACATTTCTCTGTGGTTCACCCAGCTTACGCCAAAAAAGGGTAACAGGTTAATTCCTGATGGCAAAGGCGGCAGGGTGTAGAGCTAACCACTCTGCTCCACCAAATGCCGATGTTACAGACAGTGGAGACCTTTACCTTCCACTCTTCCAAGGGCCTTCATGGCGTGTACGGAGATGGCTTTGCTTTCTTTAAAAATAGGGCCATGTGTGACTCAGAACAGACGTCAGTTTTTCACCGATACGTCCTGGCTTCAAATCTTGGTGAGGCACGTGAAAGTTATGCTGAACAAAAAGGAGAAGAAAGACGTTTTTCTCCAGGATTTCTTGTTATCCCTGTCCACTTCATTCCACTAAATAATCGTTCATTTGTCATCGTCCCGGCCGGAAGTGTGTGACAGACCTTCCTAACCAGCCCTTAGGTTCGTTGCCTGATCTTGCTGTAGTAATGATACAGCAGAACTTGGTCAATTCGAACCTTTTTAAAATTCGAATTCGTGGATAACTCAAAGTATTCTCGAGAACGCTTGGAAGATAAAGTTGGAATTCATGAGGACGAACTGGGGCAAATATTCGTTTATAGGAAGGGGAGTTAGGGACTGGAATAACTTACCATGGAGATGTTCAATAAATTTCCAATTTCTTTGAAATCATATAAGAAAAGGCTAGGAAAACAACAGATAGGGAATCTGCCATCTAGGCGACTGTCCTAAATGCAGATCAGTATTGATTGATTGATTGATTGATTGATTGATTGATTGATTGATTGATTGATTGATTGATTGATTGATTGATTGATTGATTGATTGATTGATTGATTGATTGATTGATTGATTGATTGATTGATTGATTGATTGATTGATTGATTGATTGATTGGTTGATTGATTGATTGATTGATTGATTGATTGATTGATTGATTGATTGATTGATTGATTGATTGATTGATTGATTGATTGATTGATTGATTGATTGATTGATTGATTGATTGATTGATTGATTGATTGATTGATTGATTGATTGATTTGATTCTGTACATTCCCATGCAATCAATGTTCAAAACTCGTGTTCAATTCGAATGTTATATTGTTTAGTTCGAAGTAAAAATATCATTTTAAAACATATTTTCAAAAAAACTTTGCGCACGTAAATGTTCTCCGCTACACGGAAATGCATAGAATCATGGATATGTTTTGTGGCTTAGAAGAAGAGTGGGCAAATGTAGATTCTTTGGTTGTTGCCCTCTGGTCGTGCTGAGTGACTCAGACGGTTAAGGCTCTGGCTTTCTGAGCCCAAGTTGGCAGGTTCGATCCTGGCTCAGTCCGGTGGTATTCGAAAGTGCTTAAATACGTCAGCCTCATGTCGGTACATATACTAGCACGTAAAAGAACTCCTGCGGAACAAACTTCCGGCACCTCGGCGTCTCTAAAAACCGTAAAAATGTTGTTAGTGGGATGTAAAATCAATAGCATTATTATTTCCCCTCTTAGTAGCCTGTTACTACTTGCAGGTAAAGATAGTGTACCCTTTGACTCAATCCACAGGGAGATAAAGAGTTCCGATAAAACGAATAAAAATGGGAGTATCTACAAAATAATGGTAAGACACATGAATTGTGAGAAAATGATAGATATTCCAGAACTCGTAAATACATTATTATTATTATTATTATTATTATTATTATTATTATTATTATTATTATTATTATTATTATTATTATTATTATTATTATTATTATTATTATTATTATTATTATTATTATTATTATTATTATTATTATTATTATTATTATTACTCGTAGCGAATGGGTCTCTTAGGACCAGGCGGAATCAACATTTGTTGGCTTTTTCTTTTAACCCAGTATTCCTTCGTACCGGTACGTAGTGAATGGATTTGTTTTCGTTGCGGGGACCATACATACCGGTTAGTCTTTCTGTCATCATCCTCAAAACCCCGTGTGAGTGTGACTTTTCTGATTTTAGCTCGGCTCAGTAGATTTGGTGGTCTTAATTCCTTCAAATCTTTCTCTGGCTGTTTGTACCAATTTGATCTAGTAGTTTTATTCTTTAAAAATGTGCAAAAATCTGTCAGTCAGTCTGTTTGAGTCCATTCTTTCTAAGTGCCACATGAATTGTATTCTTCGCATGCGCGTTGTGTCTGTAATTTTGGAGATACTTTCATATATTTCCGCATTTGGTTTTGGAAACTGTACTCCATCATTTATTCTCGGTCCTAGGATTTGTTCTCATTATTCTTTCACTTCTAATATTGTCCTTTGAATATTTTGTGTTGGAGATTGAGAATTTCTGATAAGTAAAGAGCTTCGGGTTTGATTAGTGCAGTATAGTGTCGGATTTTGCAGTTCCAGGAGAGGTCCTTTTTTGTTGTAAGCTGTGGCTACTCCGACCACTACTCTTATACTTACATATCCTTCACACAATATACATAACATTTGTTTGAGCGCCAGTTGCTTTTTTAAGAAAAACAACAAAATTCGGTAGAGCATACCTCTTATATCAATTATCTCAAGGCGTGAGGTGATAAACTCACATATTTGGCAATATACAGGGATATGGATCAGGAAAATATTAAATTACTATTGCATTTCCACAATTGAGGATTGTACATGGAACTGGAATCACTTATTATAATTAAAAATAAAACTGAGTTTATGACTAAATTTACGTCACAATGAACAATCATTTACGTCTTTTAATTTAACAAAAGAAATATATCGTGAGATTTGCGGTACAAAGAAAAGGAAAATTTAATCTAAACAAAAAAAAGCTATTGGCATGAACTTGAAGTGAGATGTGATATCGCCGCTGATTACACTCTTCTTCATGTTATGAATGCATAACATGTCTGATGCTTTAATTACCTGTTGTCTGCATACACCGCTGTTGAACTTGAAATTCTTGGGAAAACCTGTGAGCTGAAGTCAGGAGCCGTCTGCTGTAATCTTCTTATGTCACAAGGAGTTGGCCTACATACCATGTACGCGTGTAGGGAGCTCCAATGTAATTACGTCCACTCAATATATTTTAAATAATTGGAAAATATTATTGAAACATCTTGTGAAGTCCATCCTCACAAGAAGATGATGTTTCTTTATCAGCATAGTACCCGTCTCTGCTCGGATACAAGCACCACTTGTAGACTTCCTCGATGATTACCTCTTCAAACACAACTCTTAGCTCTGACCATCACACTAAGACCACTTCTTCCATTTTATACATCTGACTGTTACATATGATCTGCACGATATGAACTGCTTATGAACTGAGTACCATCAACTGAATAGATATGATGAACTGAATACTATCAACTGATTGATATCATCTGAATCTCTCACTACCGTTGCCTCGACTTATATCACCTCGCGATGACGACTCATCTCCCCACTCACTGTTCATCCCTTCCACTTCCACATACAGTAGCTGGCGAATACTGACACTTGGTCGCAATCACGTGTCCACGCACTGATGTCATCAGTCACGCGCTGTCTAAGCGTACCCAAGCGGACCAAGAATGACTATACCGAATGCGTCACCGGGAAATCTCCTTGTACACAACATTCCCAGTTAAACATAGCCTCGATTGCAAAATACTATGCCAGCTCATCTAGCCAAAGTTACAAGCCACAGCATGACAATATGAAACCAACAAATCTCACTTACTACAATACAGAATAATTACAAACAAATTCACTTAACCTATGATGAAATACAATAATATACGTGATACCTAATTATTACAGTCTAATTGATGAGAAACAGAATATATAAAATCTAATGAATCGGGTTAATAATAATAATAATAATAATAATAATAATGATAATAATAATAATAAATACAGAATGGAGTCTGTAACCCTGTTGTACGGTTACAAAGCATTTTTTGTTAACTGAAATACAGTCTCCATTTTCTGGAGTGGCGATTCAATAGATTTGTTTTCATTACAATTTTCAGTAATCCATTCACGTAAATATTTAAATTATGTGGCTACTACTCACTTGTATAAAATTATGAAATTGAATTAAAATGAAAAAATATTAAAATATTCATGAAATAAAATATTCAATCGTCGGACTATGTACTCACACTTAGTTCTTACCTGATTACTTACACATAAAATTGTTGATGGGCGCCAGCTACAAATAGATGTAGCGATAATAGAATGAGAGTCTTGAATATCTCTAGGGTGTGAGGTAATAAGCTTACTTTTGACAATATAACATATAGGTTCTGGGAAAAGGAGATAGGCGTTCGGTTTCCCCATTCAAATGTGAGGTTATCTGATCTACTACAGAAATGAAACAATCAATTGTCTTTGAGACTAAACAAAATATATTCCTTAAAAAAATGACTTTAGCGAGTGAGATTTACTGCGATAATACAACAGAAAATATAAAACTCTGACATTGTAATTGAAGGAAACTGTAGGCATTAAATTTGAAATCTTCTTGACCGGACATTTAAAAGTTATACAAGAAATTTATCTCTCACTGTTCACTTGACTGTACCTCGAACACTTTGAGTGTTATTATGACGTATTCCTTTGATTTGGTGTCAGCTGTAGGTATCTCAAGCCTAATTTGGTGATGTATCCTATTTGTTTCACTGACGAGATATAGCATGGCTTGAAATTAGATTCACACTTGACAATCAACTTTACAAGTAACTCACTGATAATTGTTAGTCTGAATTACGACGACTCAATATTCGGCTGTCACCGCACTGACACAAAGACTCGACCGAACAGATATACAAAACACGACTAAGTATCCATGTGACTGGTGCTTCTCCATCTTACTTACTGACCAACTGTGGCCTCTCTCTCCGTACGACTATCCACCGACCAAGGCTTCATCCATCTGACTTACTGCTATAGACGACTGGTCCTAGTATATACAGAAACTAGCTGTCACACCAACGTAAACTCTAAAAATAACTATGATGTCGCCCCACCCAACTCAAAGTGTTACAGGTTGAGGTGAAATAGCCTAAGGCGTTCTAGGTATTCGCTAAATATGATCTCATCGCTAAATGCACACAATGACAGAGCAATGACCCGACAGTTACGGTAGCAGTATTGCACAATGTGTTGCAATATTTTAAAAGGTAGTATCACAAATAAGACATACATATCTGATACTAAGCATTAAGTCTCACTCTACAGTATTTTGATGCTAATATATCCACACACACACACACATATATCTATATATATAAAGTAGCTTGTCCTGACTGACTGACTGACTGACTGATTCATCATCGCCGAGCCAAAACTACTGGACATAAAGAAATGAAATTTTGGGCATAGATTCATATTAAGATGTAGGTGCTCGCTAAGAGAGGATTTTTGGGCATTCCGTCGCTAAGGGGGTGAAAAGGGGGGTGAAATTTTAAAATGAGTGTGTCTATATCTCAAAACTTTAAAAGTTTACAGATGTGAAAATTGGTATTTAGAATCTTCTTTAAAAATAAGGAAACACGTATTTTTTTTGTTTTCAGACAATCCCAATAGGAGGGGTGAAAAGGGTGAAAAAGGGATTGAATGCCTTTAATCCGGATACGCTACTTATATCTCAGAAACTGAAGATATTACAGACCTCAAAATTGGTACTTTTGATCGCTGTGAAAAATAAAGAAACACATATTTTTTGTTTTTGGAAAATCCAATTAATGCGAGGGTGAAAGGGGGGGTGAATTTTTAAAATGAGTGCATCTATATCTCAAAAGTTTTAAAGTTTAGAGATGTAAAAATTAGTATTTAGAATCTTCATTAAAAATAAAGGAACACGTATTTTTTTGTTTTCGGAAAATCCCAATAGGAGGGGTGAAAAGGGGTGAAAAATGTGTTGAATGCCTTTAAAGAGAATACATATATCTCAGAAACTGAAGATATTACAGACCTCAAAATTGGTACTTTTGATCGCTTTCAAAAATAAAGAAACACATATTTTTTGTTTTTGGAAAATCCAATTAATGCGAGGGTGAAATGGGGGGTGAATTTTTAAAATGAGTGCATCTATATCTCAAAAGTTTTAAAGTTTAGAGATGTAAAAATTGGTATTTAGAATCTTCATTAAAAATAAAGGAACACGTATTTTTTTGTTATCGGAAAATCCCAATAGGAGGGGTGCAAAGGGGTGAAAAATGGGTTCGGATGCCTTTAAAGAGAATACTTATACCTTTGAAACTGAATATATTACAGACCTGGAAATTGGTATTTGGGATCTACTTTAAAAATAAAGAAATAGGTATTTTTTCGTTTTGGGAAAATCCAAATAATGGGGGGTGAAAAGGGGGATGAAATTTTTAAAATGAGTGTATCTATATCTCAAAACTTTTAAAGTTTATAGATGTAAAATTTGGTATTTAGAAATCTCCTTTAAAAATAAAGAAACACGTACTTTTTCGTTTTCGGAAAATCCTAATAGGAAGGGTGAAAAATAGGTTGAATGCCTTTAATGAGGCTACTTATATTTCAGAACCTGAAGATATTACAGACCTGAAAATTGGTATTTGGGATCTACTTTAAAAATAAAGAAACAGGTAATTTTTCGTTTTTGGAAAATCAAAATAATGGGGGGTGAAAAGGGGGGTGAATATTAAAAATGAGTGTGTCTACATCTTAAAACTTTAAACGTTTACAGATGTAAAAATTGGTGTTTAGAATCTCCCTTAAAAATAAAGGAACACGTATTTCTTTGTTTTCTCTAAATCCCAATAGGAGGGGTGTAAAAGGGTGAATAATGGGTTGAATGCCTTTAATGAGGATACATATATCCCAGAAACTGAAGATATTACAGAACTGAAAATTTGTAATTGGGATCTCCTTTAAAAATATAGAAACACGTATATTTTTGCTTTTGGAAAATTCAATTAATGGCGGTTAAACAGGAGTGGCAAATTGGGGTGAATTTTTTGAAAGACTATATCTACAGAATATCTGAGAAGCGTAAAATATAACAGACGTAAATAGTGGGTATTTGGAATCTCCTGTAAGTGTAAAGAAACATAGGTGATTTGTCTTTGGAAACTCCACTTAAGGGGAACTAAAATGGGGTGAGATTTTAAAATGAGAATTTCTACAGTATATCTCAAAAAACTTAACATGTACAGAAGTGAAAAATGGTCATTTTTTAATCCTATTAAAAATAAAGAAAAGTGTATTTTTAGCTTTCGGAAATACAACTTGGGTAGTGGGGGGTGGGGGGTAAAAGTGACTGAAAATGGTGTTGAATTCTTTTAATTAGGCTACTGATATCTCAAAAATGGAGATGTTACACACGTGAAATTTTATTTTTGGAATCTGCTTTAAAAGTAAACAAACACGTACCTGTACTCTCGGAAAATCCAATGAAGGGGATTTGGAGTGTTAAAGGATAGAAAAAATTAATTGACTTAATTGTATGAGAATACATACATCTAATAAAAACTAAAGTTGTTACAGACGAGAAAATTGGTATTTTGATCTCCTTTAAAAACAAATAAAAGCGCGTTTTTGGGGGGAAACAATCTTGGGGGGGGGCGGGAGTGAAAAGGAGTTGAATTCCTTTCATGAGGACACATAAATCAAAAACTGAAGAGGTTAGAGTGGTGATAATTGGTATTTAGAAGATCCTTTACTATTAAAGGAACAAGTATTTTTTGCTTTAATATCAATTTGTGAGGGAGGGGGGGGGAGTGTGGAAGGAAGTTAAAAACATGAATTATTTTTAAGGGGATACTTATATCTCAAAACTGAAGGTAATAAACGTGAACAATGGTATTTGGAATCTCCTTTAAACATAAAGAAACACGCCTTCTTTTAATTTTTTGGAGGGTGGGGGTGAATAAACTTAACGGCGGTGGGGTGTAAAAGGAGGTGAGACCAATTGATTTTACTGTTCGTAATGTACTTATAAGGAGCCTCCGTTGCTCAGTCGGCAGCGCGCCGGCCTCTCACAGCTGGGTTCCGTGTTTCAAATCCCAGTCACTCCATGTGACATTCGTGCTGGACAAAATGGAGGCGGGACAGGTTTTTCTCCGGATACTCCGGCTTTCCCTGTCATCATTCATTCCAGCAACACTGTCCAATATTTCATTTCATTTGTCACTCATCGATCATTGCCCCAGAGGGGAGCTTCGGCAGCCGGCACAATTCCTATTGTCGCCGCTAGATGGGGCTTTATTCATTCCATCACTGATCCTGTCGAATGATAGGAAACAGGCTGTAGACTTGCGATGTACTTATTCTGATCATAAACCGATCATTTTTAATCGTTCCTGGGTTCTTTTTCAACAGCCATCTTTTCCTTCGGAGAACGTTCTTAGATTAGAGTAGATTCTCCTGGCATATAAATAAAAATTTAAACACATTTGAAATAAACGATAGGAATGAGATTGGCCGTCAAATTGTTCACCTCTATAATAAGGTCAATAATACACGGAGGTATGTCATTCGTATCGCCAGAAATTCCGCACACTTGCCTACGCGCAACAATGGTGCTGGTCACATTGTTAGCAATGACAATGGCAGCAGATGTTTTTTACCGCCAAGTAGCAGTCTTGCATATTGCTGTGGGGTCCAGAACATATATAATAATAATAATAATAATAATAATAATAATAATAATAATAATAATAATAATAATAATAATAATAATAATAATAATAATAATAATAATAATAATAATAATAATGACCGTCGTCAACATGTGCGGACCGTGCTGGAAACGGGTCCTGGACGGGTAATGACTACGATTGCAGTCCGGCTGCCGGTTTAGTACCGCCAAGGCACCTAAGAGGACACCACGCCGGATCTCCTCAAGGATTTGATCCACATTAAAAATGCTTATAGGAAAGCATGGCTAAGATTTAGGAACCCAACTGACCGGGTGGAATACCTGGACTTAGCTCGGGAAATACGAAATCGATTGCTGGAAAGAAAGATTGAAAAATGGGAGGAACGTTGCCGTAATCTCTCAGTAAACGAGTCAGATCACGAATATCGGCGGGTTGTATATAAAACGATAAGCATTCAATTATAAATTTCAGTATATTACCGTAGCGAAGCACGGGTATCTTGCTAGTATATATATATATATATATACAATAAATTAAACATCAAAAGGCAAGCGATAATTAATTAATACATAGTGAAATCAGATTGTAGAATTGAATCAATAATAGTAATAATAATAATAATAATAATAATAATAATAATAATAATTGTAATACAAATATAATAATAATACAGATGACTGCTTGTAACGGGGTATGAACCGTTACAATTCTTTCACTCGAGAGAAGTGGTTGGAGCCAATTTGGAGCTCAGATGGAACGGTTTTGATGTCCGTCATAAATTTTGTTTCTTCAAATGAAATTTGTAACCTCTTGGTGCTATTCGACAGGAGTAGGCTATGTGCCGGCACCGGGTTTCACCCTCTCCCTTCCTAGTATCATATATCACGTCATTCATTTCATCTCCTTAACTCCTCTGATGAGGCTGGCGTCAGGAAGAGCATCCGGTCATAAAAACCCGCCACGACAGATTGATCTCACCTCACCTCATACCCGACTCCGCAGAGAAACGAGACAAGGGTTTCACAAACAACAACAATATTATTATTAATATGATTATTATTATTATTATTATTATTATTATTATTATTATTATTATTATTATTATTATTATTATTATTACCGTCATCCCCTATTCAGACGTGCAGGACGCCCATGGGCATCGAATTGAAAGAACCACACCATACGAGTCTAACATGTCAACGGACACTCCTGGACTGGAAGTCATACCGTAAATAATTATTATTAGCAGTAATAGTAGTCATTCCTAGAACCAAGCAGATGTATCTTTAGCATGTTTGAAGGTTTCCTTAGTTCAGATGGGTAAAGGACTGACATAACAGAAAGGCTATTTGCGGATGATGTTATACTGGATAGCAGGGCCTCTCAGGATGCATGCGCCTGGTGCATGCACTATGCACGGTGCAAAAGACGACTTCGCTTGGTTGCCCAGAGTGCAGACCCCACTCCTCGATTTGGAACAATAGGGCTGTCTCTCTCTTTCCCCACGCCTGTCTCGCACGCTCCCCCTGTCTCCCTCTTCCTCACTTGCTCCGTAGCGCTCCAAATCAGAGCCGAGTAGCCCAAGACGAAGCGTTGGTCCAAGCCGAGCCGAGTGGAACCGATGCACAGTGCACGGAGCTCTTGCGCCTCGATTTTCACGCGTAAGAATTTGGGCGTTTGAGAGGCCTTGGTGTATAGAGTAGTAAATGAATTGGAGGTTTGTGAGCGACTGCAGGGGGACTGAAACAATGTTGTGAGATGGACAGCGGACGATGGTATGGTGGTAAATGGGATGAAATGTCAGATTGTAAATTTCACCAGGGAAAAGTCTCCTCAACTTTAATGACTGTGTTGATGGTATAATAGTACCGCATGGGGTACAACGTAAGTACCTAGGTGTTAATATAAGGAATGATCTTCATTGGGATAATCATATTAACGATGTTATTAAGAAAAGTTACATCCCTTCACGTGTTTATGCGAGTATTTAGGGATTGTACTAAGGGTGTAAAGGAGAGGGCGTGTAAGTCTCTGGTAAGACCCCAGTTAGAGTATGGTTCCAGTGTATGGGACCCTCACCAGGATTACTTGATTCGGAAACTGGAAAAGATCCAGACGAAAGCAGCACGATTTGTTCTGTATGAAAATGTTGCAAACTTTGGGCTGGGAAGACTTGGGAGTAAGGAGACGAGATGCTCGACTATGTGATATGTTTCGAGCTGTGAGTGAAGAGATGGCTTGGAATGACATAAGTAGACGAATAAGCTTAAGTGGAGCTTTTAAAATTAGGAATGATCATAATACGAAGATCAACTTGGAATTCAAGGGGACAATTTGGGTCAAATATTCATTTATAGGACAAGGAATTAGGCATTGGAATAAATTATCAAGGGAAATGCTCAATAAATTTCCAAGTTCTTCAAAAACCTTTAAGGAACAGTTAGGTGAACAATTAGTAGGGAATCTGCCACCTGGGAGACAGCTTTAAATGCAGATCATTGATCGTTGATTGATTGAACAAAGAACTCCACAAATACACTCTAATCCGCTATTATTCTGGGAGGCATAATGAAATTTAGCAGCGTTAGCTGTCCTCTCTAAGAATTAGAAAAAGAGGAGATGGTAAATTCTAGTTTACTGCAATAAACTCTCTTGCATGACTCTGGGTGCGTACTTTACAGCACGGCCATGTTGAATAACGAGCTATATGCAGCTCTACAAATGAATGTTGAAATATCACTCGTGTAATATCAGCGTGATATACGCTACGTAGTCTTGCACTCATTTACAAGGAGGAAACCTTTCGGATTATAATTCTCCAGCACCAAAATTCATATCCTCATTTATGGTGGAGGAAGTGGCCGAGGTAACACATAACTCAGAGTTGCGTGCTTGTTATCTACGTCTTAAACTGTTCTGTTTTGATATTTTAAGCGTGCGGGAAACACAATCCATAAAGCTGTGAATTATAAATTATCTTTAAATGTACCTGGAAGTTATAAAGGTGTCGAAAGTACCAAAATCAAAGTGTTCAGGAAGGTTGTTGTCAACTGATAACAGGAAAGCTTATGTCTGGCATAAAACGTAAACCATGGATTGTATTTGCTGCATACGGAGCCCGTAAAATATGAAGTCACCAATAGAGGGGTCGAAATACACAACTTTTGAACAGGAACGTAGAGTGTTTGGCGAAACCTTGCGCGAGGGCCTGCCTGTAAATTTCAATATGGGTGACATTCCGAATAATATCGTCGCTGGAAAGGTAAAAGGTTGTATTCCACAAAGCTCTTCCTATCAATTGTTCTCCTTAAGACTGGTCACGCCTCCCAGCCACGTATGGATATGCAGTCCATCAGAACAAATTTTGTTGTGTTTATTTTCCTATGCCCATGTGTAAAGGAAAATGAACCTTACAGTACCGTACTGTAGGAATGTACGTTTGCATTACGTCTTTACGCACTCCTAGTGTACAATGCATGTAAGGTTGATTTTCGTTTAATCGTCGACATAGGAAAACGAACACAACGGACATTGTTCTGATGGACTGCATATCCATATGTGGCTGGGAGGCGTGACCAGTCTTAAGGAGAATAATTGATAGGAAGAGCTTTGTGGAATACAACCTTTTACCTTTCCAGCGACGATATTCATTCATTCATTCATTCATTCATTTATTTATGTATGTATGTATTGATTGATTGATTGATTGATTGATTGATTGATTGATTGATTGATTGATTGATTGATTGATTGATTGATTGATTGATTGATTGATTGATTGATTGATTGATTGATTGATTGATTGATTGATTGATTGATTGATTGATTGATTGATTGATTGATTGATTGATTGATTGATTGATTGATTGATTGATTGATTGATTGATTGATTGATTGATTGATTGATTGATTGATTGATTGATTGATTGATTGATTGATTGATTGATTGATTACACATCGTTATGGCCTCATTTGACCACGTTTATTTAGGTTCCCAATCATGTGTACGTGTCCTTGCCCACATCTCCTTCATTCTCCTAACCGCAATTTTTCTGTCCTCTGACCTGGGAAGTCGTTTCGCTGGTTTGACTTCATCTTGAGGTAACCTCCATTCCTGGATTGTTTAACGTAGATTTAGGTTCCTCGACAACGGGTGCATGGAAAGAAAATGTTTAAGACCCATTTAGCGTTTGGGTAGAAGGCGTTTATCGCCGAGAGCATAACTTACGAGTACTTTAAAAGTCTCAATTGGCAGATATAAGAGGAGGCTACCTGCTGAAAAAAAAATATGAAACCTAGTTTTCATGAAATAGCGCTTCAAGTAAGGCAAAATGTGTGCTAAATATATGACGTCACACGCGTACTCTGTTATAAGATGGCGCTGTGTTGACTCGCGCTCTCAGTTTTAGATTAGCTGTTGTTGTGAATATATCGTGGTCAGATGTATATAATAACAACACCCAGAGAAATGAAACGGCATTTGATTTTCTCAAACATCACTTTAATTTGAATGTTGTGTTGAGCAACTATCCCAGCACATTGGGCAATTCATTTATTGATCTTACTTCTACTCGTAATATTACCCTAAATCATTTAAATTATATCTTATTTCTCATGGTAGAGAGGAAGAGGGTGGAAGCCTTTGAACAATGGTGCTATAGACAAATACTGAAAATTCCTTGGACAGATAGAGTTACTAATATTTTTCAGTGAGAAAACATTTTACTAAAAACTTTGCTTAGAGCATTGCAACCTACGCCTCAGAAACCTGGACTGTGTTGAAGAGGGACAAGGCAATAATAAGAGCTTTTAAAATGTGGTGTTGGCATCAAATCCTACGAATACCATGGACAAGTAAGGTAACAAATGATGAAGTTTTGAATACAGTATTTTATGGGTCTCCTTATGGTCTCTGCTAAATTTCATCGTCGATTTCGATATGACAGTATGGACAGTTTCCTTGTAAGTATTTGTATGCAAATTTAAGTTGTTGTTTTTATTTTCCTCAACAATATCGATTGTATATAACATACTTGTCCGCCAGGGTTGCCATAATCTCGAAATCTAAAACAGGACAAAACTTACGGTCAGCGTTATCGATCGAAGGAAATTGAAATATAAGGAATAAGGAGTCCTCATGCCCCTAAGCTAAGGGAAATATATATTTAATTAATCATCCAGAGTTGAGGAAGGACTGCTTCATTAAGAAAGCATTTATTACCAAAAATGAGAATATGCATTAAATTATTCAGTACACGAAGTTCCATTGTCATCATTTAAGCTTTTCTTATACCAATCGTATTTTTCAGAACCTTGAACAGATGAAAGGAACTTCATCTAGTTCTCAGTCAGTTTATGAAATTCGTTGCAACTTACATTTTTCATATTGTACTGTATTTGCAACATTGCATTAACTGATTTTACTGTTAACCTATTCCTTTCTTCTGTCCATTGAGAATTCATGACGGAGAAGACTCTCTCTCTCTCTCTCTCTCTCTCTTTCTCTACATTGACGTTATGACCTGCAACGGTGAAATAAAATTCCACAATTTTCAGCAACTCTGAATACTGCTCACTAGAAATACAATTATGAATGAAGAACACCCATTTCTTATGTGACATCAAATTCTCAAAACTTTCACCTTTGACCTCCCCCAAAACACACTTTAATTTCAGTACTTGGTCAAAGAGAAGGAACTCATTCAATTTACAGCTTGTGTTTTCATGCATCCACTTGAATGTCTTTTCAACATTTTCCCATGAAGGTACAGTCTTTAGCAAATGCCAGTCAAAATGTTTAATATCAGACAAGGGCTTACTCCATTTTATCAAGTAATCAATAATAGTTTGAAAGAAAAGAGAGACTTCCCCTAGAAATGTAGACTGCTGATATTGTGTAAGGTCAGACATTAATTCTTTAACTTTAGACGTAATGAAAACACACTGTTTTCTCTCTCCCAAAATTTGCAGTATATTTTCTACCTCAAATCTTACCTCATTCAGTGATATGTCTACCCTCTCAATACTGCTAACTGCCCTCTGGAAAGGATTCACAAAGCTCGATAGCTGCAGTCGCTTAAGTGCGGCCAGTATCCAGTATTCGGGAGATAGTAGGTTCGAACCCCACTGTCGGCAGCCCCGAAAATGGTTTTCCGTAGTTTCCCATTTTCACACCAGGCAAATGCTGGGGCTGTACCTTAATTAAGGTCACGGCCGCTTCCTTCCCACTCCTAGCCCTTCCCTCCCCCATCGTCGCCATAAGACCTATATGTGTCGGTGCGACATAAAGCAACTAACTAGGAAAGGATTCATTTGTGCATTCAAGAAGAGCAGATACATTTCACCAACAGAATCAGAAAAGAATTTCTTAATGGAAGGACACGTATCAAGTGAAAGAAAGTAAGACTTAAGTGCCTTAAACACGTGGATGAACCTGTCTATAGCAGGAAACATGGTGAGCAAGCTGATTCTTACATGTCTAAGTAGGTCCTCATGTGTCACATCAACAAATTCTGAAAATTCTTTTAGCGATGCTACACGAACAGTATATATGGAGAAATAATTATAAACCTTTATGATAATGCTCTCAATATCATGAGAGAGGACATCTGCACCAGTCTGAATTGCATTATGCAAAATATGAGCTGGACAACCTACTCCTAAAATTTCCCTATTCAGTTTATTCTGAAGTTTCTTGTACACATTGTTTTCTCTTCTTCTCGCAACACCCCCAAAGTTAGTATTTGTGTTATCTCCACCAAAAGCAGATACTTTATCACTAAGCCCATGTTCTAAAATGGCACTGTATACACACTCTGTTGTTGTACTAAAATTCTCACTGTCACATTCATTTAAATTTAACAATCTACTTTGGACACCTTCGTCATAATCGAAATACTGCACAAGAACAGGAAATATGTTCAAATATTTGTGGTCGCTAGCATCAGTGCTAATACCAACATAATTGGCCTTCGAAAGACTGTTTCTTGTTCTGTCTTCAATGAACGGTGATATCACCTTATCAACGATGGTTTCTGTTTTAGTTTTGGCGCTGGAAAAGTTGACTGCAACTTTCGAGTCACTAAAAACCTGAGATATAATTTTTGAAGTGCAAGAACTGGAGTTGTATGAATGATAGTGCTTGACACAGTGAAATGAAAATGTAGCTTCTGACTGTGTTTTGAAAAAGCTGGTGAGCTGTTTGGAAGATGATGAACCCACTGCCGTCTTATGCTTTTTCGATTGCACGCGGTCGTGAAAATCACGTCTACCTCCATTATTGATTGAAATGTAGGATTTGTGAAGAGGAAAAACGTATAATAGAATATTTTTTCTAGGAAAACACCTGCACAATTAACAATTTAAAAACGATTTCAATGGGTCTGTGTATAAACGTAATGTTACTCACCTGCAAATTTTGCAGAAAGCTTCATATTCAGTTCTTCCTCGTTTTATACTTGGAAACTGTTGAGTATATTCCTCCGTGAACTTAACCTTTCGTCTAGCCGACATTATTAAACCACCAGGCAAATAATAACAACTATTTAATACAATATAACACAACTAAATCGCAAGCACAACAAACCATGCGAACATTCAACAACCTAATCAAAGAAGATAATACTCTTCATTGCCAGAGATGACTGACCGCCCACTGTATCGACAACTCGCAATCTCGCAAATCAAAGAGGATGTATTGTATACCATCAGAGATGACTGACTCCCTGCCCACTGTTTCGATATCTCGAAAGCTGTTCTGTTCTCTTTGGATTTTATATAATGTGAAGGCAAAGAGACAACATATTGATGCTTCTTTGACAGCAATTTTTTTTAATTACCGCAAGTTGACTTCAAATCCAGCAAATATCGCGGACATTTGCCTTTTCGGCCTGGACGTTTTCATTTACCCTAAAATCGCGGACTGTCCGTGAAATCCGTAGCGTATGGTAACACTATTGTCCACCCCTGTGGTGTAGTGGTGTGATTAGCTGCCACTCCCGGAGGGCCGGGTTCCTTTCCGGGCTCTGCACAAAATTTGAAAAGTGGTACGAGGGCCGGAACGGGGTCTTCTCAGCCTCGAGAGATCAACTGAGTAGTGGGAAGTTCGATTTCCACCTCATACATCCTGGAAGTGCTTTTCCGTGGTTTCCCACTTCTGCTCCAGGCAAATGCCGGAACGGTACCTACCTTAAGGACACGGCCGATTCCTTCCCTCTTTCTTGTCTATCCCTTTTGATCTTCTATCTCCCTACAAGGTCCCTGTCCAGCATACCAGTTGCGGCCGCCTGGGCGAGGTACTGGTCCTCCTCCCTAGTTATATCCCTTCAAACCCAATGTCTCACTATCCAGGACACTACCCTTGAGGTGGTAGAGGTGGGACCCCTCACTAAGTCCGAGGGTAAAACCAACCCTGGAGGGTAAACGGATTAAGAAAGAAAGATATAACAAACTTATTGGCTGAATAAAATTCTATTCAATTCTATTTTAACTTTGCTTATATCGTCCGGAGACTGTTTATACTCCTAAACCTGAAATGCCCCAACTATTCTCCGCATGGCTTTACTTCTAAATTGACAGTTCGCAAACCACGTGACCAACGCCGTACCTACGGGGTCAGCGCTCTACTGCTGCGAGAAAAGCTTACGCAATACGACCGCGGCAAACAGTCCATGTAAAATGTAATACCGTGCACAGAAAAGCCAATTAATCACGGGTAAAAACGAATTCACAACAACTTAAAAGACGCTATATGCAGTTTCTAACAATTAAATGAGTTCCTAGCGTTTCGTCCCGCATTGGTGCAGGGTCCGCTTTTAAACATGTCATCCTCCACTTCCCGCAGTCAAAGGCGTCAGCTTCAGTGATGCCTACAAGACGCATGTCTTCCTTGATGCAGTCGAACCATCGCTTCTTGTGGGTGCCTCGGGATCGAGAACTTCCAGGATCAAATTGGAAGGCTGTATGTATCATTGGGACGGCAGGGCTTCGGACAACATCACCATTACGATGTAAGTCGTGCTTCTCGCGTCTTCTCTGGGATAGGTTCCACTCCCAATCGCCTTCGGACATCTTCATTTCTGCCATGGTCCACTCTTGTAAGACCCACTGACCAACGTAACATTTTCATCTCCGTATCATATATAACCTGCTCATGTTTCTTAGTTGTCGGCCAGCATTCCGACCCATAGAGTGCAACTGGTCGGACCATGGATTTGTAGACTTCTTTCAGGCGGGTGGGAATTTTATTGCCACATAGCACACCAGTGACCTGACACCACTTCACTAGTGCTCGGGCGTCTGGTAATGTGTTTCCGTCTGAGGTGATGAGTGATCTAAGGTATTTAAATTGGTTAGGTATGAGAGAGAATGAGAAATTAATCAATTACACAGCGATAACTGATGGCACAGGAAGGAGGCTATGAGCTATAAAGGGAACTTTCTGTGATATAGAGGCCATAAACAGAATTTGTATATACTGTAAGTGAACAATGTCTAGGAGGCACCAACTGAAAGATAAGGGGGCCGATGACCTTCGATGTTAGGCCCCTTAAAACAACAAGCATCATCAGCAACAAGCATGAAAGATAAGATGTCGTCAAAATCCCGGACTTGGTGATTATTGTTTTAAGAAGAAGTACAGCTGGCCAACCATCCTCTCTTATTAGTTCTCAGGGGGAGAAAGAATGAAGTTATCGGGGCAGGAAAGAGCAGTGCGCGAAAATAAAAGAAACCACTCTTCCCTTTGCGAAAATCAAATGATCATAAATATGTCTCCCGGTCATGGCCATCCATCAACGGCTTCTAATTTCAGATGGCAACGAGCGTACATAGCCTACACGGTTGCTAGGTAACACTGTCAGACCAGCCATCCATATTTGTACCTTACATCAGTGGTTTTCAAAGTGTGGTACTCGTACGTCGGGTCATCTCAAGGGGTACGCAAATTTATCGTAGCTCTAACTGTTTTCAGATAGGAGTTCAGAAAAGACTTGAGCTTGCTCATTTTCAATAAAATCTTGTTTTGATTTAGTGATTTTGTCTACCACTACACAGAGTTCCTTTTCCTAACTATTAATTCTAAAACATGTGTCAGTTTGTACCTTCCATTGACCAGGTATGTAAAAAATCTTGCTCATGAAGCATTACCCTTTTTTTCAATTTTTTGTTTCGGAACCCACTCATTCACATCATTTCTTCAGTGGCAGTGTATATGTATAGTACGAGAGTAATTTCACTCACGAAAAAACCACGTTTCTCTATCTGTCTTGTGAAGGCTTGCCGCGTTGTCTGAGAAGGGAGCAGAAGATTCCAATGTTCGAATAATTGGGCCATCATTGGGCAATCAAAATTCCAGGAACAGTTCCCTGGCCACTGCTGACCGCTCAGTTTTGGACTTCTTCTGTGAACTTTACTCCGAAGTTACGAGGTTTCCTTTGCCCAGCGACGATATATATACTAAACATTATCGTTATTAATGGGGTACAGGATGGTGTAGCGGTTCACCTGCTTGCCTGTCATTACGGCGACCGTGGTTTGATTCGTGGTGGCAAGAAACGCATGCGATCTGAAATCACCGGCCACAACTCTTTGATGTCTCAGTGCGGGCAGAGACCCTCATCAAGCCGGATAACCTGCGGTAGATGATGATGATGATGATTATTATTATTATTATTACCGGGCGAGTTGGCCATTCGGTTAGGGGCGCGCGGCTGTGAGCTTGCATCCGGGAGATAATAGGTTCGAATCCCACTGTCGGCAGCCCTGAAGATGGCTTTCCGTGGTTTCCCATTTTCACATCAGGCAAATGCTGGGGTTGTACCTTAATTAAGGCCACGGCCGCTCCCGTCCAACTTCTCGGCCTTTCCTATCTTATCGTTCCCATAAGACCTATAATGTCGGTGCGACGTAAAGCAACTAGCAAGAAAATTATTATTACTATTATTATTATTATTATTATTATTATTATTATTATTATTATTATTATTATTATTATTATTATTATTATTATTATTATTATTTGGCATCCAGTAACAATCACTTGTTATTTCTGGTATAATCGCAGTATACTAGTATTTCGGGGGTACGCGAACCAGAAAGATTGAATACCACTGCCTTACATCACTGCCTTCCGTCACATATTTTGTCACGTCATGTTACACAAATTTTCGGGAAAGCCCCAGCCATAATACATATTTATGTGGAAAGACTCGCCTAGCCTTAAACACCTTATTACTGTTAGGGTCGGAAAGGAACAAGAGTTGACCAACGGAGGTCAGATAGGAAAGATGAAAGGGGGGAGACTGGCAGAAGTAAGCGGAAGCAATGCCAGATTCAGCTAGGTTAACCTACACTCACTAGTTTTTTGTTTTGTTTTTAAAAATTTGTTTTACGTCGCTCCGACACAGATATATCTTATGGAGACGATGGGCTAGGAAAGGCCTAGTAGGGGGAAAGAAGCCGCCGTGGCCTTAATTGAGGTACAACCTCAGCATTTGCCTGGTGTGAAAATGGCGAACTACGGAAAAGCCATCTTCAGGGCTGCCGACAGTGGGCCTCGAACCCACTATCTCTCGGATGCAAGTTCATAGATGCGCGCCCCTAACCGCACGCCCGGTGCTCCCTGGTCTGACGTTTAGTGACCTACTATTGCAGATCTATTCCATCATCCCCAACAACCGGCCAAGATCAAACCTGCGATCTTGTACTCGGAAGTCAACATGCTAAGCATTCGATAACCAGTTTCAAGAGAAACATTCCAAGTGGAAAAAAATGTAACCATAAAAATTACATCTTACTTTGTTGTCCCCATATTCTGTACAAATTCCAGTAGGTATGTGTCTGAATTTTTTGCTGTGGAAAGTCTCTCGCATGCTTCCTTTGGAACATCTTGAAGTCAACCGCTTCACGGAACCGAAGTTCTCAAATGTCGACTCCATTGAACATGGAGCGTCTTTGTTGGCTTCCGTTCGTTTACGGAGAATTGACTGATCATAACTGACAGGATATACTCAGATTCTCAGATTCTGGTTGCATACGAGAGTCTGGATAATGTAATAAAACACTCCGAGACGAGAGAGATTCAAGACAAAATACACTCGCCAGATAAAATCATAATACAATAAGAAATATATCTCAAGAGATTTCAAGTTCTTCGGCTATCAGAGGAGAGCGGAGAATGATATCGGATGGCAGCATGAGATGGAAACGGTAGTAAAATGAGTCTTATAAGAAATGGTATTCGGGCTATGGTAGTATGGAGTGCAGTAGGATACAAGTAATGAAATAAGAAAGAAGAAAATTCGCAAAGGGTAGTTCAGAATATTACTGAGATGTTATAAATATCAATAACATTCTTGAGCAAACTTTGAATCATTTAGTTGATTAGTTAGTCCCTGTTTACAGACATTTTTAATTTTTACTTTGCTACAATCTCCTTCACGTCGCACCGATACAGATAGGTCTTATGGCGACGATGGGATAGGAAAGGGCTTAGTGTGGGAAGGAATTGGTCGCGGCCTTATTTAATGTACAGCCCCAGCATTTGCCTGGTGTGAAAATGGGGAAACGATGGACAACCATCTACAGGGCTGCCGATAGCGGGGTTTGAACCCACTATTTCCCGAACGCAAGCTGATGGCTACAAGACCCAAACCACACAGTCACTTGCTCGGTTTGACAGGTTTCAGTGCCCAAAATGTTTTCATATCATCAGTTACTTAAATAGGTTTGTTAATAAATCAATCAATTAAACAATCATTTGGCCAGTTTGTTAAATGATTATAGAGTATGAGAGTATTTTCGACATAATCCTCAAACACTTTATCATTTTGTACTAGGAGCAATAGCGTTCTTGGATCCGGTCACATTAAAAAACATTGTTACTTACTAATAAAACACTTGCAAGTTAACAGCTACAATAAAAAGCTATATTGATTTTTTCCAGAGCTGGAGTCTGATAGCTCAACCAGCGCCTCCTAGAGAACAAGGCCTGGCAATACGATTCGTGACGTCACGCGACTGGGCTCAGCCGTGACCACCACGGCTCAACGCGAGTGGATAGTAGATGAAGCTAATTCCTTACGAAAATTGAAAAATACGCTGGTTAAAGTGCATTCTACGAATATTATTTCTCGTAGACGCGCTTATCGGAAGCGAAATGAGTAATATACCGTAATAATTAGAAAGAACAATTAAAAATGCAAAGAAGATTTTTTTAAGAGTCTTAATACTGAACAACTTTAATAATATGTCTATGTGACACTTTCTTACGTATATTTAAGAGTCAAAAATAATCAATTCCTTTTACAAAACTCGCCATAAGACTTCTCTGTTCGGTGCGACGCAAAAAAAAGCAAGCTTTTACAAAACTGAACTTGCTGATGAAAGATAAAAAACAACATGTAAGTACAGAAAAAGCTATTAAATAAAAATAATAACGTATAAACTACCTTACTTACAGTATATTAGTAGCAGTCCAGGAACATACAAGCTGTAATGCTCAGTGTTGTCGGTCATGAAAACAGGTAAACATTTTTTTTACAATAGAAGCCTCACACAAATTAAGGGGGTGAAGAGCTCACACAATTTGGCTGTTATGCAAAGAGAATGATTACAGTACATGCCAACAATAGTTTGTTCATCAAATCATCAAAATTATATTCGCATTCCCTAGTGTAAATAAATGTACTTATATGATTTTGGACCCTGATTCAAATAACCAGAACAGGGAAAAAATTGAAATTCTTAAATTTGAAAAGTAGCATGCCAATTCTTATAACATTTGAACTGACCTTCACCCAACCATTTTCTGAAATTGTTTTCAATTTAACTTCACCAGGTTGCTTAAAATTGAAATGGACATGAGGTGAACATGATATAAGAAAATATAAAAGGATATCTCTATGAACATTAATTACTAAAATCCTAAGAAACCATATTAAGAACTTGCATCCCTGCCATTACATTAATAAAAAAGTAGCAGAACACACACTGAACTACTCATTTCATGCTTTATGAACCAGCTGCATTATATAGATATGACACACATGAGATCAATTAAGTAATTAATCCCCAATTTTTCACAGATGCATGTTAGATTCATTACATAACAAAAGCTGGAAGGAGTACTTTCTCCAAGAGGAAATTCATAACCACAGTGTGAATAGGCTATAATGCTGGAAGAGGAAATTCATAATTGAATTCACAATTACTCAAACAGGAATGTTTACTACTGAAGGAACTTACAGTGATTAGCCCTGAATTCATAGTTTACACATTCCCTTTGAATTGAATTCATAGAGGTTCATCAACTCAGTGATTAATAATAGTAATGTACTAAAAAAAAAATGAGAAAGCCTCAGCTTACCACAGACAAAAGGAAAGGATGGTTAATGATTTTGTAGGATATGTGCCACCAAGGTAATGAACCGTATTTGTTAAATGACAAAATACCTGTTTAACATAAAAGGTGCCCTCTCAAATGTAACATCACTCCCTGAAAACATAACACCTGGCAATAAATATGATAAAATAAAAGTGCTCTTGTATTATTACTGTGTTATCTTCTAAAGAAACTACTATGGAAAATAGAGCTACTAAATGTGTTCCTTTTCAGTGCAGTTCCAGTCTAGTTTTACAGATATTGAACTTAATTTATCTTTAAATTCCTGGAAGTTCTTGAAAGAAACAGTACTGACATGAGCTTCATAGGTCTCTAAACTTTGAGCAAGAGCCTTGGCCAAACTTTCGTTGTCTACTCGACAACGCCTATCGTCTGGAGCTTCTCGGTGGGCAGATGTGGTATCAGACAAGTACTCTGGGCAGTTTGGAAACTGAGAAGGAACAGCTCCTAAAACGTTTAGACCAAGTTAGAATGCATTCGCCTAGATATAAATGCGCTCGTCTATTAATTCACGGCACCACTTACTTCACAGGACCATGTCATGTTTTAGATATATATGGTTAATTTTAATATAAAATGAATAGCACACAAGGAGACAGAGAAAATCATTGAACTTATAATAATTATACAGTACCTAACATAATTGCAATAAACACAATAACATTGCTGTCTAGCCTGAACTAAAAATATTAACCCACACTAAGTGGTATTTTCCCTCATGCGATATAATAAACAGAACTGCCTCACTTTCAGTTAAGGGTCCAGCACAGAAGGAATACTTGAAAGCCAATGCCTTACATGCCTTCATAATTTAGGCCCTATAAGTTTTCCCAGAATATCACTATACCCACAACAGTAGTCCTATGAAGTAATGTGAATACTTAGCACATCCCAAACTAAATGTAATAACTGGTCAATTCAATACAGCAAATGCTTAAATCAGTAAGATATAAATCACCCTAAAAATCTACTATTTCATTCATAAATAGCAAAGATATAAGAGACCTATCCACAAACCTTTTACAAGCCTTGGATGAGATAAAGGTGCAGTCAATAATTTCCCATTTCTCTCATCATACATGCTGGTCGTCCTTTCAACCTCATGAGTTTTGAAATGAAACTCGCACACCTACAACAGAAGGCACCATTTCAAGGACCATTCCTCAACTTAAGTGATTGAATGATTGAAATCATATAAAATACACTAATAACTCAGACTAACCTTTGCATTTTTGGAAGGAACGAAATCATCTCGGCGAATAGCTCCTAACCACTTAGCTCTCTCCGAGTCGTCAGTTGGAAACGAGAAAACACTCACTTTAGGGCCAGTGCGATAATTGCCCTTACAATTTGGAACACTGCATTTCTGAGGCATCGTTATTCATAATTTGAAAAACAGTGATCGCAATTCACAACACACCATTAAAAATAAACTCAATTCTAACCTCACGTGGTGGCCATGCCGGCACTTTAAACACAATTTATCAATATCAACAATTTATAAGTACTATCACCTTTAACTGAACTTACACTAATAGGAATATTAAGCGAGTGTTAACACACAAGACTCGATTAACATTAATATAATCGATGAAAAACACACATAATAGGGAAACGCGTCCTCATTCACCAAGCAGCAACAAGCTAACTGAGTTACTGGCATGGGCCTCCTTCAACATACGTCATCAGTTACTCTCATTCGTATTGCCAGGCCTTGTTCTCTAGGAGGCGCTGGCTGAACTATAGTTGAGTGGCAAAGCGCTGAACTACAGAAAATAAACAAATATCTCCAAACAATGCTGCCAAGAGTACGCAGTGCCACGTCCCTCTCACGGACTCCTTGTTTTGAAAGTCATGATTTATTCTCTAAATATTCATATACTTATACACTACTTACACTAAAAGTACAGATAAAAATACGCACCATCCTATCCTATCTCAAACTAACCTAGCCTAAAGTATTTACACTAAATCAACGAGTGAAAACACACACGATCCTACCCTATCTCAAACTAACCTAGCCTAAAGTATTCACACTAAATCCACGGGTGAAAACACACACGATCCTCTCATATCTCAAACTAACCTAGCTTAAAGTATTCGCACTAAATCCACAGATGAAAACACACACGATCCTCTCATATCTCAAACTAACCTAGCTTAAAGTATTCACACTAAATCCACAGATGAAAACACACACGATCCTCTCATATCTCAAACTAACCTAGCCTAAAGTACTCACAATAAATCCACGGGTGAAAACACACACGATCCTCTCCAATCTCAAGCTAACCTAACCTAACGTAATCACACTAAATCAACGAGTGAAAACACACACGATCCTAACCTATCTTAAACTAACCTAACCTAAAGTACTCACAATAAATCCGCAGGTGAAAACACACACGTTCTCATCCTATCTCAAACTAGCCTAAAGTATTTACACTAAATCCACAGATGAAAACACACACGATCCTCTCTTATCTCAAACTAACCTAGCCTAAAGAATTCACACTAAATCCACAGATGAAAACACACACGATCCTCTCATATCTCAAACTAACCTAGCTTAAAGTATTCACACTAAATCCACAGATGAAAACACACACGATCCTCTCATATCTCAAACTAACCTAGCCTAAAGTATTTACACTCAATTCACAGGTGAAAACACACACGATCCTCTCATATCTCAAACTAACCTAGCCTAAAGTATTTACACTAAATTCACAGGTGAAAACGCACACGATCCTCTCATATCTCAAACTAACCTAGCCTAAAGTATTTACACTAAATCCACAGATGAAAACACACACGATCCTCTCATATCTCAAAATAACCTAGCCTGAAGTATTTACACTAAATTCACAGGTGAAAACACACACGATCCTCTCATATCTCAAACTAACCTAGCCTAAAGTATTTACACTAAATTCACAGGTGAAAACACACACGATCCTCTCATATCTCAAACTAACCTAGCCTAAAGTATTTACACTAAATCCACAGATGAGAACACACACGATCCTCTCATATCTCAAACTAACCTAGCCTAAAGTATTTACACTAAATTCACAGGTGAAAACACACACGTTCCTCTCATCTCTCAAACTAACCTAGCCTAAAGTATTTACACTAAATCCACAGATGAAAACACACATGATCCTCTCATATATCAAACTAACCTAGCCTAAAGTATTTACACTAAATCCACAGATGAAAACACACACGATTCTCTCATATCTCAAACTAACCTAGCCTAAAGTATTTACACTAAATTCACAGGTGAAAACACACACGATCCTCTCGTATCTCAAACTAACCTAGCCTAAAGTATTTACACTAAATCCACAGATGAAAACACACACGATCCTCTCATATCTCAAACTAACCTAGCCTAAAGTATTTACACTAAATTCACAGGTGAAAACACACACGTTCCTCTCATCTCTCAAACTAACCTAGCCTACAGTATTTACACTAAATCCACAGGTGAAAATACACACGATCCTCTCATATCTCAAATTAACCTAGCCTAAAGTATTTACACTAAATCCACAGATAATTTCGTGTGGCTATTTCTAGCCGAGTGCAGCCCTTGTAAGGCAGACCCTCAGATGAGGGTGGGCGGCATCTGCCATGTGTAGGTAACTGCGTGTTGTTGTGGTGGAGGATAGTGTTATGTGTGGTGTGTGAGTTGCAGGGATGTTGGGGGCAGCACAAACACCCAGCCCCCGGGCCTTTGGAATTAGGCCTAACCAATGAAGGTTAAAATCCGCGACCCGGCCGGGAATCGAACCCGGGACCTTCTGAACCGAAGGCCAATGCGCTGACCATTCAGCCAACGAGTCGGACAATCCACAGATGAAAACACACACGATCCTCTCATATCTCAAACTAACCTAGCCTAAAGTATTCACACTAAATCAACGGGTGAAAACACACACGATCCTCTCGTATCTCAAACTAACCTAGCCTAAAGTATTCACATTAAATCAACGGGTGAAAACACACACGATCTTCTCATATCTCAAACTAACCTAGCCTAAAGTATTCACACTAAATCAACGGGTGAAAACACACACGTCCCCATCCTATCTCAAACTAGCCTAAAGTATTCACACTAAATCCACAGTTGAAAACACACACGATCCTATCCTAACCTAAAAGTAAACTTCAACTAATGACTCTGAACCAACTAATAATGAACTAATTGGGAATATTAAAAGGAATAACGGGGAATGAAATAAAAACACTTTGACAATACAAATACTGTACGCACACACAATAATAATGTAACACAAAACGGGTAAAAAGCAGAATTAGCGGGGAAAGGACCCCCTGTGACAATGACAAATAAACACTCTGTTTAGCGCCATGAACATGTCGACGTTGTCTACGTTACCATGACAACAACACGCCATTTCTCGCAACACCAGCGCCAACGTCAAACACTCTTTAAGGAATATTAACCTGAAAATTTTGCCGACTCAACTGGGGCAGTTTAGCTCGAAATATTCGAGTTCATTGTTGCATTTATGGAAGGTTTTTGTAGATTAAGATATCGCTCTCGCCAGACGTGCTGGTGAGTCTTTATTTAGCCTCCGAGTGTGACTCAAAGGTTCTTTTCAGCCGTCCAGTGGAGGATCGTGTAAGAAAACTGATGTGAGCTGCACTTTCTTTAAAATCAACCGAAGCGAAAGACAAGTAAACATACAGAATAAAATATAACTAGAATATAGTACCATAAATAATGTACCGTTAACATAATACTCACTAACCTAGAGTAGGTCTAACCTACAGTTTTATTTTCATTTTTCACCGGAGTTCTAACAGAAAATGGCCTCATTGTCTGGCTTTCCACTAAGTTATTTTTATCGCGTTGTAACAGGCACGGACGCACCACGGAACACTTCACTAAAGTATTAAAGGATATAAACAGAATTTAAACATAAATATTTCTAAATTTCTAAACATTTTTATCCATTTGTGATTTTAAAATGTAGTGGTGGTGGTGGTGGTGGTGGTGGTAGTGGTAGTTGGTGATTATTGTTTTAAGAGAAAGTAAAACTGGGCGACTATCCTCTATGTAACACTAATCAGAGAGGAATAATGATCCGAGCCGGGCTGAGTGGTTCAGTACTCACGACTACAAACTAGTAGCTAAATCAACATTTTAATGAGTCCGGAGAGAAGGTACCTGCGATTATCGCAGGAGGGGTCAGCTCCGTGGTAACTGGCGCTGCCCTTCAACCCCTGTTTGACCACCCAGGTTTTGAATGGTATTTCCCATGTATTTTTAACAGGAATTATCACCCTACCACAGACCAAATTCTTCAAGTACAGCACTAATCTTTACTCAGTTAGTCTGATTGGTGTCATCCAGCACAACATGGAATTCACGACTTCGCAAAAGCGGAAGCCATATTTGGTGTATAGGTTTTATAAGCAGCGAGAAAACAAATCGGGCGAAACAGTATCGGTTTGTTTTCGACAGAAGGTAAGCGGATTAATGTATTTAGTACTGATTAGCAGTGTACTGGCGGGAGTCCCTCTGTCCCCACCTAAATGCTCGCCCGGCCACCTCGCCGCGTGCCCTTCATACTTCAAGGCTGAATAAATGTTCAATAAACCATTTTTAATTATTGGTTTCACGTCGCACTAACTAACTTTACTCTTTTCGAAGGTTATGGAATGATTTTAAGTGTCTGTGAATCTATGGGCACGAGCAGTTTCAAATACTACCGGACAGAACCGGGATCGAGCCTACCTTTGACTCAGAGCTCTACCGTCTGAGCCACACAGCCTGCTGATTTTTGTCTTGCTCAGAAGTTTTCCTAACTACTGTATTTGTCATAACCCAGTGATGCCATCTGTTGTGAAAAGGGCTTACACCTAAAGGTTATGTCTCAAAATTCTCGGGTCTCAAAACTCACGAGCTAAAATTCGTAGAAAATAGCGGACTGAGCCAGGGTCGAACCGGCCAAGTTGGGGTCAGAAGGCCAGCGCCTTAATTCAGACGGTTAGTCCGCTGCGGCTACCACTCCTCTGCTCGAATGATCAGTCGGAGTGCAGAACTGTTGGACCACGAACCATCCGTGGCCACTTCAGGGCCGAGACCCACTTTGCATCTACCGACCATCAAGAAGCCCTTCTTAACCGTGGCAATGTACCGTAATCTATATAATTTGAACGTGTAACACAATATTGTGAAAAAACACCCGCAAAAATAACGCCTATGTGCTACACATCAAGAGAAAGGTCTCCATCTCAAGATTGCTAGAAAAATAGTATTTATTTCATTAAAACCTTTATTTGTGCAAAGTGGACATTTATTCGATTAATACGATGCTTAGGTCGTTGCAGTTAAATGTACTCGCCGATAGATGGCTCTATAAAGTTGTTTCCGCTTATCTTTCTATGCCAGCCCAGTAGAGGGCTCTGTGAAAGTTCTCTATGGAGATTTTTCTATGTTAGTCCGATAGATAGCTCTGTAAAATCAAGTTATCGCCAGATTGCAAGTTGTTGTTCCAAGCTGGTTCTAATAAGCGATGTACTGTAAGACAAAATTATAAAATTAGAAGTCATTACAGTTGCTTCCAAGAATCAGGTAATTTATCTACCTAGGATTGATTTAGTGTCTACTGACAGTAAGTAACCTGCCTTTCAAATTTAAAAGGAAACAGTTTCTTTTTGTCTTGCTTTCTCAATGACCAGGGTCAAAGTGTTGAAAAAATAGGTATTTACTTCAGCCATGATCAGTTATGGCCGAGAGGATTTGTCGTGCTGACCACACGACACCTCATAATCTGCAGGCCTTCGGGCTGAGCAGCGGTCGCTTGGTAGGCCAAGGCCCTTCAAGGGCTGTAGTGCGATGGAGTTTGGTTTGGTTTTATGGTCAGTTATATGTGGCATTTAGTAGCTTCAGCTGCGAGAGGTGTCAAAACTAAAATTATAACTACACCATATCAGTGTCAGGATCCCGAAACTGAAGGGTATTTCACAAACAACGTAGTTTACAATGAAATACTAAAATCAGTCAATGACTAGGACAGTCAAATGTAATCATTTACAGTGAAATGTAGCCTACTTTATTGAAGTGATTAAAACATAAATGTTATTCAATTTTAGTTTTTGTTCGCAGCTATTGCTGCAACAGGAAACTAGTACAGTTATATACAGTAGTCAGCTTCTTTATCCGGCAATACAGACTTCTGAGAATGGTACGGTACCTTCAACAAAAGGGGAGCTTAGCGAAACTATATTACAGAACACGTTTAAATTAATTAACAGTAATAAACCATGCTTGCATAGTTTATGCTGCTCATTCTAGATTCATCCACCTAATGACCAGAACAAACTTTATAATGCTCCCTATACTTGGAGACCAGCAAAGTATGCAAATACGGATATTTAAATGTACATATTCTAAGAAACAGTATGGGGTTCCTCCGCTGGTTTGTCATTCCACATTCAAATTGCACATTAAAATTCGGGAACAAGACAACTAGCGCACGGGAGTTTATAAGTAACTTAGTAATTACATCTTGGATGGACGGAATTCTACCAGTCAAACTACACAACGTTAGACGTGTACTGTAAGAAGAAATCACTATTTTCCGTGAGTTAAACCAAGTTTCCGACTGTAAAGTTACAGTAGTGTTTGAAAGTACACACTGCTTCGGTTTCGTAAGTGGTTATGTTTTCTGTCCATCTCTATTTATTTATTTTTCAACTAGCAGTTGCCCGCGGTTTCGCTCCCGTGGATTTTGACATTTGACAAAAAGTAATCGTCCCTCGGTACTGCGCTAAGACATTATCTTAAAATCACTCAAGTATAAAACCTCACCGAAAAATAGAATTTCATTTACCCCAGAAAGTCTTTGTAAACCACGTTTTACGTTTGTAACATCTTCAGTTATTGAGTTAATATTATCCCCATAAAAGGAATTCAGTATTTGCACTTCCTTTCACCCTACCCCCCCCCCCTCTCGTAGGTGAATTTTCCTAAAACACAAAGTACGTGTTTCCTTATTTTAAAGGAGCTTCCAAATATTATCACATCTGTAACATACTCACCTTTTGAGATATATGTATCCTCATGAATATAATTCAGATATTATCCCCCTCAAGTCAATTTTCCCACGAAAAAGGGTGTCCTTTTCTTTTTAAAGGAGATTCACAATACCAGTTTTCACGTCTTTAACACCTTTAGTTTTTTAGACATAAGTATCCTCATAAAAAGAATTCAACTAATGTTCTTTCATTCCCCGTAAGTGGATTTCCCGTAAACTAAAGAATACTTGTTTCTTTATTTTTAAAGGACATCCTAAATACCAATTTTCACGTTTGTAACATGTTAAGTTTTTAGATAAGACTATACTGTATATATGCTCATTTTTAAATTTCACCCCAACCCCCTTTTCAGTGCTTTCTACGCCTCCCTTAATAGTTTTTCCCCGAAAACAAAATAATACATGTTTGTGTATTTTTAAAAAGATCAAACACACCATTTCACGTCTGTAACACGTTAAGCTTTTGTGATATACTTTAGGCATGTTCATTTTAAAAATTCACCCCATTTCGCAGTTTCCCTTAAGTGGAATTTTCGAAAACACATTATCTATGATTTTTTACTTTTTCAGGAGACTCCAAACACCAGTGTTCACGTCTGTAACATGTTACGTTTCTGAGATGTACTGTAGATACCCCTGTTCACTCCCATTAATTGGATTGTCCAAAAAAATCGCCTTTCTGTATTTCTAAAGGAGATTCCAAATACCATGTCTGTAAAATATTCAGTTTTGAGATTAAAGTATCCTCATAAAAGGTATTCAACCCCTTTTTCACCTCCCCCCCCCCCCCAATGGTATTTCTTTATTTATAAAAGATTCCAAATACCCATTTTTAGCTCTGTAAACTTCAAAGTTTCTGCGATATAGATATACTCATTTAAAAGATTCACCCAATTTTCACCCCCTTAACGAGGAAATATCCAAAAATTCTCCCTAAGTGAGCACCTACACTCTAATACAAATGTATCCCCAAAATTTTGTTTCTTTAAGTCCAGTAGTTTTGGCTCAGCGATGATGAATCAGTCGGTTAGTCAGTCAATACATGTTATTTTATATATATATATAGAGAGAGAGAGAGAGATTTGCCTTACGTCGCACCGACATAGGTAAGACTTATGACGACGATGAGATAGGAAAGGGCTAGGAATGGGAAGGAAACGGCCGTGGTCTTAATTAAGTTACAGCCCCAGCACTTGCCTGGTGTGAAAATGGAAAATCAAGGGAAACCATCTTCAGGGCTGTGCAGTTAGGAACGCGCGGCTGTGAGCTTGCATTCGGTAGATAGTGGGTTCGAACTCCACTGTCGGCAGCCCTGAAGATGGTTTTTCGTGGTTTCCCATTTTCACACCAGGCAAATGCTGGGATTTGACATTAATCAAGGCTACGGTCGCTTCCTTCCTTTCTTTCTTCCTTCCTTCCTTCCTTCCTTCCTTCCTTCCTTCCTCCCTCCCTTCCTTCCTTCCTTCCCTCCTTCCTCCTCCTAGCCCTTTCCTGTCCCATCTTCTCCATAAGACCTGTTTGTGTCGGTGCGAAGTAAAGCAATCGTAAAAAAAATCGAAAGTATTAGTAATTATTATTAGTGATGTTATAGTCCGATACATTTAATACTGCAGCATTTTCCCTTGGAAAAGTAAAGACTTTGTGACAATGATACAATGGTATTCCATCTTATGGACAACTAAGCAGCTTTCGCCCGAGGTACAATGAAATGAAATAGCGTATAGTTTGTGGTTTTTTTTTTACGTCGCACCGACACAGATATGTCTTATGGCGACGATGGGATAGGAAAGGCCTAGGAATTGGAAGGAAGCGGCCGTGGCCTTAATTAAGGTACAGCCCCGGCATTTGCCTGGTGTGAAAATGGGAAACCACGGAAAACCATCTTCAGGACTGCCGACAGTGGGGCTCGAACCCACTATCTCCCGATTACTGGATACTGGCCGTACTTAAGCGACTGCAGCTATCGAGCTCGGTATAGTTTTTAGTGCCGGGAGTGTCCGAGGACATGTTCGACAGGCCAGGTGCAGCTCTTTAGACTTTTTTTCCCCGTAGGCGACTTGTGCGTCGTGATGAGGATGGAAGACACACACACCCAGCCCCCGCGCCTTCGGAATTAACCAATGATGATTAAAATTCCAGACCCTGCCGGGAATCGAATTCGGGATCCCTGTGACCAAAGGCCAGCACGCTAACTATTTAGCCATAGGGCCGGACTAAGGTACAACAACAGTAGTGTATGCCTTCCGTATAGGTGTGAAGCAGATCTTCCGAGATGACGCGCTATAGGAGACCTGTGTGTTTGTAAGGATGGGGCCCGACGTAACATGAATTCTAATGTTGAAGACGGCAAAAAATACCCAGTTCTCGAGCCGGCCGGTCCCTCTTTGGATCCCTAACCATTTAGCTATGAAGCCGGACTCTTCCGAGGTCAACACTTCCACTCCAGTCAGCCCACTGCCGTGCTATCAATGCAAGTAAACCTGAATAACAGATTTGACTAATCAGCGGTCAGTATAATCAAAGAAACCTTTCACAGCTTTTTTTTCCAAATATCAGGCCATACCTTTGAATTCAATAATAATAATAATAATAATAATAATAATAATAATGGCTTTACGTCTCACTAACAATTTGACGGTTTTCGGAGACGCCGAGGTGCCGGAATTTTGTCCCGCACGAGTTATTTTACATGCCAGAAAATCTACCGACACGAAACTGGCGTATTTGAGCACCGGTCTGAGCCAGGATCGAACCTGCCAAATTGAGGGCAGAAGGCCAGCGCCTCAATCGTCGGAACCAATCAGGCCGGTTTTTGAATTCATCTTGTGAGAAAACCAAAAGTCTACCAATTGTTACACCAACCTTGCACTCGACTCATTTTTGAAGTATCTGGACATATATTTTTTTCAGGCACACTTAACGCATAAAACACGCCTATTCGTGTAAAGGTGTGTCATACTTTTTCCGCCTTTCATATCTTCTCTTTCTTTAGGCGATTCCTTCACTTTTCGTAGAAATGAACCTCTTCTTTTTTTGCGAGTGGCTTTACGTCTCACCGTCTTATGGCGACGATGGGATAGGAAAGGGCTAGGAGTGGGAAGGAAGCGGCTGTGGCCTTAATTCAGGTACAGCCCCAGCATTTGCCTGATGTGAAAATGGCAAACCACGGAAAACCATTTTCAGGGCTGCCGACAGTGGGATTCGAACCCACTATCTCCCGGATGCAACCTCACAGTCGCGCGCCCCTAACCGCACCACCAACTCGCCCGGTAATGAACCTCTTAACATTTCGCTGTGATTTCTATTAAAAGAGGGACTGGTAATTATGTTATATTGCACATTGACTGTCAGCAATGACTAGGTTCCGAACCGCAGGTCTAGTCGATTTACACAGTCGATCTCCAGACCATTGATCTTGTTCTTGAAATTTTGCTACAACTTCGCTCATTACACGCACTAAGAACATCCGGAGAAGGAGAATGTCAGGTAAGGAAGACGCCTAACTTGCAGTTCGTGGACCGAAACGTCGTCGTTCCGCCTCGGCGGAACTCAAGCAACGTCTTCGACTTATGGCTCCCATAAATCACAATCTGGAGACGGCGGAACGAAGAGTCGATATGCCACGACAAGCTTCACTTGCGCTCCTCGCGTGTTAACCTTTCTTCAAATGTTACTTGCCTCCAAACATCACACGGATTTTTGTAAGGTTGTAATATATCAACTCCGAAATGTTAACATGCAGTACTTTCCCCCTCTTCTGTCTGATGCAAGGAGAGAGAACATTCAGCGCATCATAGGCCAAGCTATACCACATAACTCAGCCATCGGTAGACTACGCGTAAGTGGTCACGGCTGGTCCGTGGTCCAACAGCTCTGCACTCTGACCGGCCAACCGAGCAGAGGAGGGGTGACCACGGCTCTACCGTGGCTCTACGCCTCTGTATTCGGGAGACGGGACAGAGATGGACTTCACGGCTGGCCCCAACCGTCGGCTATTCTGAGAATGGTTTTTCGTGGTTTTCCATTCTCCTGCACTAAGGCAAATGCCTTCTAGTATAGGGCACGGCCGCCAACCCCCTCACCTTCTCCGACTATCTCCCTTACCGCAACATATCCTCCGGCCTGAGAGACAGCGTCGCTGTCTAGGAGGCCCGCCTCCCCCTTCAGGGGAGGAATGAAAACATTTTAGTAGTAGCAGTAGATATAGTGGGTACTGGGAGTTGGGAATTTAGGCGTTAATAGGTTAGAAAGCAAACTTACTGAATAAAGTAAACAGTATACTCTAGCCTGCACTACGATTATGCTAAGATATTTGTATAAACGTTAGGGGCACTGCCTATCAGAACCCCTAGAATTTATGTTGCTCTCGCTACATTTTGGATGATCGGGCTGGACGACACTCCCTATTAAACAAGCCAATTAATTAATGAATGGCATGTGACCTCCGAAGAGGTCTGATGAAGGTCTTTCGAATTAACGCCGTTTAGGCGACCTGCGCATCTGTGTGGATAGGACCCTACCTATGATGAATTCTAATACTGAAGATGGCACACACGCCCAGCCCCCGATCCATCGGAATTAAAATCCCCGACCCGGCCGGAAATCGAACCCGGGACTCGCTAGACCAAAAGCCAGCACGCTAACATTTAGCCATGGAGCCGGACGCTAACCAAATTAGTTTGATTTCTAACCTATTTCTGCCTAAACATGCGAGGTTTGATCACAGCCGTGGGACGTCCGAACCACAGGGACCTGACTTCTTTCTGCTACCGGTTTTAACGTTGCACATACACATTGAAGGACTTCGGCGATGGAAAGACGCGACAAGGGCTAGGATGGAATAGGTAGCGGTCGTGACCTCGATTAAGTTACAGCTCCAGCATTTGCATGGTATGAAAATAGTAAACCACTGAAAACTATCTTCAAGGCTGCCGACGGTGGGATTCAAACCCACTATCTCCCGAATGCAAGCTCAAAGCTATGCGACCCTAATCATACGGCAAACCCATTCGGTATAGGAATAAGAGTTTTCATTTCAAAAAATCCCACTTAAGCCAGGATTCGAACTGTAGTCGCCTTGGTGTGAACCCAGTGACGATGTCACTCGGCTATCACATCACCGTAATTTGTTATATTCGAATATTTTTTGTGTACAACTTTTTTCGTCATCCCAATGGTTAGATAAATGGGGGAAAAAGTTTGCAATTGCGGCCATTTGGTTTTTCATGCACAGCGCACAATCGCACCATTTTCGAAATTGCGAACATCGAAATTATGTTTCTCCAATGTCAAATAAAGTGACTGAGACAATTATCACACTTGCATCATCAAACATCCCACGGATGTTCATTTGACAGGGGACTATATTTTCATAGCCAAGTCGTCGTGGCTCAAGATGGCGGTATAACCGCTTCACGTCAACTTATTCTTAAGATAGTCAATCAATCAATCAATCAATCTATCTATCTATCTATCTATCTATCTATCTACCTATCTATCTATCTACCTCTAATTTACTGATCTGCAGTTATGGCAGTCGCCCAGGTGGCAGATTCCCTATGTGTGGTTTTTCTAGCCTTTTCTTAAATTATTTCAAAGAAATTGGAAATTTATTGAACTTCTCCCTTGATAAGTTATTCCAGTCCCTAACTCCCCTTTCTATAAACGAATAATTGCCCCAATTTGTCCCCTTGAATTCCAACTTTATCTTCATATTGTGGTCTTTCGTACTTTTTAAGAAACCACTCAAACTTATTCGCCAAATAATGTCATTCCACGCCATGTCTCCACTGACAGTTCGGAACATACCACTTAGTCGAGCAGCACGTCTCCTTTCTCCCAAGTCTTCCCAGCCCAAACTGTGCAACATTTTTGTAACGCCACTCATTTGTAGGAAATCACCCATAACAAATCGAGCTGCTTTTCTTTGGATTTTTTCCAGTTCTTAAATCAAGAAATCCCGGTGAGGGTCCCATACACTGGAACCATACCTAGTTTGGGTCTTACCAGAGACTTATATGCCCTCTCTTTTACATCCTTACTACAACTCCTAAATACCCTCATAGCCATGTGCAGAGATCTACACCCCTCGGAAATACACTTTTACTTGACGCTATGTCAAGCTCTTGTCTCTTATTGACACTGTTATAAGGAGGTGGGAGGCGAATTAGAAAAGATGGTTGAAGTACTGTACCGCATGCTGAGTGTGGGAAATGTGTAGAAAGTCTTTGACGGGAAGAAATGCGGAGAGAGAAGAGTGGTAATGCCCATTTAAGATTCCGCGAAGGAAACTTAGACCAGCCGCCTGTCGCCTGACGTGCAGCGGTGACACATTTATTGCCCTTAATAACCTGATGGGTAGACAGATTTCTGAGCTTGAGATTTCTATTCCTTACAATTGCAGCAAAGAAGGACACTGCTCTGTCTAACTGGTTAATACTGGAGGGAAAGGCTGTTGTCCAAACCGAAGAGCAGTAATTCAAGAGAGTTTGAATGATCGTGAGGAAAAAGTAGGATCAGGAAGGTCTCTGAAACGATAGAGAATGCCTAGTAATTTAATGGCCTTGGTTCTGTATGTTTGCATGTGTTTCTTTAATTGTAATTTTGAGTCGAATATTACACCTAAGTCACACTGTTGCGTAACTATGGTAATGGGCTTGTCGAGTAGGTTTATTTATTTGTTTATTTCCTATGGCATATAAATGGCACAATAGTTTACAAGGGATGAGCATTGTAGTTCTGAAGGTACGGTATACTATTTTACAAGAGCATACTTGCTCCACTCACTTACATTCTAGGAGAAACAGCTCCAAAATTTACTAAAGTCCAGCCTCTCAGAGGCACAAGCTTCTTACAAAATTACGCCGTGCCTGTACTAAATGGCCTTAATGCAAAAATAAATGGTTTCAGACGATCGGCCATGAACAAAAGGCTAGGAGGCGAAACTCTTGCACTTCTTTTAGAAAAATACTTAAAATCCTAAATGGGCTTATGGCCAGAAGTTGCAGAGACTAAACCAATACAACAGAGGGGTGACTAGATGCTTTCTAATATCAGTTTAGTACTCACTATCTTCTATAACATTGCCTAAATAGGCTGTTTTCCTGGCTTTTATAATGTTTGCCACCACTCGCACTGCTCTAGCTCTCCTTTAACTCTTTAACTTATTATTGGTTACAAAATATCACCAACGTCTCCTGAGTATTCTTCTGTTTAACCACGTTTCAAAAGACTCTAATCTGTTCATGGAGGAAGCTTTAACAGTCCACGTCTCTGCTCACTCTATATGAACACTGCCGAGAATTTTGGATCCAGGCTTTTGGCACACTACCGGCTGAAAATAAATTGTAAACCACCACCTCTCATACCCGGTTGTCGGATATTTGCGGTCGCGGACATTTGCAGTCACAGGAGATTTGCGGTCACTGTAGCGGGGAGGTGGGCCTCATTAGATTAATCTCGGGGCATCCCCGCTAACCTGTCTGAGCTCCTGCTCGCTAGTTTTAGATCATCATTCTGGATAAAGTGCGATGGGAATCAGCATTTTAAGACATGTAATTTACTGTCGACCAAATTATTTACTATATGTACGCGAGTTTGGAGGTTGTTCATTAAACAACCAATGGGCCTACAGAAAATCCAATGGCGTCATCATTTTCCTCCCTTCATGTTTAGTTTCATTTTACGTTACGTTTTCAATTTGTAATTATATTAATACTTTTATAGCAGGTGGAACGCAAAAAGTACTCGGTTTTAAACGTGTTTCAACCATGTGTCAATTTTAAAACATTGTTATTCAAAACTACAAGGTGAAGCCTTCTCTGATTTCGGGAGATTTGTTACGGTAAAGGAGATGCTCGGAGAAGGTGAGGGGATTGGCGGCCGTGACCTATAACTGTCCCGGCATTCGCCTTAGTGCAGGAGAATGGAAAACCACGGAAAACAATTCCTAAGTCAGCCGACGGTTGGGGCCAGCCGTGAAGTCCAGCGTTGTCTCGTCTCCCGAATACAGAGGCGTAGAGCCACAGCCACTCCTCTTCTGTTCGGTAAGCCGGTCAGAGTGCAGAGCTGTTGGACCACGGACCAGCCTAGGCCACTTGTGGGCCGAGACCCACTCTTCATCCACCAACCCTTATTCAAAAACTCGTCATCTGATCTAATCCAACTTTGAACACAATATACATTGGAGTGTTTTACACTTTGTTTATAAATTGCAGAATTTTATGTTTCCAAAAACATGACATGACTTGTTCTTCTCCTTCAGACATCCCCAGATGACGATTACTTGTTGACTTTCCCTATACTTGTTGTACATACAACCATTGTAATGTGCACAATGATGGCTGAAGGTATCAGTCTCTAAATAATGTGCGCGAGAGAAAACTGTTGTTTACGAATTGAGTGAGCAGGAGCCCATGCAGGTTAGCGGGGATACCCCGAGATTAAGCTAGTGAGGCCCACCTCCTGCAGCATTGGCCGCAAATCTCCTGTGACTGCTGAGGAATGTATATGAGTGGCCACAAGTATATATCAATGACAGCAAATGTCCGTGATTTTGTGGTGACCGCAAATGTCCGGATACCTCCTTCCCAGCCAGCCAACATTATGACGGTGACTTTTTTTTTTAACTACCGGGACGGTCTCTTCAGCCATGTGCTAGTCCACATGCTGTGTTCCTATGAGCCTAAGCCGCTCTTGATAGGTGTCCAGCGACATCTGAACCTCACTGTCTGGAGAAGACAGAAATGTTGTTTATATGCTGGCAGTAATGAGCTTATTGCGTACGCGAAAACGAAGCGGCTTTCGAAGAGGTGAAACGCAATCTACAAGCAATGCGAATAGCGTAAAATGGCCCGTAGGCTGTGTTGTTTGATGGCGACTTATCTTTCATCGCTAATCCTGGTTTAATTAACTCAGTTTTAATGGGCAGTACACAGTGTTACATTCATCGTCTGTCAATGTGCGAGATGTAACACACTTCTGGAGTTTAATTGCGTTCCAGATACATTTGTTAGCACTCTTGGGGTATCCGACTTGATATATTACAGTCCTATCTGATTCTTTGCGCCTCTCTCCCTCGCTAACTGGCGTCTGAACGTGAAGATAATTAGAAAGCCCAATTTTGCAAATACATGAACAATGTAATGACATCAGAAAATCCTTTAATATTACTTTCACCTTGGACTATTCACTGACATACTATATCCCGGTCACCATCTACTAAATAATAATAATAATAATAATAATAATAATAATAATAATAATAATAATAATAATAATAATAATAATAATAATAATAATAATAATAATAATAGAATATGACCTCCATTAAGGCAAGATGGAAAGGACACGTGGAGATAGGCAGAAAAGACTATTTTGTGTGCGAAACCTCTGGCCGTGGTTCACATCCGCATTACGGCAACTCTACTACGGGAAGCAGGAAACAGTACCATCATAATAAGAAGAAGAATTTTTGAAGCAACCCACCGTACTGAAGTTTTGGCGCGCCCTTCTTTATGTGTAGAGCAGAGGTACTCACGCAGGATTTTCCGTCCCGCGGGCACACACCGTAAGTGGGCGAGCGAGCATACGGACAAGCGATCAGTGTGTGCGCTTCAGCGACAGCAACGTTGTGGTTACGTCACAGGCTGTGAAGGTCAATGGACAGTTAATGTTCATTTTAGTATTAATGGAATGTTGTTTTGTAGGGAGGGGGGTTTCAATAGATAGAAATGCAGGTATTTTCAGTACAACTTATGTTGTATGACGTTACGTATTTCTGTTATATTTACGTATATTTACCGGATACAATAAATAGTTTAAAGGTACCTCAAAATATTTTTCTATTTTACTCAATGAATTGCAATTTTCGCTATTATATTTTCAGAATGGTAAACCTTAGCAACATTCCATATATAATAAGTAGTAAAGCGGATAAGCTGTGTCTTTTCTGTTGCTTCAGTTTAAATGATCTCATAAACTCATCATCAATACAATCGTGTTTGCCAGGAATAGCATTGTATGTTGGGTATTCAGCCCTAAGGCTGGTTGGATCCTCAATAGCTGTCATAGATGACCTAGGCATCACTGAAGAGGCGTACTAGGGAAATGAGGAGTGAGGTAGTTTATTTGAAGACATGCCGCATATCTATTTGTAATTGGATTTACTGTGTTGTTCTTGGATAGTAAATTACTGCGTCTTCACCAGTGATGAAACTCACTCGCTGTTTAGAGGCTAGCTATTATCAACGGACGTCTGATGATAAGCTTTAAGTACCGTACTATTTTCAGAAACTCAGTGAACAGGGAAGGTTACATAGTATTACAACAATATGTAAAATCAAGCATTAAACGTATTGAAGTATTTAAATATATTACGTTTTCCTGAATGAATAACAGGAATTTTACTTTTCTTAGTGAAAATTCTGTCATTCCTACCCAAAAATTTGTAAATCATAGCTTGCATGCAACCCCGTATATTTGTACAATGTAAAAGGAAGCTTGCAACGTGTCAGTTTTCTTTTAATGTGAAAATATAGAAAAATAAAACCATGTCTTAATATCGAGCGCAATATAAATCAAACAGGAATATTTTAAACGGTTAGTTTTCTTGTAATTACAGTGTCCTTTTTTAACTGTACTCCATTCAGCATTTTGTTGGATGGTGAGAGGAGAGCTTCGTAGTCACAATCGAACGTCACTGATCCTGTCCCGTGCCAAGTGTTTTCACTCTCTCACTTGAGTGTGCCGTACGCTTGGTGTGTAAACTGCCCGTATTTCAGGGTGAGCGGACCCCTTGCGGGTGGGGGACGCACATGTAGAATACACCCGCAGTATCCCCTGCCTGTCCTAAGAGGCGACTAAAAGAGGCGACCTGGGCGCGGACATGGCTTGTGGTTTGGTATATTGTGTTGGACCTCCTGTGGATGGGAGGGGCTGCATACATTCACAGGTAATCCCTGCCTGTCGTAGAAGACGACTAAAAGGGTCATGTGGCCATGGCCCCTTTTTATTTTTTACAGCTTGTTAGGGTTAGTTGTAGACCACTTCATATTTTGTGGTGTGCGTGCTGCTCGGACATGAGCCTCTTACGTGCGAGGTTACGCCCAAAAGCCCGCATTTGACCACCCAGGAATCTTGCGGGTGGGAGTGCCATGTACCCTGGCAGTAGTATCCGCTTGACAACACAGGTCCTCGCACAGCCGAATGCCAGAAGGACATATTATTATTATTTATTTATTCTTTTTTCGCTATATTTAGATCTCTGTACACAATATGGGGTACATGCTATTGTGGGTGACTGGGGGAAGGGAGTCCTAGTACTCATTGCTTCAGCCATCCCGTATTAGGCATCATCCAACATCGGACCCCGGGCAGTACCGGGTATGACCAGGTGGGTATTGCCTTCGCTGCTTGGTTCGGCTACAAATACCCCTAATCGTAGTGGGTGGCATTCGGGGAGGATGATTTCGGGTATGGCTTCGAAACGAAGTCGCCCATCCCAAGGTGGTTCCCTACCGAAGTCTTTAACTTTTTCTTCCTTGAGAGGTTTCAACTCCCTGGGAACATGCGCAGCGTGAAGGAATGGGATCCAGTTTCCCTATATTTCCGGTCACTACCAGAACAGATCGGCACGATTTGAAACTGGTAAAGTCGATCCATTTTAGTAGACACATTGAAGGCGTCTACGGCGAACTTAAGGATCTCAAGAAAATTCGCAACGGTAGTTTGCTTTTGAAGACTCGTACAGCACTGCAAGCCGATCAGTTGCTTAAGTGCGACCACTTTGGCGAAATCCCCGTCAAAGAGGAGGAGCACAAATCCTTGAATCTGCTTCGCGGAGTCATATTTCACCGCGACCTTACTTTGAACACTGACAACGAGTTGATGGAAGACATGAAGAACCGTGGCGTGACACACGTCCGGCGCATTACGCGCAAGGTCAACGGTGAAGACGTAGCAACTGGTGCCTTCATTGTCTCGTTCAAGTTGTCAATGTTACCAGAGAAACAACTTATCGTTGCGATGTGAGGCCGTACATCCCGCCTCCTATGCAATGTTATCAATGCCAGCGATTCGGACATATGGCATCTCGTTGTTCGAATCCGTCTGTATGTGGTACATGTGGACGAGTAGCTCACGGCGCGGAGGAGTGCACAAATCCGTAGAAATGCACTGACTGCTCTGGTTTTCATCCTCCTCGGGATCGGAACTGTCCGACTTATCTGAGTGAGAGGAAGATCCAGGAGATCAAGACCATGGATGGTCTTTTCTACCAGGAAGCGCGCCGTAAGTTTAATTCCACGAATACACCTGCCCGTACACTCGACTATAGCTTGATATCTCAGAGTCGCACAAGTTCGTCTTTCACGACATCGTTACCCGTGACGATCGCTGCGCCCAAGGCGACTGTTGCTCCTAAGAGCCCCCCAAAAGCGTCTAAGTTCTGGGCATCATCCCCGCCGTCTGCCGACGATAGGATGAACGTCGCACTGTCATCTACATCTACGGATGAAGATGTTGATAATGTTTAGGCTTACGAGCACCTTGTCGCTCATAACCTAACACTCCTTTTATAGTCCACACTATGGCACTGTTACAATGGAATTGTAACGGTTATGACAAGCATCTTGCTGAGCTACGTCAGCTCATGAGTGAGTACGCTGAGAGTATAGTCTGTATTCAAGAGACAAACTTCAGACCAGGTCATCATACTGTCTTGATAAATTTCAGACTATACTCGACAGAACGATATTATGCCCACCGGGCGTCTGGTGGCGTGGGTATTTTTATACGTTCTGATACCTATAGCGAAGAGGTTCCTCTAAGGACCCCACTGGAAACAATTGCGGTGCGGGTACCGCTACCTGTCATATCAACAGTGTGTAACGTTTATTTTCCACCAGGCTCTTAACATAAATGATGTCACTGATCTTATACATCAGCTTCCAAATCCCTTCATCTTGCTGGGCGATTTTAACGCCCATAACCACATATGGGGCTCTGAGATACCTTGCCCCCGGGAAGAGAGCTGGAAAGATTAATAACAGAGCTAGATTTATGTATTTTGAACATAGGGAGAACCAGTTCACTTCAGTGTACGTTACGGCACATTTTCTCGCATAGGCGTAAGTCTATGCGGCCGAACGTTGGTTCCACTTTTCGGTGGAATACACACAATGATCTCTGTGACAGTGACCATTTTCCCATCATCCTCACTTTGTTGAAACAAAAATCCGTCGCGGCTCCCCCTCGATGGATTCTTAAACATGCTGGTTGGCCAAAGTACACATCACTAGCTGTCTTTAACGACGATATCAGGCGGACCGTCGGTGAGGAAATAACTTACATTACAGAAGTTATCCTTGCTGCTGCTGAGGAGTCCATCCCATCCTTCTCAGAGACTCCTCGCCGAAAACTCGTTCCTTGGTGGAACGAAGAAATAGCAACAGCTATCAAAGAACGCCGTCGCGCTCATAAACGTTATCGTAGACAGCCTACTGTGGCCAACTTGGTAACATTTAAACAACTCCGCACTAAGGCGCGAGTTCTTATTCGCCAAAGTAAGAAAGCTTCGTGGGAGAGATATGTGTCGTCTATGACGTCACAAACTCCATCATCTCAAGTATGGACTAAACTTCGACGTATTTCGGGTATCCAAGGAACATCTTCTGTACCGGGAATTTCCACTGCAGGCAGTATCGTCACGGACCACTCTCTATTGCTAACCATCTAGGTAGCCATTTCGCGGATGTGTCTAGCTCCGGGAATTACCATCGTGATTTCCTCGCTCTGAAGCGGGAGGCAGAACGTCATCACCTCAGTTTTGCCACTCAAGCTTCAGAGGACTATAACGTGCCTTTTACGGAGTGGGAACTCTGCAGTTCCTTAGCGCTTTGCAAGGACACGTCTCCTGGATCAGACAATATCTATAACCAGATGTTGAAACAACTTAGTGAGGGCAGTCTTCTATATCCCCTTCGTGTGTTCAACCGAATCTGGATGGAGGGTGATTTTCCTTCTCAGTGGCAAGAGGGCATAGTCATTCCTGTCCTCAAGCCTGACAAAGATCCTAAGAATACAGGAAGTTACAGACCTATTTGTCTTACAAACTGCCTGTGTAAGCTATTTGGGAAGATGGTAAATCGCCGACTTGTGTGGTGTCTGGAGAAACAAGGACTCTTGTCCGAGTACCAGTGTGGTTTCCGAGCCGCTCGCTCGACCACTGACCACTTGGTACGCCTGGAGAGCTCTATCCAGGATGCGTTTCTCCGCAAACAACATTTGGTAGCTATTTTCTTTGACTTAGAGAAGGCCTACGACAGCACATGGCGATATGGTATCCTTTCAGTCCTGCATCAATGGAGATTCCGAGGTAACTTGCCGGTATTTACTGCGAATTTTTTGTCCCTCCGTCTATTTCGTGTCCGAGTAGGGAGGACATATTCGCAATACCACGTTCATGTACCATAAAACATGCAATTTGTATTATCATGTTGAGACGATTCCGGGAAAGAAAGGTTAGTCCGACGGCCTCTCTGTGGGTCACCCGCTGCTAAATCGCAGCAATTCATTTGACATGTACGGGGAGATATATCTTAAAATAAGGTTTCGCTTTTCAAGAGACCTGTTTCTTGAGACTGAAAAATGGACAGTCCGGTAATTGTCAACTTGAATACAATTCTTGGCAACCGATATATTTTATTATATACATGGGGTAATTTCCATGGAATTATAGGTCACTGCGACTACATACACATCACAGTTACGCGTCCCGATCGTTAGAGGGCTGTTGCATACATCAACCGGAAGGGATTCACTTATATTTACCGCCACATAAACACACATAATAGTGGAAACTAAAAATTAGGTTGTATGTGGTTTTATATAGAATCATATAAGTTTTCGGCAACTATCAGATAGGAGAAGGCAAGTGGTGGTGATGGTGGTGATTATTATTTAAAGAGGAGGACTGGGGAAGAAGAGCCGTGACCATAATAACAGCCCTACTTGCCTCGTGTAAAAATAGGGAAACTACGGAAAACAATCTTCAGGGCTGCCGATGATGCGTTTCGAACCTACAATCTCCAGAATGCAAGCTACATCTATATGGCCCGTACAACACACTTGGTTACATACTACTATTGCTTCATCATCCCTTCGTCGAAGCTACCGTATTTATGAGCAGATTACACTCACTGTAACAACGCTATAATCAAAGCTACACTTCCCCGTACGGTGGCGAGTCGCATTAGTGTCGATAATATTATGAGATTTAATTTCCACCGAAAGCGATACTCTTATCTGTGAGGAAGTCATGCTCAGCCATATTTGAGTAATGTGTAGGAAGACAAACAAGTGACTGGCGCTCGGCGCGGGCACCAACGAATTTCATTGGTTGCGACAAGCAAAGAGTTGCATGAAAGATACTTCTATCTCCATTTTCAAACCAATACTGAAACTTCAAATGATGTCTAGTTAAACATCGACTGAACATTGTTTATGCAATTGAAGATCCTGCTCGATTTAGACGTTGTTTAGGTAGACGTTGTCTAAGGCTTAAAACTAGTCATCGTTTCTACAATCGGCCCAAAATATCTGGTACCATAGGAAGATAAATTAGATATTGGAATAATTGATTTCCAACTTCTTTGCAATGATTTAAGAAAAACTAGGTAAACGAGTGATAGGGAAACTGGCACCTGGTGACAGCCCAAAATGCATATCAGTGGCCTTTCCCTTTCTTCTGCCGATACCTTCATTTTTCCAAGTGTTGAATCTGTTCCGCTTTCTTCCATCTGATTAGCGTTAATAGAGGATGGTTACCTACTTGTACTTCCCCTTTAAAGTAGTAATCGCCATTACCACCACCACCACCACCACCACCAACTTTGGAGCGTGAGTTGGCGATCGAGGTTTCTCTAGCTGAGTCTGGCATTATTTCCAGTTACTGACGGGCATATTAGTCTACAGTATATGGTCTCGCACGATGGTTAGCCAGCTCGAGTCCCGTTGATCAAGAAAAGTGTTCACCATCAGAATGTTTTTCGGCAGGGTACGAGGGGTGGTGATGTACAATTTTTAATGATTGCATTGCGTGCCAAAATTCTGGATTCAATTCAAAACCCCTCCACGGTGTTCATATGGAGTGAGGGCAAAATGAAGCTGTTGACAGCGATTCGTTCGTCGGATGGCGACGTGTAGCATTGAACAGACACCTTGGTGCTATTTGACAGGAGTAGGCTATGTGCCGGCACCAGTTTTCTCTCTCTCTCTCTCTCTCTCTCTCCCTTCCTTCTATCATATATCACGTCATTCATTTCATCTCATTGATTCCTCTGATGAGGTTAACGTCAGGAAGGGCATCCGGTCGTAAAACGCACTACGAAGATACATCTCATTTCATACCCAACCTCGTTCAGAAATATGACAAGGACTGGACATGCACACTTGTGTCAGACTCATCGCTTTCAACTCTCCTATCCGACCTCTCTTGGTCAACTCTTGTTTTTTCCGGCCCGACGATATTAGGTTTTTGATGCCTAGGGAGTCTTATGTTCATGCCTTTCGTGGCCCTTGCCTTTATTTTGGCGATACTTTATCGTTTCGAAATGTCGAAACTCTTCCATTTTCCCCTGATTAGTATTAATTGAGGATGGTTGCCCAGTTGTACTTTCTCTTAAAACAATAATCACCACCACCACCAGCAGCACTACTAGGCGTTTCCTAGACAATCGTCGTCAAAAACCTATCTGCGTTAGTGTAATGTCAATCAGGTAGGGAAAACCTAAAACAGGTTAATACGAGTATAGTTAAGATAATTCTCCTTTATATGTTCACTGTATATTTTCCTTCCTTTGCCACTTGGGCAAGAAAATAAATACATTCTTCTTCTCTCGCCTTTTCTCATTTACCTTGAATCGGCACTTCATACGCATTTGGTCAGTTTTGTACCGAATTTCCTCCCTAGCGGCAACCCTGCGTGGATATGTGTATTTACAGCTTCTTGTTTCTGAGGTAGGTGCTGCTTCTTTTCTGATACTTATTAAACATCGCACTAACACATCGAAGATTTTCGGCGACGGACAGATGGGAAAGAGCTAGGATTGGAAAGGTAGCGGCCGTGGCCTTAATTAAAGTACAGTCCCAGCATTTGCCGGGTGTGAAAATAGGAAACAGAGGAAAACCGTATTCAGGGCTGCCGACGGTTGAGATACGAACCCACTATCTCCCGAATGCAAGCTCACAATTTCGCGGCCCCAACCGCATGGACAACTCACTCGATAGGTAGGTAGTAACGTACAGTGTTACGTATATGCAATTCCTGAGCTATAGGAATTAATCAGACACGACTAAAATAGCTGACCCCTCCCGAAATAGAACCCGGGACCCTCTGAACCGATAGCCATTACGCTCACCATTCATGATCCGAACTATATGGAGTCCAAATCACGGGTATTATCTTATTCATTTCGAAAATTTCACACGTATTGTCAGGAATTCGTCTCTGGTAGCGTTGATGCCGACGAGTTATCCAAGACCATGAATAATTATCACGGCATTATAAACCTACGATGCCATCAGAATTCAATGTCCCTGCAATTATTATCAGGGAGTCGTAAACCAAATCGTCTCACCAAATACTGTACTTCAAACCACGATACTCGTAGAATTCTGTTTTGCTCTTGATGAGCATTTCAGAGAGCACATATCAACAAATCATCAGAAACATGTCATTAACATCAAATGACCCGATTACGAAAAAGGACGAAAAATAAAGCCACTGGCTCAATCCATACAAAACGAGCGAGGTAAAGGAACGGAAGACCTTATTTCCAAACGGATATTCGAATTCATGATCCTGCAGTGTAGAGCATCAAGCCGTACTGTCTGTAAACCTAGAGTATCCAATAGCTTTCGGAATATGTAATCATCCGTAAAATATTGCCTTCAATGATATGCATGATAGTTAACTTCCCAATTGATTCCCGACATCAATACAGGATTTACGACGCCCCATCACAAGTTACGAGGAGTCCTGATTTGGCAGTGACACATTTGGATGTGTTATTTAATACCAGACAGAAAGAGACAGAGCGATGGGTGTGGCGACTATTTTAATTCTCCGGAAATGAGTTCCATCTATCTGCAAGTGTTCGTATGATTAATTGTTCCATGTTACACGGTATGAAGGCTTCGTGTTGCTCTGCAGTTAGCTAACTACCCTCGCTGACAAATATATTTCTTCCAGTCAAGTGTGAACTGATGTTCTGTTTTTCAAGACTTACATAATTCAGTAAAAGTAGAGCTTATATTGTATGATAAGCTGTATACATCGAAGATCTTAATAAGATATATTTTGTTTCGTTAAGGATAGAAGGCTTAAATAATTATTAATAATGTTATTGGTTTCTGTCCGCCTCCGTGGTGAAGTGGTTTGTGTGATTAACTGCCACCCCTGGAGGCCGGGTTCGATTCCCAGCTCTGCCACGAAATTTGCAAAGTGGTACGAGGGCTGGAACGGGGTCCATTCAGCCTCGGGAGGTTAACTGAGTAGAGGGGTGTTCGATTGCCTCCTCAGCCATCCTCGAAGTGGTATTCTGTGGTTTCCTACTTCTCCTCCAGGCAAATGTCGGGATGATACCTAACTTAAGGCCACGGCCGCTTCCTTCCCTCTTCCTTGTCTATCCCTTCCAATCTTCCCATCCCCCACAAGGCCCCTGTTCAGCATATCAGGTGAGGCCGCCTGGATGAGATACTCGTCCTCCTCCCCAGTTGTATTCCCCCGACCCAAAATCTCACGCTCCAGCACACTGTCCTTAACGCGGTAAATGTGGGATCGCTCGCTGAGTCCGAGGGAAAATCCAACCCTGGAGGGTAAATAGATAAAGCAAGAAAGAAAGTTATTAGTTTCTACATCCCGCTAACTACTTATACGACCGAGCGAGTTGGCCTTGCGTCTAGGGGCGCACAGCTGTGAGTTTGCATTCGGGAGATAGTGTGTTCGAACCTCATTGTCGGCAGCCCTGAAGATGGTTTTCCGTGTTTTCCTATTTTCACACCAGGCAAATGCTGGGATTGTATCTTAATTATGGCCACGGCGCTTCCTTCCCACTCCTAGTCCTTTCCTATCCCACCATCTCCATAAGACATGTGTGTGCTGGTGAGACGTAAAGCTAATTGTAAAAAAAATACTTGTATGGCTTTCGGAGACGCCGAGCTGCCAGAATTTAATCCCGCAGGAGTTCTTTCACGTGCCAGTAAATCTACCAATTGGAAGCTAACGTATTTGAGCACCGTGAAATACACCGGTCTGAGCCAGAATCGAACTTGCTAAGCTGGGGTCAGAAGGCCAGCGCCTAAACCGGCTGAGCGACTCATCCCGGCATATAATAATTATTATACAGGGTGTTTCCAAATTATACCGACAAACCTCGGGATCGGAAAACCTTCTTTCAAACACTTTTTGTTAAGCAACCCATCGGCAGCGGCGCTTCGTTTCAGTACAAAAAGAGTTTATGTCATTACTAGACCTCGGAATTTTAAGCAATAATCGGTCAGAATGCAAACTAATTTGGTTAGTAGGAACTATCTTCCAGCCCGCTCATCCATAATTTAGCGAGAGTAACATAAATTCTAGGGGTTCTGACAGGCCGAACCCCTAGTGTTTATGCAAACCTCACAGCATACTCTTAGCGCAGGATGGGGTATACCTGCCAATCGCTTCAGTAAGTTTCGGGTTCTAGTCATTACATTGAGCATATAGCAAGGGAGTTAATTTTTATACCGTTTTTCTTACAAGCTGCTTAATGTCGCGCCAACACAGATAGGTCTTATTGCGGCGATTGGACAGCAAAGGGCTAGGAGTGGGAAGGAGGCGGCCATGGCCTTATTTGAGGTACAGCCCCAGCATTTGTCTGGTGTGAAAATGGGAAAACACGGAAAACCATCTTCAGGGCTGCGGACAGTGGGGTTCGAGCCCACTATCTCCGGAATACGGGATACTGACTGCACTTCAACGACTGCAGCTGTCGAGCTCGGTAGAAGTGAGTAAAATAATAGTTATGTGAAAATTGAATACGTTTTACTGTTCTGTTAGCAAGAAAGAATTACACTGTACAGAAGGAGAGGAGTAGAAGTTAACAAAATAGTTGGAAGAAAGGGTCTACCCAGCGAGTGGCTACCCGGCTTGGGTTACCCAGTTGTTGTTGTCGGTGGTGGTGGTGATTATTGTTTTAAGAGGAAGTAGAACTAGGTAACCATCCTCTGTTAACACTAATCAGGGAGAAAATTGGAAGATATCCAACACTTCGATAAATGAAGGTATCGGCCAGAGAAAGACAAGGGCCACGATGGGTGTGAAAATGAAAGACTCCCTAGGCCTCGAATGTTCTAATACTGTCGGGATCAGAAAGCGTTGAACAAGGGAGGTCGGATAACATAGACGAAAGCGGAAGCAATGCCAGGACTCAGCTAAGGGCCCCGTTGTCACCAACCCACGCTCCTTAGTTCATAGACCCTGGACAAGGGATACCGTGGGCATTATTCTACCGCCCCCATCCACAGTGGGACAATTGTTTAGGGACCACCAAAGGATTGGAGTCCTAGCTGCCTGAGCATAAGTAGGGCACGATTTAGAATGTGTCCATAATCTGCAATCCTGTGTCATAGCAATTATTATCCAGATTCTCAGGACCTCTTACTAGCTCACTCAGCTGTCATCTATAGTTAACGAACTAGGATATGACAATATAACCCACACCACGAATTGCAATAATATCAAATAACTACAATTTCAGTTCTAGTCACAATATTTACTAACCCATGAGTTAATTTAACTTCATTTGCAGGGAATCAAATATCTTTCGCTTCTATTAGCATATATAAATAAAATAGCCGTTAATATTAATGAGCAACAGCTTCCCTTTGTGCATAGTTGAAAATCATGAAATATATATAACCCTTATAATGGGCCCATTCTGTTCTAATTAACCCATTTAATTAATAGGTAATTATATCTCGTGAATTCCAAAATTGAATTCCAAATTTCAATATGTAACTTCATACATCAATGTTATACAACGAGATCAACTTATCCCATATTTTTCTAATTCAGGTTTTATATTACGATATTGACTGCTGGGAAACATTGAATCAGAGGAGTAGAATTTACATTTATAGATATTACTGATATCATGAAACTGATTTAGGCTCTCTTTTATCACTCTGTTGGATCAAATTTTGCGAAGAATACCACACGTCACAAATATACTCATGGAAACTAAAAGGCTATTAATTTGTTTCAGACTCAGAGAGAGAAAGAGAGAGAGAGCAAAATGTGATTGTCACATTTTAAAGGGAATGTCAACAAAATGATCATATTCTCAACTTAATCACAAGAGACAGAAGTAGTTCAACATATCAGAGAAAGATTCGACCAAGAAAATGGAACAGCCACGAAAGGCATGAAAATGAAATAATCTCTTTGGTAGGTAAAACGAATAATGGTGACGCCGGAAGAGAACCGAAAAGGACTACGAGAGGTCGGACAGGAAAAGATTCAAGACAGGAGCCTGGCATAAGTAAGTGGAAGTAATGTCAGGCAGGTAATTTGTCCCGTTTCTCTGCGGGTCGGGTATGAGGTGAGATGAATCTGTCGTGGCGTGTTTTTATGACCGGATGCCCTTCCTGACGTCAACCTCATCAGAGGAGTTAATGAGATAAAATGAATGACGTGATATATGATAGTAGAAAGGGAGAGGGTGAAACCCGGTGCCGGCACTTCGCTTACTCCTGTCGAATAGCACCGAGGGGTCTGCTCAAGGCTTAACGTCGCCATCCGACGGACGAATCACCATCAATATCGTCACATGTCCTCACTCCATATGAGCACTGCGGAGAGATTTGGAATTTAATCAGACTCCCCCGCCCTTCCGGTCAACATTCTGATGGTGAATTTTTCCGACCAACGGGACTCGAACCGACTAACCACGATGCCATACCGTTTAGACTTCGCCTTAACGATGATGATTATTGTTTTCAGAGGAAGTACATACAGTCAACCGCCCCTTCTTCTCCTTCTTCTTCTTCTTCTCGTTGTTTTCTTCTTCTTAGCCCATTTCTTTCTCTGAGTATTGGGTTTTGGGGGGATTTGATCCATTTTTACGGCCGGATACCCTTTTTGGCACAAACTGATTTATTTATTTATTAATACATTCATAACAGGGTATATCCCCAATTACAATGGATGGTACAAAATACATTCAATATTCCTTATGTGGAGGGATGTATCCCTTAATGTGTGTTCCTGTGGTGCGTGGTACTGCGGTGTGATGTATGTAAATGAAGAGAAGTCCTCGATTTAGAAGAATTAAATGCAGTTAAAATCCCTTGCCCGCCTGGGGATCGAAACCTGGACCCGGTCGCAACCATCTATATATTAAAAAGTTTCCTAAGAACAGCTTTAAGGTCGATTCACACATCTCCGGCATGTGACGGCGCTCTCCGTGTCCGTATCCGTCCGTTCCGACATTAATATTTTACGTCTGTACTCACACTTCAGTTCCGTGCAGTTCCGTGCAGTTATATGTCGGCAATCAAGTGTTCCATGATGGGTTATTTTTAAGTGATGATGAACTGTTAATGATAGCTATAATCTTGGATGAAGAGGAGAAAGAGAGGAAGAATCAGTGGGTTCATCCTATATGGAAACGCAGGGTTAAGGAAGGAGAGTTTTCTACTGTATATAAGTGCTTGAAGGATGACGAAGTAAAAATTTCACGGATACACTACATTTGCTTTCAATTACTTAAAAAATTAAATAATAATTACTTAAAAAATTAAATAAAATGAAATTGAAATTGAAAATTACTTTGTAGGTTGAGGGCAGAAAGTGCCTTGCCGCGCCAAAGTCGGTGCCTGTGTACAGACAGACTGATTTTCTTAATCTTAAAAGTAAAATATGTTAGTTACCTACCTTCGGCTTACATTTTCTCGCCAATTGCGTCCCATACACGCTTCTTCAAACCACTATCCATATATTTCGAATCAGCTATATTACATAGAAAAGAGTGTGCCTTCACTAATGCAATCAGCAGTTCGTCCTTCATTTTGGGAGGTAAAGAACAGTTCAAACGTACACAGATAACCTCAGTACTCGAAGAAAGCAGAGAAGCAGGAAGGCGGGAAGAGAGAAATCACGTCCGTGAAAACAAGAAAATATCGTTGGCGAGAGAATACGTATTGCCGGCACGGATCACGGAGAAGCACTGAAGGTCACGGCGAATGACGTCAACGGAAGTGTTGGAACTCATCCCTTCGTTTTCATGGCGACGATATTTTATTTTCACGGAAGATGCCGTCACGTCACGGAAAGCGCCGTCACGTCCCGGAGATGTGTGAATCGACCTTCATCCAGTCTGTCCGGCCGTTCTACTGGACCGATTTGCTTTTTTTTTCTCCGGAATTACCTGCCGGTGAATCATGAGACATTGATATGTTTCTTAAGTTCAGTCAACATCTGCAACACCTGCATACACCCCAGCGGCAGTGGGTAGGGTCTGACACACCCCACTCTGATGAGTCTAGTGTCAGACCTAAGACGAAACGCTGGTTAATAGAGCAAACGCCTGAAAGACCTTACATCTGATATGTTTTTGACATTTTGACATGCTCTATTGGTGAAAAATATCTAATTCCCTCCGTGGGAATTTAGAATTTTCCATTTGGAGTTGCTAGGCGGGCAATAATTCCATTGTGGAGATTTATCTCCCGTATGTCCGACTCGTTGGCCGAATGGTCAGCGTACTGGCCTTCGGTTCAGAGGGTCCCGGGTTCGATTCCGGGCCTGGTCGGGGATTTTTAACCTTGATTGGTTAATTCCAATGGCCCGCGGGCTGGGTGTTTGTGCTGTCCCCAACATCCCTGCAACTCATACACCACACATAACACTATACTCCACCACAATAACACGCAGTTACCTACACATGGCAGATGTCGGCCACCCTCATCGCAGGGTCTGCCTTACAAGGGCTGCACTCGGCTAGAAATAGCCACACGAATTATTATTATTGTACCGGGTGGTACACCTCCACGCCGCTTATTTAAATGCGCGCCAGTTAAAACTCCTCTGCTGGAGGAAGTCTGAACTTTATTGACGGTATTAATTTTCTACCTTCTCAGAAGATGTCACTACCTGTAAATTTTGGAGTTTTAGAACTGTGTCACTTTTGATGTGTTTTTGTTTCGCTTGAAGTAAGAAGTGTGAACTTTCTCTTCTAGAGGACATTACTGAAGATCTACAATAGTGCAACCTAGTGCGGAGTCAAAGAACTATTTTTTTGGAGAAAATTTAATTTCAAGAGTTTGTTCTTTGTTAAATTTCTTTCTGTCATTGTTTAAGTTGGCAATATTTACCCCTTTCTTCCCCTTGTTATGAATGTATCCAATCCCGAATTTCTTCTATTAATTTCTGACCAATCTGGTGTATCTTCCCCCAACTTGAATCTGTTGCGGGGTCCTACCCAATAAAGAGTTTGTGGGAGGGTGTTTTCTTTCCCCTAACGCCTAGAACCTTCCGCGAGAGGATATAAACTGCTGATTTTCGGGTCTCCGGGCCACTTCTGTTCCATCTTTCAGTGTGTTAAGTACATAGCAGGGGGCGGGAAGCGCCTCTTTCTTCTCCAGCCGTTCAACACAAGGTAATGGCCGATTAATAACTTCTTTCTTTGCTAGCTCAGCAGTTTAACTTTCGGGGCGGGTTCTAAGCGTTCAACCATGTAACCTTTTCCTAAAATGTAACTTCTCGTTTCATCTATTCTCTTGTAAAACGACATATCGGGATAGAGAGTGCTTAACCCTCTCGAGCTCCCACTCACATCGTCCTGAGGTGAACTTATTTTTCTCAACCAATTCTTCCGTAATGTAATGTAAATTGCTATTAAGTCACCTCTGTAGTATGGGATTAGCCCTTGTATTAACGGCCTAGTGCCAAGTAGGTCTTAAGCAAAGTGTATTAGGAGTGCAAGTTCGCCTCCTCTCAAATTGTATTTTAGAGGTCATGTATTAATCTTCTTGTTATTTAACAGACCTCAGTAGGTTGGGTATTTTGCCCCTGTGTATATGTCCTTTGAGGACGGCTTAAAGGTGGAGTTCGGAGTGGCCTATGATAGGCTTGTACTTTAGGGGGAAGTTGCCCTTTTTGCAAATTGTGTTTCTGCCTCAAGGAGGCTTTTGGATGTAATTGGAAGCAGATGTTTCTGGCATGTTTGGGGGTTTTCGGCCCCTTTGTTGTATGGTGTTCATTGTAAGGTTGGGCTCATTGCTCAAGAATTATGTTTCTGACTTTTGAAGCCCCAAATGGGGTACCTATGTAAATGTATTTGTCAATCGTGTTTCGGCTACTAAGTACCTGTTCTATTTGTTGTTACCTAATTTTGAAAAGAAAATATAACCTTGTTAAATTTTAAAATTAATTTCACTTTAGTAGCTTGAGACCCGTTCACCACCCCGCACCTTCTTTCATGCATAACTACCACCAAAACACGGTAACAATTATCATCTCCCGTATGCAGTTATCCGACTGTGCCTCTTATAAGGGCTTCTGGTAAGTTCACCTGCATACACCCCAGCGTCAGTGGGTAAGGTCTGACACATCCCACTCTGATGAGTCTAGTGTCAGACCTAAGACGAAACGCTGGTTAATAGAGCAAACGCCTGAAAAACCTTACATCTGATATGTTTTTAACTCCATATATGTGATTTTCATCCTTAATAATGTGATTTCATGCAAACATGTTTAATTAGTACACGGATGCCAGTGACTATACACTTCGTCTGATCATTGAAGAATAATATTCTCTGCACCGGGCGAGTTGGCCGTGCGGTTAGGGCCACGCAGCTGTGAGCTCGCATTCGGGAGATAGTGGGTTCGAACCCCACTGTCGGTAGCCCTGAAAATGGTTTTCCGTGGTTTCCCATTTTCACACCAGGCAAATGATGGGTCTGTACCGTAATTAAGGACACGTTCGCTTCCTTCCCATCCCTAGGCCTTTCCTGTCCCATCATCGCCATAAGACCTATCTGTGTCGGTGTGACGTAAAGCAAATAGCAAATATATATATTCTCTTCTAGATACTCTTTGATTCTCCGACCTTCCTCAGCTTCTAAATATACTCTACAGATGGCAGAACGTTCCTAATAACTTACATTCTGTTAAGAGAAAAAGGTCGACGTACGCACAGACGGGAAGGTATCAAGTCGACTAGCTTTCTGTATGACCATTAATAAAGCGCAAGGACAAAGTCTCGAAAAAGTGGCTGTCTACTTACCCGAACAAGTATTCAGCTACGGCTAACTGCATGTTGCACTATCTCGGGCAATGTCGTTTGAAAATACACCCGAATGATCGAAGCACAGTGTCGTGACTTTTCGTTCCAATATCCCATATGCAATGGCGAGATTCGAATCGCGGACGCCTTGGATAGAGGCTAGTGACTAACCCACATGGTTGCTCTCTTCTTAATTCTGGTCAGAAGAGAAGAACATTCGAAGAATGATGTTATCGGAAAAAGAGAGGGCAGGCCACGAAGGGAATGAAAATGGAAGACTGGCTAGGATCTAGAAACCTAGTACCATCGGGATGGAAGAAAACAGAAGTTAACTAAGGGAGATCCAAAGAAAAAGAAAATGGAAGAGGCTACACTTAGGAGTAAGTCGAAACCATGCCAGACTCAATTGGACTTGATGGATGGCATGCTCGTATATACTGTAAGTTGTGCGTAACCCGGTTAATGAAGAAACAAGAATACAGTACAGTGCCGTAAGGCATAAGCCCGACAGATTTTTACGAGTTCATGACTGAATAAAGATATCTTTAATTCCTCGGCTGAGTCAATGACTCAATATATTTAGGCCATTTATTCACCTTCCTCCGAGAGACGTATGTAGTCCATGACATTTGATAGTACACATGACTTTTTTCGCGCTAATAAGGACTGCATTATTTCAGCTGGGTTTAGATCCTTGCCCACTGCTTCTTCATTCTTCTCTCCTCCGTCCACGTCTTTCCTGTCTTCAAATTTGGCCTTTCTTGAAAGCCCTGGTGGTCTTTTAGTTCCATCCTGAGATTGTTGCGTTCTTGTATATGTTCATAAGTGATCCCCATCTCTTGCAGGTCCCTTTTCACCTCCTTTAACCAAGTTGGCTGGGTCTTCTTATCTTTAAAATAGGTAAAGTTACAGCTTGATGATCGCGTTAGTTTCATTCTTAGCAAGTGGCCGTAAAATGCAATTCTCCTTCTCCGGATGACATCAGAGATCTTTTGGACTTGAGTGTACTGCTCATGGTTATGCCGACGTCTATATTCATACTTGTCTTTAATTGTGACATAAAAATTCCTCAAATTTTTCTTTCTTTAATATTCATTTTTTCTATCTGGCCTTTCTTGTTCATATCAAAGCATTCCGCAGCATACAAAGCCGCTGGTCTTATGACAGTGCAATAATGTCTGAGTTTTGCGTTCAAGGATATAGATATTTTGTTGTAGACGGCTTTGGTCAGTTGATAAGCCATTTCCATTTTATTCGTACGCGACGCGAAAGCTTCTTTTTCAGTGATGTTTGGTTCTATCCATTCACAAAGATATTTAAAATCTGTCCGTTTGATTTCCCCCTGGTTTACGTTTAGCTTTGAATTGCGTTTTCTTTAAAGAGATGTGGAGAAATGTTCCTTCCACCTGTGCCTTGAAGTGGTTTATTATTATTATTATTATTATTATTATTATTATTATTATTATTATTATTATTATTATTATTATTATTATTATTATTATTATTATTATTATTATTATTATTATTATTTTATGGATATAACAATCCTAAGATCATTACTATTTACAAGGGGGAGGGGGACTGTATGGTAACTGATGAGTCATTAAAGATTTCCTCCACCTCCCCACTCAGCGGGCTGGTACCCTTTAATGTTGGAGAATTCTAAACTTCCCTGGTAAATGAAGAATGATGTTACTCTGATGCTGTGAGAATGAGTAATGAAGGACCAGGTCGGAATCCTGACGAACTTGGAAGCTATAATGACGCCTTCCCTTGAGACAAACTTTTATAAAGTCGTGAGTCAACTTTACATCTTCCCATCTGTAATTAAAACATTCCAGTAATCTCATTAATCCTACGTAATGCGCTCTCTACCTCACATTCACATTATATATTGGTTTGGAAAGGCCGCCCATGATTTATCATCGTTTCTGTCGTCATAGCATCATCATCGTCAGAATCAGCAGCATTAGTATCAACAACAACATATGAAAATATATAATATAGTTTGCCCCATAAGCGTGGCATCTACGTTGCTAGTATTGCCGCCGGCAACATACTGTAAAATTAGGAATACTTCTTATTAAATGTACTTCGCATTTTCTATCACAATCTAAAGCCACCAGTAACATACGTCAGAAAAGATATGATTGCCGTCTAGCGCCCAAGAATTGAACTAATACGTAGTACATACACAACACTCTTCAATGTTTTCGATTAGCGCCACATGTTGCTTGCAACGTTTTAACGACAAACTCGCCCAGGCTGGGTGTCAGTGTCCTGCAGTGCCATGGTGAGGGTTTGTCGCATTTGGTGTCTTGCAATATTTTTGCTGGGTAGATACAAAGGCAAATGGTGTTTTCTTCCTTACCCTACACTCCACAAGAAAGGCGTCTAAATTGACTGGCGAAGTATTCTCCTACGATTGTTATAGAAACCTTTTACACTGTTCCTTAGGATAATTTAAATTTATTGAGAATAATATTATTTCGTATGGGAGATCGACTCCTGGCAACTTTACCATTTTTAATTTTGTGAATAATACACAAGAAGGATTTATCTCACAAATCAGACTATTTGCAGATGACTTAGTTGTATATAGAAAAGTGAACTCTTTAGGTAAGTGTAAGAGTATTGCGGGTGGATCGGTATATAATACTCGTCTAGACTCAGAAAAATGCGACGAAAATTAGTTAGTTTTGGGAACAAGACTGGAAGGGGTATACACATGGCATATACAGCAGAAAGTGCGTGAGAGAACATCGGAAAGAGATTGAAGACTGGAAGGGTAGACTTGATCGTGAGTGTAAACTAAGGTTAAGCCAATGGCAGAACAACTGGGGAAAATATTCATTTGTGAGAGGAGGGGGGTAAGAGAATAGAACAGCTTACAAGAGGACATTTTGAAACCTCCCCCAAAAGATGTTCATTCTTTCAAATATAGAATGAGAACGTGTCAGGATAAAATAAGAACTCAGCAAGAGACAATATTATGAGTAGTATTGTATGCGTAAATTCGTCCTCCATTCGGCTACTGAGTAACATTACACTACCATTCTTAAGAACAATCTAATCGCTGTTTAATGTCCGGAAGGAAACAGAAAACAATCCTCAGCTCCTTATTCATACAGCCAAATCAATTGCTCTCTCGAAAGGGAGATTAAGGCAAACTTCTTGGTGAACTGCAATTTCACTATATCAAATGCCTGTAAACAATAATGGCAACAGAAATTCCTGCTATCCCATCAGAGTGAGGACTGATCACAGCAGATATTGTGCGAGATACAGGAACGGAAGGAATCACCGCAGTGTGATGGCGAAGAAAGAAAGCAGGCGGTGGACCATATTGCTTTTGATTGCTTTCTCCGTGCATCTGAACCACGTAAGAGATGAAGATTCGCTTTCACACATTGATTTATAACTGTGACAGCGAACTTGAAACAAATGTAGCTTTAAGTTTATACATGTGTGTATAAGTAAGTATTCAAGTCAGTATATACCGAAACCGTACAGTGTCCTGTGCAGTTCATTGACAGCATCTGCATCTTTCCATCCCATTAAAATCACTTCAGAAATCGCGTTATTTGTAGGATGCTGGGCAAAAGGAACATCCCGGGACTCGATCAGAATGTGGTCAGAACCGGACCCACGAATGATAGCTCGGCAAGGAATGGGAAGGTGTGGCTGAAGCCAAGCCCGCGAGAAAAGCGCTCTCAAGTGTAAGACAGAGTAGGAGATAAGATGCGACGGCACGAACAGTCTCATACACCCAGAGGTGTGGCCTATTTTACAGGGTTTCACACTAACAGAAGGAACTTCCTGTCTTTCCTGCATGTTTCACTTGTGCCAACGTCGAATTTTGGCGCGCAAAATTATTTGATATTCTGATCCAGGCATAGGAGAAATATGTGAGACACATTAATGAATAGAGCAGAATTTTCTGTGTATCCCAGATTGAAAATATGGAATACTTTATTCACGGGGTGAATTGAGGTCACCAGATATCCAGCTGTAATGTATTGCTCCTCCTCTGCGAACCATGTGACCTTGCCGCGGTGGGGAGGCTTGCGTGTCCCAATGATGCAGATAGCCGAGCCGCAGGTGCAACCATATCGGATGGGTATCTGTTGAGAGACCAGACTAACGAATGGTTCATCGAAAGGGGGGTAGCAGCCTTTCGGTAGTTGCAAAGGCGGCAGTTTAGATGATTGACTGATACAGCCTTGTAATAATACTCAACATGGCTTAACTGTGTTGATACTGCTACACGGCTGAAAGAATCGGGAAACTACAGCCGTAATTACCTCCCGAGGACATGCAGATCTCTCTGTATGAATGATGTACTGATGATGGCTTCCTCCCGGGTAAAATATTCCGGAGGTAAACTAGTCCCCCATTCGGATCTCCGGGTGGGGACTACACGAGAGGGGGCGATCATCAGGAAGATGGATACGGACATTCTGCGAGTCGGAGCGTTGAATGTTAGAAGTTTGAATCGTTGTGGTAGGTTAGAGAATCTGAAAAGGGAGATGGATAGGCTAAAGTTAGATGTAGTTGGTATAAGTGAAGTACGTCGGCAGGAAGAACAGGATTTTTGGTCAGGCGACTACCGAATTATCAACACAAAATCAAACAGAGTAAATGCAGGAGTTGGTTTAATAATTAATAAGAAAATAGGGCAGCGGGTAAGCTACTACGACCAGCATAGTGAAAGAATTATTGTCGTCAAGATAGACACCAAACCAATGCCCACCACAATAGTGCAGGTTTATATGCCCACTAGTTCAGCGGATGATGATGAAGAAATCGAAAGAATATATGAGGAGATAGAAGATTTAATACAATATGTAAAAGGTGACGAGAATCTAATTGTGATAGGAGACTGGAATGCAGTGGTAGGCCAAGGAAGAGAAGGTAGTACAGTAGAAGAATTTGGATTGGGACAAAGGAACGAAAGAGGAAGTCGGCTGGTTGAATTCTGCACTGATCATAATTTAGTCCTTGGCAATACTTGGTTCAAACACCACAAACGACGGCTGTATACGTGGACGAGACCTGGAGACACTGGAAGGTATCAAATAGACTTCATTATGATAAGGCAGAGATTCAGAAACCAGGTGTTGGATTGCAAAACTTTCCCAGGAGCAGACGTGGACTCTGACCACAACTTGTTGGTCATGAAATGCCATCTGAAGTTGAAGAAATTGAAGAAAGTAAAGAATGCAAAAAGATGGGATCTAGACAAGTTGAAAGAAAAGAGTGTGAGGGATTGTTTCAAGGAACATGTTGCACAAGGACTAAATGAAAAGGCTGAAGGAAACAATATAGAGGAAGAGTGGAGAGTCATGAAAAATGAAGTCAGTAGGGCTGCTGAAGAAATGTTAGGAAAGAAGTAAAGATCAACTAAAAATCAGTGGATAACTCAGGAGATATTAGACCTGATTGATGAACGACGAAAATACAAGAATGCTAGAAATGAAGAGGGCAGAAAAGAATACAGGCGATTAAAGAATCAAGTGGATAGAAAGTGCAAGGTAGCTAAGGAAGAATGGCTGAAGCTCAGTACAAGGATGTCGAAGGCTGTATGGTCTTGGGAAAGGTAGATGCTGCATACAGGAAAATCAAGGAAACCTTTGGAGAAAGGAAATCTAGGTGTATGAATATTAAGAGCTCAGATGGAAAGCCACTTCTAGCGAAAGAAGACAAAGCAGAAAGATGGCAGGAGCATATCCAACAGTTGTATCAAGGTAAAGATGTAGACAATTTGGTTCTGGAACATGAAGAGGCTGTTGATGCTGATGAAATGGGAGACCCAATTTTGAGGTCATAGTTTGACAGAGCTGTGAGTGACCTCAATAGGAACAAAGCACCTGGAATTGATGACATTCCCTCTGAATTACTGACTGCCTTAGGACAAACCAGCATGGCAAAGTTATTTCATTTAGTGTGCAAGATGTATGAGACAGGAGAAGTCTCATCCGATTTTCGGCAGAATTTTGTTATACCTATTCCCAAGAAAGCCGGTGCTGACAGGTGTGAAAACTACCGCACCATTAGTTTAGTATCTCATGCCTGCAAAATTTTAACACGTATTATTTACAGAAGAATGGAAAAACAAGTTGAAGCTGAGTTGGGAGAAGATCAATTTGGGTTCAGAAGAAATGTAGGAACACGTGAAGCAATCCTGACTTTACGTCTGATCTTAGAGGATCGAATCAAGAAGGACAAGCCCACGTACATGGCATTCGTAGATCTAGAAAAGGCATTCGATAATGTTGATTGGACCAAGCTATTTATGATTCTGAAGATGATAGGGATCAGATACCGAGAACGAAGAATTATCTACAATCTGTATAAAAATCAGTCTGCAGTGATAAGAATCGTGGGCTTTGAAAAAGAAGCAGCAATCCAGAAAGGAGTGAGGCAAGGCTTCAGTTTGTCCCCTCTCCTTTCCAATGTTTACATAGAACAGGCAGTAAAGGACATCAAAGAGAAATTTGGAAAGGGAATCACAGTCCAAGGAGAGTAAATCAAAACTTTGAGATTTGCCGATGATATTGTTATTTTATCTGAGACTGCAGAAGATCTCGAGAAATTGCTGAATGGTATGGACGAAGTCTTGGGTAAGGAGTACAAGATGAAAATAAATAAGTCCAAAACAAAAGTAATGGAGTGCAGTCGAACGAAGGCAGGTGATGCAGGAAATATTAGATTAGAAAATGAAGTCTTAAAGGAAGTAGATGAATATTGTTACTTGGGTAGTAAAATAACTAACGATGGCAGAAGTAAGGAGGACATAAAATGCAGACTAGCACAAGCAAGGAAGAGCTTTCTTAAGAAAAGAAATTTGCTCGCTTCAAACATTGATATCGGAATTAGAAAGATGTTTTTGAAGACTTTCGTGTGGAGCGTGGCATTGTATGTAAGTGAAACATGGACGATAACTAGTTCAGAAAGAAAGAGAATAGAAGCTTTTGAAATGTGGTGTTACAGAAGAATGCTGAAGGTGAGATGGATAGATCGAATCACAAATGAAGAGATACTGAATCGAATTCTGAGAGGAGATCGATTTGGCTAAATTTGACGAGAAGAAGAGATAGAATGATAGGACACATCTTAAGACACCCAGGACTTGTTCAGTTGGTTTTTGAAGGAAGTGTAGGTGGTAAGAACGGTAGGGGTAGACTAAGGTATGAATATGACAAGCAGATTAGAATAGATGTAGGATGCAATAGTTACGTAGAAATTAAAAGGTTAGCACAGGATAGGGTGGCATGGAGGGCTGCATCGAACCAGTTTATGGACTGATGACTCAAACAACAATAACATGTATTGCTAACACTTGCGGATATAGCGCGTCTCCCAAGCTGAGAATTGTGCCCAAAGTTAGCTCCTCCGTCGAAGGAATGCAAGTACGCTAATTAATGGTGGGAGCTTGATTGCTTAAGAATTGCCGATCGGATTGCGATCACATTGGCTCGAGTGAAAGAGGGAATCGAGGTCTACAATACGCACCCTTTAAATATCTTGAACTTCAATTATTAACGGAACCAGTTTCCTTAATTCAGCGTGAAGGAGTTTCCCACCCAAAAGACCAGCGAGTTGACAATATAAGAACTGTCCTGGCCCTCGCTGAGCAGAGTCTACTGATCACTTACAAAGACGAAGTTATTGTGCACGTCGCGACCGTAAACTTTATAACTACCGGGCGAGTTGGCCGTGCGGTTAGAGGCGCGAGGCTGTGAGCTTGCATCCGGGAGATGGTTACCCATTTTCACATCAGGCAAATGCTGTGGCTGTACCTTAATTAAGGCCACGGCCGATTCCTTCCAACTCCTAGGCCTTTCCTATCCCATCGTCGCCATAAGACCTATCTGTGTCGGTGCGACGTAAAGCAAATAGCAAAAAATCTTAATAACCCGGAACGCATTTTGTGAATTGCGTGTTGGGAACTTGAACAATAGCCTATCGAACCTAGTCAAGTATCTCAGTTTTGCGCGTAATTAAGTAGGCCGCTAGAAAAATTTGAAATAAATAGCGGGAGTTGGCTAGAACAATGCCGGCATAAATTAGTACCCGCTGTCAGTAAATTAGTGGTAGCCGATTCGGAGCAGTAACATTCGGCGGTAAAATAGCGTCGACATGGACAATCCGCTATTCGGAGTAAATCTTTCTCAAGCCTTATGAATCACTCTACTCATGCCGCCCTTGATTCGAGTGACCTGTCTCCAGAAGGGAAACTCCTGTGTAAATTCTGTATGTGTGTGTCGTTGTAGACAAAGGGAACGTGTGACGAGTGCTGGAGCTGATACCAAGATTTGTAGCAGTCGAAAGAGCCAATTAGGATGATGGACTGTCGCAGACCAGGTTCGAAGTCTGATACTCCCGTCTACAGCGGCGAGAGGATGGACGAATAGAACTCTACCATGCGTTTCCCGTGGAAGGAAAAATGACCACCAAACAGATGAGTTGATGTAATTTTATTTCTTAGCACGATAAAGTATAACCGGGATGACATAATATAGGATTTTCTTTCTTTAATACATAAATTCCGTAAATAATGCATGTCCTAATATGGAATTTGAGTTTTCCTTTGTCATGTTAACGTAAAATTCAGAGAGCTAAACTTTCCGGACGAACCATATCTTTCTTTCTGATAAGTCCTTCGTGAGGGGTAGTTTTATTGTTAGTAATTAGGAATGTGCTAGCGAGTATGGAAAATAAGAATAGAATAGCATTTTTGAGTTCCTATTAAACGGGTTGGAATCAGTAGTGAGCGATGAATGAGGGACACCATGTCCAAGAAGTTGTTATTAATGTTTAATATGGTTGTCGTAGAAAATAGCCGGGGAGATCACGGATCATTTAGGCAATGCATGCCTAGCTGATACATACTATTAAGACATGAACATCAAGCGTGAAGAGTTCTGACTGGGAGAGGTATACAATATTGTTTTATTTAGGTAGATAATGTTAAGGAAAGTATGCAATTTTTTCCTTGATTGTCGATTTTTGCCAGAATTTGTCTGGAGTGTTCTTTTTATTGTGCGAAACCAGTGCTGTGGTACCGGGTTCTTAAAAGAGTGGTCTGAATTTTTACGGTGAGCGAAGAGAATTATGAAGAGTTGAGAAAGGAACAATGATAGCACTATGCTCAAGGAACAAGGATACGCGATATAAGAAGTAATGAGAACGCCGGAAATAGTCTACGATGAGGTGTGAAATGAGGAATTCGAATGTTATAATGCCCCAAGGTAATCGACGTGAAGGCTGGGAGAATAGAGAGTAATTGAATAATATTTCTTGGGATATCTGCGATGATATGAATTAAATAGAATAAAAAATTAATTTGGGCGATGATAAGTGTATCCTAGGAGGAAAAATATCCGCTGTAATTATGAAGGATTGTGGCCCATTGCAGCCAGTGAATAAGAGCGACCGTCGGACTGACCGAGTCGCGCACAACAGAAGAGAAACCTTTCCTTTCGTTTATGTGCAGAGCGACGAGCTGTGTATTGAAGTTAAAAGCCATGAACCCTTGGATTTCACACTGTGTTTCCTTTCAATAGTTCAGTTTAAGAACACTTGTGTTAAATGATAATATCATGATGATTTAGATGATAATTAATACATATATATCCCCCGCTCCCACGTACAGGAGTACAAGGAAACGGATAGCTAGGGATTTTCAGATATGTACCTCTCAGTCAGAAGGTGCCCGGTTTGAACCCAGATTATAGCCATAATGAGCCGGCATGCGCGAGCTAACATCAAGCTCGTTGGGGACACAAAAAAGTGATATCCATGTTTTTCTTACACAATGGCCCCATTTGTACATAAATTGTACATATTATTTTATTCAGGGTATTGTTTTATTTCTTTGAGTTCAAACTGAACCTATGTTCACCATTGCGTGTCTTGGTGTCAGGTGCTTCGCAGAGTCCGGAGAGTTTTGCTCATTGTTGTGTGTTTCTTTAATGTAAATATGTGATGACTATGTAGCGTAGGGAAGGGTTAATTACCTACTAAGAATAGAGTGTATTATGTAGGGGGCATCTTCTCAAATTATATGGTGGTGGTTGACCGAAAGAAAGTAAATTAAGGACAAAAAGATAGATGATGTTTAATTGCCAGACTTCGATTACACTTCATTATCAAATGAAGCCTGTGCTGAGTGAGATCATTGAACGCCCTTCAGGCGAGTCAATTTAATCTGCGTACATTTTTTCTTTCCTCCGTGTGCGGAAATTGTATTGTGATAGTGTTTATTTCTTATGTCACAATTCAGGAATAAATTGATATTCGTGACCCCATTACATGATTCTTGTCATTTCTTGCAGTGCTAAGCAGTATCCAGTAAATAGTTGAACCACATTAGATAAGACCCCATCTTGAGTATTATTTGTTTCGAATTTTACCACCCCCCAAGTGCTCGAGTTGCCGAGGCTAGCACAGAGAGGACGGTTCGAAGCCCGTATTGGCTATTCAAGCCACTCTTCGATATAGTCTCATCCTTGGTTGTTCGTCAGGTTACGCTCACGCATTATTATGCTTGGTCTCCTAGTTCAAGCCCAGGAAGGGTGTAATACTAAACAAATTAACTGGTGTGCTCATGTAACCACGGTACAGACTATAAATATGTTGGCTATCGCCATTGTATCAATAATCTTGTGTAAATGCTATGCTCACATAACAATGTGACCTGGTCTAGAACTAAGCTATAACGCGATTTTTCATATAAATATTTACCTAAATATTATATTTTTATCTATGTCTTTAAATAAAACTTAGTCATGTGACAAAATCCTCATATATTTGTGCGAAGTTTTATGAAATTCCGTCCAGTGGTTTAAATGCGACGCCGTTTCGGAATGCAGACAGACATCGACATTCTTATATATGCCTCCTTATCCTTATGCCTCATATTGGACCCCATAACACACATAAGTAAACTTGGAGCAGGCATTGGTGGTGAATGAGGAGAAGACAGCCATCTACTGCCCATGTGTACCACATTTAAATGAGAGCTATAACACAATTAGATACATATGGGAAGTAAGAGGACTTCTCTTTGGAGCCAGGGGAACTTCGTTTAAGGACACGAGTTCCGATCTCAAGAAGCTGGACCTCACATTGACAGATATACGACAACATAAATTAAATAATTTGAAGGATTCATTGGCAATATTAAAGCGTCATTTATATCCTTGCCATTAGATAACAATGACACTTTATGTTAAATTTATATTCTGCATTGCTGTCCGGATCCTTGTGGTCAAAATAAATAAAATATTAAATCCCTATTCCGTCGATTTCTCTCAGCGATATCGAGAAAATGAAACCGTTTCAACAGCTGAAATTAGCCCAAGACATAGGTTGTTATTTCTCCCTTACAAGAAAAATACAATCAAACTCCCTCAACCAAGAATGTTGTACATTCCAAGAAAATTAGGTTTCTTTTAGTGAAGTGATTGTGCCGTATTTGCCATGTTGACACGCACATATTTACCCATTGGCATGAGGTAGAGCTATGTCCATCCGCAGCTGATTTTTTAAGGGAAGTACATGGCCTTTTTTTCGTGCTTGTGGAACTCTAATCAAGTAGCCAAACAGAGATGGCGACACATACTGCAATGCATTCGCTCGCTGAAGCCAAGTTTTGTGGCCGTCAACATATCAGCAAAACCATCAACGCCAGTCAACGGGAACAGAGTAAGGTATACCTCATCACCTATGTGCTGCCAGAGTTGAAGCACATGGGCGCGCAGGGCCGCCATATTGCCATATTACTTTCTATTGTTGATCAATGTATAGCGGCCATCTTACCTAGTAGCCCTTACGGCAGTTCCCAAAGTTAGTCCCATAAGAGCAATGCATGCGCATTAGTCCCTGTGCCAGATTTCTTTTTCTTCATTTAGCAATTCAGAAAAGGTTAGACAATATAAATAAAATAGAAGAGCTTTGCAAAAAGTAAGTAGAAGTAATGTCAGACTCGGCTATAGACCTCTTTGTGCCAACCAGTGCTGTGGTCTTACAAAGCAGAGTGGTGTTCCAAGTCCGTAGTATATAGATTCGAAGTCCGGACGGATCAGAGATTTTATTCGTATTAACTATAACAGCATTCGATGTGATAATAATCAACTAACTCCCTTCCTCCCAAGGCTTTTATTACTAGCAGCTGTGTTTAAGATATGCTCACATCACAAGACCACGTAGCGTCTCCGTCTGTCCGTCTGCGTCAGCGGATTCCTGAAACCGCGTGGCCGTCAGTACCGCGTATCACGACGACCTTGCGAAGCAAGCGAGTATCCTCTTCACATGTTCTGATCTCTTAATAGGCTACTAACTGTATTAGTAATTCAGGCGGGCCAGCACCTCCTCACCATGGAACACTATACTCAAAAGAAGTGCCTAGTTACCGAGCACATTGTCTGTACGACAGGGTGGGCAGCACCTACTGTGTATGGGAACTGCGTGTTAATGCAGTAAAAGATAGTTCTCGAGTCAGAAGAATTAAAATCTACAATTCAACCGAACCCTCGTTTCTCTATTCCGAGAAAATTAAACAAATAAAATAATGCCTGACTCAGTTAGAGGCCCGGTAATCGCCAACCCAAGTCCCAAGAGGAAATCCCCCGAATTTCCCCCTCTAGTCACCTCTTACGGCAGTATTATACCACTCCCGGATACAGAGAAAAACAAGCCACAGTTATTACATCACTCCACCACGAGATGAGCTGGGGAAGTGCAGCCGGTTAGGAGGAGGCTGCCGAACAATCCAGTCTACCCTACTAACGTGCCCTTGACCATGCTGTACGTTGATGACGCCATGTTTGCTGCCACTTCAAGAGATGAACTGAAAAGGCAACTCTAGCCTTGGAATGACCACCTCAGTCATTTTGGACTCCTTCTCAACATCCAGAAAATTAAATATTGGAGTCTGTTACAACTCCTGGAACTTTTCACATCAATGGACAACACTTAGGAAAGGTAGGCAGTTTCCAATAACTTGTTTTTTTCGGCCATCTGCCTTGTTGCTCTGTATGGCAGCGAGTATTGGGGAACAACGAGAGATGCCGACAGTCGTCTCCATGCCACGGATATGTGAATGCTCCGATGGATACTGAGTGGCTCTATTTGTGACCATGAAGCCAACACCATTTGGAAGCCATATGGTATGTTATCTGCTACAGAAAATCTTGATAAAAGGCCGGCTTTGCTCGTTTGGACAAGCCCTGAGGAGAGAAACCTCCACAGTTTCCAAATCCACTTACCACCTGGAAATCGAAAATCATTCACGAAATGAGTGGCCAAAGTGGAACTGAAAGACGCCATTAAAAAGGATTTTCAGATCGCTGTACTGCATCCTGAAGATCATTTGATAGGACGAAGCAGCGTTTAAAGATCCGGAGAGCGAAGCCTGCACCTGAGGGAACAGGCTAGGATGATGATGATGATGATGATGATGATGATGATGATGATGATGATGATGATGATGATGATGATGATGAATTGCTATAGCCAGATAAGGGAAGGGGAAGAAGCGTTATAATATTCCATTACCGACATTAACCACTGTTGTTACATCGACAAGATTCCGTGCGCTCGACCAAACACAGGTGCAGGGCCAACACGTACATTACGTATGACTATTATTAATTTAAGGAGACAAACATCGAGTTTAGCTACCCCTAAAATTACTTATGAATTACGCGTGTATTCCGCAAGTATTTTAGTACATGTTATATTATTACACCCATGTGTACAGTATGTATTACAGAGTTCACATTCACGACAACTAATACCTGTACATACTGTAGTAAAATGAAGAACTGTGCATTTACTTTTCTAAAAATATGGATTAGTTCTTCTTGTGATTATAATCTACGAAAATCAGGAAAGAGCCCACAACATTCACTTCGACCCAATTTTACTACATGTAACCAAATTATGCTGTATATTTGTGGCTGAGGCAAACTACGTTTAACTAACAACAAGCTACGCTTCCTAATTATCTACTTTTCAGCATTTTTAAATCTTCACTAAAAACTGAGTAAGTGTACGAAAGAAAATATTCACTATTATGTAGACTAACAGTTAATTTCTGACGGAAATAATTACATTTTAATTAAAATATATATGAAGAGTATATTAATGAAACTCAGTACAAGATATCAATTAAAGTGTATTATTATTATTTATTATTATTTACATAGATTACGCCCACATTGGAGCACTTAAATCAAATCCAAATACATTTACGTTAACAAAGAATTAACTGAAGATTTAGCTTGCATCATCTTCTTCCTTTCCCAAAACCTCTTCATTCTGGCTGACCTGGCTGCCCTTTCTTCATCAGATATGGCATATTGTTTGTGTTGTACAGTTTTTAATGACAATCTTATTTGTTTGTTCTTGAGAATCCTTTTTTCTTCTCTATTTTCAATTTGCTTCATTGTAATATTCAGCTCTTCTAAATCATTCTGAACTTCTTTAAACCAATTATTTTTTGTTTTACATTTCCAAAAGTAATTAAATAGTTGCTTTATTATCCTATTATCATTTAATCTAGAAAGATGACAGAAAAAGGCAATTCTTCTTTTTCTCATCGTATCTATTATAGATTCACTGTCCCTATAAACCACTGCATTAGGCAATAATCTCCATTGTCCATCCACCTAATGTTTTTTATTAATGTTTGTTCTGAGTATCCTGCTGTCAATCTTTTGCAGTGTATCAGTTGTTGCTTTGGTGTTCAATTTAAATAGTGTTTCACAAGCATAAGTCGCTTCAGGTTTAATGACGGAACAGTAATGTTGAAGTTTAGCATTTATTGAAAGAGATTTTTTCTTGTACGTTGGCCATGTAATTCGTTGTGCTTTTTTTTTTTAACTAAAATGTTCTGCTTTCTATTGATGATTTTTCATTGGTGTTCCAAGTTATAATTTCACCAAGATATTTAAACTTATTCACAATTTTAATTTGTTTGGTATTGGCTAAGGTAATGGTTGGTGCTGTAAAAGGAAAGGTTGGCATTATTTGTGTTTTTTCATATGAAATTTGCAATCCAACTTTTCTTGCTATGTTATCAAGTTCTTCTATTTGCAATTTAGCTTCTTCCATATCATTAGCAAATATTATTATTATTATTATTATTATTATTATTATTATTATTATTATTATTATTATTATTATTATTATATTTTTAGTTTTTACAATTTTCTTTGCGTCGCACCGACACAGATAGGTCTTATGGCGACGATGGAATAGGAAAGGCCTGGGATTGGTAAAGAAGCGACCGTGGCCTTAATTAAGGTACGGCCCCATAATTTTTCTTGTGTAAATGGGAAACCACGGAAAACCATTTTCAGGGGTGCCGACAGTGCGATTTCAATACACTATCTCGCGAATGCAAGCTGATAGCTGCCTGACTGACACCGCGCGGTCACTTGCTCGGTCCATTTTCATTATAGCCCGTTATGCTTCTCAGTGCTCAGTCCGCAAGCCTCTGTGAATTTACTAAACGCCTCCAAAATCCTATATTTGTAAGTAGTTCTGTGGCGTCGTTTAGTTCCATACCTACCTCTTATCTTTAAATCATTAGAAACTGAGTCTAGCCATCATCGTCTTGGTCTCTCTCTACTTCTCTTACCCTCCAAAACAGAGTCCATTATTCTCCTAGGTAAACTATCCTCCTCCATTCACCTCACGTGGCCCCATCGCCGAAACCGGATTATGCGTACAGCTTCATCCATTGAGTTCATTCCTAACTTAGCCTATAATTCAGCGTTCCAAGTAGCCTCCCGCCATTGTTCCCACCAGTTTTACCGGCGATCATTCTCGATACCTTCGTCTTTGTTACTTCTAACTTATGAATATGATATCCTGAATCCACCTACATTTCACTCCCGTAAAGTATAGTTGATCTGAAAACACACTAGAGAGAATACAGTTTCGCCCGGAAGCTGACATCTTTCTTATAGGATACTCTTGAAAGCAACTGCGAGCTCACCTGTTAGCTTTCCTTCACCACCTTGATTCAGTCTCACTCCTGAGAGAATGCGCATGCTAAATACTTGAAATTATCTACCTGACCCAGTTTTGTATTCCCTACCTGGCAATCAATTTTCTAAGGTTTCTTACCGAATGGCATCACTTTAGTCTTGGAAACGCTAATTTTCACATCATACTCACTGCACCTAATTTCAAGTTCCAACACTCTGACGCTGAGGCAACATCGTCGGCATAGCCAAATTGCTTACTACATTTCCGCTTAACTGAACTCCTCCCAGCCATTTTATCCCTATCAGTAGAGGGTCCGTGTAAACTATAAAAATCAAAAGTAAAAGATTATAGCCTCGTTAACATCTGTAAATATCTCGAATCAGGAACTCATTCTACCATCACTTCCGTCCGCAGCCCAATTGCGAATTGTGAATTGATTGTTTTTAAGAATCTACCCTTAATCCCATAATCCCTCAGAACGACTAACATCTTTTCCCTTGGTACTCTAGAACTATGAAACATAAGTGTATATTCCTATCATAGCATTTTTCTATTACCTGCGCATACTGAAAATCTAATCCTGACAGCCTCTATGCGCTCTGAAACACACTGGTTTTAATTCAACTTATTCTCACCCTCCTTTCCAAACTGCCACTGAATACCTTGCCTAGTATACTGATCATTGATAGTTGTTGCAATCCTTCCTGTTTCCTCTCTTACAGACAGGTGCAATAACTGGTTTCTTCCAGTGAGAAGGTATCTTTTCCTTTTTTTTTTGCTAGGCTTTACGTCGCACCGACACACATAGGTCTTATGGCGACGATGGGATAGGAAAGGCCTAGGAGTTGGAAGGAAGCGGCCGTGGCCTTAATTAAGGTACAGCCCCAGCATTTGCCTGGTGTGAAAATGGGAAACCACGGAAAACCATCTTCAGGGCTGCCGATAGTGGGATTCGAACCTACTATCTCCAGGATGCAAGCTCACAGCCGCGCGCCTCTACGCGCACGGCCAACTCGCCCGGTAAGAAGGTATCTTTCCAACATTCCATAATACTCGAGGAATCAAATTCATCCTTGTCTCCTCACTATATATCACATTTCAGGTCTAACTCCATCTATTCCTGCTGCTGCACGACATTGGAGTTTATTTACCATCCCTTCCACATCCTCAAGCATAATTTCACTAACATAATTCTCCTCCTACGCATGCGTTGGGTTGTACACGACATCAAAAAGAAAAATTCCCTTGTTGCTTCTACTATAGCATCGCTATGTGTCACACATTCTCTTTCTATATCCTGAACCTGCTGAATGTCGATTGTCTGGAAATTTCGCTAATCATATCCGCGTACTTCTGTATTTCTTCGTCGTGGGGATTTTCTACCCTTAATCTTCTGCAGATAGATTTCACTTTGTGCTAGACCAAGAAATACTTAGTTAAATACAAATCAAATTTGTATCATCCAAAAATTCACGCACATTCGTAAAAGACCTCCCGAATACAATGTATGTTATAATATAGTCTATTATGGACCTGGTGCCCCTAGCGTCTCATGTGTAACGGTGAGTAGGCTGTCTCTTTCTCGTTATCTCCCCTTACCCGAATATCATTAACTCCTAGCATATCCAGACGTAACCACTTTACTGATTCAGCCAGTTCTATTTTCTTTCTCTCTTTCTTTCTTTCTTTCTTTCTTTCTTTCTTTCTGTCTTTCTTTCACAAGCCCCATTATTGATATCTCCCATCGATTCCATTTTGTTCGCCAAGTTATATCTAAGGAGTCTCTCACCTGTCAAATATGGAAGAGGGACGTCATTACTCCAATATTAAAATATTATGAGCTCGGTGAAGCAGGGTGCTACCCAACTTACAGGCATTGACTTATTATTATTATTATTATTATTATTATTATTATTATTATTATTATTATTATTATTATTATTATTATTATTATTATTATTATTATTATTATTATTATTATTATTATTATTATTATTATTATTATTATTATTGTTACGGAGATTTCCGTGGTAGGTAGAGGTGAAAGAAGGTGCGGGTGTGAATAGGTCTCCAACTACGGAATTAAAGTTAATGTAAAATTTAACAAGGTTATATTTTCTTTCCAAAATTCAGAAATAACAAGAATGGCAGGTACGGAGTAGCAAGGCAACAAAGTACAATTACAGTATTTACAGGATTTGGGCTTCGAGCCCTGAAAACACAATTCTTGAGCAACTAGCCCAACTTTACGATATACAAATTTCAACAACGGGGCAGAAGACCCCAATCAAACCCTGGAGCACTTGCTCCAAATTACACAGTAAAGCCTCCTCGAGGCATACAACACTCAGTTTTCAAAAAAAAAAACTACTCGCTCTCAACTTTAAGCCTCTCCCAGGCCACACCAAACTTACACCTTCAAGCTGTCCTCAACGGACATAAACCCAGGGGTAAAATACCCAATCAACTGAGGCCTATTAAGTGAGAAAAGGTTAATTATATGGCCTCTAAAATACCAACTTGAAAGGAGGCTCTCCGCACTCCTAATACACTTTATTTAAAACCTACTTGGCACTAGGCCGTTAATGCAAGGGCTAATCCCATACTACAGAGGTGACTTCAGAAAAGAACAATTTACATTATATTAACGAAGAATAGGTTGAGAAAAATAAGTTCACCTCAAAACAATATGATTGGGAGCTCGAGAGGGTTAAGCACTCTCTATCCCGATATGCAGTTTAAAAGATGAAATAGATACAAGTTTCTTTACATTTTAAGGAAGGTTACATAATGGAAAAAGCTTCGGACCCGCCCCGAGAGTTAAACTGCTGAGCTAGCAAAGAAAGAAGTTATTAATTGGCCATTACCTTGTTGTTGACCGCTGCCGAAGAAAGAGGCGCTTCCCGCCCCCTGCTATGTACTTTACACACTGAAAGATGGAACAGAAGTGGCCCAGAGACCCTAAAATCAGCAGTTTATATACCCTCGCGGAAGGTTCTAGGCGTTAGGGGAATGAGAACACCCGCCCACAATCACTTTATTGGAGAATAAAGAGAAACCCCTACACAAGATGAAGAAGAAACACATTATTGGTGGAAAATTAATTTCAGAAATTCGGGATTGGCTAGATTTAAAACAAGGGGAAAGAAAGGGGTAATATTGCCAACTTAACCAATGACTGAAAGAAATTTAACAAAGAACAAACTTTTGAAATAAAATTTTCTCCAAAGAACAGTTCTTTTTCTTCGCACTAGGGTGCACTATTGTAGTTCTTCAGTAGTGTCCTCTAGAAGAGAAAGTTCACACTTCTTACTTCAAGCAAAACAAAAACACATCAAAAATGACACAGTTCTAAAACTCCAAAATTTACAGGTAGTGACATCTTCTGAGAAAGTAGAAAATTAATACCGTCAATAAAGTTCAGACTTCCTCCAGCAGAGGAGTTTCAACTGGCGCACATTCTAAATTAGCGGCGTGGAGGTGTACCGCCCGGTACAGACCTCCCCCCCCCCCCAAAAGTTCCTCCAGGGGTGACACATGAAATTTGTTTGAAAACTAGGTCCAAGTTTTGATGTAGATGTGGAGATTAATTGCAGAAGTATATTTAAGATTTTCTTAATATGGTTTGATTCAGTTTCAAAATTTTTGTTGTTGCAGGTGAAGTAAAGTCTTTATGCTTGTAGAAGTTGAATTCAGAAGATAAACTTTAGTTTTTAAAGTTGGAAAAAAAATGTCCAAGTCCACCAGGTATTGCAGAAAAATCCAAGAGGAGGTAGTAATGTCGAACTGGAATGTCCATGTAGTTGATGTAGACTAAGTTGAATGGCCAGATCGGCCGTTGCCGCTTGCGTCCAGGAGAGGCCGCTCGGACCCCTCAAGTACCCTGAGATACCGCTCGCCCGCACCATGAGGGGGGCAGTGGTGTTGAAACACGCCGCGCCCGCGGTGAAGATATACAGGCTGCGGGCAAGTAGCAGGTCGTGCGCCGCACATCAGCCTTGGCCGGGAGGAGAGCTCCGGCTCGCCGTGCACATGTCATCCTCGCTGGGGTCGAGGGGGCCCATCCTCAAACCCAGTCGCGGCACAGCGCCGCGCGGCTGCGGGGGCACTGAAACATTAAAGCTAGGCGGCAGAATATTGTTGGACCATCATCTTTTTGAGGGCACAGAATTTGTGGAGAGGTTGAGGGGCCAGCGGCGTGCAGATATCCATGGCATTTAATATAAGCAAGCCACAGTGTGTATAGCAGGAGACGGGAGCGTGGTAATGGCCGTGGTAAGGACAGAATGGCAGTTTAACCGTGCGGGAGGGGTTTACAAAAACTTACATATGAAACAAAGTATTATAGAAGGGGCAGAATGCCTTAAAAGTGAAAACTCAAAAAAATATAACCTTCATATTCCTTTCAAATTATATGAAGCAAGTTAACACAAAATTTACACTGGTTTCACCTGTGACAGGTGAACCCTAAATATCCTCTCGGTGGCTGGATTACTTAATAACAACGTAACCGGCGTAAGGAAATCAAGAATGACACACGGCCCCTGGAATCTGGGGGCAAGCTTGCCCGCGGGAACGAAGTTCTTGACCATTACTTGGTCACCTACCTTCAAAGGGGTGGGTCTCCGTCCACGATCATACCTTTCCCTAACCTTTTCATGAGAGACTTTAAGATTGGCTTTAGCCTTCTTCCAAAGATCTTTGATGTTGTCCGGATCTATTGTCTCGGGTAGAATGTCACTCAGAGACCAGAGGTTAGAGAGCGGCGTGTTGGGAACAAACTTGAACATCAAAGAGGCTGGAGTAAACTTATGTGATTCATGAACCGCCGAATTCAAAGCAAAAGCTAACCAATGCAAGGACGTGTCCCACCTGGAATGATCTTCATGATGATAGGCAATAAGCACGGACCTGAGAATACGGTTAACCCGTTCAGCCAGCGATGGTTGAGGGTAATAAGCAGAAGTAGTTACATGAGAGATAGACAAGTCAACACAGAATTTACGAAAAAGGTTTGATGTGAACGCCTTAGCATTATCAGACACAACATATTGGCACGGACCAAAAGAAGCAAAAATAGAATTTAGGCAAGTAATGGTGGACTGAGCGGTAGCCAGCTTAGTCGGAAATAACCAGGAAAATCTTGTAAAACCATCTACGCACACAAAGATGAACTTGTTAGCATTTCCCTTTGACTGGGGCAAGGGTCCTACATAATCAATATACAGGCGTTCCATGGGGCGCGACGCTTGATGCGAAGACAGAAGGCCTACCTTGGTGGACATAGTGGGTTTACTAAGCAAACAGGATTTGCAAGCCTTCACTAGTTCACGGATTTCACCGTCCATACCCTTCCAGATGAACCTTTCACGAATATTTTCACGAGTTTTAAAGATTCCAAGATGCCCCCCTAATGGGGTCTCATGATAGTACTTGAAGATCATAGGTACAAGAACAGCTGGAACGACAACTTTCATCATCTTATCATGCCTCGAAGGGCAACATAAAACACCATTCCTCAGAACATAAGGGACAACGTGTTCCCCAGAAGAAAGGGTTTCCATTATCGGAGCCAGCGTCGGATCTTCACGTTGGTATTTCTCGATATCCCTAAAAAGCACGGGGGCATATGTTAAGATGGCATTAACATCAGATAACATGGACTCGGGAGGAGATGAACTATCGACCGGTTCATGGTTCTCAATGTCGTTGGAAAACATACGGCTGAGTCCATCAGCGACAACATTTTCGGTACCTCGGATATGCCTGACATCGAATTGGAAGGCAGAAATACGGATAGCCCAACGGGCTATACGACCAGTACGACGCGGCCTACCTAAGACCCAGCTTAAGGCTTGATTATCTGTCTCCAGGTCGAATTTGACATGTTCCAGATAGAGACGGAACTTCTCTAAGGCGAATAAGACTGCCAAACCTTCGAGCTCATATATGGAGTATTTTGCTTCTTGAGCCGACAGAGTCCTAGATGCATAGGCGATGGGTCACCTCCCTAGTTCAGTCTCTTGAAGAAGGACTGCAGCTTCTGCTGACGACGACGCGTCCGTTTGGACGATGAATTTCTTTGAGAAATCAGGCATAGCAAGGACAGGGGTTACAGAGAGCTAATTTCAGATCTTCAAAAGCGGCTTGTTGAGAAGGACCCCACTCGAATTTGATGCCTTTCCTACGAAGAAGGTTCAAGGGCGCCGCTCTATTAGCGAAGTTAGGAATAAACTTCCTGAAGAAATTCACCATACCAATGAACCTGGCGATACCTTTAATGTCCTTGGGAGGTTTAAAATCACGGATGGCCTGTGTTCTAGAATGATCGACTGCTACACCATCAGGTGACACAATATGCCCTAGGAATGACATAGAGGGCTTAGCAAAGGCGACCTTGGACAACTTGACAGTTAACCCAGCCTTACGAAGGCGATCGAGAACTTCTCGCAGATGATCTAGATGTTCTTCAAAAGTTTCCGAAAATACGACGACATCATCCAAGTAGTGATATAAGTACTCAAATTTGATGTCGGAGAAGACCCTATCTAGTAGCCTAGTGAGTACAGCTGCTCCCGTGGGGAGCCCGAAAGGCACGCGGTTGTATTCATACAAATTCCAATCCGTGGCAAACGCAGTAAGGTGTTTAGACTCTTCGGCAAGGGGAATTTGATTATAGGCCTGATTCAAGTCCAAGATAGTAAAGAACTTGGCCTTACGAAACCATGAAAAACAAGAATGAAGGTCAGGAAGGGGCACAGATTGCAACACCACCTTCCGATTGAGAGCCCTATAATCAATGACAGGCCTGAAGCCTCCCTGGGTTTTCGGGACTAGAAAGATAGGTGACGAATACGCCGACTTAGAGGGCCTAATAATACCGTCCTTCAACATCTGATCGATGATTTCTTTCAGAGCCTTCATTTTAGGTGGAGATAGCCTATAAGGTGGAAAACGGACAGGAATTGAATCCGTGACCTCAATTTTGTATTCAATAAGGTCAGTAACACCAAGAGTATCAGAGAACACCTCTGGAAATGACTGACATAATTTACGAATACTATCAGCCTGCTCCTCAGGTAGATGTCTAAGGTCTAACAACATCTCATCCTGGGTAGGCGAAATAGATGAGCATGATACAGAATTACACTTTAACAAGGGAATTTTACAATTGAACGCAAATTTGAATATGCACGACTTACTCTGAAGATCGAGCACAAGACCAGTGTGAGAAATAAAGTCCGCTCCCAGTATGATGGGGCAAGACAAATGCTTAGCCACAAACAGTTTGGTTTTCCATGTAAATTTAAAAATACGAATTTTGACCTGTACGGAACCTAGAATTTCTAATGGAGATGAATTAGCCGAAACATATTGAACAGGAGATGAGACATAGTCAGGTAGTTTACAAACAGATTTCAATTTAGAATACCATTCAGCCGAAATAATCGAACAAACACTGCCTGAATCTAAGAGAGCTGTTACAGGTTCATTATTTAACTCAATCTTAAGAAAAGGAACCGGTGCGGGGGTATCCGCCGCAATCCTAAGACACTCCTTGGGGTATTCAAGGGATGGATTTGAAGATTGAAATTTCCCTGATTTTTCGCTCTGTTTACCCGGGGCTGAGTCTCGGGAAGATGGATTAATCGACTCAGCCGAAGGCACTAGTCACTTTATATTGTCGTTGGAAGTTGCACCAGAAGTTGAGCAGGAGGGGGTGCTATTCGAATTGGGACAATTCTTGGCGATATGTGAGAAGGCCCCACATTTAAAACAGCCTTGTGATGAACCAGCTCCATTCCTTGTCACACTAGATTTGAGCAATGGGCACTTGTTCCGAAGGTGGTCGGGCGACCCGCAAGCATAGCATTTACGGGGTGTGACTGGTCGGCGAGGTGGAGGCCGATTATTACTAAAAGAAGGCGGGGGTTCTTTCGCGACACGCAATGAATCGGCGTATCTAACTCCTTCCGCTGAGACGGCCAATGCTTCAAGTTCAGAGAAGGTTTGTGGGCACGCCGCGAAACACAAATATGATCTGTAAGATGGTGAAATCCCTTCCACAATGGCTTCTACAATCTGATCCTCAGGGAAGTGAAGAGCAAACACCCTAGTATAAAACTTAATGTCCTGTATGAAATCAGCCAAGTTTTCATCCAAGCGTTGTACACGGTAATAGTACTTCTGAATCAGAGATGACCTCGCGCGAGCAGGAATAAAATTTGCAAGCAAATGTGCATGAAAATCTTCAATAGATGACTGTTCGGCTATGGCTCTTACTATTTTGTCTGAGAGAATACCAGTTGCATAAGGATAAATTATTTGCAAAATTTGACACGGAGAAAGAGAAAAAACAAGGGCATGATCCTGAAATTCAACTAAAAATCTTAAAAATGAAATTACTTCACTGGTGGTATTAACTGAAAACTTAGAGATACCCCTGAGCAACATTGCCAATGGATGGGGCAAACTACTGAACCCAGGTGACATATTCGGTAAAGGTTTAAGTGGCAAAGAAGTTAATTCAGAACGTACATTAGTCAATGAGTTACGACGTTCAGACTCGTTGTCTAATGGGGCAGAGATTGTTTGAGCAGCAACGGTTATCCTATTGACTTCTCCCTTAGGAGGCTCTTCCTCGCTCCCAGCATTCATCGTGGCGGGTTGATCAGTTTTGGGAGGAACTTCCCCAGTTAACAATTGAGTGACCTTGCTAGATAATTCAGAAATATTTTCAAGCAGCGTACTAGCTTCCTTCTTCTGAACGTCATTCAACTTTAGAGACAACAGATCGTTAACTCTATTTGAAAAATGAAACAGCCTAGCTTGCACACGCTTAATTTGATTAGGAGAAGGATCATTTTCATCAAAAAAAACTAACTACAGAAGCTAGCCCCGTAATATTCTCGACGATCGTGGAAAGAGAGTCGTCAATTTCTTTCTCTCCCAAAGTGGGGATGGAAATGGGCAAATCAAGGGACTCTCTAAGCTTGTTTGTGTCTACTGCAACCGTGCCTCCAGATTGCACATTTCTAATAGTTAATTCATAGATTAACTCCTCCTTGCGCAAATGCCCAAGATGGAGAACGTCGCGAGGGCCGGGCATGATGACAGAACAATTTTGAAACAGGAAAAATCAAAATTTCCAGCAACTGAGAAAATCGTTAGAGTTCGGAACAAAACGAGGTTTAGCCGTCAAAAGGGGCTAAATTGAGACCCATTCAACCACGATCTGCTACCACTTGTTACGGAGATTTCCGTGGTAGGTAGAGGTGAAAGAAGGTGCGGGTGTGAATAGGTCTCCAACTACGGAATTAAAGTTAATGTAAAATTTAACAAGGTTATATTTTCTTTCCAAAATTCAGAAATAACAAGAATGGCAGGTACGGAGTAGCAAGGCAACAAAGTACAATTACAGTATTTACAGGATTTGGGCTTCGAGCCCTGAAAACACAATTCTTGAGCAACTAGCCCAACTTTACGATATACAAATTTCAACAACGGGGCAGAAGACCCCAATCAAACCCTGGAGCACTTGCTCCAAATTACACAGTAAAGCCTCCTCGAGGCATACAACACTCAGTTTTCAAAAAAAAAAAAACTACTCGCTCTCAACTTTAAGCCTCTCCCAGGCCACACCAAACTTACACCTTCAAGCTGTCCTCAACGGACATAAACCCAGGGGTAAAATACCCAATCTACTGAGGCCTATTAAGTGAGAAAAGGTTAATTATATGGCCTCTAAAATACCAACTTGAAAGGAGGCTCTCCGCACTCCTAATACACTTTATTTAAAACCTACTTGGCACTAGGCCGTTAATGCAAGGGCTAATCCCATACTACAGAGGTGACTTCAGAAAAGAACAATTTACATTATATTAACGAAGAATAGGTTGAGAAAAATAAGTTCACCTCAAAACAATATGATTGGGAGCTCGAGAGGGTTAAGCACTCTCTATCCCGATATGCAGTTTAAAAGATGAAATAGATACAAGTTTCTTTACATTTTAAGGAAGGTTACATAATGGAAAAAGCTTCGGACCCGCCCCGAGAGTTAAACTGCTGAGCTAGCAAAGAAAGAAGTTATTAATTGGCCATTACCTTGTTGTTGACCGCTGCCGAAGAAAGAGGCGCTTCCCGCCCCCTGCTATGTACTTTACACACTGAAAGATGGAACAGAAGTGGCCCAGAGACCCTAAAATCAGCAGTTTATATACCCTCGCGGAAGGTTCTAGGCGTTAGGGGAATGAGAACACCCGCCCACAATCACTTTATTGGAGAATAAAGAGAAACCCCTACACAAGATGAAGAAGAAACACATTATTGGTGGAAAATTAATTTCAGAAATTCGGGATTGGCTAGATTTAAAACAAGGGGAAAGAAAGGGGTAATATTGCCAACTTAACCAATGACTGAAAGAAATTTAACAAAGAACAAACTTTTGAAATAAAATTTTCTCCAAAGAACAGTTCTTTTTCTTCGCACTAGGGTGCACTATTGTAGTTCTTCAGTAGTGTCCTCTAGAAGAGAAAGTTCACACTTCTTACTTCAAGCAAAACAAAAACACATCAAAAATGACACAGTTCTAAAACTCCAAAATTTACAGGTAGTGACATCTTCTGAGAAAGTAGAAAATTAATACCGTCAATAAAGTTCAGACTTCCTCCAGCAGAGGAGTTTCAACTGGCGCACATTCTATTTAGCGGCGTGGAGGTGTACCGCCCGGTACAATTATTATTATTATTATTATTATTATTATTATTATTATTATTATTATTATTATTATTATTATTATTATTATTATTATTATTATTTGACACACACTAGTACACGAAGCTGACGATAAGCTGTTGATTCATCAGCAGCAGCATGTTAGTATCGTACATGTGTTTTTTCTCTCTTATCTTCCATAAAAATAAGTCTTTCCTCAGAAAATCGGAATCCGATTAGGGTTATTCTGGGGAATTCAATGGCAGAGACACTGCAGGAAGGGCGAGCAGGTTAATGCTGTCTAATGGGAGAGTTAATCAGCTTGCTGTCAGCCTGCGCTCACTTGTTGCTTAACAGTATCTATCACCTGGACCCTGCCATATCACCTCGTTTGAAGGAGATAGGCCTCCTTCGATAAACTCTTACAACGTTAAATAGTAATTAAATCCACAGGATGGTATGCAATTAGGGTCACTTTAACATCAATCCAGAAATTAATGAAACTTGCGTTTCAGCTTTAATTAATTAATTTCCAAAACGCACTGGATTAATATTTTGGAGCCGAATTACTGTACTACCATAACTGAATAAAGTTGAGTCTCCTTCTTTAGCCATTTTCTTCCAAACCCTGATGGCAGTCACCAACAGGAACGCCAACTCTAAGGGGCCCAGGTCACTTCGGCCCTCCTGAAAAATATTTGAGTTCCATGCACACAATACAAAAGTAGGCAATTAAGTAGATTAAAAGCATGCTTCGAGAGTTACTGATGTTCCTTCTACTCGTACGAATGATCCACATACACTGACAAGCCAAACATAATGGAATAGGCCCTTCTCTAGCTCGACGAAGTATAGAAACTCGTCGTAGCATCGATTCCACAAGTTGAAGAAACACCTGTGAAGAGATTCTGACCCATCCGTTCGGATATATATCCACAGGCTCCTGCTATTTGTAGGGGCAGGGTCTTGGATGAGAATGTATCTCACCACCATGTTCCATTAATGAACGACAGGGTTATCAGGAGAGCGAGGTGGCTACAGCAGTCGTTAAAACTCTCCAGAACGCTCCTCGAACACATTCTGGAGAACTTGATCCCGATGGCATGGTTCATTATCTCATCGTTGTAGGGGTACGTGAAGTCCATGACGGGAGGCAAGTGTTCACCAATCACTTCAACGTAGCAGTCACCGGTTAATAGCAGATCCAGCTCATGCCACATGAACGCACCCCACACCATAATGAAGCTACCACCAGCCTGCACAGTGCCTTGTTGAAAACTGGGGTCCATTACTTCATGGAAACTGCGCCATATCCAAACTCTACAATCAGCTAGAAACAACCGGAACTGAGACTCATCCAACTTCTACATGTCAGCTGTCCTCCAGAGTCTAATTAACAACATCACACACCCGAGTTAGACGCTGTGTCCGGTGTCTTGGAGTTAACAATGGCATTCTTCTTCTGCCCCCATAATCCACTGACGTTAAAGAACGCTGCACTGGTCTATTCGATATTCGTCTGCTACCTCCTGCATTGAATGTGAATGTGATTTGAGCCAGTGTGAATTGTCTGTTTCCATACACATTTCTAGGCAGACGCCGCTAATCGCGATCATTAATCATCCGTGGTCGGCGACTGCTCTGTTCACTAGGGGGTGGTAATGCCTTCCATGAGATATTCCCGATACGCATGTGACACCGTCGATCGAGGTATGTTTAATGTCCACACAACTTCGGCAATGGAATGTCCCATTCATCTGGCCCCCACTATCATGCCCCGTTCGAAAGACGATAATTCAAGTCGCCTTGGCACGATCAGCACAGATGGTGTTTACACTCACCCTCAAGATGTCAGATCACATCTGATACAGGTCTGGACACCACTAAGACTTGCTTACAATGGCATTACTAACGATGAAACTCACATACATTAGAAGATTAAAGAAAGTACTAGTCGCTTAGCAACCCGCTAGCATCCGGGAGACAGTGGGTTCGAACCCCACTGTTGGCAGCTCTGAAGATGGTTTTCCGTGGTTTCCCATTTACACATCAGATAAATACTGGGGCTGTACCTTAATTAAAGCCACGGCCGCTTCCTTCCCATTCCTAGGTCTTTCCTGTGCCATCGTCACCATAAGACATATCTGTGTCGGTGCGACGTAAAGCAACTAGCAAAAAAAAAAAAAAATGCAACCTGCTAAGTGCAGAATGTATTGCGGGTTAGGTTAAGTCTTCGCCTGAAATTATTGGAGTGATCATTCAATGATTTCATTTTATGATTACTCAAAGTTGGCTGAACTTAGAGCCCTATCAATGTCTCCGTATTCATCGGCAGATAAATCCGGAGAGAGTAAAACAAAAATGAAGTAAATCGGTCCAGTAGAACGGACAGACGGATTTGCCAAAGCGGTTTTTAAGTAAATTATTTTAATGTATAGACATAATTATATAAACATTATTTTCAATTTCTGTTTTTCAGCCAGATACTGGCTACGTAATCTATTCAATTTTTTCATTTCCAAAACTGTGCATCCTTCTAGTAGAGTTTTTATCGCCTTCGCTATGTGTAATACACTTGCTGTCTTAAATGTCTGCTTTCATATTCCTGGTGCCTTGTGTTGTACAACATTCAGTACTCGGAAACAAGCAACATTCCTACTGAACTTACCATCCGCCATATTGGATTTAACAAGTCAAATCTTGTACAAAGGATAACACGATGCGCATACCTTTTATCAAATAAATTTTATAAAAGGAAATTTTATAAAATTTCCTCCCTTACACTATCATATATTTTATAAAATATATTTTACAAAAGATCTTTGACAAATTTCTTTTGTAAGCTATCTTGCCATCCGGAACGTTAATCGAGAGGAATGTAACTATTTGAACATGAATCCTATAGCTAATGATTTTATTACTAGAATAGACTGAACAGGTTAGCTCAGTCCGTTGCGGTACAGTTAGTTATGGCTGCTAGTTCTATATTCGTGGGTTCGAATTCCCCCTCGGCCGTAGTTTCCCATTTCATCTCCAGGCAGATGCCGGGATGAAAACCTTCTCAAGGCTGCGGCCGCATTTTTCCCTTTCTTAGCCCGTACAATAACATCAACACATTCAGATAACACCTCACGCAGGTGCACATGTAGTTCACCCCCATGGGGTGAACCGGGAAAAGCAGTTACATAACTGGTGAGCCGAATCTGACCTCGAACACTCCCTGCACGAAAAGCCATGCGCTAGAAAAAAGAAATTGTAAAGCAGAGGATGGGTACAGTATGTCAACTTTCGCTGTAAAAATGTGAACTGAATTTTATTTACGAGCAAAAGTACTTAATTGGAGAGCTCCCCTGAATAAGGGTGTAACCAACAAATTTTTGAAAAGTGAGATTTCAGTGGAAATAGTGTGTATCATCACGCCTCTGTGCTGTGGTGTCACCTTATGTCTTACATTTGAACTTCAAGCTGGTTTACAGCCAGCAGAACTTTGTTGTCAGTGGTGTGAGGATGGAACATCGCTCAAGATGATGGACAGTGCTTGTGTTGGTTCATCACCAGGTGTGATAGATGATTGAAATAAAGGCCATACACGAAATCAAATCTATATTTTCTTGACATCATTATTGATGTACTTTTTTATTATTACACTAATATTGCTTGCTATCATTTGTGTTCCAAGTGCATGTACAGGATTTACCTTCTGTTATATACAAAAGTAACACATACTTGCAGATCATGCTGCTTGCCAGTGGTGTATCGATACATCGCCAACATTACAAAGTCGAACCTTCTCGTGCTCCACCTCCACAGTCAATCAGATGTGAAAGATGCCTCCTCTATAACAATCACACAACGGCCCAGTGCAAAACAAATCATCCAATCTGTGGTCATTGCACTCAGCATCATGTCACTACCAAGCGCCCCAACACTCTACACCCCGCCCGCTGTAACACTTGCGGGGGCAGCAATCCAGTCTTTTCTCGCCGCTGTCGAGGACGTCCGACACCTCCCTCAAATCACCCAGAATTCATAGCCCCGATTCGCACTATCAATCAATCAATCAATACTGATCTGCATTTAAGGCAGTCGCCCAGGTGGCAGATTCCCTATCTGTTGCTTTCCTAGCCTTTTCCGAAATGATTTCAAAGAAATTTGAAATTTATTGAACGTCTCCCTTGGTAAGTTATTCCAATCACTAACTCCCCTTCCTATAAATGAATATTTGCCCCAGTTTGTCCTCTTGAATTCCAACTTTATCTTCATATTGTGATCTTTCCTACTTTTATAAACGCCATTCAAACCTATTCGTCTACTAATGTCATTCCACGCCAACTCTCCGCTGACAGCTCGGAACATACCACTTAGTCGAGCAGCTCTCCTTCTTTCTCTCAATTCTTCCCAACCCAAACATTGCAACATTTTTGTAACGCTACTCTGTTGTCGGAAATCACTCAGAAAAAATCGAGCTGCTTTTCTTTGGATTTTTTCCAGTTCTTGAATCAGGTAATCCTGGTGAGGGTCCCATACACTGGAACCATACTCTAGTTGGGGTCTTACCAGAGACTTATATGCACTCTCCTTTACATCCTTACAACAACCCCTAAACACCCTCATAACCTTGTGCAGAGATCTGTACCCTTTATTTACAATCCCATTTATGTGATTACCCCAGTGAAGATCTTTCCTTATATTAACACCTAGATACTTACAATGATCCCCAAAAGGAACTTTCACCCCATCAACGCAGTAATTAAAACTGAGAGGACTTTTCCTATTTGTAAAACTCACAACCTGACTTTTAGCCCCGCTTATCAACATACCATTGCCTCCTGTCCATCTCACAATATTTTCGAGGTCACGTTGCAGTTGCTCACAATCTTGTAACTTATTTATCACTCTATAGAGAATAACATCATCCGCAAAAAGCCTTACCTCCGATTCCACTCCTTTACTCATATCATTTATATATATAAGAAAACATAAAGGTCCGATAACACTGCCCTGAGGAACTCACCTCTCAACTATTACAGGGTCAGACAAAGCTTCACCTACTCTAACTCTCTGAGATCTATTTTCTAGAAATATAGCAACCCATTCAGTCACTCTTTTGTCTAGTCCAATTGCACTCATTTTTGCCAGTAGTCTCCCATGATCCACCCTATCAATTGCTTTAGACATGTCAGTCGCGATACAGTCCTTTTGACCTCCAGAATCCAAGATATCTGCTATATCTTGCTGGAATCCTACAAGTTGAGCTTCAGTGGAATAACCTTTCCTAAAACCGAATTGCCTTCTATCGAACCAGTTATTAATTTCACAAACATGTCTAATATAATCAGAAAGAATGCCTTCCCAAAGCTTACATACAATGCATGTCAAACTTACTGGCCTGTAATTTTCAGCTTTATGTCTATCACCCTTTCCTTTATACACAGGGGCTACTATAGCAACTCTCCATTCATCTGGTATAGCTCCTTCGGCCAAACAATAATCAAATAAGTACTTCAGATATGGTACTATATCCCAACCCATTGTCTTTAGTATATCCCCAGAAATCTGATCAATTCCAGCCGCTTTTCTAGTTTTCAACTTTTGTATCTTATTGTAAATGTCATTGTTATCATACGTAAATTTTATTACTTCTTTGGCCTTAGTCTCTTCCTCTATCTCGACATTATCCTTGTAATCAACAATCTTTACATACTGCTGACTGAATACTTCTGCCTTTTGAAGATCCTCACATACACACTCCCCTTGTTCATTAATTATTCCTGGAATGTCCTTCTTGGAACCTGTTTCTGCCTTAAAATACCTATACATACCCTACAATTTTTCACTAAAATTTGTATGACTGCCAATTATGCTTGCCATCATGTTATCCTTAGCTGCCTTCTTTGCTAGATTCAATTTTCTAGTAAGTTCCTTCAATTTCTCCTTACTTCTACAGCCATTTCTAACTCTATTTCTTTCCAGTCTGCACCTCCTTCTTAGTCTCTTTATTTCTCTATTATAATAAGGTGGGTCTTTACCATTCCTTACCACCCTTAAAGGTACAAACCTGTTTTCGCATTCCTCAACTATTTCTTTAAACCCATCCCAGAGTCTGTTTACATTTTTATTTACCGTTTTCCACCGATCATAGTTACTTTTTAGAAACTGCCTCATACCTGCTTTATCAGCCATATGGTACTGCCTAACAGTCCTACTTTTAAGACCTTCCTTTCTATCACATTTATTTTTAACTACCACAAAAACGATTGACTCACCAACCACGCCCACCCGTTCACTTTTCCCCCACCCTACAATTGAAGATCTTGTCAGATTTATTACAATCTCTTTGCTCAATATCCATCCATACAATAGGCACCTGGTTCTCACACACCTTCAGGCTGCAGCTAATCAGACCCTCAATCTCCATTTTCTCACTACCCACTCAGGCTTAAATACTCATTTTAACTTCACACCGTTAGAAACTCTCGTATAAATTCCCTCAACCTCCTCTCAGCATCAAGAAATGGACAATAGCATCACATCTTCATGACGCATTGTAAAGCACAAGATCCAGAATTACTTCAGAACGGCATGCTATTAGAACCACCGAATTCTTGTATTTCAAACGTCCTTATTCTTAGATGTATTTATAGCACAATGTTTTGTATAGCATCAGGCGTAGGATGAAAAAGGGAAAAAAGAAAAAAATAATTACAAAAATTAAAAAACACCCCTTATACTCTTTAAAATTATCTAATAATGAAAATATTGTTTATGTTTATAAATTCTTCTCTGTAACTTTTGGAAATGCACATTCAATAAAGCTCAGTAAAGAGGCCAAACCCCCTACCATCTCCTCTATTTCTCACATCCTCCTACCCACCTCCCTCATCCATCAAAACTCCCCAACCCGCCCGCAACTCTTGGCCAGAGCAAGGGCGTCACCCTCTAGGTGGTCCGCTCCAGCCCTTCAGGGTGGGGAATGAAAACGAGTAAAGTAAGCAGATCATGTCCCATTATATTACTTCCAATTCATACATAATTTTTAAAACCTTAAGTTATAACAATAAAACATTGTTTTTAATAGACGAACTCATTTGTACACTCATTTGTACACTCATTTGTAGGGGTAGCGTGCCTGCCTCTTACCCGGACGACCAGGGTTCGATTCCAGGAGAGGTCAGGGATTTTTACCTGGATCTAAGGGCTGGTTCGAGGTACACTCAGCCTACGTGATTAGAATTGAGGAGCTACCTGACGGTGAGATAGCGACCTCGGTCTATAAAGCCAAGAACAACGGCCGAGAGGATTCGTCGAGGTGACCTCACGACAGTTCATAATCTGCAGGCCCTCGGGTTGAGCAGTGGTCGCTTGGTAGGCCAAGGCCCTTCCAAGGGCTGTAGTACAATGGGGTTAGCGTCTGGTTGGTTAGTGTATATGAAATAAACCCCAAACATATTTTCCTATCTCCTGAAAAAATACTGATTTGTTGGCTACATCCTTATTCCGGGGAGGTGTTCAATCATACCAACATAATCCCGCGGTGTTGCAATGTCTATTAAATTGGTGCGTTTACATGCAGGATTCAAATCTAACTGAACACACTTTCAGTATTGAAAACGCCATCTAAACGGACTATCAAGGTAGATACGGTAAAATCAAGGTTCGTATCGTACTCAGTTCGGATAAAGTTCCACGTAAACGTGGATCGTACCGAGATCGTATTGAAAACGACTGTGCAAACACTCCATGTTTGTTTTGTCAATGATTTCCATAATCGAATCTGTGCTATTCATTTACGTTCATAATCGATAGCCGATTGTACATTTACAGGTAACAGAAAGAATCACGTAAAAGTGACAAATCGTCAGCCACAGAAGTACTTTTAATACATCCACAATTAACTTTCTAGGATAATTTACTTCTCTACGCTATTTAAAAAGGTATGTAGGCTTATGAAAATAGAAACGTAATCGATCACATCACAATACGTTACATCGATCAAGAAATGTAGGTAATATCGATATTGTATCGTTTATTTACGTCGAACAACAGAGGCGTTATCTGACGGTTAGGTGGTGGTCTCGATCTAGAAAGCCAAGAACAACGGTCGAGAGGATTCGTCGCTCTGGCCACGCATCACCTCCTTATCTGCAGCGATCACTTGGAAGGCCATAGGCCCTTCTGAGCCGATAGTGCTGGGTATTGTTCCTATTATTATTATTATTATTAGAGCCCGTATATTTTAACAGTGATAGATTAGATTGCAAAGTTACTGAAGTGAGTAACAAGTATTCTCTATCAAAAAATTAACTTCCCAGAAGGAACCATAATTTAATTTAAGAGATTTCAAGGCCTGAAGACCTTAATGTTTTTAAGGGCAATAGGTCTACGGAAAGGTTAAAATTATCAAAATCATCATATTTTATGCTTTTACATTTTACGAATCCCTGAAGTATGCCCTTTAAAATGAAATATATAATACATGATAGTTTAACTATTAGAAATTGTCATAAATTTAATTTAAGCATGCGCTAGCAATGAGAAAATTGCCAGCAATGCCAGTGAAAATGAGATAAATTACATTGCCGTAACTTGTGCAAATATATACAAGCGGAAGAAGAAAAAATTCCCTATGTCCTTTCCAACCACACACATCTTCCTCTAGCCTGTATGAAGGAAATGCAGCTCATTTTTAGAGATTTGTCCAGTCCCCGACTGTTGGACAGGTGTCTTCATAGCAAAAGTCAAAAACCCAATGAATAGGTAAACGATATTATATGGTCTCGCATTCCCAAAGGCAAATTTTGGACATAAAAACATTACGATTTGGATTCCTGAATGCAGTGTCCAATTTTAATAAAGGTCGAATTACCAAATGTCATGTATTGCACGGGTTAGGACTGAAAGTAGGAAGGAATTTTGTCAATGCCATGAAGGAGTTGGACCGAGAGAGAATACGACAAGCTGAAAGAATGGCTCAGAAAGTGCAAAGAAAGTGCTAGGGAATCCAGAAACAAGGCTAGACGAAAGCTGGAAGACTTGCATGAATCACATGAAGATCCAGATTCTCGTTCGTGTGGGACAGGGATGCACTGAGATACGAACACATGTGAGAAAATATTTCATTGCAGTTTCCTCAATTTCTTACTTTTTTAATGTACATTCCTTTTTTGTATGTGACTATTTACCAGAGAACTGTGTAAATTTCACCATCAAACTTTCTTATACTGATTCACGTGTTGACGGAGGGATTTCTTTATTTAAGCAGTACTCTTTCATATTTGGCTGCTTATCTTAAGAAAAAGTAATTAAAATTTGGCACTTTAAAAAACTATTTTCTGATTCACCCGAAGCCTAATCGAATAACGGCAGTGTTAATGTGTTAAGTTGGCTATGAAGAATATGTGGCAGAAATTACACTTATCATATATTTATTAGATCCTGAGGAAAAGGAACATGAACTTAACAAATTTAACATTAGCGAGATAGGCGGTTCCGTATTCCCTTCAGTATTCTTTAGTCTGCACAATGGTTATGCTATGAGCTTTGCATAAACATAAGGAGTTCGTCCCTCAGAACGCCTACAGTTCATGTTACCCTCTCTGTATTACAGAATAACAGGGTAGTCGACACCTCCTACCAACCAAATTAGTTTAATATTCTAACCTATTACTGCATAAAAATGCTAGGTATTATTATTATTATTATTATTATTATTATTATTATTATTATTATTATTATTATTATTATTATTATTATTATTATTATTATTATTATTATTGTACCGGGCGGTACACCTCTACGTCGCTAATTCAAACTTTGCGCCAGTTGAAACTCCCCTTCTGGAGGAAGTCTGAACTTTATCTACTGTGTTAATTTTCAAGTTTCTCAGAAGATGTCACTACTTGGAAATTTTGAAGTTTCTGAACTGGGCCGTTTTCGACGTATTTTTGTTTTGCCTGTAGTAAGAAGTGTGAACATTCTCTTCTAGAGGACACTACTGAAGAACTACAATGGTGCGCCCTAGTGCGAAGTGAAAGAACTGTTTTTTGGAGAAATTTTTATTTCAAAAGTTTGTTCCTTGTTAAATTTATTTCTGTTATTGTTTAAGTTTGCTGTATAACCCTTTCTTTCCCCTTGTTTTGAATTTAGCCAATCCCGAATTTCTTTAATTAATTTATGACCAATCAGGTGTATCTTCCTGAACAGGGATATGCTGCTTAACCCTAGCCAATAAAGTGCTTGTGGGAGGGTGTTCTCATTTCTGAAACGCCTCGAACTTTCCGCGAGAGTATATAAACTGCTGATTTTCGGGTCTCTGCGCCACTTCAGTAACATCTTTCAGTGTGTAAAATACGTAGCAGGGGGCGGGAAGCGCCTCTTTCTTCGGGCAGCAGTTCATCCATAAGGTAATGGCCTTTTAATAACTTCATTTCTTGCTAGCTCAGCAGTTTAACTCTCGGGGCGGGTCCGAAGCCTTTTCCATGTAACTTCCTTTTAAAAATGTAAAGACACTCGGTGTCAATTCTTTCTGTTTTAACTACATATTGGGATAGAGAGTGCTTAACCCTCTCGAGCTCTCACTCATATTGCATTGAGGTGAACTTATTTTTCACAACAGTTTCTTCCTTAACGTACTGTAAATTGTTTCCTTTTATAAGTCACCTCTTTAGTATGGGATTAGCCCTTGCAAGAACGGCCTAGTGCCAAGTAGGTTTTAAACAAAATGTTTTAGGAGGGCAGCTTCGCCTCCTCTCAATTTGATATTGTCGAGGCCATGTAATATTTCTGTTTCTTCACTTAATAGGCCTCTGTAGGTTGGGTATTTTTTTTTTACCCCTGTGTCTGTGTCCGTAGAGGACAGCTTGAAAGTAGAATTTAGTATGGCCTTGGATAGGCTTAAATTTTGAGAGCGGGTTGTTCTGTATTGAAAATTGAGTTGTTATATGCCTCGAGGAGGCTTTACCGTGTAAAGAGGAGTAAATGCTCCTGGGCATGATTGGGGTCTACTGCCCCTTGGTTGAATCTTGTATACCATAAGGTTGAGCTTATTGCTCAAGAATTATGTGTCTGGCTCTCGGAGCCCAAATCCTGTAATCTTTGTAATTGTACATTTTCAAGTTGTGTTTCGGCTACTGAGTACCTGTTCTATTTGTTATTTCTTGATCTTTCAAAGAAAATATAACCTTGTTAAATTTTACCTTAACTTTAATTTCGTATTTTGAGACCCGTTCACTCCCGCACCTTCTTTCACCTCTGCTGTTCCACAGATACCTCGGAACAATTATTATTATTATTATTATTATTATTATTATTATTATTATTATTATTATTATTATTATTATTATTATTGCTCAGAAAAAGAAAACAACAGTTGTATTGAGAGAGCTGGGCATGTCTTCTAAGCAACTCAAACTTATAATTTAGAACTAGAGTATTACGATATTTTGCGTTCTCCTTCAGTAATGCTGTCGAAGCATAGACGTTACCGAAGAGTATCATACACGAACAAATACAACATGTCTCCAACGAATCCTTGAAATAAACGAAATGAGGTCGTATAAGCAATAAAGAAGTGAGAAATAAAATACATTTTGAATATAATGAGAAATATTAACTACCGAGCGAGTTGGCCGTGCGGTTAGGGTCGCATAGCTGTGAGATTGCGTTCAGAAAATAGTGGATACGAACCCCACGGTTGGTTTCTCATTTTCACAATAGGAAAATTCTTCCCTATCCCATCGTCGCCATAAGACCTACAGTCGAACTTCGATATCTCGAACCTCCATTACTCGAATTTTTAGTATCTCGAAGTAACTTAAATTTCTCGGCCGATTGTTCTATTCTTCTATTTCTCTATTACTTGAAATTCGGTTACACGAATTTCTCGATTTCTCGAAGCAAACATTACTCTGTAACTCGAATTTTGTGCAACATTAACCGTGCAATACAGCATTTGTGGTTTGTGAAGAAGAGTTAACAAGTAAAGAAAGGGTCACAGTGATGCCGGGAGTTAATACGACGAGAAACGAAAAACTAAACCTGCCAGTGGTCGGAAAATCGGCGAAGCCTCGCTGTTTCTCGGGTGTGAATTAATTAACCGGTCACGTACGAAAGCAACCCCCCGAAGTCACGGAGGACAAGCTCCATTTACGAATCTCGGCTGCGTGGTATTGACGAAAAGTTTCAACGTGAAGGGAGGAATTCCTAACAGTAACAAACAGAAGAGACTAACGGATTTTTTCCAAAGGTGTTAACGGAGGTATGTTTCTTATTTCACCACTGTACGTACTGTATCCTGTCTTCTACAAAGTCGCTATAATAAGGGTTATAATTAAAGTGATGCCGTAAAATAGCGTTTATTTGTATATTTTAAGTACTTTTTGCTAAGGGCTTTACGTCGCACCGACACAGGTAGGTCTTATGGCGACGATGGGATAGGAAAGGCCTAGGAGTTGGAAGGAAGCGGCCGTGGCCTTAATTAAGGTACAGCCCCAGCATTTGCCTGGTGTGAAAATGGGAAACCACGGAAAACAATCTTCAGGGCTGCCGATAGTGGGATTCGAACCTACTATCTCCCGGATGCAAGCTAACAGCCGCGCGCCTCTACGCGCACGGCCAACTCGCCCGGTTTTTTTAAGTACTGTTGAAAGTAATGTATTCAGTATAAGCCCGTAGATACATACGATTAAATTATGTGCTATACATGCTCAAAAACGGTATTCTCTATATTTCGAAATTTTGATAACTGGAAATGAAATTTAGCTCCCCAGGTGATTCGAGATATCGAGGTTGCACTGTACAGTATCTGTGTCGGTGCGACGTAAAGCAGATTGTAGAAAAACATACATCACAATGAAAACTCCCTAACCCGGTCTTCACATGAGGAACGACGTATGGTGGCACCCCCGTCATGTTTCTGGGGTAACGCAAAGAGCGATTCACTTTCATAAAATCTTACTCGCAATGTGTACGCTACTCGACCTAGAGTTCTGTGCACAGCGCAGAATTTCGTAGCGAAGCACAGGTACATCAGCTAGTACAACTGATAAAAATCATTATACGGGGTGGTCGGAAACAACGTGAACTTTAGAGAGTTGGTCAGGTGTGTGTTAGGTCATCAGCCCAGAGGCTGATTGGATCCTAAAATAGCACCACCAAAGGTTATGCGGTTATAAGGAAACCCCCAAAACCAATGGCAGCACCAAAATGAGGCGTACTAGGCAAGATGAGGAGTGAGGTAGTTTGCCATTGCTTTCCTCAATGAGAAAGTACTATTGCAGCACGACTGGCCCTGTGAGCAGCACCTTTTATAACACTCAGATGCACTAGTCGTGCTCCGAATGTCATTACTCAGCACTACCCATACCCCAGCAGCTTCCATATTGTCACAGCCATGGATGTTGACTGGACTTCGGCGGAAGCTACACTTTACTCTGGCTTGTGCCGAGAGATGGATGCAAAAGTACTGCATCCATCAAGAAATGACAGCAGGCAACAGTTGGTCATACTGATAAATAATTCGGGAAAGATAATTAGATATTTCACGCCCTTGTCATTTTATCAACTGCTGAAGTTAGCGGACGAATTCAAATGGGCTTTGAGAGGCGATGTTGCTAAATCTGTGCATGGCTCAAGACCGCCTTGAGAGTCATGCCGAGAAATCAGCATAAAACAAAAACACACCGTGGGTTTCAGCCAGTGTCACGGTTCCACTCTTACTATGGCACGATCCTGACAGCTCAGAGGTCCGTGTTCTAATCCCCTCCCTGGCGAAAGTTTTTCGTTCAAATTATGCTCTTAAGCCTGTCCTAAGTAGCCATACCGCCTCGCAATGCGCATTTGAATTTCACCGCGAAGCGCTCTGATCGAATAACTCAAGCAGCTCATAAAATTACAACGGCGCTAGATACCGAATTGAGGGAAGTTTCACAAAACTTAACATCTACAAAATTATCAATGTTGAGATATTGGTGTATCTTTATATTTTAACATAAGCTGAATTCATTTGCGTAATCGAAATTTAGCTAATCGTAACATCTGGTGACGTAAAGGGTGGATGAAGTTACGGAGTTTTCACAAAACTTAACATCTACTGGCAACGCTTGCTTGTTGTTTAAAGGGGCCTAACATCTAAGGTCATCGGCCCACGGTTCTTACGAAAAAGGAACATCTTTATATTTAAAACGCAAGGCGTTTTTCATGTAAATCACCAGCAATCCCCCACTGGACCATTTTTATGAAATGTGATGTGATGTGATGTAGATATTTGATTTCAAATTAAATCTCAGGGAATTTTGAAGAAGAAGCCTCCATTCAAAATAACTGACATCCGTGTGTTGCAATATAAAAGGGACAGGTATCCGTGAAAACAACGTACGCTTGAAGTTCTTAAGCCGGGAATAAGTAATGGAAAGACCATTAATACAGCTGTGAAACTTCCATTCATAAATCACGTTAGTGAAAAAGAAAGAGTGCTGACAAAAATAAGTTTCTCAAGTACTTCGATGTGTCTTCACAAGAAGCGTTAATGTTTTATGAAGACGTGTGCCGGGATTGTCAAGAATGGTGAGGGTAAGGCAGCGTCTGTGTATTTTGTTGCAGAAACTTCATATTAGTTCATTATATTGTGTTTATTAGTGAAGTGTCCTGTTATTTTTGGGACATGGTTATTGAAAATATGTTTGAACAATTAATCAATAATTCATGTGAACAAAGGCATATAAATGCCTAGGAGTTATTATTCTTCCTTTTACTGCGCAATATGCTTTAAACAGGTTTTTTCCTTGAAAAACTTGATCAAGAAGTTTCGAAAATGATAATAGAAGTACATATGCGTTGACTTTTGTAAAAATGTGTTATTTTCGGGGTTAATTTAGAGACAGTATATAGATATAAAATTATGTAAAATATCCAGATATCCACTATCTATTTCATGTATATCCTTTTCTTCAAACTGATATTAACTGCAAAAATACTGTGTTTCATTTGTGAGTTAATTAAAATACATGTATATTTTTGTAGATGTCAAGTTTTTTGAAACCGCCCCTCAATTATTTACGGGGGTTACGGGCTGATGCTCAAACAATTTCTTATGAAGCGAGATTAGCACTAATTTTGTTGAGAAATTTTTAGTAGATAATTATTGTCTTATAAGATTTATAAGTCTCCAAGGGTACGTGTGATTTATGTTTTTAACTCTCCCCCTCATATTGGCATGATTTTCATCATGTTTAGCTGAAACTAATCGAACTCGATCAGTATGATCAGACCTCTTACACTCATATACCGTGTTCAAGTTGTTGCCGACCACTCTACATACCAACAATAAGGCATGCCGTACATTAGAATCGATGGGAAGTATTAGAGTTCATTATTAATGAAAAATTCATCATCAGAAAAAAACACAGATGGTGGGGTTCAAATAAGTGGCAAGATAATCTCCAACCTCCTCTAAGCTGTTGACTAGTTCGGAAAAGAGCTGACAGAACTTCTACAATGCACTGAGAGCTTCAGTGAAGAAGCAGGCCTTAATTAAACCAAACCAAGTGTTACTTGACGGTAGAGGTGTATTACTTCGTCCCTTCTAGTTTATACAGGATATATATCTCAAGGAAGAAATAGGCTACTTTTGCCTTGAAGTTCGCATTTCCAGTAAGGGAAATTTGAAGGAGAAATTATAAGAATAGATATGATTAAGAATGTACTGTCTAGTCAACAAAAAATAAGGAAAGCTCATCATATTACCAAGGAAACAAAAAAGGCGACTGGTTCAAGCTTTGGTATTGCCTATCGCGACATATGACTCCGAATACTGGACTATAAATGATGCATGCCGTAGGAGAATCGAAGCCTTCGAGATGACGTGCTATTGAAGATATCATGAGTAGTAAGAAGAACGACTAACTCCATTCTGATGGAGTTACGGATTGTTCCTAATGCACGCCGACTCCCAAACATCCAAAGGCAAATATTGATATTTGCATACACTTCATCCCGCGAGACGGCATTGAGAAGCATATCAACCATGGCAAAGTTGATGGAAAACGGCTGAAGGGACGTGCCGCGAACGGAATTTGACAAATCTGCCAGCTGAAAAATTAATACCCCCAACAAAAGTCCGCGGTACATGGCGCGGACTGTTCTTCACGGAATTGCATGAATGGTCACGACATTCGAAATAGAACCACGACCAAGAAGAAGAAGAAGAAGAAGAAGAAGAAGAAGTCTGAAGCAGGATGTGAATGATTATAGCAGTTATTATTTTAGTTCCGTGACTTTCCGTAATTGTCTTTCTTATAATAGTAGCACCTCTGAATTTTTTAATAATGTCGATTCTGATTTTTTTTGCTAGGGGCTTTACGTCGCTCCGACACAGATAGGTCTTATGGCGACGATGGGATAGGAAAGGCCTAGGAGTTGGAAGGAAGCGGCCGTGGCCTTAATTAAGGTACAGCCCCAGCATTTGCCTGGTGTGAAAATGAGAAACCACGGAAAACCATTTTCAGGGCTGCCGATAATGGGATTCGAACCTACTATCTCCCGGATGCAAGCTCACAGCCGCACGCCTCTACGCGCTCGGCCAACTCGCCCGATGATTCTGATTTTTGAGACATACATTTTATATTGAACCCGAGTGACTTAGGCCCATAGTCAGTCATGATTTGATCGGTAAAATAATATGGTACATTTATTGAAATACAGAAGGGACGTTGAAAATATTTCGTTTAGGTAATGTCGAAATCAGAGCGAAGGAAGGACGACAGACTGGAGCCTGACGGATTAGCTCAACACGACAACTTTTAGCTACTTCACAGCAGGGAATATCATTAGTTGGCGTACAAGGAAATACAGAGTCCACAAATAAGTCTTGGTCAGAAAGAGGAAGGGGGAGAGTCATACAAAGGAAACTCACAACATGAGTAATACCTTGGGATATTTTTGGCAGGACGGAAATTCCATGACCTCATGGAAAATTACAGCGGCTACGTGTACGTTCGCTAGCCTAAGTTCGAGCAGGTGGAGATTTAAATCACGTGACCGCTTGCCGGCCAATAGTAAAAATTTGATGGGAGACTCAGTGATACCATCTTAAGGAATGATGGATGAGATATTTTCGTAACTACAAAAGTAATCAGTAATAAATTATTATGAGTACACGGATGAATGTAATGAATTTATTAGAGGTCATGCATGGAAAAATAATCAATACTTATTGGCAAATTAAATAAATTGAAGGCTGGATTTCTTGGAAACCGGGCAGCTTGAATCGCATTGGCTGGAAGAAGACCACGTTGTCAGAGACGCTTACGAAGGCGCGAAATGTGAGGAGCGAAATCCATCCGTATCTCCTAAATCTGTGATCACCAGGAGTTCATATTTAATCCAGCAGATATGCTAGCGGAGTGGATTAATTTGAGGTAAATTTTAACTTCCAATTCGGAGTGCAAGTACCGATATTAAAAATCCACCCCCTCCCTCAGGGGTATGACGTCAACGAATCCGCGGGAAAAAGGCTTCATCCATATATACGGGGCATGGGATCCTCGCCGGCACACTTGTCTTGAATCGTTGGAGCTGAATTGTCGGTCGCCGTACACTTGAATTGAATATCGGGAGCTGAACTGTTGGTCGCCGCTAACTTAGAATTCTACGGACGTACAGTCATTTAAGGGCGCGAGCATCCGCCAGTGTTTGTAAAATGTGATCGCGCTCAAGCAACATGTTAAATCTGGAAATAGTTAACGTAGGATAGTGTTTGTTATTTATGAATATCAGTGATGTAAAGTAATTACCCTGCAAGGGAGTAGTATAAATTATATCACCATAAGTACGTGCATAACAGACTGTGTGACGAACAGTACTTTCAGGGAATAGTAGCCTGTACTTTGCTATATCGAACCGATATTATGAACACGTCAAGAATGCCGTATAAATCGGGCGTATCGCGACGGGCGTAATAGTTGACACCTCGTCGTACGTGTCCAGGTCCATTGTGCGGTAGTTGGACGAAGATTAAATAGTGTAAATATATTAAATTCTTGGGTCTAGGATAGAAATTTGTTGTATCCAAGTTAAAGTATACAGTGTTAACGTTGTAAATGGTGAAGGTTTGTGGTAATCAAGATATGAGTGTAAAATGATAATGTGCCAGGAAATCTTTTGTGAAACTACGCCATCAAGAATGGAGGAGTAAAACGCAGAGAGGGGCCGGATGGAGCCTCTCGTCTGCAAAGCTGTAATGGAATACCGATAACTAAGATGAGTACTAAACTGTAAATAATATTTGGGAAATGTTATCGTGATGGGAAAAATGGGAATAACTTGATTATACTTGGTTACCTTCTGTAACAAGATGGGTCGCTTAACGACCCCATCCTAAATTTGTAGCACGGACAGTAGTAAATCATAATAATGTAAATAATCGGGTCTTTTATGTATTCAGTTGGTTGGAGATGTAAATTTGTATATATAGTGTAGTACGTTAAGTCATGCATGCATTCATATTTTCTTTGTAGTCAAGAATTTTCTTTACATTTGATTTTGGTTATGCTAGTTAAATAAGACCCGATATGTGCTTTTATGTTTTGTCAATTTTAACGAGCCATGTAATGACATGGAAGGAAAATCCAGCTTCGCCATACCAGTGGTGTTTTGTTGTAATTAATATGGTCATATTTTCAAAGTGAAGTTGTTAAATTTGTGAGATGCGATTAATATAATAATATTCCAAGAAAATCATATCTGGAGTGTTTAGTGCCAGAATAAATCGACTTTGTGAAAAAGGGGTTATGCGTTAAACATATTACGAGTGGACTACCGTATTACAGGCGAAAATTATAATTTTGTTTTAATTAATAATAATAATAATAAATAATAATAATATAACTATTTTTTTAAAGAATATATTTTTTTAAATATGATTTGGAGATAATAATAAATTCATGTGATCAAGTGTTGAGTTTATTGGGAATCATTTAATGACGGGAGGTCGTTTTAATTCGGAATTAAAGTGCGTGATAATTTAATTTGGTCAATTAATAATATTGAAATGTAGATCGGTGCTAATAATCCGTACATGTTATGAACGTGTGGTTTAAATTACGGTCCAATATTTTTTTACGTATAAATGTCGTGTCTTAAAGTTGCGATTCATTAGCCGGAACATGTAGGGCTAATATTACGAGACCATGATTGTCAAAATTTGGTAAATATAATTTCAAGATGTTACGATTATTTGTGGAGAATGAACTAAAGCGTAGATCAAAATGAGATAGAAAATGTGAAAGAATCTGCAGTCAGATATTAAAAGGTCGTACGATGTCAGAAATGAATAAATAAGTCAGTTGATAATTCTGTGAGAAATAAATGAATCAAGGAATATTGAGATATAGAGGAAAATAAATTCCGTACGAGAGACACTTAGGATATTGATATGAGTGTAAAATGTACGGGCAGTGTCACAGAGAAATACTGAGTTACGCAGCGGGTAGAATTCGAACCCGTGACAGCATGTACGAAATAAATAGACTGCACAGCTATTCGTTGAGATACAACGGATCTAAGGATAATGAGAGTTCAGATTCCACATAAATGATCGTATATTGTATTCATTGTAATGACGAGCGAGGACAATCATGATGTCGTGATAATAATAATAATAAATATTGCAGATAAAGGATTGGACCGCCTTAATTAAATGAGCGTTGATAAAGATGTTAAACGGGAATCTAAATGATAATATGCAACCGATAATAATAATAATAATGTAAGGACGATGTTAAATCATCGCGATCAGATTAATAATAATTGTCATAATAATAACAGTAATGATGTCGTTGGTTGATCAGTGAAATGTTTGTAATTGCGACCGATATCCTAATCTATATGTTTTGGCGGAAATGACCGGTCCATTAATAATAATAACCTCTTAAGTGACATGAATAATAATAATAATAATATCTTGAGTCACCTATTCATTAATAATAATAATAATAATAATAATAATAACCACGAGAGGGATATAATAATAATAACAGTAATAACCATTTGCGTTTGCATCCCGCATAATAATGATGATATTAATCAAACGTGACAGTGCCAGGAACCGTTGAATAATAATAATAATAATAATAATAATAATAATAATAATAATAATAATAATAATTTCGAGGATGATAATTTCATGAATATTCCGTCGATGGTGGATTAAATTGTTTGGTGACGATATCCCTCTATTCGTATGTTGAATAATGTAAACAAATATTAGAGTCATTTGGTACCTCGTTATCGTACGGTTTCCATATGGGACGATGTTACAGTCATACTTGGCGTGTTTGTTTTCGCTCGCGATGCGAGGGGGGTCACTGGCACGGTATTTCCCACCGCTTCTCGTTATCTCATCTGTGGCAGTAGTCTACTGAGGCTAACTGGTGATAATTCAGATCACATGTAAATAATATATAATGCTAATTCAGTGGTATGGCATCAGCTGGATATCGTAAGATAGGAACTGTCCGTGGAATCCAGTTTTCGCAATTCACGAGAAACATTACCCAGTCCGAGTACCGGTCTCGGAAAAATGTATATAGCCGAAGTACGTCATCTTAGTTAAATCGGGAAGCCGACCGTAACATGGGTTATGCTCGGGCTCCCGATAGAAGGAAGCTATATCCTTGAGTAACGGTTCGATTCAAATGGAATCGATCCGTAAATTATACCTCCAAAATGTCATTTTATTTCAGAAGCAACACAGCAAGATATTGATACCACTTGCGGTATGGCAAGTGATTTATGTATGTAACATGTGTGGAAATTCAAATATTGTTGCCAAGTGTATCAAAGTTTCATACGTCAGATGGCGTAATAAACCGCTCCTTCTGGCAAATTATTTCAAAGAAAACCACTCTCATAATCTTTTTATTGTAGTTAGATGATGCCCTTTTTAAAGTAACAGTCACTTCCTAGTCCTATCATGGAGTCCTTAAATTCAAGTTACAATCGAGCCTTCCCCCTTTTAATTTTAAGTTGCTCCGTTCATCCCCGTGTTCTATTATGCCGTTATATTTATATTTGATGATTTAAATAATGAACCGACACCCCTGAGATAAATGCTAGTCTGGGACTCGGGAGGTGGACGGGTGCAAAATGGCGCCCAACGTGGGGCTTTAAGAACGGCAAAGTGTTGCTTTAAGAACGGCAGAGAGGGCCTAACAAAATAAGGGAAGAACTACGAGTCATGTTGGTTGACGTCAGTAAAATGATGACCAATTGTAGGACATGTTACAGTTGGGCCAGAAGCAATATAGCTTGCCCAACGTGTTGCTTTAAGAACGGCAGAGAGGCCAATTTTATTGCTAATCAATTGTAATATTTTTATATTTCTTTTCAAAGTTTATATTTTTAAAATTTTTGATTTTTATTAATTGATGACCGCATCACGGTCAGGTGTGTGTTCACTTGTAAAGTAATATCATGCTAGAGTAAGGTTAGTTTCGAACGGAGCTAGATTTGGCTAGTATATTAATATAATCCATTGCTAATCTCTTCAAGTTTGGCAATGATTCAAAATTCAATAAGCTCGAAGATTTGATGTTTCTCTTTTTCCCATATGGAATTTAATATTATTTTGATAATTCAGGACTCCATTTAAATGTCATTGGACATGAGATGAATATTATAAACAGTTGTTTAGGAAGGCTTGAAATGGTAAAAATATTACTGAGCACCAGTTCAAGTTATTATTTAAAAAGAGGTTGAGATGGTATAAATTAAAATTAACGTATTTCAGGGCAGGAGATTTCCAACTTTATCGTTGTTTGTAATGTTGTTGTTGTTGTTGTTATATTGGAGCGGTTTATTGTGAAATCTTAGGCGCAGGCCAGCATTCAAGTTGAATGACCTGCGAATGTAAACAAGTTTTATAGTCAAAATTTTTTTTTTGTTAAATGAAAGTTAGTGTAGGGGTATAATGTCATAGGATAGGGCCTAGACCCAATAGCGTATTCCTTCGTGTGCAGCAAGGTGAGAGGCCGATCGGCCCCTTTGCTTTCTCAAGAAAAGTTATAATGTCTGACGACGGTGGGGAGCGATCCCAGGACATAGTGGTAGAAGGACAGGGAGAGATGAAAGCTCTCACGTTAGAGGATTTAATGCGGAACTTAACTCTGAACATGGAACGTAGGTTCGATCAAATGCAGGCTGATAATGTTTCAACTAAACATGAACTTGCAGAACAAATGAAGGTTAATAGTGTTTCATTAGAAAACAAAATAGACCAAGTACAGGCTGCGTGCGAAGTTAATAAAACAGAACTCAAGGCACAAATAGATGCAGTTCAGGCCGCGAGCGTAGCGATGGGACAGGAACTTAGGGACAAATTAACTCAAGTCCAGGAAGCATGTCACTTCGCGAAAGATGAATTAAAAGTGCACATGGATGCGTACATTACCATCGTTAATGAAAAGGTTGACCGCGTTAGAGATGAGGCTCAAATGGAACGCGCAGAAATTAAGGAAAAATTGAACGCTAGTGTCAAGGAACTCGCCGCTCTGCGATTAACTGATAAACAAGACATAGAATCACACATAGAGGAAATTCGGGATGAATGTCGGAAGGAGAATGACATCGTCCGGGGACAAGTAGAAGAAAAATGCGCGCAGATAGCTGGCACCTTGGACAAGCATGACAAGGGCATGAACGAGTTACGTGGGGAAGCCGCACGTACACTTGTCATCGTAGCAGGACTGAAAAACAAAATCGAAGAACTAACTATAAATTTAGAAGACCGTAGCCAGAGAATAACTAAGTGCGAAGACGCAAACTTAGCGTTATTCCAGCGGACGGAAGATCTAATCGAACAGGGCCAATCATTCGCCGACACGGAAGTTCGCCTATTAGAACAATGCAAGGCGTATAATGGGCAAAATTCCGGCACAAAAGAAATAGCCAGTTGTAATCCCGACGGAATGGATGACATGCGAAAGGACTTGGAGATGTTGAAGGCTAGGTTGGAACCATCAGCGTCTAGCCAAGATTTTAACCTCCAATATCGCGAATACGAACCCCATGATAACCAGGGGATTCATAAGAAAGGAGGCCTATCCCATGCTGATACACACGGTTTCAAGTTTGAAAACAGAGATGGGTCGTCTACGTCATCAAATTTTATCCCGACATCGGTGGTACACGTCATTAAGATGTCTGATGACAAGCCCCCAAAGTTCGATGCCCGTGGGCATATCACCCCGAAAGGTTTCATCCGGGAAATCGCCGGTTATATAAATGAGAATAAGATACCAGTAGAGCGACAACTGCGAACGGTCGAGAAATTCTTGGACGGAGCACCAGCTGTGTGGTTCAGAGCTTTCTTGTATACTTTTGAAGATTTTGAAGGATTTCGGCGGGCTTTTCTCCAAAAGTTCTGGAGTATTCAGGAACAGCAGGAGTTAAGGCTGGAAGTATATTCCAGACGATATTCAACATCTTCACCCACGAAATTCTCTGATTACTTTGTGGCACAATTTCACAAGCTACGGGAGCTTGATAATCCAATGAGCGAAACAGAATTGATTAGCGCCATTGGAAAGCAATTGCCATTCGAGGTCCAACGAATGATGATAGCGTCAAATGTCCAGACAGCTGTCGAAGCAGAGGCTTTATTACGTCAATTAGACCTCACAACGCATCATTCGAACCCGAGACAAATTAGGAGCAGGGACCAACAGGTGAATAATATCGAACGGACAATCGAACCTAAGACCACGAGTACGAAGAACCAGGGAACTAGTACTGATCCGGAACCTCGTCGAGCATATAATACGGAGTGGAAGCCGCGACAATGGACGAGACCAAGGAATTTTGCGGAAGGCAACCGGCAAACCAACCAAGGGAACTTTCGAGCCGACAGGGGATACCGTGGATTACAGAGAAGTAATTATAGTCCGTATCCAGCTAGGAATCAAGGGAACCCGAGATATTACCAGGGAGGATCTCGTCAGGAGAAGGATGACAGATACCAAGAGTCTAGGCGGTATATAGAAGAGCTGAACAAGAGAAAATGGAAGGAGGCGATCCATGATCGAGGCCGTGATGAGGAAGCGACAGGAGCGGAGAGCTTGCAGTTCCAAAGAGCAAGGAAAGGGGGCAGCGACCTGAACCCGAATGCACCGACGTTCGAATCTGAAGAACGGCTCGGGGCGAAAAAAAAGAACGCCGATTTTTAACTGAAGAATGGATCATCGCAGAGGTCGATACATGGGTTGTGACCTCTGACGAATTAATTGACGATCCCGAAATCCAAATTTCAAAGGAAATTAAGAGACTACCCGTGATATACACTAGGATAAACCACGTGAGGGTTCGATCACTCATTGATACAGGCGCCAGCGTATCAGTAGTATCCCAAGTTCTGGTAAATGAACTACAATCCAAAGTAAACATCCCGATTATCCCAGTTTCAAATTTGAAGATTCGTGGAATTATCCCGGATAAATCCGTCATATGTAAGAACCAGGCATTATTGGACATCGAAATTGGAAATTCAAAATTTGCTCATACATTTATTATCATGAATAAAATCAACTATAACTTGATCCTAGGGGCTGATTTTATGACCGAGTACCAGGCTGTGATTGATATGGGAGATAACTCTGTCAGGTTTAAGCACAGGGAAGGTATTGAGGATACAACCATGAACCCTCAGTCGGAGATAGGAGAACATGAAGAAATTTGGAATACCGAAGTCGTGAATCCGCTTAGGACGGACGAAAGTGTCATGAGTGAGACGGATGATCATGTGACCTCTGATGATTATAAGCTATTTGCGGCAGAATTGCAGGAAGGCGAAGTCAACTGTGGGAAAGTTATAGCAGATAAAGTTAATGCAGCTGTAATAGGTCCCGAGGGGAAGGAAAATTTATTCAAAATTTTAACAAAGCATAGCGACACGTTTGGCTCAAAACCTGGAAAAATTTAAAATTTTGAATACGAATTAAACGTGAATGATTGGTCCCCGTATAAGAAAAAATTATATCCAATTGCCGAGAAATTCTACCCCCAAGTCCGCGAAGCTATTAGAGAAATGGAAGCAAGTGGATTGATATCGAAGTCACCGACGCCATTCTTAAGTCCTTTAGTGATAGTAAGGAAACCGGACGGATCAGTGCGCATTTGCCTTGATGCACGTGCTATCAACGAGAGATTAGTCCCAGAGTATGAGCAGGCCCCGCCTATTAAAGAGATCCTGAAGAGATTTAAAGATATGGAATATTTTACCACTTTTGACCTGACGTCATCATTTCATCATATACTGTTGGAAGCTAAATCTAAGTTGTTGACGGGATTCTTATTCGATCAACAGACTTATGTCTTTAATCGTCTCCCGTTTGGTATCAAGAATGCGGGTTCGGTTCTCATTCGAGCTCTTGACCGCAATCTAAGTCCAAAGGTCAAAGAGGCGACTATCATGTATGTGGATGATATCTTGGTAGCTACAAGAACACTTTCGGAACACTTGGAAAATATTAATGAAGTCCTCACCGATTTAGGAAGGCATAACTTCAAGGTCAACCTATCGAAATCACATTTTTGTCAGGAGGAGGTGTTATTTTTGGGTCACCTTGTAGATGGAGATGGTGTACGACCAAACCCAGTCAAAATTGAGGCCATTAGGATGTTTCCTAAGCCTACTAAAGTAAAACATGTTCGGCAGTTCCTTGGAATGTGTCAGTTCTTCGCTGATCATTGCCCTGATTACACAACCGTAGTAGCACCATTGCAGGACCTGCTTAAGAAAAATAATCGATGGAAGTGGGACCATACTTGTGATGAGGCGTTCGCTCAGACCAAGCAACGATTACTGCATAATGTTAAGCTCGGATACCCGGATTTTAGCCTCAAATTCATAATTCAAACAGATGCCTCAACCATAGGTATAGGAGCCGTATTACTGCAGGAAAACCCCGATGATCCAAGCATAAAAACCTATATTGCCTTCATGAGCCGGAAATTGCGGAAACATGAGATAAAGTACACTATCACGGAATTGGAAATGCTGTCTATCGTGAGCGCTTTGCAATATTGGAAGAAGATCGTGTATGGTTTTCAGATTGTTATTCGTACCGATCACAAAGCGCTGACGTTCATTATGAAAACCAATATGGCAAGCGAGAGGGTTAGCCGTTGGGCATTATTTATCCAGCAATTTGATCTAACAGTCGAACATTGCCCCGGGAAACTCAATATTTTGGCAGACACATTGAGTCGACATCCAAACCCGGAGGAAGTCGTAATCCACCAAATTGAGTTGATAGAAGAGGATCAGGAGGTCTTAAGGAATCTGAAGGATATCGGAGCGATACAGAAGAGAGATGGGTTCACTAACTTGATGATAGAGTTCTTTAACAAAACATTGCAGCCAGACAATCCACAGTATGACAGAGCTAGTAAATTATCAGCGAGCTACCATTATTTGAATGGGGTTCTTCATAAGTTTTTGGATGAGGAACACACGAAACTTCGCATAGTCATACCATCTGAAATGCAAGTACCGGTAGTCAACCATGTACACCGGGTCATTGGACACGGAGGTATAGGGAAGGTTTTGGCAACTATCCAAGAGACATTCGTGTGGGCCAAGATGAACCAAACAGTCCGAAATGTACTACGATCATGTGACGTCTGCCAAAGGATTAAACCTAATCCGTACTTACTTAAGCAGTCTCCGCGCCCACTGTTACCTACTGAACCCCGCGAGATATTCGCAATGGACCTGTACGGACCACTCCCCAAGGCCCGTAGGGGAAATCAATTCATCCTTGTTAGTTTAGATGTATTCTCTAAATTGGTAGCCTTGTATCCGCTACAAAAGGCAAATTCTAAAACTGTACTACGAGGAATTACTTCACATATCATTCCACAGATGGGGAAGCCTAAGAAGATCCTTACTGATCATGGTAGTCAGTTCACATCTGCTGCGTTTGCAAATCAATTACGACAACTAGACATTCAGCATGTACTTAGTTCGATTCGCCATCCCGAATCGAATCCATCAGAGAGGATTATGCGAGAGATTGCAAAATTTTGCAGGATCTATTGTTCCGAGGCACATTGGCGGTGGATTGACGTGGTGCCCATTATAACTAAATGTATTAACACCACGATCCACGAAGCAACAGGCCAGATACCGGAAGTAGTTCACTTTAACAGATATCCGGCCAGGCCATGGCATAATGCAGTAGCATGTCCTGCAGATCCACGAGTATCCAGCGAAATTTGTATCAGAAAGACACGGGAACATTTGGAGGCACAAGCAGAACGACGATTGAGAAGGCTGAGGAATAAGCGATTCCACCGTCCGTTAAGGGTTGGCGAGCTCGTTCTAGTAAAGAAGCCAAGTGTATCTAACCCAGAGCAGAAGGTGTACCACAAGTTTTGTAAATTGTTCGTGGGACCTTTCAAGATTATACAAACTTATGACAACAATGCTTATAAAGTTCAGAGCTTGGATGGAAGTTCAGAGAACATCTATAACGCTGCAAATTTGAAGCTTTACCACACGCCAGCAGACCAAAGGGAAGCAGAGGATGAACGAGAGGAAGCAGATGACGAGCCGGAAGAAGATGATGTCGAAGAAGAGGATGAAGAAGATGACGGAAGGGAAGAAGAAGTCCAAGTAATCCATACACCAATTGAAGCAAGGCCATGTCCAGAGTGTGGAGAGATAGACAGCGACGTGCAGGAATTTGTCAATACGATCCATCAAATCGAAAGACAGAACGAGGAGTTAAGGTTCAGGAACCAGATGTTGAGAGACGAAATCAATAGCCGTCGCAGAACAGAGGATCCGATGTCAAATCATGATAGTGATGATATGGACACATCATTAAAAAAAAAATCTCATGATGCTCACTAGATTTTTTTTACCTGGGCAAGAGGAAGATGAACCCGAGTGACTTAGGCCCATAGTCAGTCATGATTTGATCGGTAAAATAATATGGTACATTTATTGAAATACAGAAGGGACGTTGAAAATATTTCGTTTAGGTAATGTCGAAATCAGAGCGAAGGAAGGACGACAGACTGGAGCCTGACGGATTAGCTCAACACGACAACTTTTAGCTACTTCACAGCAGGGAATATCATTAGTTGGCGTACAAGGAAATACAGAGTCCACAAATAAGTCTTGGTCAGAAAGAGGAAGGGGGAGAGTCATACAAAGGAAACTCACAACATGAGTAATACCTTGGGATATTTTTGGCAGGACGGAAATTCCATGACCTCATGGAAAATTACAGCGGCTACGTGTACGTTCGCTAGCCTAAGTTCGAGCAGGTGGAGATTTAAATCACGTGACCGCTTGCCGGCCAATAGTAAAAATTTGATGGGAGACTCAGTGATACCATCTTAAGGAATGATGGATGAGATATTTTCGTAACTACAAAAGTAATCAGTAATAAATTATTATGAGTACACGGATGAATGTAATGAATTTATTAGAGGTCATGCATGGAAAAATAATCAATACTTATTGGCAAATTAAATAAATTGAAGGCTGGATTTCTTGGAAACCGGGCAGCTTGAATCTCATTGGCTGGAAGAAGACCACGTTGTCAGAGACGCTTACGAAGGCGCGAAATGTGAGGAGCGAAATCCATCCGTATCTCCTAAATCTGTGATCACCAGGAGTTCATATTTAATCCAGCAGATATGCTAGCGGAGTGGATTAATTTGAGGTAAATTTTAACTTCCAATTCGGAGTGCAAGTACCGATATTAAAAATCCACCCCCTCCCTCAGGGGTATGACGTCAACGAATCCGCGGGAAAAAGGCTTCATCCATATATACGGGGCATGGGATCCTCGCCGGCACACTTGTCTTGAATCGTTGGAGCTGAATTGTCGGTCGCCGTACACTTGAATTGAATATCGGGAGCTGAACTGTTGGTCGCCGCTAACTTAGAATTCTACGGACGTACAGTCATTTAAGGGCGCGAGCATCCGCCAGTGTTTGTAAAATGTGATCGCGCTCAAGCAACATGTTAAATCTGGAAATAGTTAACGTAGGATAGTGTTTGTTATTTATGAATATCAGTGATGTAAAGTAATTACCCTGCAAGGGAGTAGTATAAATTATATCACCATAAGTACGTGCATAACAGACTGTGTGACGAACAGTACTTTCAGGGAATAGTAGCCTGTACTTTGCTATATCGAACCGATATTATGAACACGTCAAGAATGCCGTATAAATCGGGCGTATCGCGACGGGCGTAATAGTTGACACCTCGTCGTACGTGTCCAGGTCCATTGTGCGGTAGTTGGACGAAGATTAAATAGTGTAAATATATTAAATTCTTGGGTCTAGGATAGAAATTTGTTGTATCCAAGTTAAAGTATACAGTGTTAACGTTGTAAATGGTGAAGGTTTGTGGTAATCAAGATATGAGTGTAAAATGATAATGTGCCAGGAAATCTTTTGTGAAACTACGCCATCAAGAATGGAGGAGTAAAACGCAGAGAGGGGCCGGATGGAGCCTCTCGTCTGCAAAGCTGTAATGGAATACCGATAACTAAGATGAGTACTAAACTGTAAATAATATTTGGGAAATGTTATCGTGATGGGAAAAATGGGAATAACTTGATTATACTTGGTTACCTTCTGTAACAAGATGGGTCGCTTAACGACCCCATCCTAAATTTGTAGCACGGACAGTAGTAAATCATAATAATGTAAATAATCGGGTCTTTTATGTATTCAGTTGGTTGGAGATGTAAATTTGTATATATAGTGTAGTACGTTAAGTCATGCATGCATTCATATTTTCTTTGTAGTCAAGAATTTTCTTTACATTTGATTTTGGTTATGCTAGTTAAATAAGACCCGATATGTGCTTTTATGTTTTGTCAATTTTAACGAGCCATGTAATGACATGGAAGGAAAATCCAGCTTCGCCATACCAGTGGTGTTTTGTTGTAATTAATATGGTCATATTTTCAAAGTGAAGTTGTTAAATTTGTGAGATGCGATTAATATAATAATATTCCAAGTAAATCATATCTGGAGTGTTTAGTGCCAGAATAAATCGACTTTGTGAAAAAGGGGTTATGCGTTAAACATATTACGAGTGGACTACCGTATTACAGGCGAAAATTATAATTTTGTTTTAATTAATAATAATAATAATAAATAATAATAATATAACTATTTTTTTAAAGAATATATTTTTTTTAAATATGATTTGGAGATAATAATAAATTCATGTGATCAAGTGTTGAGTTTATTGGGAATCATTTAATGACGGGAGGTCGTTTTAATTCGGAATTAAAGTGCGTGATAATTTAATTTGGTCAATTAATAATATTGAAATGTAGATCGGTGCTAATAATCCGTACATGTTATGAACGTGTGGTTTAAATTACGGTCCAATATTTTTTTACGTATAAATGTCGTGTCTTAAAGTTGCGATTCATTAGCCGGAACATGTAGGGCTAATATTACGAGACCATGATTGTCAAAATTTGGTAAATATAATTTCAAGATGTTACGATTATTTGTGGAGAATGAACTAAAGCGTAGATCAAAATGAGATAGAAAATGTGAAAGAATCTGCAGTCAGATATTAAAAGGTCGTACGATGTCAGAAATGAATAAATAAGTCAGTTGATAATTCTGTGAGAAATAAATGAATCAAGGAATATTGAGATATAGAGGAAAATAAATTCCGTACGAGAGACACTTAGGATATTGATATGAGTGTAAAATGTACGGGCAGTGTCACAGAGAAATACTGAGTTACGCAGCGGGTAGAATTCGAACCCGTGACAGCATGTACGAAATAAATAGACTGCACAGCTATTCGTTGAGATACAACGGATCTAAGGATAATGAGAGTTCAGATTCCACATAAATGATCGTATATTGTATTCATTGTAATGACGAGCGAGGACAATCATGATGTCGTGATAATAATAATAATAAATATTGCAGATAAAGGATTGGACCGCCTTAATTAAATGAGCGTTGATAAAGATGTTAAACGGGAATCTAAATGATAATATGCAACCGATAATAATAATAATAATGTAAGGACGATGTTAAATCATCGCGATCAGATTAATAATAATTGTCATAATAATAACAGTAATGATGTCGTTGGTTGATCAGTGAAATGTTTGTAATTGCGACCGATATCCTAATCTATATGTTTTGGCGGAAATGACCGGTCCATTAATAATAATAACCTCTTAAGTGACATGAATAATAATAATAATAATATCTTGAGTCACCTATTCATTAATAATAATAATAATAATAATAATAATAATAATAATAATAACCACGAGAGGGATATAATAATAATAACAGTAATAACCATTTGCGTTTGCATCCCGCATAATAATGATGATATTAATCAAACGTGACAGTGCCAGGAACCGTTGAATAATAATAATAATAATAATAATAATAATAATAATAATAATAATAATAATAATAATAATAATAATAATTTCGAGGATGATAATTTCATGAATATTCCGTCGATGGTGGATTAAATTGTTTGGTGACGATATCCCTCTATTCGTATGTTGAATAATGTAAACAAATATTAGAGTCATTTGGTACCTCGTTATCGTACGGTTTCCATATGGGACGATGTTACAGTCATACTTGGCGTGTTTGTTTTCGCTCGCGATGCGAGGGGGGTCACTGGCACGGTATTTCCCACCGCTTCTCGTTATCTCATCTGTGGCAGTAGTCTACTGAGGCTAACTGGTGATAATTCAGATCACATGTAAATAATATATAATGCTAATTCAGTGGTATGGCATCAGCTGGATATCGTAAGATAGGAACTGTCCGTGGAATCCAGTTTTCGCAATTCACGAGAAACATTACCCAGTCCGAGTACCGGTCTCGGAAAAAATGTATATAGCCGGAGTACGTCATCTTAGTTAAATCGGGAAGCCGACCGTAACATGGGTTATGCTCGGGCTCCCGATAGAAGGAAGCTATATCCTTGAGTAACGGTTCGATTCAAATGGAATCGATCCGTAAATTATACCTCCAAAATGTCATTTTATTTCAGAAGCAACACAGCAAGATATTGATACCACTTGCGGTATGGCAAGTGATTTATGTATGTAACATGTGTGGAAATTCAAATATTGTTGCCAAGTGTATCAAAGTTTCATACGTCAGATGGCGTGCTCCTTCTGGCAAATTATTTCAAAGGAAACCACTCTCATAATCTTTTTATTGTAGTTAGATGATGCCCTTTTTAAAGTAACAGTCACTTCCTAGTCCTATCATGGAGTCCTTAAATTCAAGTTACAATCGAGCCTTCCCCCTTTTAATTTTAAGTTGCTCCGTTCATCCCCGTGTTCTATTATGCCGTTATATTTATATTTGATGATTTAAATAATGAACCGACACCCCTGAGATAAATGCTAGTCTGGGACTCGGGAGGTGGACGGGTGCAAAATGGCGCCCAACGTGGGGCTTTAAGAACGGCAAAGTGTTGCTTTAAGAACGGCAGAGAGGGCCTAACAAAATAAGGGAAGAACTACGAGTCATGTTGGTTGACGTCAGTAAAATGATGACCAATTGTAGGACATGTTACAGTTGGGCCAGAAGCAATATAGCTTGCCCAACGTGTTGCTTTAAGAACGGCAGAGAGGCCAATTTTATTGCTAATCAATTGTAATATTTTTATATTTCTTTTCAAAGTTTATATTTTTAAAATTTTTGATTTTTATTAATTGATGACCGCATCACGGTCAGGTGTGTGTTCACTTGTAAAGTAATATCATGCTAGAGTAAGGTTAGTTTCGAACGGAGCTAGATTTGGCTAGTATATTAATATAATCCATTGCTAATCTCTTCAAGTTTGGCAATGATTCAAAATTCAATAAGCTCGAAGATTTGATGTTTCTCTTTTTCCCATATGGAATTTAATATTATTTTGATAATTCAGGACTCCATTTAAATGTCATTGGACATGAGATGAATATTATAAACAGTTGTTTAGGAAGGCTTGAAATGGTAAAAATATTACTGAGCACCAGTTCAAGTTATTATTTAAAAAGAGGTTGAGATGGTATAAATTAAAATTAACGTATTTCAGGGCAGGAGATTTCCAACTTTATCGTTGTTTGTAATGTTGTTGTTGTTGTTGTTATATTGGAGCGGTTTATTGTGAAATCTTAGGCGCAGGCCAGCATTCAAGTTGAATGACCTGCGAATGTAAACAAGTTTTATAGTCAAAATTTTTTTTTGTTAAATGAAAGTTAGTGTAGGGGTATAATGTCATAGGATAGGGCCTAGACCCAATAGCGTATTCCTTCGTGTGCAGCAAGGTGAGAGGCCGATCGGCCCCTTTGCTTTCTCAAGAAAAGTTATAATGTCTGACGACGGTGGGGAGCGATCCCAGGACATAGTGGTAGAAGGACAGGGAGAGATGAAAGCTCTCACGTTAGAGGATTTAATGCGGAACTTAACTCTGAACATGGAACGTAGGTTCGATCAAATGCAGGCTGATAATGTTTCAACTAAACATGAACTTGCAGAACAAATGAAGGTTAATAGTGTTTCATTAGAAAACAAAATAGACCAAGTACAGGCTGCGTGCGAAGTTAATAAAACAGAACTCAAGGCACAAATAGATGCAGTTCAGGCCGCGAGCGTAGCGATGGGACAGGAACTTAGGGACAAATTAACTCAAGTCCAGGAAGCATGTCACTTCGCGAAAGATGAATTAAAAGTGCACATGGATGCGTACATTACCATCGTTAATGAAAAGGTTGACCGCGTTAGAGATGAGGCTCAAATGGAACGCGCAGAAATTAAGGAAAAATTGAACGCTAGTGTCAAGGAACTCGCCGCTCTGCGATTAACTGATAAACAAGACATAGAATCACACATAGAGGAAATTCGGGATGAATGTCGGAAGGAGAATGACATCGTCCGGGGACAAGTAGAAGAAAAATGCGCGCAGATAGCTGGCACCTTGGACAAGCATGACAAGGGCATGAACGAGTTACGTGGGGAAGCCGCACGTACACTTGTCATCGTAGCAGGACTGAAAAACAAAATCGAAGAACTAACTATAAATTTAGAAGACCGTAGCCAGAGAATAACTAAGTGCGAAGACGCAAACTTAGCGTTATTCCAGCGGACGGAAGATCTAATCGAACAGGGCCAATCATTCGCCGACACGGAAGTTCGCCTATTAGAACAATGCAAGGCGTATAATGGGCAAAATTCCGGCACAAAAGAAATAGCCAGTTGTAATCCCGACGGAATGGATGACATGCGAAAGGACTTGGAGATGTTGAAGGCTAGGTTGGAACCATCAGCGTCTAGCCAAGATTTTAACCTCCAATATCGCGAATACGAACCCCATGATAACCAGGGGATTCATAAGAAAGGAGGCCTATCCCATGCTGATACACACGGTTTCAAGTTTGAAAACAGAGATGGGTCGTCTACGTCATCAAATTTTATCCCGACATCGGTGGTACACGTCATTAAGATGTCTGATGACAAGCCCCCAAAGTTCGATGCCCGTGGGCATATCACCCCGAAAGGTTTCATCCGGGAAATCGCCGGTTATATAAATGAGAATAAGATACCAGTAGAGCGACAACTGCGAACGGTCGAGAAATTCTTGGACGGAGCACCAGCTGTGTGGTTCAGAGCTTTCTTGTATACTTTTGAAGATTTTGAAGGATTTCGGCGGGCTTTTCTCCAAAAGTTCTGGAGTATTCAGGAACAGCAGGAGTTAAGGCTGGAAGTATATTCCAGACGATATTCAACATCTTCACCCACGAAATTCTCTGATTACTTTGTGGCACAATTTCACAAGCTACGGGAGCTTGATAATCCAATGAGCGAAACAGAATTGATTAGCGCCATTGGAAAGCAATTGCCATTCGAGGTCCAACGAATGATGATAGCGTCAAATGTCCAGACAGCTGTCGAAGCAGAGGCTTTATTACGTCAATTAGACCTCACAACGCATCATTCGAACCCGAGACAAATTAGGAGCAGGGACCAACAGGTGAATAATATCGAACGGACAATCGAACCTAAGACCACGAGTACGAAGAACCAGGGAACTAGTACTGATCCGGAACCTCGTCGAGCATATAATACGGAGTGGAAGCCGCGACAATGGACGAGACCAAGGAATTTTGCGGAAGGCAACCGGCAAACCAACCAAGGGAACTTTCGAGCCGACAGGGGATACCGTGGATTACAGAGAAGTAATTATAGTCCGTATCCAGCTAGGAATCAAGGGAACCCGAGATATTACCAGGGAGGATCTCGTCAGGAGAAGGATGACAGATACCAAGAGTCTAGGCGGTATATAGAAGAGCTGAACAAGAGAAAATGGAAGGAGGCGATCCATGATCGAGGCCGTGATGAGGAAGCGACAGGAGCGGAGAGCTTGCAGTTCCAAAGAGCAAGGAAAGGGGGCAGCGACCTGAACCCGAATGCACCGACGTTCGAATCTGAAGAACGGCTCGGGGCGAAAAAAAAAACGCCGATTTTTAACTGAAGAATGGATCATCGCAGAGGTCGATACATGGGTTGTGACCTCTGACGAATTAATTGACGATCCCGAAATCCAAATTTCAAAGGAAATTAAGAGACTACCCGTGATATACACTAGGATAAACCACGTGAGGGTTCGATCACTCATTGATACAGGCGCCAGCGTATCAGTAGTATCCCAAGTTCTGGTAAATGAACTACAATCCAAAGTAAACATCCCGATTATCCCAGTTTCAAATTTGAAGATTCGTGGAATTATCCCGGATAAATCCGTCATATGTAAGAACCAGGCATTATTGGACATCGAAATTGGAAATTCAAAATTTGCTCATACATTTATTATCATGAATAAAATCAACTATAACTTGATCCTAGGGGCTGATTTTATGACCGAGTACCAGGCTGTGATTGATATGGGAGATAACTCTGTCAGGTTTAAGCACAGGGAAGGTATTGAGGATACAACCATGAACCCTCAGTCGGAGATAGGAGAACATGAAGAAATTTGGAATACCGAAGTCGTGAATCCGCTTAGGACGGACGAAAGTGTCATGAGTGAGACGGATGATCATGTGACCTCTGATGATTATAAGCTATTTGCGGCAGAATTGCAGGAAGGCGAAGTCAACTGTGGGAAAGTTATAGCAGATAAAGTTAATGCAGCTGTAATAGGTCCCGAGGGGAAGGAAAATTTATTCAAAATTTTAACAAAGCATAGCGACACGTTTGGCTCAAAACCTGGAAAAATTTAAAATTTTGAATACGAATTAAACGTGAATGATTGGTCCCCGTATAAGAAAAAATTATATCCAATTGCCGAGAAATTCTACCCCCAAGTCCGCGAAGCTATTAGAGAAATGGAAGCAAGTGGATTGATATCGAAGTCACCGACGCCATTCTTAAGTCCTTTAGTGATAGTAAGGAAACCGGACGGATCAGTGCGCATTTGCCTTGATGCACGTGCTATCAACGAGAGATTAGTCCCAGAGTATGAGCAGGCCCCGCCTATTAAAGAGATCCTGAAGAGATTTAAAGATATGGAATATTTTACCACTTTTGACCTGACGTCATCATTTCATCATATACTGTTGGAAGCTAAATCTAAGTTGTTGACGGGATTCTTATTCGATCAACAGACTTATGTCTTTAATCGTCTCCCGTTTGGTATCAAGAATGCGGGTTCGGTTCTCATTCGAGCTCTTGACCGCAATCTAAGTCCAAAGGTCAAAGAGGCGACTATCATGTATGTGGATGATATCTTGGTAGCTACAAGAACACTTTCGGAACACTTGGAAAATATTAATGAAGTCCTCACCGATTTAGGAAGGCATAACTTCAAGGTCAACCTATCGAAATCACATTTTTGTCAGGAGGAGGTGTTATTTTTGGGTCACCTTGTAGATGGAGATGGTGTACGACCAAACCCAGTCAAAATTGAGGCCATTAGGATGTTTCCTAAGCCTACTAAAGTAAAACATGTTCGGCAGTTCCTTGGAATGTGTCAGTTCTTCGCTGATCATTGCCCTGATTACACAACCGTAGTAGCACCATTGCAGGACCTGCTTAAGAAAAATAATCGATGGAAGTGGGACCATACTTGTGATGAGGCGTTCGCTCAGACCAAGCAACGATTACTGCATAATGTTAAGCTCGGATACCCGGATTTTAGCCTCAAATTCATAATTCAAACAGATGCCTCAACCATAGGTATAGGAGCCGTATTACTGCAGGAAAACCCCGATGATCCAAGCATAAAAACCTATATTGCCTTCATGAGCCGGAAATTGCGGAAACATGAGATAAAGTACACTATCACGGAATTGGAAATGCTGTCTATCGTGAGCGCTTTGCAATATTGGAAGAAGATCGTGTATGGTTTTCAGATTGTTATTCGTACCGATCACAAAGCGCTGACGTTCATTATGAAAACCAATATGGCAAGCGAGAGGGTTAGCCGTTGGGCATTATTTATCCAGCAATTTGATCTAACAGTCGAACATTGCCCCGGGAAACTCAATATTTTGGCAGACACATTGAGTCGACATCCAAACCCGGAGGAAGTCGTAATCCACCAAATTGAGTTGATAGAAGAGGATCAGGAGGTCTTAAGGAATCTGAAGGATATCGGAGCGATACAGAAGAGAGATGGGTTCACTAACTTGATGATAGAGTTCTTTAACAAAACATTGCAGCCAGACAATCCACAGTATGACAGAGCTAGTAAATTATCAGCGAGCTACCATTATTTGAATGGGGTTCTTCATAAGTTTTTGGATGAGGAACACACGAAACTTCGCATAGTCATACCATCTGAAATGCAAGTACCGGTAGTCAACCATGTACACCGGGTCATTGGACGCGGAGGTATAGGGAAGGTTTTGGCAACTATCCAAGAGACATTCGTGTGGGCCAAGATGAACCAAACAGTCCGAAATGTACTACGATCATGTGACGTCTGCCAAAGGATTAAACCTAATCCGTACTTACTTAAGCAGTCTCCGCGCCCACTGTTACCTACTGAACCCCGCGAGATATTCGCAATGGACCTGTACGGACCACTCCCCAAGGCCCGTAGGGGAAATCAATTCATCCTTGTTAGTTTAGATGTATTCTCTAAATTGGTAGCCTTGTATCCGCTACAAAAGGCAAATTCTAAAACTGTACTACGAGGAATTACTTCACATATCATTCCACAGATGGGGAAGCCTAAGAAGATCCTTACTGATCATGGTAGTCAGTTCACATCTGCTGCGTTTGCAAATCGAAATGGTTAACGGTCTCTCTAACTAACTAACTAACGAACGAACGAACGAACTAACTAACTAACTAACTAACTAACTAACTAACTAACGAACTAACTAACTAACTAACTAACTTCGTTATACATAGTCATACATAGTTAGTTAGTTGGTTGGTTGGTTGGTTGGTTGGTTGGTTGGTTGGTTGGTTGGTTGGTTGGTTGGTTGGTTGGTTGGTTGGTTGGTTGGTTGGTTGGTTGGTTGGTTGGTTGGTTGGTTGGTTGGTTGGTTGGTTGGTTGGTTGGTTGGTTGGTTGGTTGGTTGGTTGGTTGGTTGGTTGGTTGCTTGGTTGGTTGGTTGGTTGGTTGGTTGGTTGGTTGGTTGGTTGGTTGGTTGGTTGGTTGGTTGGTTGGTTGGTTGGTTGGTTGGTTGGTTGGTTGGTTGGTTGGTTGGTTGGTTGGTTGGTTCGTTCGTTCGTTCGTTCGTTCGTTCGTTCGTTCGTTCGTTCGTTCGTTCGTTCGTTCGTTCGTTCGTTCGTTCGTTCGTTGGTTGGTTCTTCGTTCATTCGTTCGTTCGTTCGTAATTTTACAATTTGCTTTACGTCGCACCGACACAGATAGGTCCTATGGCTACAATGGGATAGGAAAGGCCTAGGAATGGGAAGGAAGCGGCTAAGACCATGCCAGGTTAGCAGCAGAAATAGATCGTGCATTGGTGAGAAGTCGTTTTTAAGAAATCGTAGGTTATTTGAGAACCTGCCAGAGCACTCATTTCTCTAAGTAAGGAGAGTGTTCGTTTGTCTCCTAACTACTTCCGTAAGTAACTTTTTTGGCTTGAGGTTCTCTGACTTTTCGATTTCTGCGATACGACGTGATTTCAAGTCCTTACACAGTGTAGTCGACACAGGTTTGGTTATGTAGTCGGATACTAATTTTGCAGTTTCACTGTCTAGAGATTCTAAAATATAATGATATTTTGTTAACTAATTTTTGTTATATTTGCGGTGACAAACTGGGATTCAACTTGTAAAAGCCAAACTTTGACGTTTTTACACCAAAACGGTGGTATTTTTACCGCTACCCGCGAAACTTCCATTCCGGCGCTTGTTCCGTTGTTTACTGTTCGATTGGACATGCATGAATACAATTGCGGCCGTTGTAATTGATTACGTACTCACATTACTGTCGTTCGATCACGTCGGCGTCACCAGATGTTAGCAAGATTACAACAAAAATTAATAGAATAATAGAATATATAACTCAAGAAAATATGGAACAACCAACACTTGTCAAGGAGTTTAATAGTTCATTAATCACTGGCCGCCACACGAGCATTTGCCTGGTGTGAAAATTGGAAACCACGGAAAACCATACTCATTTATTTATTTATTTATTTATTTATTTATTTATTTATTTATTTATTTATTTATTTATTTATTTATTTATTTATTTATTTATTTATTTATTTATTTATTTATTTATTTATTTATTTATTTATTTATTTATTTATTTATTTATTTATTTTCAGTATAGACAGATGATAAGTATTTTTGTAAACTGTTTTCTCATAATGTTACATCTAGCCTTTGAATTCACACCGGCCATTAAAACACAGGAGACCCACATTAATCATGCCGTCCACTTTGTGGGGCTCTTTTGTCATTTGAGAACATTATTCTCCATTCTCTGAAAAAAGTGACAACACTTCCAGAGTTCTTTGAACGTCAGGGTTAGGGATCAAGCAAAGGATTTCTCCTGCTAAAGCCATTATTTTCACAGGTGTTTACTGCCGAGAAGAAAATATTAAATCAGCATTCCATCACAGCCTGTTGCCAGGTTTCGACAACAAGATGTATTTGTATGCATAACCTGCAGCTCGTAGGTACCAATAAAGAAAGCCAGCTTCACATAAACTGGTATGAAAATACGTTACAAGGGCGGTGAGAAAGAATGACGGGTTACGTCTCGTGGAAGGAAGTGAAGAAACAAAGTTACAAGAAGCAAAAAGAGCATTCGTTAACTTTATCAGGTTCACAAAACTCAACTCAATACAGAGGAAAATACTGTTATCTTGAAACTGCTGCAGTTACAAGTAATTTATTGTAGTAAATGTAATGATATTTTCGCTTATAAGGTGAGTAAGTAGGGGAAGTCCGTGTGATATCGCCACTTAATATTAAACGTCCGTAACTCATTTGTACGTATTGAAAATTTCTCAAATTTTACACATGATAATTAGTACAATATATCAAATGATTTGGTGAAAATAAATGTTAATATGATCTTTAGGATTTGTTAAAAATAATGAAATGAAAATCCACAGCCTGTTTCCAGTCATCTGACCGGGTCAGGAATGGAGTGAATGAAGCCCCATCTAGCGGCGAGCATAGGAAATGTGCCGGCTGCCGAAGCCTGTCGCACTCCTCCGGGGCAATGATAAATGACTGACAGATGAAATGAAATGTTAATGGAGAGTGTTGCTGGAATGAAAGATGACAGGGAAAACCGGAGTACCCGGAGAAAAACCTGCCCTGCCTCCGCTTTGTCCAGCACAAATCTCACGTGGAGTGACCGGGATCTGAACCACGGTTTCCAGTGGTGAGAGGCCGGCGCGCTGCCGCCTGAGCCGCGGAGGCTTTTTGTTCAAAATAATATTTATTCAAAAATGTGTTATCGTGTAATTTGGAGCGATAGAGTGTAACTTGGACTGGTAAAAATAAACTCTTAGAAGTCATTCAATGTATTTATTACGAAATCCTAAGCAATAAGATACGGCACTATGAACTGTGTTCGTCAGTTTTATCATGTAGGACAATAATAAAACAATTCATCCTGAATTATGGCGCATATTTCATGCACCCACTTTTTGCAATTATTACACTAAATCCAATCGTCATCATAATACTTGTCACATAGAATTCAATTTGTTTTCAATTTTTTCTTGCGTCTGTAGCGAACAATTTCTCGACAGCTGCTCAGCCCGAAGGCCTGCAGATTATGAGGTGTCGTGTGGTCAGCACGACGAATCCTCTCGGCCGTTATTCTTGGCTTCCTAGACTGGGGTCGCCATTTCACCATCAAATAGCTCCTCAAATGTAATCGCGTAGGCTGAGTGGACCTCGAACCAGCCTTCAGATCCAGGTAAAAATCCCTAATCTGCCCGATAATCGAACTCGGGGACTCCGTGTAAGAGGCAAGCACGCTATCCCTTCACCGCAGGGCCGGCCTCAAACTATAAAATAAGTTATTTTAGAACAACCAGTAAAACTACAAAGAAACGTAATTATTGCAATTGTTTCAACGGCCCAAATTACACTCGCTCGGGCAGTCCAAAATACACGACATGCAAAGATTTAATCAAAAACTAAATAATACGTTAGTATTTAAAATTTATGAATGAAACTACGTTAAATCCTACCTAGATTTTTCATCAGTACTTGTAAAAGCTACTCACTCTCTTGTCTGAAATAAGTACATCACAGTACACTTACTTGTCACCGTAAAAGCTTACAAGGAATGTGACTATTAAGATCGTTTTCCTCTGTCAACCTTAAGTCCATCAGCAAAACAACGTTCAGAAATAAAGCTACCGTGAGCTGTCTGTCTGATATTGCCTCAGACAGGGGGTGACCAAACGTGCAAATGCTAAAAATATTATCGGCCGAAATTACACGCAGGTCCAAATTACGTGGACTTCCCCTACTAGAGAAAATTATAATTATGGCTCTAACATTATGAATTATGATTAAATTAAGCAATTGAATTCCAAATTATTTTGTCATATGTTTAGCGTACATAAATGCATACACGCACACATACACGTATACAAAGGCTTGCTCAAAGGTCCGATTCCCTGTGTAACGGTTCAAATCCCGTTACAAGATGATATCTCTATTTTTATTATTGTATGATTTTATATGTATTTTATTATTATTATTATTATTATTATTATTATTATTATTATTATTATTATTATGTCAGTATTATTATTAGGTTATCTGTGATATTGTTACTATTATTGTAATTATCCGTTTTATTCAATTCGATTTTGCAATTGCCTGTTGCTTGCAAGATTGTACTTAGATGTATGCATATATACGTATGTGTAGAATAACACTCAATACCTGTACAGTGAGAATTGTTGTATATATCAGAGATTGGATGTGACGTTGGCGCATTGTGCAATATTGTTGGCGATTCTGCTAAGTCATCGCCGCGCCATGGCTACGTCATCGTATTTATTTAGCAATGCGCTCACGGACTCAGCCGAGCCGGCGGCGGTTTCACCACTGTCTGTAATATCTGTCGCGTAGGTGGGAGTATGTCATGGTTATTTCTGGAGATTACGTAGCTGTGTCAACCAACGTCTATATAAGGTGGGTCCATATTGTAGCGTCAGTCATTAGTTATACGGATGCAGTACAGTGAAGTAGTCTACTAGATCAAGAGGCCTTAGTTGGTCAGTCAACCAGTGTGAACGAGAGATGGTGAAGACTCAGTGAGCCATTATTGGTCATTGAGAGAGTGATACCAAATGGTTGGTCCGTCACTTAGTGGAAGACGCGGACGCAAGGCTTACCAAGGAGTCAGAGAGGGCAACCCTGGACCTGCCAAGAGGTCATACCATATTGACTTACAAAGAAGTCAGATGATATGGAGAAGAAGCAGTCGCAAGGATGTATCACCACGTTAGGCGTGACACATCTCCAGTAAACACCAGAGCAATGGATTACGTCGTAATTACACTCAAAGTGTTGAAGGTACAGTCAAGTGAATCAGTGAGGGAAATATTTCGTATAAACTGTTAAATGTCCGGTCAAGAAGAATTCAAATTCATGCCTAGTTTCTTTCAGTTGCAATGTCATAATTTCATATTCTCATCTGTTTTATCGCAACAAGACTCACTATTTTTTGATATATTATTTAAAGAATATATATTGTTCTATCAAACGAATTCATAGTTTCATTTCTTTGACAGTAAAATATCTTAACCTCAAAATTAATGGGGAAACCGAACGCCAATCTCCTTTTCCCATAACTTATATGGTATGTTGTCAAAAGTAAGCTTATTACCCCACACCCTAGAGATGGTCAAGAGTCTCATTCTATTATTGCTGTACTGAGTGACAGCTGGCGCCCTTCAAATAACGTATGTGTAAGTAAGCAGGTAACAAGTAAGTGTGAGTACAAGGTCCGACGAGTGTGTTTTTTTAAATTAATGAATATTAATTTTCAGAATTTCCATTTTAAATGCAGATAATCAGATTTATCAAGTTAAATGCAGTTATATATATAAATATCAATATTTGTAAAATTAGTCAGCGAGTCAGGAACATCTTACAATGTGGCTCCGCAACGTGGTGCACGAAGAAATTCAGAATCTGTTCTGAATGACAGCATATCATAGGTTCATTTGGGAAGAGTATGCACATTTAAGCCAACGGAATTATTACCGGTAAATTTCAGGACTATAATTTTGTGATATATATTTGTATTTTGGGGATATGTCAAGGGATTTGAAGAGGGAAATTAATTTGAGATCGCGTACTATCACTAGTGAACCAAAGATGGACAAGGAAGACAATAACAAGTCATGCGAGGACAAGGTCATTGCTTCTGCGGGCATCCAAGGTGAAATTCAGAGTAGGGAGCAGGTGAAAACGATGGAAGCTTCTGAGATAATTCAGGAAAGTGCAGAAATTGAGAAGCACACTGAAACTCAAAAGGAGATCGCGGGGGGGGGGGATGAGCCAGGATCTTTTTAATTTGCTGATGGCCAAAATGGACGAGTTCAAGGAAGAAATGAATAGGAGTTTCGAAAAGTGGAAGAAAAAGATTGATACTAGTAATGAAAATAATAATAAACAGATGGAAGAAGTGATTGGTAGCTGTAGCAAAATGGAAGAACAGATTGATACTAGTAGTGAAAATAATAATAATAAAGAAATGGAACAAATAATTAATAGTACTGAAAGCAGTCATAAACGGAAGGAGGAAAAGATTGATACTAGTAGTGAAAATAATAAGAAAGAGATGATAGAGATGAAAGAATTATTTAGTAGTAGTAGTAGTGAAAATAGTAATAAACGAATGGAAAATATGAGTGAAAATAATAAGAAAGAGATGAAAGAATTAATTGATAGTAGTAATGAAAATTTTAATAAACTGAGTAACTCTCTATGTAGCAAAATGGATCAGTTTATTAGCAGTAATAACGAAAATTGTAATGCGATCATTAGTAAAATAGATTCTAAGATATTAGAGATAAATAATCAAACATCTAAGTCAACATGTAAGTTAGATAGTAAGTCAAATGAAGAATGTGTTGAAATTGAAGGTGAAATGAAGTTGAATCGGAGCGATTTTCATACTCAAATTGAGCATGTCAAAGGAACATGTACAAACAAGATCGTACTGTTAAGTAATAAAATTTCGAGTAATCGGGAAGAAATTCATGACCTAGTCGAGAAAAGATTGGACAAGAGTTACAATGCAGTTGGGGAAGATACGAGGGAACAGATTAGTAGAAATGAGCAAGTTGAAAGCAAACTTGTGGAGGTCACTGAACTACGGAACGAACAGGAAACGCTATCACAGCAGGTAAGAGAAAGAGAGGAAGAATTGAAGGAAGAAGTGAGAATAGTGGAAGAGAATTCTGAGAGAGCAGCAGAAGAAGAAGAAGAAGAAGTTGTAAACTGCCAGGAAGTGATACGGCAGGAATTTGAATTTGCAGGTGAGTCGGCTGGTGAGGTGATAATAGCGAGTGGTTTGTTCAGTAGGGATCGTGATTTAACCAAGTTTTCTGGAAAACAGTTCAGTACTACAGAATTTGTAAAAGTAGTCGAGAAAAGATTTGCAAGTAAGTTGAGGAATAATGTTATTGAATGGGAATATGTGTTGGAGATTTTGTCTAATGTTTTTGTCGGTGAAAGTAGAATATGGTTTCGAGTATACTGGAATAATATGTCTAATTTAGGAGAGTTTAAAGTGTTCATTGATAGGCTTTGGAAAGAATGTGTGCAAGGGCGCGCGCGCGCGCGAGAGAGAGAGCGCATGAAGTCTAGGGAAAGTAATATTGTAGAGAGAAGGGGGAAAATGTTAGCCGTGTATCAGAGGAGAGGGGGTGATCATGATCCGCAGAGGATTAATAGTTGTGTTGATGGGGATAGGGGTCAGAGGAGTAACCATAGAGAATCGGAAGATGGGAGGCGTATGTATTTGAGTTATGAGAGAGAAGGTCAGAAGAGTAATCAGAGAGAATCGAAAGATGGGAGGCGTATGTATTTGAGTTATGAGAGAGAAGGTCAGAGGAGTAATCAGAGAGAATCGGAAGATGGGAGGCGTACGGGTTTGAGTTATCAGAGAGACTATGTTAGTCTTAATATGAATGTTATCAAGGTGTCGTTATCGAGTCAGAGTATTTCAGATTCACAGGGAATCGGGTAAGTTACCGGTAAGTGGACAGGCTGAAGGTAGTAGATGAACTGGTATTTAGTATAAGTAGTTATGTAGTGAAAGTAAATTTAAGAATAGTGTGATTGTGACCTAAGTAATGTTAAGTGAGATATTTAAGTAATGACGTAGTCGTAGATAATGAAGTAATTAATGGTAGCAGTAAGTTAGACGTAAGAAGTGTTCTGGTAAGTGATGTAAGTACTTGTAATGCTGAGAATATGATGTAAGTAGTGAGATAGTAACTCCGATGATGGAAATTGTGAAGGTAAGCAAAGGTACTATTAGATATTATTACAGCCGTTGGGTAAGTCAAAGTGAGGAAATAAAATGAATGCGGTACCAATCATAATTGAAGATAATTGTAAGTTTCAGCTGTGCCTTGTACCAAAACGTGTGTATTCAGTTAGTTTAGGAGCTGACTTGGTTGCAAATTATGGAAGTAGAGTAGACTTTAATTTAGGTAGTGTGTGTTTGTTCTGGGAGTAAACTAGCAAAGAAGTACGTGTTAATTATGATGGTCTGAGGTAAGTGTTTGGGTAACGTGTGTTCTTTGAAGATATATGAGAGGTAAGATGAAGGTGTTCCTAGTGAGAGGAAATGTGTTGGGTGTGTTACGTGCCTGTACGACCAGTATCTGAGGGATCGTCGGTATGAGGCAGTGACGTGAGGTAATTTGAGTGAATTACAGGAGGGGTAATTGTGTTCGATGTTAGGTAAGCATCGAGAGGTATTTAGTGGTAAGTGAGGAAGAACACGTATATGAACATAAATTTGTAGTAAATGACCATAGAACGTTTGTGGGAGGTAAGTACCCCATTCAACTTTAAAATGCTAGTGAAGTCTAAGAACAAAAAAAAACCATTATGCTGGATTACGGTATAACTGAACCATCTTGTAGCCATAGTATTGATTCTTTAATTATTGTTGACAAGGGGGATGTGATTTATTGAGAGATGTAAGTTAATAAGGGCAAAATTGATTCAGTTTGAGTGACAGAGTGCTACTCAAAGTTCCATTTCATCATCTGCAGAGGCGGGAAATATGTTGAAGTTATTCTTTTGTATCAGGGGTATGTCACTATTGTGAACCGTATCAGGGAGTGTGCATATTCTTATAAATTCAGGAAGGGGACATTGTCGGTATTTATAGTATTATATATTTAATGAAGTATTTCACGTGAGATTTGTTGAGATAAGAGTAAGATGATTAAATTTTGTGAGAAACTGGCAAAATAAAACTAACACCTGCGATATGCGTGTGAACCAAGTGTCGTATTGGTGTATTGGAAGAATAAGTGCTACATTGTCATGTACTGTGTGACAAAAAAACGGAGAACAGGACATTGGACAGTTATCTGCGATAACAATATGCGAGAACAGTTCTCATATAAGTGATATTTCACAAAAAGTTTTGATATGATAAAAAAAAGAAGAATGTAGTGTAATCATTTAAAATTATTTGTATGTGTTAAATTGAGGGCTGTACTCTTGTGATTTGTATGAGAGAAAAAGAGAATGGGACACTGAACAGTTTACTACGATGGCAATGTGCGAGAAAAATTCTCATACCTTTGATATTTTATAAAATGTATGGATGTTGAAAAAGAAAATTATTGTTGTATACTCATTTAAAGTGTTTATATGTGTCAGTGTTATATATATATATATATATATATATATCAATTTGTTCATAAATCAATCGATTCTTTGTTCTTCGATTTATTTATGAGGGAGGCGAATTGTAACGGTTCAAATCCCGTTACAAGATGATATCTGTATTTTTATTATTGTATGATTTTATCTGTATTTTATTATTATTATTATTATTATTATTATTATTATTATTATTATTATTATTATGTCAGTATTATTATTAGGTTATCTGTGATATTGTTACTATTATTGTAATTATCCGTTTTATTCAATTCGATTTTGCAATTGCCTGTTGCTTGCAAGATTGTACTTAGATGTATGCATATATACGTATGTGTAGAATAACACTCAATACCTGTACAGTGAGAATTGTTGTATATATCAGAGATTGGATGTGACGTTGGCGCATTGTGCAATATTGTTGGCGATTCTGCTAAGTCATCGCCGCGCCATGGCTACGTCATCGTATTTATTTAGCAATGCGCTCACGGACTCAGCCGAGCCGGCGGCGGTTTCACCACTGTCTGTAATATCTGTCGCGTAGGTGGGAGTATGTCATGGTTATTTCTGGAGATTACGTAGCTGTGTCAACCAACGTCTATATAAGGTGGGTCCATATTGTAGCGTCAGCCATTAGTTATACGGATGCAGTACAGTGAAGTAGTCTACTAGATCAAGAGGCCTTAGTTGGTCAGTCAACCAGTGTGAACGAGAGATGGTGAAGACTCAGTGAGCCATTATTGGTCATTGAGAGAGTGAGACCAAATGGTTGGTCCGTCACTTAGTGGAAGACGCGGACGCAAGGCTTACCAAGGAGTCAGAGAGGGCAACCCTGGACCTGCCAAGAGGTCATACCATATTGACTTACAAAGAAGTCAGATGATATGGAGAAGAAGCAGTCGCAAGGATGTATCACCACGTTAGGCGTGACACATCTCCAGTAAACACCAGAGCAATGGATTACGTCGTAATTACACTCAAAGTGTTGAAGGTACAGTCAAGTGAATCAGTGAGGGAAATATTTCGTATAAACTGTTAAATGACCGGTCAAGAAGAATTCAAATTCATGCCTAGTTTCTTTCAGTTGCAATGTCATAATTTCATATTCTCATCTGTTTTATCGCAACAAGACTCACTATTTTTTTATATATTATTTAAAGAATATATATTGTTCTATCAAACGAATTCATAGTTTCATTTCTTTGACAGTAAAATATCTTAACCTCAAAATTAATGGGGAAACCGAACGCCAATCTCCTTTTCCCATAACTTATATGGTATGTTGTCAAAAGTAAGCTTATTACCCCACACCCTAGAGATGGTCAAGAGTCTCATTCTATTATTGCTGTACTGAGTGACAGCTGGCGCCCTTCAAATAACGTATGTGTAAGTAAGCAGGTAACAAGTAAGTGTGAGTACAAGGTCCGACGAGTGTGTTTTTTTAAATTAATGAATATTAATTTTCAGAATTTCCATTTTAAATGCAGATAATCAGATTTATCAAGTTAAATGCAGTTATATATATAAATATCAATATTTGTAAAATTAGTCAGCGAGTCAGGAACATGTTCACACCTGGAGGAGCTCTCCGTATCTGGCAAATAAACACTGAATTTATCAGCACATGAAAATGTGAAATATTTCACAAGATCCTTACAGCACATCGAGGAGATGTCGCATTGCAGATTCTAGATTGCAGAAGACGCATGCGGGCAGTGCAGAACAGCTTCAAACACATGGTTAAATCCCTGGATATCGCATGGTAGGTACTACTTCTCATGAACGGTACGGCACAGCTACGTATGTCACTCATTACTTAACACCCAACTCATTGCAATACGCTCTCACAGTGACTCCTCAGCGATATCACTTAGAATGGGCAAATTTAACGTTGTAAACATCTACAAGCCACTTAACGCATCATGTTTCTCTGCCAGCTGCCACACAGCAAGTGATCGTTACCGCCTATTTCGGTAGTCAACGTACAAACTGGGGATACAGACAAGTGGGCCATGTAAGATCCTGATGATGAATGTGCGTTCCTTTCAGTCACATGGAAAAGTTTTCTTTTTTGCTAGTGGCTTTACGTCGCACCGACAGAGATAGGTCTTATGGCGACTATGGGATAGGAAAGGCCTAGAAGTTGGAAGGTACAGCCCCAGAATTTGCCTAGTGTAAAAATGGGAAACCACGGTAAACCATCTTCAGGGCTGCCGGCAATGTGATTCGAACCCACTATCTCCCGGATGCAAGCTCACAGCCGCGCGCCCCTCATACTCGTCCGGTAGACGGAAAAGTGAAAAGAGTCCAGACGTAAGCTTTGTCTCTTCTGATGATATAAGTTTACCTCTACCAGCCATCAGATTCAAAGCTGATAAACTTCTACACAGCTAGGACCGCCCCTTCATCCTAGAAGTAGGAATGCAAGAATGTAGGAAAATTCACTGTATCCGTGATGGAATTTTTCTCACGGTAACTGGGACCAATCTTCTCAAAGTTTTGATATCAATATCCGGTGGATTACTCCCACCCCTGACAACTACCAAAATTTCATCAGGACGGTAATCGCAACTGCCAAAAAAAAAATACATACCCAGGAGCGTTCGAAAACACTACGTACAATGCTGGAGCGATACCAGTGAGCTTCTCCACCAAGATTTTTAACTGAATGTTCGGAGATAAGTAGACTCAATAGCAGTCTAGATAAGGACAGAAACGGTTGAGAAACTAGATTTCAAGCATTTGAGTACAAAGGACGGGAGCCTTCTAAAAAGCTAGCAGGCCATTCCCACAAACAACAGGCACTTCAAGAAGTCACCCAAATATAATAGCAGATCGAATCGTAGAGATTTCCAGGGCTAAATCAGACAAATCACATTCCAAAGTAATCAGAATACACCTGCAAAACCCAAGAAAATCATGCTCTTCTATACCGTATCTAGCATCGCCAGTCACCGCAGATGAAGGTTCAAGGCTGCAAAATCGGTAAAGCGCCAGGCTTCGACAACATTTAGAACGGGTTTCTTGTTCTCTGCGGTAAAACGCCAGAAAATGTCTTGCCAACTTCCTTTCATCCATCCAACGCAAAGAATAACTGTTACCAGAGTTCAAGAGATAAAGATCACGGCTTTATTGAAACGTGGAAAATGGTCCAATGATTCCGAAATCTATAGACCCATAACAATATTAACCTCATTCTGAAAAGAGTGAACTTCAACATAATCAGTCCAGCCATTTTCAAGATTATCCCTGCAAAACAAGCGGGCTCTAGACCGGGACGAAGTTGTGAAGGCCAAATACATGCCCTGATAACGTTATTGAAGCTGTGTTTGAAGATAATCTAAAAATCGGTGCAGTACTCATAAAACTTGCCTCTGCTTTTGACACTCTATGGAGAGATGTTAATGTATAAACTCCTAAAAACCTTACAGAGCAAAGATACTACAGTAATCAATTGCATGCTTTCAAATAGAATAATTCAAGTGATCATGAACAATATCCTCAGCGAACCAAGAAGACTACACAACTGACTCCCACAAGATCCCACATTAGCCCCTCTGTTATTCTGTATTTATCTCGTAAACATCTCAGAAACAGTGTCAAGACAATTTAGTTATGTCAATGACTTCTGCATATCCACCCAACATACAAAATTTAACATCCTTGATGATACGCTAATAAAATACCTCTGCTTACTGACCAATTTCTTTCAAAAGTGACGTATGACACCTAGCACAACCAAAACAGACACATCTTGCTTTCATCTGAGCATAATACTGTTCCAGAGTACCTTGAATGTTATTCTCCTTCACAACATTTTACCGCATAACTCAAACCCAGAATATCTTGGTCTAACACTGGACCGGAAATTGCCATACAGTAAACATCCCTCCAGCCTTGTATCCAAACAAAGTACAAGAAACAACGTATTATTTAAGTTCTCCGGGCAGTACATGGGGGTCCACAGCCAGCATTTTACGAACTTCTGCGCTATGTCTGGTGAGTACAGCAGTTGAATACTCCTCTTTCGTCTCGCTTAACAGCAGAGGGACAGGGAACTGTTGCTGAGATGTGTGGAAGTAGGAGGAAGGGAAAAGGTAGGAAAGGGAAATGTAGAGTAGAGGATAGGAAAAGACAGGTGGAACAGGGTCATGGGAAGGAGAAAAGGGAGGAGGAAGTAGCTTCTGCAGCTATCAGGAAAGATAGGGCTGACCAGGAGGGAAGGGGATCAAATGAGGTGGGTAGGGTTGGGGCTCTTGTCATGGGGGATTCCATCGTTAGACACGTGGGGAAAGTGTGTGGAGGAAAGGGAACCATGGTAGAATGTTATCCAGGAATTAGGTTGAGGCAGATGTTGAGGAAAGTAGAAGAGAGGGAGGAGGGGAAGGAGAAGGTGGTAGTGTTTCACGTTGGTACCAACAACGTAAGGCAAGCTGATATAAGTACCAACATAGTTGGAGATGTGTGGGATCTGGTAAATGCAGCACGGGTGAAGTTTAAGAAAGCGGAGATTGTTATTAGTGGAATACTGTGTAGGAGGGATACTGACTGGAGGGTGATTGTGGATTTAAATGAGACTATGGAGTGGGTATGTGGGAAACTGGGAGTGAAATTTCTAGATCCTAATGGGTCGGTAGGAGATAGGGATCTGCGCTCGGATGGCCTTCATTTAAACCGCAGTGGTATGTATAAGTTAGGAAATTTGTTTGGAAGGGTAATAGGGAGGTACATTCAGGGAAACGGGATGGCCTAGGGAGCGGTGATAAGGGAACAGGGAAATGGAAATCAAGTAGGGATGACATAAAATTGTTAGTGTTGAACTGTAGAAGTATTGTAAAGAAAGGAATAGAATTAAGTAATTTAATAGATATATATTTACCAGATATTGTAATAGGAGTTGAATCATGGCTGAGAAATGTGCAGAAATTTTCTCAAGGCACTGGAGTGTGTATCGTAGAGATAGGATAGGAATGGTGGGAGGGTGAGTGTTCATTCTGGTGAAAGAAGAATTTATAAGCTACGAAAAAGTTAAAGATGAGACACATGAAATTCTAGGTGTAAGGCTCATTTCTAAAGATAATAGGCAACTTGATATATTTGGAGTGTACAGATCGGGAAAGGGTAGCACTGACGTGGATTCGGAATTATTTGATAGGATAGTCAGCTATGTGGGAAACGACATGGAAAGAAATGTGATTGTAGCGGGAGATCTGAATTTGCCAGATGTCAATTGGGAAGGAAATGCGAACGACAGGAAGCATGACCAACAAATGGCAACTAAGTTAATATGGGAAGGAGCGCTGATTCAGAAACCAACCAGAGGGAAAAATATCCTGGATAACGTGCTGATAAAACCAGATGAGCTCTATAGGGAAACTGAAGTAATAGATGGTATTAGTGATCATGAACCTGTTTTTGTCGTAGTTCAAAATGAATGTGATAGAAAGGAAGGTCTTAAAAGTAGGACTGTTAGGCAGTACCATATGGCTGATAAAGCAGGCATGAGGCAGTTTCTAAAAAGTAACTATGATCGGTGGAAAACGGTAAATAAAAATGTAAACAGACTCTGGGATGGGTTTAAAGAAATAGTTGAGGAATGCGAAAACAGGTTTGTACCTTTAAGGGTGGTAAGGAATGGTAAAGACCCACCTTATTATAATAGAGAAATAAAGAGACTAAGAAGGAGGTGCAGACTGGAAAGAAATAGAGTTAGAAATGGCTGTGGAAGTAAGGAGAAATTGAAGGAACTTACTAGAAAATTGAATCTAGCAAAGAAGGCAGCTAAGGATAACATGATGGCAAGCATAATTGGCAGTCATACAAATTTTAGTGAAAAATTGTAGGGTATGTATAGGTATTTTAACGCAGAAACAGGTTCCAAGAAGGACATTCCAGGAATAATTAATGAACAAGGGGAGTGTGTATGTGAGGATCTTCAAAAGGCAGAAGCATTCAGTCAGCAGTATGTAAAGATTGTTGGTTACAAGGATGATGTCGAGACAAAGGAGGAGACTAAGGCCAAAGAAGTAATAAAATTTACATTTGATAACAATGACATTTACAATAAGATACAAAAGTTGAAAACTAGAAAAGCGGCTGGAATTGATAAGATTTCTGGGGATATACTAAAGACTGTGGGTTGGGATATAGTACCATATCTGAAGTACTTATTTGATTATTGTTTGGTCGGAGGAGCTATACCAGATGAATGGAGAGTTGCTATAGTAGCCCCTGTGTATAAAGGAAAGGGTGATAGACATAAAGCTGAAAATTACAGGCCAGTAAGTTTGACATGCATTGTATGTAAGCTTTGGCAAAGCATTCTTTCTGATTATATTAGACATGTTTGTGAAATTAATAACTGGTTCGATACAAGGCAATTCGGTTTTAGGAAAGGTTATTCCACTGAAACTCAACTTGTAGGATTAGAGCAAGATATAGCAAATATCTTGGATTCTGGAGGTCAAATGGACTGTATCGCGATTGACCTGTCTAAAGCATTTGATAGGGTGGATCGTAGGAGACTACTGGCAAAAATGAGTGCAATTGGACTAGATAAAAGAGTGACTGAATGGGTTGCTATATTTCTATAAAATAGATCTCAGAGAATTAGAGTAGGTGAAGCTTTATCTGACCCTGTAATAATTAAGAGGGGAATTCCTCAAGGCAGTATTATCGGACCTTTATGTTTTCTTATATATATAAATGATATGAGTAAAGGAGTGGAATCGGAGGTAAGGCTTTTTGCGGATGACATTATTCTCTATAGAGTGATAAATAAGTTACAAGATTGTGAGCAAGTGCAACGTGACCTCGAAAATGTTGTGAGATGGACAGCAGGAAATGGTATGTTGATAAACGGGGTTAAAAGTCAGGTTGTGAGTTTCACAAATAGGAAAAGTCCTCTCAGTTTTAATTACTGCGTTGATGGGGTGAAAGTTCCTTTTGGGGATCATTGTAAGTATCTAGGTGTTAATATAAGGAAAGATCTTCATTGGGGTAATCACATAAATGGGATTGTAAATAAAGGGTACAGATCTCTGCACATGGTTATGAGGGTGTTTAGGGGTTGTAGTAAGGATGTAAAGGAGAGTGCATATAAGTCTCTGGCAAGACCCCAACTAGAGTATGGTTCCAGTGTATGGGACCCTCACCAGGATTACCTGATTCAAGAAATGGAAAAATCCAAAGAAAAGCAGCTCGATTTGTTCTGGGTGATTTCCGACAAAAGAGTAGCGTTACGAAAATGTTGCAATGTTTGGGTTGGGAAGAATTGAGAGAAAGAAGAAGAACTGCTCGACTAAGTGGTATGTTCAGAGCTGTCAGCGGAGAGATGGCGTGGAATGACATTAGTAGACGAATAAGTTTCAATGGCGTTTATAAAAGTAGGAAATATCACAATATGAAGATAAAGTTGGAATTCAAGAGAACAAACTGGGGCAAATATTCATTTATAGAAAGGGGAGTTAGTGATTGGAATAACTTACCAAGGGAGATGTTCAATAAATTTCCAATTTCTTTGAAATCATTTAGGAAAAGGCTAGGAAAGCAACAGATAGGGAATCTGCCACCTGGGCGACTGCCCTAAATGCAGATTAGTATTGACTGATTGATTGACTGAAGCAAAGCGGTACCCACACCAAGAAAACTGACACCGCCTGGATGAAATAATACAGACAATCAGCTCTGTCATATAAATAACCCCACCAAGACATCCACAGACACGCGTTTCAATGATCTGCATTTAGGGCTGTTTCTCAGGTGGCAGACTCCCTATCAATTGTTTACCTAGCTTTTTTCTTAAATATTTTAGATGAACTTTGAAATTTATCGAACATTTCCCTTGACAATTTATTCCATTCCCTTACTCGTAGGTAAATTTCAGTATTTAGCCAGTTTTAGTCACCTCCTCTATCTGGACATTATATCCAACTACTTTTACGTCGCACCGACACAGATAGGTCATATGACGACGATGAGATAGGAAAGGCCTAGGAGTTGGAAGGAAGCGGCCGTGGCCTTAATTATGGTACAGTCCCAGTATTTTCCTGGTGTGAAAATGAAAAACCACGGAAAACTATCTTCAGGGCTGCTGACAGTGGGATTCGAACCTACTATCTCCCGGATGCAAGCACACAGACGCGCGCCCGTGATATCTTCACAAACACAGCGTAGTCAATGTGCAATACATGTCACATAGCTGAGGGTGGGGTACATGCCCTTCAGTTGTTGGGAAGCAGAAAACATGTAGCGTGATTGATCAGTCACCACATGCCTGACTTTTTCGTATTGTATGTTTCCTGGCCACAGGTTCATACATGAGTCATTGAGTGATTGAATTATTGTGCAAGCATTTACCTTCTCCAGTTGATACATTTGAAAAAAACATAGGTTTCTCCCATTCACCAAATAATGGAAATGCCAAAACATTAAAAATATTTGCAGGTCAAGATTAATTTAATCTAAAATGAACTGACGCTTCCTTTATTTTCTCAAAGACGTTCTTATAAAGTGACTGTATGCAAGTGTTCTTATCCAGTATTGACCTTTGCGAATACTTCTCAAGGAATGATTTGAATGCAAGATTGTTTACCTTTTGGACTGGAATTCCTGACTGTATTAATGCCAAGGCAAAATCCACACTGAACTCATGCAACGATCACTGCTTTTCGGATCCTGAAGCCAAGGCGTGTATTAGAGTAGTTTGTTTAAGTTTCGACTTGCGAAGTTCCATGCTCTTTACATGTCTGCTTACTGGATGTTCTGGTTTGTTCTGTTTATGGATGCTTGTCATCGATTGCAATATTTACTTCACAAACGACGCATCGAAGAATGATGCCATTAGTTTCGATAAATTGTGTATTGAATTCTTCTGAAAGTGCACACAACTTCTTCTTAACATTCGGCATGATTTTGTGTTGTGAAAAATACGTTCTGATTCGGACTGACAATAAACTAACAACGGCCAACAAGATAGTAGACAGTCGAAGGTTGGAACCATTAAATGCATGCCAGTACTAATTGAACCTTGTTTAAACTGTTGCAGCATCATTAATTAAATTTTAATGTGATTTCACAGCTGCAGGTTGGCCATTCTTGCTAGGATATGAAATAATTGTGGTTTTCATAAATTAAATTTTAAGATTTATTTATTGCCTGAAGTTGCCTTCTGATTAAACAAAGTTTTAAAAATATGCTCAAGAAGAGAAAAAAAGGTCCTATCCAATCTTTTAAAAACGCAGATAAACGTGGGGGAATGGGGAAATGCGCTAAAGCTTGAAATAGAAGGGAAAAGGTGGCTAAATAGTAGTATCACCAAAAAAACAAAAGGGGTGCAAAAGGTGCAAAAAATTGTATTCATTTCGCTTCATTTCATGTTCCCAAATACATATATTGCTCTACATGTACGAGAATAGCTGTATTTTTGTAAAAGTGCTGAATGTTAAAATCCTTTCACTATTGATAACTCAAGAAGAATTAGGCGAAGAACAATAGCTAGATTACTACTTCCTCTTAATTCTAATCAGAAACGAAATTAATTTAAGGCCCAACACTACAAACATTCAAGGAATCTGCAAAAGAAGAATGGAGGACACAAACCTAATACCATCGAGGTCAGAAGAGAACAAAAGTTGACAAGGGGAGGTCGGAAAGGAAAAGTAAAAGTGAGGAGCCTGGTACAAGTAAGTGCATGCAATATCGGACTGCGCTAAAAATCCCGCAATTTCCTAATAATTCGTCCCCTTTAGGTGCCTCTTACGACAGGCAGGGGACTCTCTAAACGTATTATACACTCACACGTACATGCAGGATCGTTGCCAAAGCGTGTTCTGTAAAACTACGAATATCTTCTTGAAATTCCCTTTAAAGGAATATTTAAAAAGTGTGTATAGGGTTACACATTAACGTAGACTTGTTCTGGGCAGAAGACTGACAAGTAACATTAGTTTAATTTCTAGTTCACCGTTTGTTTACACTACTCTACAAGGTTTTCATAACATGGACAAGAATAACTATTTTTAGGTCATTTGTATGTCCTGATTATGAATATGGCCTTGGAAAATTGCCTACATGTCACATTTTTTATAAACTCTCATTTTTCAGTTAGCGAATCGTATAAAACTTGTTAAAACCTACCCACTTTAAAAGAGGTTATGTTCTTTAACAAACGTAGATCTTTTACACAAATACGTAGGCCTATAATTTCCGTTCTTTTAAAGTAGCATTTCAAACATACTTTCTCTTTTGTGGTTTGAATGAATGTTACCCTTCGCGGTGGTTTATTGTTATATTACCCTTATTATGCGTCTGCACGGAGAGTACGCACATCCGGTTATAACTGACTAATGGAAAGAAAAAATGGATACCGGTACTTGCTGTTATATTGTGAAAATACGGTTGCTTGCTGTTGTATTGTGAGACAAGAAACGTTTAGTTCTGATTGTGGAAGTGCTCTGAGTGGTACCGGTACTAGTTATTCTGCAATAGTGTTAGGAACCACACTCGTCGTTCGTGTAAAAATGCTCCAAATAGTTTCTGCTATGTTTGTGGAGAATTTACTTTGAAATCATCTCGTCGATCAATTACAGAAAATGTAAAAAATCATATTACTTGTATTTTGGCTGTAAAGTAGGTGATCAAGATAAAAATTGGTCAACACACGTGTGTTGTGTAACATGTTATTTGAAGTTAACAGAGTGGTTGCTGGGGAAAAAATAACAATATGCCTTTTGCTGTTCCAATGATTTGGTGACAATCTACCAGTCATCTGGAAAATTGTTACTTCTGTATTACCAAAACAGAGGGAGTTTCAAGGAAAACTAAAGGTAACATTGTGTATCCTAATCTGCCATCAGCCACAAGACCCGTGCTACGTTGTCCAGAGCTTCTCGTCCCTATCCCTCTCCCCAGTAGGGAAGATTATGTCATTCCAGAGGAACACGAACAATCAGAATCCTCAGACTACCCTTCAACTTCCACAGATCCTACCTACATTTCCGAACATCATAAAACACCTCATCTGATACGACAGTCATAACTTAACGATCTAGTTAGGGATTTAGGTCTTTCCAAGCAAGATGCTGAACTATTAGGTTCTAGATTACAAGAATGGAACTTATTAGCAATAGACACCAAACGACACAAAGTTCACAACGTTCACAAAACGACATGATAAGCTGACTAATTTTGGAATGGAAAATTCTGTTTGTGCGTGTAAAAATGTGATCGGGCTGATGGATGAATTAGATATTGAATAAAATCCAGAGGAATGGAGACTGTTCGATTCATCAAAACTAAGCTTAAAAGCAGTTTTATTACACAACGGCAATACAAAACCTTCCGTTCCAGTGGCTCATTCAGTCACTATGAAAGAAACTTTTGAAAACATGTCACTATTTTCGAATGCAGTAAATTATAATGAACATCGCTGGGCAATTTGTGGCGATTTGAAAGTAAAAGCTTTGTTGCTTGGGTTACAAGGAGGGTTTACTAACTTTTGTTGTTTTTTACGTTTGTGGGACAGTCCAGCAACAGCGCAGCATTATGTGGTGAAGGACTGGCCTATCAGAAAAGGTTATATTCCTGGTGAACATAATATTAAATATCCTCCACTAGTGCAACGTGATAACGTACTTCTTCCGCCTCTGCATATAAAACTAGGGCTAATTAAAAATTTTGTGAAAGCTCTAGATAAGAGTGGGGAAGCCTTTCAATACTTAAAGACTCTGTTCCCTAATATCAATGAAATTAAAAGAAGGCATATTTGTCGGTCCACAAATTAGGAAACTTTTGAGGTATAGCATTTTTTAGTACAAACTTACCCTTAAGTAATTACGAGCATTGAAATCTTTCGCATCTGTTGTCAAACGATTTTTAAGGAATCACAAGGAGGAAAATTATCGCCAATTAATAGAGACGTTCCTAAGAAACTACAAAGAAATGAGCTGTCGTATGTCACTGAAGATCCACTTCTTATATTCACATTTGGTCTTCTCTCCTGAGAACTTGGGGGCTATAAGTGATGAGTGGGGAGAGCGATTTCATCAATACATTGCTACAATGGAGCAACAGTTTGAAGGAAGATGGGATCCTCCGATGATGGACCATTATTGCTGGTTTCTACAAAGGGAAGATTGCGGTCGATAGAAGAGGGAAAGAAAATTTTCATACAAAAATGAAAAAGTAATTTTTAATAGATCAAAATCCTAATTTATTCAATGTATCGATTAAATTCTATAATACAAAAACGTGACGTGTAACGAACTTTTCACGGTCATTTTCGTGTTCAGCGCATGCAAATTAGGTAATTTCATCATATTTGATTAATGTTACGGGGAAATGTTCAAATTTGTTGAGTAGTGTTGTCAAAAAACTGCATTAATAATGATTTCTTTTGTAGTGCATCGATATCGAAAGCATCCATATTTTACATCCAATATAACTACAGTATTTTCATAAAGGATTGTGATCTGAGGAAAATAGCCAAGATGAAACTGTCCAGAAACTTTATTAGCTAGAAAGCAGTGTTAATGCGCTGGCCCGTTAACTTAGAAATCTCTCCCTTTATCTACCTTAGCAGGATATGTCTGGATGCATTCCCTTTAACGGTATTTTCGGTGCCGCAATTAACATAATTGCTGCCACACTCTCCCTCGTATTCCCTTACGGACTCAGCCATGACTAAAGAGTTAGTTCGAGTTTGGTTTTATGCGATTATAAAGGACCGCCTTCTCTATTCATGGTTACTCTTTTCTCTTTCCCCTCCTCTTCCCATGATACTCCAGATGAGTAACATGATCTTGCTGCTGGAGGAAACATGGCGACTGTAATTATTGTCAGATCCTCACTTCTGGGAATTTACTTGGTCCGTATTAGAGGGCTGTCCAAAACTGGCATATGAGTTATGTTAGAAAGCACGCAGATTCCTGTTCCGCTACTACACCAATTAGAAAACGATTAGAATGAGGGGACGCTTCACTCGACTTACTTAATAGGTTGATTTGTTTATTAAATGATTATTTAATAATAATAATAATAATAATAATAATAATAATAATAATAATAATAATAATAATAATAATAATAACTTACTTTCAAATTCTAAATCATTTAGAGACACCTAAGTGCCATAATTTCGCCCTTTCAGTGGGATCTGCAATTCGCCAGTAAATGCATTGATACTGAGGTTTACTTAAAAAGGTTCTAAAGTTCAAGAAACAGACACAAAATGTTAAAAAAAATATATTAAGTAAGCAGCTTGAAACAGAATTCTATATTTCTCTTCCAGTCCACTTACATTACTCCATACAATAAGTTGTGTTAAAATGAATTATCACATATTTCTCAAGATTTTTTGGAGTGAAACCTCTTTCATTGTCATGCAGAATATATTTATACCGAGAGAAACTTAATTCCTACTTCACGTGAAATAATGGGGCAAAACTTAATTCATTATACAATCCACGAATTACTTGTGCTGAAGTTTCTGGATTACCCTCTAAATTACTTACAATCAATGCAACGGTAATTAATCCATCCTGTATTACGACGAAGCACGTGCTACAGTTTGCCATTCACTGCTTGGCCTATGCTACCGGTAATGCCACATAGATTTTGGAAATCTCCTAAACGATATCGAGAGTTTCTACTAAAGGCTTGTTTTCTTGTTTCAGGCTTGAGACTGATGGCGACTGGGATTCCATACAAGTGGTATTTAAGACAACTGAGTAAGAGTAATCGAATTACGATTACAATCTTAGTAATTTTTACTTGTAATCATTACATTTTACAAAATGTAATAATTTGTACTTGTAATTTACTGTAGGAATAAGCTGAAGACTTGAATAATATCAATTATTTTCAACTGTGTTGTGTGTGTGTAGAATATCTTTGGATTGAGTGTTGTTGTTGTTATTCGCAAGATGTCTTCCAGTGTGTGTGTTAAAATAAATGGGTTCGATTATTGAGGAATTATACCCGTGTTTTATCGTTTTTGAAGTGCATTCCCAACATTTGGCGAGCGCGATAGAATATTACACAGTTATATAATCATAGAAACATAGCCCGCCTGGTGGCCATGATCGTTAAGGCGCTGAAGTCTAAACGGTCTAACACCGAGGTTAGCCGGTTCGAGTCCCGTTGGTCGAAAAAATTTTCACCATCAGAATGTTGGCCGGCAGGGTAGGGGAGGTGGTGGTATACAATTTCTAATCACTAGATTGCGTGCCAAAAGCCTGGATTAAATTCCAAACCTCTCCGCAGTGCTCATATGGAGTGAGGGCATATGACGCTGTTGATGGTGATTCGTCCGTCGGATGGGGACGTTAAGCCTTGAGCAGACCCCTTGGTGCTATTCGACAGGAGTAGGCTATGTGCCGGCACCGGGTTTCACCCTCTCCCTACTATCATATATCACGTCATTCATTTCATCTCTCATTAACTCCTCTGATGAGGTTGACGTCAGGAAGGGCATCCGGTCATTAAAAAAAACGCCACGACAAATTCATCTCACCTCATACCCGACCCCGTAGGGAAACGGGACAAGGGCTGGACAAACATATAATCATAGAAACAGTTTCATAAGTAGTATCTCAGGCATGGAAGTGAGTATAGGTGTGACAAAGAAATCAAGGGCGGTATTACGGCGATCAATAACCAAGATCTACAATGAGATCGACGCGTTACCACAGATGCCTGTGAAAGATACGGAAAGTAGGCCTATTAGTGCTCATATGGATCTATTAGAAACGAAATATCATGAATTAACGGGTATGGATACTCTTATCTTCACTAATATGTTTGAGAACGTGGAGGTTAAGACTGTTGTTACGAAATTATTAAATGAAGAAGCTACTGCATTATCAATTAATTCTAACTTGTCACTCCGAGTTAAGCGTTCATACAAACTACCTTTGTTGGAATTGAAGAAGTTCGGAGATGAACTAAAAGATTGGCTTCCTTTCTGGTCACAATTTAAGAAAATTGACGAGGGCCCTCTTTTAGACCCTAGTGATAAATTCCAGTACCTGATACAGGCCACCATTTCTGGATCCAGAGCAAGAGATTTAGTTGAGAGCTTTCCTGCAACCAGAGAAAATTATTGTAAAGCAATATCCAGTCTCAAAGCACGCTATGGAAAGCATGATTTGCTGGTAGAAGTGTACATTAGGAAGTTGTTAAGTTTAGTCTTACAGAATGCTGTGAGCCCTAATAAGGTGTGATTATCACGCCTCTATGATAAGCTTTCAGAGCCACATAGGAGCCCTTGGAACATTAGGTATCACAACGGACAAGTGTAATTCAATGCTTTTACCACCGGCTTGAAGCAGAGTAAGAAGGCCTAGAATGGACTGGCAATAAGAAAAGAGGAGGTGAAATGGGGTGAAGCGGTGCTGGTAGCAGCAGTGTTATCAGTTCTTCTGGTCATTGGGAGGGGGAGGTGGAATTAAACCCAGGCCCAAATACCAGTGGCAAATTCAGCATGGAAGATTTGACAGCACTTAAGGTGGTAGTGAAGGAAGTGATACAAGAACATTGTCAATGGGATAAGGTGCAAGAAATAAAGGACATGATGGAAGAGCAGAGACAGGAGATAAGGAACATGAAGAAATGGTTAGAAACGAAGTTTGAGAAATCGAACAATAGAGCGTGCAACAATGAGAAAGAAATAGTGTTATTAAGAGGGAAGGTTAAACATCTAGAAGAGGAGGTGATGATGATGAAGAAGGAAGCAGAGAATGAAGAAAGCCATATTTATATATGGTGTGGAAGAAGGTGACAAGGAAGGAAAGATTGATTTAACCTATAAGGTGGTAGAGGTCATACGGGATAGGATGAAGATAAATTTCAGTGAAATGGACATAGACGATAAGGAGAGAGTGGGCAAAGCGGAAGGTCGAAGACCAATTAGGGTACAGTTTTTCTCTACCCTAATGGCAGAAATTGTACTGAGAAACGGCAGTAACATGCAGGGTCAGAAAGTATGGATGAGGAGGGACATTTGAAAAGAAGGTGTGGAAAACATGAAGATTCTGAATAGGCATCTTTGGAGAGCGAGACAGCAAGGGCTAAAAGCCCGCATAAGAGGTCAGAGACTAGTGGTGACGAATGGAAGATGGGTTAGGGAGCACCCAGTGGCGAAGCTGAAAGAGATGGACGAACACGTCAGTTCCGAGTGGGGAGTAATGGCAGTGCAAGATGAAAGGAGGAAGCAGAAACAACTAGGGGTGAAGTGAAGGAATGAGTGAAGATCAACCCATGTGGAAGTGGACAATGCAATGTGGATACAGAAGAACAGAGCAGTGAAGGGGCGAGTGAGGGTCAGCCGCAAGAACCGGCGGGTGCAGTGTGTAGTGGTTTAGAGAGCAAGAAAGAACATGAGAAGAGTGATCGACAAAAAGGTAAAGATGTTATGAACAGAGGGAGAAGTAGGAGCCTAAACGACTTATGGGGTAACCTGTACAAGGGGGTGGAGGATACGGAGGGCATGGAACGGCAAAGAATGTTAAGAAAAGGATGTATCGAAACAGGGTATGAAGGGGTGAAAGCTTCAAGGAGTAAGAATAACAGAGGCAATTTAGAAGGGAGGGAGGATAAATTATAACTATATTGGAAAATAGGATGTGCGAATATCGAGGGGCTATGAAACAAAATACGAAATAAAAAGGTTAGGGAAGTCGTAAAAAGTTTTGATGTTGTGGCACTCTTAGAGACGTGGTTGGAAGCACGGAAAAAGACTTCATGGAAGGGGTTTGTGATTAAATATAAATATAGAAGAAAGGAGAGGAATAAGGGACGCGCCCCAGGAGGAATGGTAGTACAAATTAAAGAAGAGATTAGTGAACTAGTAGAAGATATCGAGACAGATATGCAGGAAGTTATATTGGTGAGATTTAATATGGGATGGGTAGAGGGAAGGATGAACAGAATAAGCCTAGCGTTCGTATATTGCCATCCTAGTAGTTCCGTATACACAAATAAGCATCTTTTTGAAGAGCTATTGGTGGAGATTAGTATAATAATGGAGAAGTTTACAGAAGAAGAGGACATGCTGCTATTTGGAGATTGGAACGCGAGAATAGGGGGACAGAGTCCAGTATATAGTAGGGAAGACGGGAGTTGTATGTTGAGAAGTAGAAGAAGTGAGGATACAGTTATGGGGAGAAGCTCTTAGAGTTGTGTGCAACGGGGAATTTATACATTCTGAATGGATGGAAGGAGGGTGACAGTACGAGGAACTTGACCTATGTTTCAGAGCAAGGGGTAGTGTGATAGATACAGCTTTAAGCTCGGAGGGAGTGTTAGAGGATATTATAAGGATGGAAGTAGGAGACTTGATTGAATCATACCATTTTCCAGTGTGGGTTCTTTTAAAAGGAGGAAGGAGAAGAATATAAGGAAAGAAGTTAAGATGAAGGACGAACTAGAGAGAGGGTATAATAAGTACAAATGGATAGAGAAAGTGGAACGGGATTGAGACAGGGTAGCAAAAGAAGAAATACACTTACTGAAATTTGGATGGGAAAGGGCGTTAGAGGAGAATAATATAGATAAATCCTTGGAATTGCTGCTACATCCAATAAAGATGATAGCTCAGATAGATAATAGTGGAAGAAGAAAAAAGAAAAAGGGTGAAGAATGGTTTAATAAAGAGTGTGAAGATATGCGAAAGAGGGTGCTGGGAGCGTTAGGGGAGTATAGGAAAAACAGGTGGGAGCTTAGAAAGAGCGGTTTTTGTAAGTTAAGGAAAGATTAAAAAAGAAAATGTTTGAGGTAAAAAAGTGGTTAGAGGAACAGACTGAAGTCATAAATAAAGAATTTTGGGGAAGGACAAACAGAATAATTAAGGGTGGAAGGAGTCTAGATAAAACGAGTATTGAGGATGTATAGTGGGTTAGCTACATTAGGGAATTACTCGGGGGGAAGGGGGAGGTATGGTTGAATGAGACGAGGGACGAAGCAATTTGGATGAAAAGAAGAGTAGCAATTCACTATATAGACAAGAAAATCACAAGAGAAGAAACTTTAGGAGTGATAAGAAGAATTAGGGGCAGGGCGGCTGGGGGTTGCAGTGGTATCAATAATGTTTTGGAGAGAAATTAGCAAAAATGGGACAATGATAGAGGGCATAGTTAAACTATTCAATAAGATTTTTGATGGGGGAAGTACCCTCGGGAGTGGGAGTCTTGAATATATGTCCAATATATAAGGGAAAGGGTAGCAAAGACAGTATGATCAGTTATAGGGGAACTTGTCTGTTAGATTCCTTAAGTAAAATTTATATGGGAGTATTAGCGAACAGGTTAAGTGAATGGGCCGAAAGAAACTAAGTATTGTCAGATTTCCAAGGGGGATTTAGAAAAAAAGGAAAGAACAGTGGACAATATAATGAAATGAAGACGGTTTTGGATAAATATATCAGCTCTTCAAGAGGTAGGGTGCATGTAGCGGCAATTGACTTTGAAAAGGCGTTCGATAAGGTCAATAGAGGGGCTCTATTAGAGAAATTGGGTAGGGTGGGGGTGTCGGAAAAGACGCTAAGAGCAGTGGAGGCGATATATAAGGTGGTTAGGTGTTGTGTAAAATTGGGTGACGATAGGTTGAGCAGACCACTAGAATCTAGCGTGGGTTTAAAGCAAGGGTGTAAATTATCGCCAATATTGTTTATTTTATTTATTATCGATACCTTGGATGGACATGGGGGAGATAATTGGGCCGTACCGGTGATTAATGGGATGGAGATACCGGGTTTGATTTTGCTGATGATGTGGTATTGATGACTCTAACTTCAACAGGGATGAAAAGCTTAAATGTAGTGTCGTATTTCGCAAAGGAATGGGCCTTGAAAATTAACGGGAATAAATCGAAAGTGCTAGTAGCCAAGGTACACAAAGGAAGGAAGGAGGATGGAAAATAGGTCGTGCAGGGAGAAAGGTTGGAACAAGTCAGTAAGATGGAATATTTAGGAGTCATTATTAACATAAAAGGGATTTGGGACGATCAGATAAGGCGTGCCAGAAGCAAAGGTATGGCTGCCCTAGCCTCAGTCAAAAACTTGCAGGCTAAATTTCCGGGTATCAGTTATAAAACTTTGAGGTTAGCTTTAAGATCTGTGGTTTTTGGTAGGGTAATGTATAGGGCTGAAATTTGGGAGGTGGATGAGAAAAGAGAAGAATAAAGTCGAATTATTAGTAATTTCGGTAAGTCGGTGATGCGGCTCCCGCAGTGCACAACTAATGCAGGGCTGGAATTACTATGTGGGGAAGACTTGGAATTTGAATGTGTGAAATATTGGATGATTTTAAAAAGACAAGAAGGCGGGAGGGTGCTACAAGCCGCGTACGACCAACAACTGAAGAGTGTGTATAAGGCATGCTGGTTAGTCAAAATTAAAAGATATTTGGAGATGATAGGATTAGGGCACATGTGGGGGGAGGTGTGGTCGAAGACAGAAGCCAGAGGGTTGAGGGAGCTTTCGAGGAGGATTAGAGATAATCATAGGCAGAAATAATTGGAAGAGAGTAGACTAAGAAGTTCGCTTAATATGTTTATTAAAGTAGAGGAAGTAACGTTGACAGGTTATTTAGGGGTGGGTTGGTTTGGTGGCTGATGGGAGTACATAAGAATAAGGGTTAGTTAAAAGGGAGGGATAAGACAGTTTGTATACTATGTGGGGCAGTGAATGACGATTTTCACTTATTAGGTGACTGTGAAAAAACAAGTAATATAAGAAATAGATTATTGAGTGCCGAACATCGGAAACTATTGGGAAAATGGGATGAGCAGTCTATTTTAAGGTGGATTATCAAGCAGTGGGAAGATAGGGGCGAGTTGAACAGGTATCTATGTGCGGTAAAAAGTCCTGTGAGAGCAAGATGAAAGAGGGAGAGTAATAGGGTGGATACGGGGGTATGTGTTTGGAACGGGGATGTGTGTTTAGGGGAAGCTTGTTTAATAATTCGATGATATTCAGTGTATGGAGATTGTATGATAAATCTAATGGTGAGTGGAGTACTGGTGATGGGTACATGGGTGAGTTTGGGTAGTTGGGTAAATGATGTGTTATTTTGCTACGGTAGAGGCCTTATTGTTTCTGATATGGCAGGATGGAATGTAATTGCTGACTATCGTTGTTCTGGAATTGAACGGGAGTAGGTCAGGGAACAACGAATGTGACGCAAGTTGCTGAGTGAAGAAGGACACGTGATGAGTGTGCTGAAACGAGAAGATCGGAGACTCCTGCAGCAAAAAGATCTTATATCTAATACTAGCAAGATACCCGTGCTTCGCTACCGTATTATACTGAAATTTATAAATGAATGCTTATTGTTGTAGATATATAATCCGCCGAAATTCGCGAACTAACTCGTTTACTGCGAGAATCCGCCAAAATTCGCTATCTGACTCGTTTTCTCATAGATTACGGCAAGTTTCCTCCCATTTTTCAATCTTTCTTTCCAGCAATCGATTTCGTACTTCCCGGGCTAGGTCCAGGTATTCCACTCGGTCAGTTGGGTCCCTAAATCTTTGCCATCTTTTCCTATAAGCATTTTTAATATGGATCAAATCCTTCAGGAGATCCGGCGTGGTGTCTTCTTGGGTGCCTTGGCGGTACTGAACCCGCGGCCGGACTGCATTCTTAGTCATTACCCGTCCAGGACCCGTTTCCAGCGGGATCCGCACATTTGACGACGGTCCAGAAAATTATTATTATTATTATTATTATTATTATTATTATTATTATTATTATTATTATTATTATTATTATTATTATTATTATTATTATTATTATTATTATTATTATTATTATTATTATTATTATTATAGATGTTCTGGACCCCACAGCAAGATGCAAGACTGCTACTTGGCGGTAACTTACATCTGCTGCCATTGTCATTGTCATTCCTTTCGTTTATTTCAAATTAGTTTAAATTTTTATTTATATGCCAGGAGAATCTACTGTAATTTAAGAACGTTCTCCGAAGGAAATATGGTTCTTGAAAACGAACCCAGAAAATATTAGAAATGATCGGTTTATGATCAGAATAAGTACATCGAAAATCTACAGCCTATTTCCAGTCATTCGACAGGGTCAGGAATGGAATGAATAAAGCCCCCGTCTAGCGGCGACAATAGGAATTTTTCCGGCTGCCGAAGCCTGTCGCACTTCTCTGGGGCAATGATTAATAAATGACAAATGAAATTAATAGATATTGGACAGTGTTGCGGGAATGAATGATGACAGGGAAAACCGGAGTATCCGGAGAAAAACCTGTCCCGCCTCCTTTTTGTCCAGCACGAATGTCACATGGATTGACCGGGATTTAAACCACGGAACCCAGCTGTGAGAGGCCGGCGCGTTGCCGCCTGAGCAACGGAGGATCCTTGTAAGTACATTGCGAACAGTAAAATCAATTGGCCTCCCCTCCTTTTACACCCCACCGCCGTTAAGTTTATTTACCCCCCCAAAAAGGATGAAAAGATGGCGTGCTTCTTTATGTTTAAAGGGGAATCCAAACACCAATGTGGTCACGTCTATTACCTTCAGTTTTGAGATATAAAAACAATTTTTTTTTCACTTCCTTACAAACTCCTCCCCCTCCCCCCTAAGTGAATTTTCCGGCAAAAAATACTTGTTTCTTTAATAGTAAAGGATTTTCTAAATACCAAATATCACGACTCTAACTTCTTCAGTTTTAGATTTCTGTGTCCTCACGAAAGGAATTCAAATGCTTTTCACTCCCCCCCCCCCCCCCCACACACCCCAAGATGGTTCCCAGCCCCCCCAAAACGCGTTTTCCTTTGTTTTTAAAGGAGATCCAAATACCAATTTTCACGTCTGTAACAACTTTAGTTTTTATTAGCTTATGTATTCTCATACAAATAAGTCAATTAATTTTCCTATTCTTTAACCCCCCCCCCCCCCTCTTCATTGGATTTTCCGAGAATACGTGTTCCTTTACTTTTAAAGCAGATTCCAAATAGCACATTTCACGTTTGTAACATCTTCATTTTCGAAATATCAGTAGCCTAATTAAAAGAATTCAGCACCATTTTCAGTCATTATTAACCACCCCCTCCACCCAAGTGGTATTTCCGAAAACAAAAAATACATGTTTCATTATTTTTAAAGGAGATTCTAAATAAAAATTATTACATCTATAAACTTTAGAAGTTTTGAGATATAGATACACTCATTTTAAAAATTCACCCCCTTTTCACCTCCCATTAATTGGATTTTCCAAAAACCAAAAAATACGTGTTTCTTTATTTTTAAAGGAGCTCTCAAACGCCAAATTTTAGGTCTGTAATATCTTCATTTTCTGAGATATAAGTATCCTCATTAAAGGCATTCAAACAATTTTGCACCCCTTTTCACCCTTCCTATTGGGATTTTCGGAAAACAAAGAAATACGTGTTTCTTTATTTTCAATGAAGATTCTAAATACCAATTTTTACATCTGTAAACCTTCAAAGTTTTGAGATATAGATACACTAATTTTAAAAATTCACCCCCCTTTTCACCCTCCCATTAATTGGATTTTCAAAAAAAAAATTTAGTGTTTCTTTATTTTTAAAAGAGATCAAAAGTACCAATTTTCAGGTCTGTAATATGTTCAGTTTCTGAGATATAAGTACCGGTATCCTCATTAAAGGCATTTAACAATTATTTCACCCTTTTTCACCCCTCCCATTGGGATTTTCCGAAAACAAAAAAATACATGTTTCCTTATTTTTAAAGAAGATTCTAAATACCAATTTTTACATCTGTAAACCTTTAAAGTTTTGAGATATACATACACTCATTTTAAAATTTCACCCCCTTTTTCACCCCCTTAGAGACGGAATATCAAAAAATCCTGTCTTAGCGAGCACCTACATCTTATTATGAATGTATCCTCAAAATTTAATTTCTTTATGTCAAGTAGTTTTGGCTCGGCGATGATGAATCAGTCAGTCAGTCAGTCAGTCAGTCAGGACAAGTTACTTTATATATATAGATAGCTAGTATGTAAGGAAGGGGAAGGGCTAGATTAGTATTATTTATGGTAGTTAAAGATTATTTAGTTCAGGTAGCCAATTAGTATATAGATTTTCTGTTCTTATTATTATTGTTACGCGGTTACCCGTGGATGCAGACGTGAAAGAAGGTGCCGGGGTGAACGGGTCTAACTACAAAGTCAAGAATGGAATTTAAAACTTTAACCAAGGTTATATTTTCTTTTCTTTTTTTTTAGAATTTCAAACTTAACAATCTTTCCCTAAATGAACACAATAATATTTCAGGTACAATGACAAACTAGAAACAAGACAAGAAAGATCCCAATTTTAGTTATTTTTACACTTGGGCTACAAGCCCCTAGTTTACAATTTTGAGCTCTTAGCTCAATTTTACCAAAGCACAAATTTTAATGCAAGGGCAGAAAATCCCCAATTCGTGGAGCACTAGCTCCAACAATGACAATTTCAGGCCTCCCAGAGGTACTATTAAAACACTTGAAAAAGAGCTAACGTGCTCTCAGTTCACAAGCCTACTCAAGGCAATATCAGACTTTACAATTACTTGCCATCAAGGCACAACTTACACAAATGAAACGGGGGTATCTCGTACCCAACCTACTGGGCCTTAGCAGAAAAAGAACAGGTTAAGTAAATGGCCCGGAACACCAAGTTAAATTGAGACGTGTACTTGCACTCCTAAATATGCATTCTTGAAACCTAACAGGCACTAGGCCGATGAAACAGGGGCTATTCCCAAACTATGGAGATGACTCGTATAAGAATAATTTAAGACATTACAGAAAGGAAGAAAACCAGTTACAAAACGTAGTCACCTCACCCAAGATACAAAATTTACACTCAAAATCGAAGAAGAAATACGTGATTGGTTGGAATTTAATTACAGAAATTCTTGATTGGTTAAATTCAAAACAGGCGGAAAGAAAGGATAAATATTACCAACCCAAAAATGAATGAACGAAATTTAGTAACGAACAAACTTATGAATACAAAATTTCTTCAAATAAAGTTCCTTCACTTCACACCAGGGTGAATGATCATAGTTTTTTGTAGTGACCTCTATGAGAGAATGTCCAAATTTCTTGATGAACGGAAAACAAAACAAGTTGAAATACACAGAGTACTGGAAACTTCGCCATCACAAAATTAAGGAGGTGAAATCTTCTGAGGAAAAGTTTAATTAGATTAGTAGTAGTTTAAATAGATTTAGTTCCAAATTCTGTGTTTCTCCTGCAGAGGAGTTTTAATTGGCGCAAGATTTAAATGTGCGGCTTAGAGGTGTACCTTCCGGTACAGACCCCCCCCAAATGGCCTTCCAAGGGGTGACACAGAAGAATTTTGAGAAAATATAATTTTCAGGAAAATTTACCAAGTTTTTGGTTGATAAGTGTAAATTAGTAAAACTCCAACTTTAGAGTGGCTTTGTTGCAGTATACTGTGAAATAGATGTTGTTAATTTTGACGGCAAGACCTGCCACCGCTGCCGATATCGAGTTGAGGTCGCCCGGACACCTCAAGTACCCTCAGATACACCTCTCACGCTACTATGAGAGGGGTAGACGAGGTGAAGGACGCCGCAGATCAGAAGGGTATGTGCAGTCCCCAGAAAGGTTGGCGGTTGGTGCGCTGCACTTCAGCCTTTGCCGGGAGATGGACTCCAGCGCGCCGTACACAGGTAGACATCACGGGAGTGGAGTGAGGCCGTACCACGCCTCAGTGGAGGTACGGCGACGAACGGCTGCGGGGACACTAAAACAGTAAGATCTCGGCGACAGAAAGGTGTTGTTGGTGACTAGAGAATAGAGGGTAAGATCTTTATTGGTGATGCTGAGGACGGGGCGACGTGGAATGCATTACGTGCCACGGTGTGGATCTGCAGGAGGCGGGGGCTTGGTAATGGCCACTCAGGAACTGATAGCAGGAAAACCAGAGGGAAAGGTCGCACATACAACTCATATACATAAAGAAAGGAAACGATAGTGCAGAAGGCCTTAAAATAAAAAATATATAACCTTCTGAGCTTCTGCTAAAGTTTAGCGGCAATAAACAAAAAACTAATTATGTAGGTTTAACTTGGGAGATATGGACTCTAAAGATCATCTCTGTGGCTGGATTGCTCACTAATAATGTAACCGGAGTCAGGAAATCTAAAATGATGCACGGCCCATGAAATCTGGGGGCAAGCTTGCCCGCGGGAACAAAGTTTTTAACCATGACTTGATCTCCTACTTTTAGATTGGTGGGCCTCCGTCCACGATCATATCTTTCCCTCACCTTTTCGTGAGAAGCTCTAAGATTGGCCTTAGCCTTCTTCCATAGATCTCTGATATTATCGGGGTCTATTGTCTCTGGTAGAATATCATTAAGTGACCAAAGGTTAGAGAGCGGCGTGTTAGGCACAAATTTAAACATTAAGGAAGCAGGGGTGAACTTGTGGAACTCATGAACTGCCGAATTCAAAGCGAAGGCCAACCAATGTAGGGACGTATCCCATCTGGAATGATCATCATGATGAAATGCAATGAGCGCCGATCTCAGGTTACGATTTACCTGCTCAGCCAGAGACGGTTGAGGATAATACGCCGAAGTAGTTACATGAGAGATGGACAGATCAAAACAGAATTTATGGAAAACATTGGAGGTAAAGGCCTTAGCATTATCAGAAACTACGTATTGACACGGACCAAAGGAAGCAAAGAAGGTATTCAAACAAGAAATGGTGGACTGAGCGGTAGCCAGCTTAGTCGGAAATAACCAGGAAAATCTGGTGAAACCATCTACTCACACAAGAATGAATTTGTTGGCATTCCCCTTAGATCGGGGGAAGGGTCCTACATAGTCGATATAGAAGCGTTCCATGAGGCGCGACGCTTGATGAGAAGATAGAAGACCTAGCTTAGTAGACAATGTGGGTTTACTGAGCAAACATGATTTACAAGCTTTTACTAATTCTCAAATTTCACCGTCCATACCTTTCCATATAAATAACTCTCGGATCTATTCTCGAGTTTTTAAGATGCCTAAATGTCCCCAAAATGGGGTCTCATGGTAATACTTGAAGATCATGGGTACAAGAACCGCTGGAACCACAAATTTCATCTTTTGACATGCCTCGACGGGCAATATAAAACTCCATTCCTCAACACATAAGGGACGATATGTTCCCCAGAAGAAAGGGTTTCCATAATAGGAGCCAGCACTGGATCTTCACGTTGATATTTTTCAATCTCTCTAAACAACATGGGGGCATCAGTAAGAATGGCATTTACACCAAGAGGTATGGGCTCGGGAAGAGAAGAACTGTCTTCCTGTTCAGAGGTCTCCACATCATGAGCAAACATGCGGCTTAATCCATCCGCAACAACATTTTCCGATCCTCTTATGTGCCTAACATCAAACTGGAAGGCCGAAATCCTGATGACCCAGCGGGCCATACGACCAGTACGACGCGGTCTAGCTAAGACCCAACTTAAGGCTTTGTAATCTGTTTCCAAGTCGAACTTGACATGTTCCGGGTAGAGGCGGAACTTCTCTAGTGCAAATAAAACTGCCAAACACTCAAGTTCATAGATGAATATTTAGCTTCTTGAGTCGATAGTGTCCTAGATGCATAGGCGATGGGTCGCCTTCCGAGTTCAGTCTCTTGAAGAAGCACAGCAGCCACCGACGACCGACGACGCGTCGGTTTGAACGATGAATTTCTTCGAGAAATCAGGCATAGCATGTACAGGGGCATTACAAAGAGCTAATTTCAGGTCTTCGAAAGCGGCTTGTTGAGAAGGCCCCCACTCAAATTTGACGCCATTCCTACGAAGTAAGTTCAAGGGCGCCACTCTGTTAGCGAAGATAGGAATAAATTTCCTGAAAAAGTCACCATGCCTATGAATCTGGCAATACCTTTGATGTCCTTAGGAGGTTTGAAATCACGGATGGCCTGTGTTCTAGAATGATCAACAGCAACACCATCGGGCGACACAATATGCCCTAGGAATGACATGGAAAGCTTAGCAAAAGCAACCTCAGACAACTTCACAGTTAACACTGCCTTAGCGAAAGCGATTAAGGGCCTCTTTCAGATGATCTAGGTGTTCCTCAAAGGTCTCAGAAAATACGATGACATCATCAAGATAATGGTATAAGTATTCAAATTTGATGTCAGAGAAGACCCTATCTAGCAGTCTCGTTACCACGGCTGCCCCCGTGGGGAGCCCGAAAGGCACGCGGTTGTACTCATACAAGTTCCAATCTGTGGCAAAAGCTGTGAGATGCTTGGATTCTTCGGCTAGGGGGATTTGATTACACACCTGATTAAGGTCTAAGATGGTGAAGAAATTTGCTTTCCGAAACCAAGAAAAACAGGAGTGAAGGTCGGGAAGAGGCACCGATTGTAACACCACCTTCGGATTTAAAGCCCTATAGTCAATCACAGGCCTGAAGCCACCTTGGGGTTTCGGAACCTGGAAAATGGGCGATGAGTACGCCGACTTGGACGGTCGAATTATACCAAATGTTAGCATTTGATCGATGATCTCCTTCAGAGCCTTCATTTTAGGTGGGGATAGCCTGTAAGGTGAAAATCTAACGGGAATCGAATCCGTAACCTCAATCTTGTATTATATACGGTCAGTAGCACCAAGAGTATCAGAAAAAACATCTAGAAAAGACTGACACAACTTACGAATACTCTCAGCCTGCTCCTCAGGTAGATGTCTAAGATCTAACAACATCTCATCCTGGTAGGCGAAACAGATGAACATGACACAGAATTACATTTTAGTAAGGGGATTTTACAATTAGCAAATTTGAAAGTGCACGACTTGCTCTGAAGGTCGAGCACTAGACTGTTATAGACATGAAATCCGCTCCTAATATAATGGGGCAAGACAAGTGCTTAGCCACGAACAGTTTAACTTTCCAAGTAAATTTGGAAATCCGAATTTTGGCAAAGATGAAACCTAAAATTTCTAATGGAGAAGAGTTAGCCGAGCTGCATTGAGCCGAAGACGAACAATAATCAGAAAATGTACAGACAGACTTTAATTTTGAGTACCATTCAGCCGAAATAATGGAATACACACTTCCAGAGTCTAATAGAGCGGTAATCGGTTCATTGTTCAACTCAATTTTGAGAAAAGGTACAAGTGCGGGGGACATCGCCGCAATCCTAAGACATTCTTTGGGACCTTCGAATGATAAACTACAAGTGCCCTGACTTTTCCCTGAGCTTTCGCTGGGTTTAACAGAGGCTGAGCCTGAAGATGGTGAGCACGCCGACTCAGCCGAAGTCACTTTCGATTATTTGCGTTGGTGGAAGTTGCACCAGAAGTTGAACAGGAGGGGGTGCTATTGGCATTAGGGCAATTCTTGGCAATGTGATTAAATGAGCCACACTTGAAACAGCCTTGGGATGACCCTGCTCCGTTCTTTGTCCCACTGGATTTAATTAAAGGACACTTGTTCCGGAGATGATCTGCCGACCCACAAGCATAACATTTGCGGGTCGTGGAAGTTCGGCGAGGTGGAGGCCGAAGATTACTTGAAGAAGGAGGGGGATCCCTCGCGACACGTAGTGTGTCAGCATATCTAACTCCTTCGGCTGAGACAGCCATAGCTTCTAACTCAGCGAAAGTTTGCGGACGCGACGCAAAACACAAGTATGACCTGTAGGGTGGGGAAATGCCTTCCACAATGGCCTGCACAATTTGATTTTCTGGGAAATGAAGAGCAAATACCCTTGTGTAGAACTTATAATGTCCTGGATGAAGTCGGCAAGATTTTCATCCAGTCGCTGCACTCGGTAATAATACTTTTGAATTAGTGATGGCCTAGCTCGGGCCGGTATGAAATTAGCTAGCAGATGGGCGTGGACGTCTTCTATAGAGGATTGTTCAGCTATGGCTCTGACTATTTTGTCTGAGAGGACACCAATGGAGTAAGGGTAAATAATCTGAAAAATTTGAGAAGGGGAAAGCGAAAACACAAAGCGTATTCTTGAAACTCAACTAAAAGTCTTAAAATGAAATGACATCACTAGTAGAATTGATCGAGAATTTAGAAATTCCTCTAAGCAACATAGCCAACGGGTGAGGCAAACTACTAAAGCCAGGTGGCATAACAGGTAAAGGCCTAGGGGGTGAAGACGCTTCAGACACAGCCTTATTTAAAAAGAAAGTGGAATGGAGGTACGACGATCAGACTCATTCCCAGATGGGGCAGAAGTTTGTTGAGTTGCCACGGATTTTCTGCTTTCTACGTTCTTGGACAAGTCCTCCTTACATACGATGTTTACAACAGTGGCTTGGTCGGATTTGGGAGTAGCAGACCCAGTTAACAATTGACTAACATTACTGGCATATTAGAAAGGTGCTCAAAAAGATTACTTGCCCCCTTACCCTGAACGTCGTTTAACTTCATAGACAATAGATCACTCACCCTATTATAAAAATGGTACAACCTAGCCTGCACTCTTTTAAGTTGATTTGGAGATGGATCACTTACTTCAAAGAAACTAACTACAGTAGTGTTGTCCGTGATAGTGGAGAGAGCCTCATCAATATCTTTCTCTCCCAAAGTTGGGATACTAATAGGCAATTCAAGAGATTCCTTAAGCTTAGTGGTATCGACCGCAACCGTGCCTCCAGATTGAACATTTCTGATAGCTAATTATAAATCAATTCATCCTTGCGCAAATAGCCGCGATGGAGGACTTCGCGAGGACCGGACATGATGACAGAACTTATAAATTTGGAAAATTCCAGCGACTGGGAAAATTATTGAGTTGGATCCGAATGCTATGTTTAGCCGTCAAAAGGGGCTTAATTAAGACCCATTCAACCACGTTCTGCTACCACTTGTTACGGGGTTACCCGTGGATGCAGAGGTGAAAGGAGGTGCCGGGGTGAACGGGTCTAACTACAAAGTCAAGAATGGAATTTAAAACTTTAACCAAGCTTATATTTTCTTTTCTTTTTTAGAATTTCAAACTTACCTATCTTTCACTAAGTGAACACAATAATATATCAGGTACAATGACAAACTAGAAACAAGACAAGAGAGATCCCGATTTTAGTTATGTTTACAGTCTTGGGCTACACGCCTCTAGTTTTACAATTTTGAGTTCTTAGCTCAATTTTACCAAAGCACAAATTTTAATGCAAGGGCAGAAAATCTCCAATACGTGGAGCACTAGCTCCAACAATGACAATTTCAGGCCTCCCAGAGGCACTATTACAACACTTGAAAAAGAGCTAACGTGCTCTCAGTTCACAAGCCTACTCAAGGCAATATCAGACTTTACAATTACTTGCCGTCAAGGCACAACTTACACAAATGAAACGGGGATATCTCGTACCCAACCTACTGGGCCGTAGCGGAAAAAGAACAGGTTAAGTAAATGGCCCGGAACACCAAGTTAAATGGAGGCGTGTACTTGCACTCCTAAATATGCATTCTTGAAACCTAAAAGGCACTAGGCCGATGAAACAGGGGCTATTCCCAAACTATGGATGTGACTCGTATAAGAATAATTTAAGACATTACAGAAAGGAAGAAAACCAGTTACAAAACATAGTCGCCTCAAACCAACATGAAGGGGAGCTCGAGAGGGTAAATCACTCTCTATCACCGAGTTACAGTTGCAGATTTTATGAAGTTTTTATATAAGCCGGCAGAAATTTTTTTTTAGAAAAGTAGGTTACATGGTAAAAGTTTCGGAACTTTCCCGCGGGTTAAACTGCTGAGCTAGCAAGAAATAAACATGTTAACCGGCCATTACCTTGCTGAAGAAATACTTCCTGATGAAAGAGGCTCCTCCCACCTCCTGCTTCACATAGACACACTTAGTTAGATGTTGTTCAAGTGGCCAAGAGCCGTGAAAATCTGCAGTTTATAAACCCTCGGGGAAAGTTCGAGACCTTTCATGAATAATCAAGACACACCCACAGAATTTTATTGGAGGATACAAAATTTACACTCAAAATCGAAGAAGAAATACGTGATTGGTTGGAATTTAATTACAGAAATTCTTGATTGGTTAAATTCAAAACAGGCGGAAAGAAAGGATAAATATTACCAACCCAAAAATTAATGAACGAAATTTAGTAACGAACAAACTTATGAATACAAAATTTCTTCAAATAAAATTCCTTCACTTCGCACCAGGGTGTATGATCATAGCTTTTTCTTGTAGTGACCTCTATGAGAGAATGTCCAAATTTCTTGATGAACGGAAAACAAAAACAATTTGAAATACACACAGTACTGGAAACTTCGCCATCACAAAATTAAGGAGGTGACATCTTCTGAGGAAAAGTTTAAGTAGATTAGTAGTAGTTTAAGTAGATTTAGTTCCAAGTTCTGTGTTTCTCCTGTAGAGGAGTTTTAATTGGCGCAAGATTTAAATGTGCGGCGAAGAGGTGTACCTCCCGGTGCAATTATTAGTAGATTATTATTAGTAGTAGTAGTATTTCATTTTTGTTATTATTGCTATTATTATTATTATTATTATTATTATTATTATTATTATTATTATTATTATTATTATTATTATTATTATTATTATTATTATTATTATTATTATTGTACCGGGCGGTACACCTCTACACCGTTTATTTAAAAGTTGCGCCAGTTGAAACTCCTCTTCTGGAGGAAGGTTGAACTTTATCTATTCTATTAATTCTCTACTTTCTCAGAAGATGTCACCACGTGGAAAATTTTGAGTTTTTGAACTGTGTCACTTTTGATGTGTTTTTGTTTCGCTTGAAGTAAGAAGTGTGAACTTTCTCTTCTAGAGGACACTACTGAAGATCAACAATAGTGCGACCTAGTGCGGAGTCAAAGAACTATTTTGTTGGAGAAATTTTTATTTCAAGAGTTTGTTCTTTGTTAAATTTCCTTCTGTCATTGTTTAAGTTGGCTGTATACCCCTCTTTTTCCCCTTAGTTTGGATCTAGCCAATCCCGAATTTCTTTAATTAATTTTCCACCAATAATGTGTTTCTTTTTCCTCTATGTAGGGGTTTCTTTTCCCGAACCAATAAAGATTTTGTGGGAGGGTGTTTTCTTTCCCCTAACGCCTAGAATCTTCCGCGAGAGGATATAAACTGCTGATTTTAGGGTCTCCAGGCCACTTCTGTTCCATCTTTCAGTGTATTAAGTACATAGCAGGAGGCGGGAAGCGCCTCTTTCTTCTTCAGCCGTTCAACACCAGGTAATGGCCTATTAATAACTTCTTTTCTTGCTAGGTCGGCAGTTTAACACTCGCGGCGGGTTCGAAGCATTTCCATCATGTAACCTTTTCCTAAAATGTAATTACTCTTTTCATCTTTTTCTTGTAAAGCTACATATTGGGATAGAGAGTGCTAACCCTCTCGAGCTCCCACTCACATTTGTTTTGAGGTGAACTTATTTTCTCAAACTATTCTTCGTTTATGTAATGTAAAGTGTTCTTCTCTAAGTCACCTCTGTAGTATGGGATTAGCCCTTGCGTTAGTGGCCCCAGAGCCAGATTAGGTTTTAAAAACAAAGTGTATTAGGAGTGCAAGTTCGCCTCCTCTCAAATTGTTATTTTAGAGGTCATGTAATCAACCTTCTTTTCATGTAATAGACCTCCGTAGTTTGGGTATTTTACCCCTGTAAATACGTCCTTAGAGGACAGCTTGAAGGTAGAGTTTGGTGTGGCCTTGTGATAGGCTTACAATTTTGAGAGCGGATCGCGCTTTGAAATTTGTTTCTGTATGCCTCGTGCAGGCTTTATGTGTAATGTTTGGAGCCAGTGCTCCTGGGAATGAATGGGGTTTTCTGCCCCTTGGCTAAAAATTTTTTTGGAGTAAGGCGGGGCTGATTGCCCAAGAGTTATGAAGTAAGGGCACTGAGCCCGAACCCAGTAATATTGTACCTAATTTTTGCTACTCTGTACCTGTTATGATTGTTATCTCTTGTTTTTGAAAAGAAAATATAACCTAGTTAAATTTTAAATTAATTTTACCTTGCACGTTAATTTCGTAGCTTGAAACCCATTCACACCCGCACCTTCTTTCACCTCTACCTACCACGGATATATCCGTAACAAGTGGTAGCAGAGCGTGGTTGAATGGGTCTCAATTTAGCCCCTTTTGACGGCTAAACATTGCTTTGATTCGAACTCTAACAATTTTCTCAGTTGCTGGAATTTTTTGAGTTTTTCAAAATTGTTCTGTCATCATGCCCGGCCCTCGCGATGTTCTCCTCCTTAACTACTTGCGCAAAGAGGAGTTGATATATGAGTTAACTATCAGAAACGTTCAATCTGGAGGCACGGTTGCAATAGACACTAACAAGCTTAGAGAGTCCCTTGATTTGCCCATTTCCATCCCCAATTTGGGAGAGAAAGAAATTGATGACTCTCTTTCCACGATTGTCGAGAATATTACTGGGCTAGCATCGGTAGTCAGCTTTTTTGATGAAAACGATCCATCTCCTAATCAAATTAAGCGTGTGCAAGGCAGGCTGTATCACTTTGCAAATAGAGTTAATGATCTGTTGTCTCTAAAGGTGAATGACGTTCAGAGGAAGGACGCTAATACGCTCCTTGAAACTATTTCTGAATTGTCTAATAAGGTCACTCAATTGCTAACCGGCGAAGCTCCTCCCAAAACTGATCAACCCGCCACGGTGAATGTAGGTAACGAGGAAGAGCCTCCTCAGGGAGAAGTCAATAGGATAACCGTTGCTGCTCAAACTATCTCTGCCCCATCGAACAACGAATCTGAACGCCGTGCGTCATTGAGTAACATCCGCTCTGAATTAACTTCTTTGCCATTGAAACCTTTAACGACTATGTCACCTGGGTTCAGCAGCTTGCCTCATCCATTGGCAATGTTGCTTAGAGGTATCTCTAAGTTTTCCGTCAACACCACCAGTGACGTAATTTCATTTTTAAGATTTCTAGTGGAATTTCAGGATCATGCCCTTGTGTTTTCTCTTTCCCCATGTCAAATTTTGCAAATTATCTATCCTTATGCTATTGGTGTTCTATCTGACAAAATAGTTAGAGCCATTGCCGAGCAATCTTCTATTGAGGATTTCCATGCCCATTTGCTAGCTAACTTCATCCCGGCTAGGGCCAGGTCCTCCCTTATTCAGAAATACTATTATCGGGTACAGCGCTTGGATGAAAACCTGGCAGACTTCATCCAAGATATTAAGTTTTATACTAGGGTGTTTGCTCTCCACTTCCCTGAGGATCAGATCGTGCAAGCTATTGTCGAAGGGGTTTCACCACCCTACAGGTCATATTTGTGTTTCGCGGCGTGCCCGCAAACGTTCTCGGAACTTGAAGCATTGGCAGTCTCAGCGGAAGGAGTTAGATACGCCGATTCTTTGCGTGTCGCGAAAGAACCCCCGCCTTCCTGTAGTAACACTCGGCCTCCACCTCGCCGACCAGTCAATCCCCGTAAATGTTATGCTTGCGGGTCGCCTGACCATCTGCGGAATAAGTGTCCTCTGATCAAGTCAAGTGGGACAAGGAATGGAGCAGGGTCATCACAAGGCTGTATTAAGTGTGGGGCCTTCTCACATATCGCCAAGAATTGCCCAAACTCAAATAGCACCCCCTCCTGCTCAACTTCTGGTGCAAATTCCAGCTATGCCAATAATAAAAAGTGACTAGTGGCGTCGGCTGAGCCGACTAATCCATCTTCCCGAGACTCAGCCCCTAGTAAACAGGTTGTAAATGCAGAGAACGACCAGCCTTCAAATTCATCTTTTGAATGCCCTAAAGAGTGTCTTAGGATTGCGGCGGATACCCCCGCACCTGTTCCTTTTCTTAAGATTGAGTTAAATAACGAGCCTATAACAGCTCTCTTAGATTCAGGCAGTGTTTGTTCCATTATTTCGGCTGATTGGTATTCTAAATTGAAATCTGTTTGTAAACTCCCTGACTATGTCTCTTCTCCTGTTCAATACGTTTCGGCTAATTCATCTCCATTAGAAATTCTAGGTTCCTTACTGGTCAAAATTCGTGTTTTTAAGTTTACATGGAAAGTTAAATTGTTTGTGGCCAAGCAATTGTCTTGCCCCATTATATTGGGAGCTGACTTTATTTCTCACACTGGTCTTGTGCTCGATCTCCAGAGTAGGTCGTGCACATTCAAATTTGCGTCCAATTGTAGAATTCCCTTGTTAAAGTGTAATTCTGTATCATGTTCATCTATTTCGCCTACTCAGGATGAGATGTTGTTAGACCTTAGACATCTACCTGAGGAGCAGGCTGATAGTATTCGTAAATTATGTCAGTCGTTTCCCGAGGTGTTCTCTGATACTCTTGGTGTTACTGACCTTATTGAATACAAAATTGAGGTTACGGATTCGATTCCTGTCCGTTTTCCACCGTATAGGCTATCTCCACCTAAAATGAAGGCTCTGAAAGAAATCATCGATCAGATGTTGAAGGATGGTATTATTAGGCCCTCTAAGTCAGCGTATTCTTCGCCTATTTTTCTAGTCCCGAAACCCCAAGGAGGCTTCAGGCCTGTCATTGATTACAGGGCTCTCAATCGGAAGGTGGTGTTGCAATCTGTGCCCCTTCCCGACCTTCATTCTTGCTTTTCATGGTTTCGTAAGGCCAAGTTCTTCACCATCTTGGACTTGAATCAGGCCTATAATCAAATTCCCCTTGCCGAGGAGTCTAAACATCTTACAGCGTTTGCCACGGACTGGAACTTATACGAATACAACCGCGTGCCTTTCGGGCTCCCCACGGGGGCAGCTGTGCTCACTAGGCTACTAGATAGGGTCTTCTCCGACATCAAATTTGAGTACTTATATCACTACTTGGATGATGTCGTCGTATTTTCCGAGACTTTCGAAGAACATCTAGATCATCTGCGAGAAGTTCTGAATCGCCTTCGTAAGGCTGGGTTAACTGTCAAGTTGTCCAAGGTTGCCTTTGCTAAGCCCTCTATGTCATTCCTAGGGCATATTGTGTCACCCGATGGGGTAGCTGTCGATCATTCTAGAACACAGGCCATCCGTGATTTTAAACCTCCTAAGGACATCAAAGGTATCGCTAGATTCATTGGTATGGTGAATTTCTTCAGGAAGTTTATTCCTAACTTCGCTAATAGAGCGGCGCCCTTAAACCTTCTTCGTAGGAAAGGCATCAAATTCGAGTGGGGACCTTCTCAACAAGCCGCTTTCGAAGATCTTAAATTAGCTCTCTGTAATGCCCCTGTACTTGCTATGCCTGATTTCTCGAAGAAATTCATCGTCCAAACGGACGCGTCGTCGTCAGCTGTAGCTGCAGTCCTTCTTCAAGAGACTGAACTAGGGAGGCGTCCCATCGCCTATGCATCTAGGACTCTATCGGCTCAAGAAGCCAAGTATTCCATCTATGAGCTCGAAGGGTTGGCAGTCTTATTCGCCTTAGAAAAGTTCCGTCTCTATCTGGAACATGTCAAATTCGACCTGGAGACAGATAATCAAGCCTTAAGCTGGGTCTTAGGTAGGCCGCGTCGTACTGGTCGTATAGCCCGTTGGGCCATCCGTATTTCTGCCTTCCAATTTGATGTACGACATATCAGAGGTACCGAAAATGCTGTTGCTGATGGACTCAGCCGTATGTTTCATAACGACGTCGAAACCCACGAACCGGTCGATAGTTCATCACCTTCCGAGTCCATACTATCTGGTGTTAATGCCATCTTAACAGATGCTCCCATGCTTTTTAGGGATATTGAGAAATACCAACGTGAAGATCCGACGCTGGCTCCTATAATGGAAACCCTTTCTTCTGGGGAACATGCTGTCCCTTATGTTCTGAGGAATGGTGTTCTATGTTGCCCTTCGAGGCATGATAAGTTGATGAAAGTTGTTGTTCCAGCGGTTCTTGTACCTATGATCTTCAAATACTATCATGAGACCCCATTGGGAGGGCATCTGGGTATCTTTAAAACTCGTGAAAAGATTCGTGAAATGTTCATATGGAAAGGTATGGACGGTGAAATCCGTGAACTTGTAAAAGCTTGTAAATCTTGTTTGCTCAGTAAACCCACCATGTCCACTAAAGTAGGCCTTTTGTCTTCTCATCAAGCGTCGCGCCCCATGGAACGCCTGTATATTGATTATGTGGGACCCTTCCCCCAGTCAAAGGGCAATGCCAACAAGTTCATCTTTGTGTGTGTAGATGGTTTTACAAGATTTTCCTGGTTATTTCCGACTAAGCTGGCTACCGCTCAGTCAACCATTACTTGCTTAAATTCTATTTTTGCTTCTTTTGGTCCGTGTCAATATATTGTATCTGATAATGCTAAGGCGTTCACATCAAATTTATTTCGTAAATTCTGTTTTGACTTGTCCATCTCTCATGTAACTACTTCTGCTTATTACCCTCAACCATCTCTGGCTGAACGGGTTAACCGTAATCTCAGGTCCGCACTCATTGCCTATCATCATGAAGATCCTTCCAGGTGGGACACGTCCCTGCATTGGATAGCTTTTGCTTTGAATTCGGCGGTTCATGAATCTCACAAGTTTACTCCAGCTTCCTTGATGTTCAAGTTTGTTCCCAACTCGCCGCTCTCTAACCTCTGGTCTTTGAATGACATTCTACCCGAGACAATAGATCCGGATAACATTAAAGATCTTTGGAAGAAGGCTAAAGCCAATCTTAAAGTGTCTCATGAAAAGGTTAGGGAAAGGTATGATCGTGGACGGAGACCCACCACTTTGAAGGTAGGTGACCAGGTTATGGTCAAAAATTTTGTTCCCGCGGGCAAGCTTGCCCCCAGATTTCATGGGCCTTGTATCATTCTCGATTTTCTTACGCCGGTTACCTTATTGCTAAGTAATCCAGCCACCGAGAGGATATTTAGAGTTCACCTGTCCCAGGTGAAACCGGTGTAATTTCTGTGTTAACTTGCTCCATATTATTTTGAAAGGATATGAAGGTTATATTTTTTTTTGAGTTTCACTTTTAAGGCTTTCTGCCCCTTCTGTAATATTTTGGTTTTAGATGTAAGCCTTGTGTAAAACCTGCCCCGACCCGTTAAACTGCCATCCTGTTCTTGCCACGGCCATTACCACGCTCCCGTCTCCTGCTCCACCTTACACTGTGGCTTCATAATAGTAAATGCCATGGATATCTACACGCCGCTGGCCCCTCAACCTCTCCACAAGCCTGTACCCTCAAAGAAGATGATAGTCCAACACAATTCTGCCGCCTAGCTTTAATGTTTCAGCGCCCCCGCAGCCGCGCAGCACCGTGCAGCGACTGGGGAGGGGGATGGGCCCCCTCCTCTCCAGCGAGGACGACATGTGCACGGCGAGCCGGAGCTCTCCTCCCGGCCAAGGCTGATGTGCGGCGCACGACCTACTACATGCCCGCAGCCTGTATCTGTTCACCGCGGGTGCGGCGTACTTCAACACCTCTGCTCCCCTCATAGTGCGGGCGAGCGGTATCTCAGGGTACTTGAGGGGTCCGAGCGGCCTCCGTTGGACGCAAGCTGCAACGGCCGGTCTGGCCATCCGACTCAATCTACATCAACTACATGGACAGTCACCATAAGCAATAATTACACTTGGGAATTCAACAACAATATTTGGTGGACATTGCAAAACTTTTCTTCACTTTTAAGCATTAAAAGTTTATCTTCAGAAATTCAAATTCTACAAACATAAAGACTTTCATTCACCTGCAACAACAACATTTTGAAACTGAATTAAGAAATCTTGTAAATGCTTCTGCTATCTATCTTCGTATCAACATCATTACTTGGACCTTATTTTGGAAACAAAGCTTATGTTCTTCTGTGTTACCCCTTGGAGGAACTTTTGGGGGGGGAGGTCTGTACCGGGCGGTACACCTCTACACCGTTTATTTAAAAGTTGCGCCAGTTGAAACTCCTCTTCTGGAGGAAGGTTGAACTTTATCTATTCTATTAATTCTCTACTTTCTCAGAAGATGTCACCACGTGGAAAATTTTGAGTTTTTGAACTGTGTCACTTTTGATGTGTTTTTGTTTCGCTTAAAGTAAGAAGTGTGAACTTTCTCTTCTAGAGGACACTACTGAAGATCAACAATAGTGCGACCTAGTGCGGAGTCAAAGAACTATTTTGTTGGAGAAATTTTTATTTCAAGAGTTTGTTCTTTGTTAAATTTCCTTCTGTCATTGTTTAAGTTGGCTGTATACCCCTCTTTTTCCCCTTAGTTTGGATCTAGCCAATCCCGAATTTCTTTAATTAATTTTCCACCAATAATGTGTTTCTTTTTCCTCTATGTAGGGGTTTCTTTTCCCGAACCAATAAAGATTTTGTGGGAGGGTGTTTTCTTTCCCCTAACGCCTAGAATCTTCCGCGAGAGGATATAAACTGCTGATTTTAGGGTCTCCAGGCCACTTCTGTTCCATCTTTCAGTGTATTAAGTACATAGCAGGAGGCGGGAAGCGCCTCTTTCTTCTTCAGCCGTTCAACACCAGGTAATGGCCTATTAATAACTTCTTTTCTTGCTAGGTCGGCAGTTTAACACTCGCGGCGGGTTCGAAGCATTTCCATCATGTAACCTTTTCCTAAAATGTAATTACTCTTTTCATCTTTTTCTTGTAAAGCTACATATTGGGATAGAGAGTGCTAACCCTCTCGAGCTCCCACTCACATTTGTTTTGAGGTGAACTTATTTTCTCAAACTATTCTTCGTTTATGTAATGTAAAGTGTTCTTCTCTAAGTCACCTCTGTAGTATGGGATTAGCCCTTGCGTTAGTGGCCCCAGAGCCAGATTAGGTTTTAAAAACAAAGTGTATTAGGAGTGCAAGTTCGCCTCCTCTCAAATTGTTATTTTAGAGGTCATGTAATCAACCTTCTTTTCATGTAATAGACCTCCGTAGTTTGGGTATTTTACCCCTGTAAATACGTCCTTAGAGGACAGCTTGAAGGTAGAGTTTGGTGTGGCCTTGTGATAGGCTTACAATTTTGAGAGCGGATCGCGCTTTGAAATTTGTTTCTGTATGCCTCGTGCAGGCTTTATGTGTAATGTTTGGAGCCAGTGCTCCTGGGAATGAATGGGGTTTTCTGCCCCTTGGCTAAAATTTTTTTTGGAGTAAGGCGGGGCTGATTGCCCAAGAGTTATGAAGTAAGGGCACTGAGCCCGAACCCAGTAATATTGTACCTACATTTTTGCTACTCTGTACCTGTTATGATTGTTATCTCTTGTTTTTGAAAAGAAAATATAACCTAGTTAAATTTTAAATTAATTTTACCTTGCACGTTAATTTCGTAGCTTGAAACCCATTCACACCCGCACCTTCTTTCACCTCTACCTACCACGGATATATCCGTAACAATTATTATTATTATTATTATTATTATTATTATTATTATTATTATTATTATTATTATATTTTTAGATTTGGACAGGTGTAGTTTTCTCACGATTTATGTACAGTAAGTGATAGTAAGGCGTATTTGGTAAGGGAGAGCAGGACATTTCCGGAAGAGGAGGGGGTAGGACGGGCCTGCCCCTTAGAAATAAAAGAGAGATATATGCTGAACGAGGAGGAGAGAGGCTGGGTACAGTAGGAGAGTGGTTACAGCCTCACAAGTTCGGCCGTTAATGGAATGGTGACAAAGCTGCTCTGTCATCTGGCAGGGATGGTTGGGGGCGTCTTTCGGGCCCCACGGATAGGGCCGGTCGTGCCATCAATGGGGGGCGGTCTTTTTTCACCAGGGATGATGACATGGCCGGATAGCAGTAGTGACGATAGTTACTTTTGTTTATTTATTTTATTTATTTTATATCCAGCGGTGTCGATGGACGTGGCATCTAGGGACTGAGGATGACTGCTGTGGTGATCCTCCCTAGGGAGTGTCACGTTTTTGGATTATCTTATGGACCTCATGGCATGTCCGAAGAGTCTCGTGTTGTTGTTTTTCTTGGTTCCTTTTTCCTGTTTTTGTGAGTTGTTTTCTATTGTGAACATGTATTTGGGGCTGAACGCCTGTTATGTTCAAGGACAAATACAAATACACTAGTAGATTCATGTTTGCCCGAGGACATTCTAAGAACTTAGGAGAGAACTTCTTAAATCACACTCATTGGCCAGTCTTCTTCAAGTTGAACCAGGGGGCGCTGGTGTCAGTGACCAGAGTGTGAATTCCAAGAATCGTTTAGACAGCTTGCTGCAATTTTTTAGATATGAAGTAGAACAGGATCAGAAGATTGCTTTGGCTATGCCAGGGTTTTGTGTTTTGCCTTCGGTAGCTGTCAAGGGAGGTCTGAAGAAGAAGGAAAAGAGCTTGAATTATACCACTAAACCGAATGAGAACATTCCTACCGCAGCAGGTCTCCTTACTGCATCTAATAGAGGAACAACAGGGTGTGTACCTTGTTCGTCTAATCACAAGTCTCAAGACTGTATTAAGGCGCAGAAGATGACTTTGCAAGAACGTCGTCTTGCACTTGAGACTAAAAGATGCTGCTTTTCTTGTCTCACGGTCGGACATCCAGCAAAGATATGCAGAAATAGGCCTAGGTGCATCATTTGAGGTCGAGGACACATTGTGGTTATGTGTGATAAGTTGCCACAAACCAGGTAGACTCAGCCATAGAAAGACCGAACTCAACAGGAGACAAAATGGCTTCTACTGCGCAAGTCCAGAAAGATGAGGCTTTAGCTAATTTGACGAACCATTGTGGGGTGTTGATGCAAACACTAGTTGTCAAGGTTCGGGGCCAAGGAGTTGAGCGGACTGTAAGAGCATTAATTGATTCATCATCGCAACGTTCCTACATTTTGAAGAGTACAGCCACGGAAATGGGATATCAAACTGCCAGACAGGAGAATATCCAACACTCGCTCTTTGGAGGTACAACCACTGGAGTATACCATCATTACGTGTACTCTATTTATCTCTCTAGTGTGGATGGTAGCTACAACTGTCACTTTGAAGCATTAGACCAAACAAGAATTTGTGGTGCCATACCTTCAGTACATCAAGGTCCTTGGTTTTAGGAACTAAGTAGTAAGGACATTATTTTGAGTGACATCGAATCCTATGGACCAATTAAAGTATTAAATGGAGCTGATGTTGCAGGAAAATTGTTTACAGGAAGCCACAAGATTCTAAGCACTGAACTAGTGGCCACGGAAACTCGTTTGGGATAGATTTTAATGGGCAGAGTACCTTCAGAACATAGTAATGAGGAAAGTATGGCTATGGTGGTGACGCTATGCTAACAGGAGAAACCCGTGTAACAGATTTGTGGACTCTGGATGCCCTTGGCATAATGGACACTGCTGATAAGAAGAGTACATTAGAACTTCAAGAAGCTGCTCATCAACATTTCTTGAATACAGTAAGGTTCAATGAGGACGGTAGATTTGAGTATTGCCTACCCTGGATAGAAAATCATCCTCCACTGCCTAACAACTACAATGTAGCTGAAAGGAGAGTCAATTTCACAGTTAAATGATTAAAATCTGAAGGCTACTATGATTCATATCAGTCTGTACTGGATGAGTGGATACAGGAAGGTGTAATAAAAGAGGTACCTGAAGAAACAATGGATTCTCCCTGTCATTAATTACCGCATCGTCAAGTCGTGAAGTAGAATAGTAACACGTCTGTTCGTCCAGTGTTTGATGCATCTGCAAGTGAAAATAAGAATCCCAGTGTTAACAGTTGGGTTGAAAAGGGACCGAATCTCATAGAACTACTTTCTTCAGTATTGGCTCGTTTCCGGTTGACAAGAATTGTAGTAATGGCCGACATCCGCCGTGCTTTCCTGCAGATCAGCATCTCTAAATGGGACCGGCCATTTTTGAAATCCCTGTAGATCGACCGTCAGAGTACCTTGAAGATCTATCAACACTGCCGTGTAGTGTTTGGAGTGACATGTAGCCCATATCTTCTTGGATCAGTAATCAAGTAGCACTTGCAGACTATACTAGATCAGTGCAAAGGAAGTACATCATCTTATTCTGAAGATCTGGTAGAACTGTTAGCTCAGAGTTTTTATATTGACAATTGTTTGACCAGTGTAGATGATACAAACCAGTTGCAGCAGTTCATTGACGAAGCAACTTCCATCATGAGTGAAAGAAAGTTCGAGCTTCGAGGGTGGGAGTTCACAAACCCTTCTTTGCCATCAGCAAGGCCTACCAATGTCTTAGGGTTGCTGTGGGATAAATCAGAAGATACCCTATAAATAAATGTAGAAAAGGTAAATTCCCTTCGCCTGGAGAAAATTACCAAGAAGATTATTCTCTCAGCAGCACATCAGATTTTTACCCCATTGGAGTAGCTTGTAGTGTCACATTGTTTCCCAAACTTCTCTTGCATCAGACATGGGAATCGGGTATAGGTTGAGATCATGAAGGGAATGAGGACCTTAAATCACAATTCTTGACCTGGATGAGGGATTTGCCATACTTAGAGGAAATCAAAATTCTCAGATGGTTACTGGTGTCAGATTCGCAATCAAACTGGACACTTCATATCTTCTGTGACGCAGGTCAACTCTCGTATGCAGCTGTGACTTACCTACGTGTGGAACATCAGGATCAGGTTCAAGTCCAGCTCATCCTTGCTAAAGCAAGAGTCTCTCCAATTAGTAAGCCTAAGAAGAAAATGACAATCCCGAGTTTGGAGTTGTTAGCTGCAACAATAGCTTCTAAGATGTACTCTAACATTGTTCATAATTTCAACATCCCTGGAGTTAGCGTGGATTCAAAAAGAAGATCAATGGGATGTGTACATATCCAACCGAGTTAAATAATCAAGGAAATGACTGAAGGCCCCGGAATGGAGGCTCGTTCCAGGTACCATGAATCCTGCAGACCTGCCGCTCCGTGGCGCTACTGCTAAGAAGTTGTTAGAATCAAGATTGTGGGAGGGACCTAACTGGCTGCGAAAACAACCAAGTACATGGCCCAAGGTAGACGTACAGTTCGACGAAGAAGAGATTACCCACGGCAAGAAGAAAATAAGAAGAAAGAAGAAAAGTGTTGTTTCCTCCATGCTCTCAGATACAGTTGAATCTGATTGTGTTTTTTTTTTTTGCCCGCTTCTCTACTCTTAGGCAAAGCATACGTTTAATTGGTTGTTTATATCGCTTTGTGAAGAATTGTCGAATGAAAGAACGTGGCATATTCCATGGTAACTTGATAACAGAAGAATTAGTGGTGGCTGTGCTTAAAATTATAAATATGGTTCAGAAACAAGCTTTTTCTGGAGTGAATGACTCTAAGTTGTCTAATTTGGTCCCATTCGTTGATAGTAATAGAATTCTACGCCTAATGGCAAAGTCTCACATATGAATGATCTAAACGATTTTTGTCAACCAGCTGTTCTGCCTAGTTCCGAGCATCCTGTTGTATTTCGCCTGATAATGGATTTACATTAAAAATCGTGTCACGCAGGTCCACAAATGATGATGACGCTCCTTAGAGAAAAATGCTGGATCCTTCGTGGAAGACTAACTGTTCAATCAGTTCTGGATAAACGTCTTCACTGTAAGAAGCATGCAGTCAAGTATTCAGAAGTTAATCCGGCACCTCTTCCTGAATATAGAGTGCGAAATGCTAAGATATTTGAAGTTACTGGTGTTGATTAAGCAGGTCCGCTATACCTCAAGATGGAGAAGGGCAGTAATAAAAATGCATGGGTGTGTTTGTATACTAGTAGAGTGTATCGAGCAGTACATTTGGAGCTTATATCTTCCCTTTCGACTGACAGCTTCATTCAGAGTTTTAGGAGATTCATTAGTAGAAGAGGTCGACCATCTCTTGTCTATAGTGACAATGGTACTAACTTTTCTGGCACTGATAATGCATGTAGGAAGTTGGACTGGGGTGCTATTAGCCTTTACAGCACTGCCAGCAGAATTAAATGGAAGTTTAATCCTCCAACTGCATCCTGGTGGAGTGGTTGGTTGGAACGGCTTATCAGAATACTGAGGAGACTACTGCGTCGTGTCCTAGGACGAACATCAGTTGACCACGAGGAGATACAGAAAATTTTGTGCAACTGTGAGGCCGTCATCATTGCTCGTCCCCTGACGTATGTGTCTCAAAATCCCAGTTTTTTTTTTTTTTTTTTTTTTTTGCTAGGGGCTTTACGTCGCACCGACCCAGTTATTTGACTCCGCTAACGCCCAGTGTGTTTCTACAGGAACTTGAAGAGATAGGTGTTCCGGATTTTCATTTAGTTGAATCCACTGATCTAAATAGGAGAGCTGCGAGAAGACCTCCGACGGAGATTTCGTTCTGAATACTTGGGACAGCTGATGTTGTTCGTCAATAAACAGCAGCATAGACCAATTTCAGTTGGTGAAATGGTGTTCGTGGGAAATAACAACTCAAAACATATAGAGTGTCCTTTGGCAAGAGTTGTTGAACCCGACTGGTCAGAGAAGACCTCAAGTGGCTTGCTTCTGAGACCCGTGCAGAGAATCTATCCGTTGGAACTGGAACTTGGCCAACAGAGTGAAACTGCAGTCAACGGCAGAAGACTTCGAGAGGAAGTTGCTGATGTACCCCAAGAGGAAACCGTGACCATCACCGAAGAGACTCCTAGTGAACTGGTGGAAACAAGATCTGGGAGGGTGGTTCGTAAACCTCTAAAACTGAACCTTTGATTGTGTTGTGTAAGTTATCGTTGGACTGACCACCGTTAACTTACAGTAGGTGGGAGAAGACGTAGGAATAAGCCGAAGACTTGAATAATATCGATTATGCTCAACTGTGTTGTGTGTGTAGAATTTCTTTGGATTGAGTGTTTTTGCTGTTGTTGTTGTTCGCAAGATGTCTTCCATGTTCTCGATTATTGAGGAATTGTACCCGTGCTTTATCGTTTTTAAAGTGCATTTCCAACATATACTTTCTTGAAATGAAGTTTTTATCGTTACATTCTAGTAATATTGATATACTTCACACAGAAGAAGAAACAGGTAAAAATGAGGAGAGTCAGTTCAAAAGGTGCTATTTCCACTTCAAAAAATGTCATGAGCAATCCAGACCAGAAAGATGTAACTCCTTAAAAGTAATACCATACACGATCACGGGTACCGTATGTTCCTTACGTTTCCCCGAAACTTTCTTAGGGTGGAAATAGCGCCTTTCGAACAGACACTCCTCAAATAAATAATGATGAAGATAAAATTTTCAGTTCTACTACATCAAAACTAGTAGCCTCACCAGTTCAGGATGAGGTACTTTCAAGGACATTCCACCGACGTAAAGAAAATTAAACACAGGTATTCCTTCAAGTACCCCTACCTCCGTAAATGCAAATATGTACTTTTCCCCCTAATACGTCGAGGATTAGCGATGAGAATTTTAAGAACAAATTAATATATTATAAAAGTAAATGAAAAATTAGTTGAAACTCCCAAGTCAAGCATCTCCGTCCAAGGTCATGGCTCAACACTTGGCTCTTGCGTCACGACAATGCTCCAACACATCGCACTAATGTAACAATGGATTTTCTTGCCAGATTAGGGTTGACTGTGCTTGATCACCCTCTTGCCTTCGCACTCTTTCCAGAAGTGAAGATGAAGCTGAAGGGGCGGCGTTTTGCATCCGACGAGGAGCTTCTGGCAGCATGGGAACAAGAGTGTGAAAATGTAACCGAAGACAAAAGTGGCAGAGTTGGTTCAGTGACTGGCTTCGACGTATGGAGAAGTGTATTGAGTGTGGTGGAAATTATTTTGAAAAAGTCTAAAGCGTTCTCTCACATTGCAAAATTCCCTAGTGCCCTTTGTACATTACGTGATACTGATTGTCTAAAGGATTTTTCTCTTTGGTGTCTGTCAGTCTGTCTAGATATCTTATTATTCTTCTACCGCTTGTTTCTCACACCTGTGGGGTCGCGCGTGCGAACTGTGTCGCATATGTAGATTTGCCATGTTTTACGGCCGGGTGACCTTCCTGACGCCAACCCTATGTGGTGGGATGTAATCAGTATTGTGTGTTCCTATGGTGGTTGGTAGTGTGGTGTGTTACAGACTTTTCCGTGGTAGGTAGAGGTGAAAGAAGGTGCGGGTGTGAATGGGTTTCAAGCTACGAAATTATAGTGCAATGTAAAATTAATTTAAAATTTAACAAGGTTATATTTTCTTTTCGAAAACAAAGAAATAACAAGCATGGCAGGTACAAAGTAGCAATTCAAAAGGGGTTAGTTACAATATTTACAGAATTTGGGCTTCGCGCCCTGACTTCACAATGCTTGGGCAATCAGCTCAGTTTTACCTCAAACACAAGTTTTAACAGAGGGGGAGAAAACCCCATTCATACCTAGGAGCCCTTGCTCCAAATTACACTGAAAAACCTCCATGAGGCATACAACCCAGAATTTTCAAAAGAGCCACTCGCTCTCAAAATTTAAGCCTCTCCCAGGCCACACCAAACTCCACCTTCAAGTTGTCCTCAACGGACATAAACACAGGGGTAAAATACCCAATCTACTGAGGTCTATTAAAAGAAAAGCAGGTTAATTAAATGACCTCTAAAATAACAATTTGAGAGGAGGCGAACTAGCACTCCTAATACACTTTGATTAAGACCTACTTGGCACTAGGCCGTTAATACAAGGGCTAATCCCATGCTAAAGAGGTGACTTAAGAAAAGAACGATTTGTTTTACATTAACGAAAAATAGGTTGAGAAAATAAGTTCACCCCAAGACAATGTGAGTGGGAGCTCGAGAGGGTTAGCACTCTCTATCCCAATATGTCGTTTTAAAAGAGAATATATGAAAGGAGTAGTTACATTTTAGGAAAAGGTTACATGGCTGAACGCTTAGAACCCGCCCCGAAAGTTAAACTGCTGAGCTAGCAAAGAAAGAAGTTATAAATCGGCCATTACCTTGTGTTGAACGGCTGGAGAAGAAAGAGGCGCTTCCCGCCCCCTGCTATGTACTTAACACACTGAAAGATGGAACAGAAGTGGCCTAGAGACCCAAAAATCAGCAGTTTAAATACTCTCGCGGAAGTTTCTAGGCGTTAGGGGAAAGAAAACACCCTCCCACAAACTCTTTATTGGATAGGACCCCGCAACAGATTAAAGTTGGGGGAAGATACATCTGATTGGATAGAAATTAATTGAAGAAATTCGGGATTGGATACATTCATAACAAGGGGAAGAAAGGGGTAAATATTGCCAACTTAAACAATGATAGAAAGAAATTTAACAACGAACAAACTCTTGAAATTAAATTTTCTCCAAAAAAAATAGTTCTTTGACTCCGCACTAGGTTGCACTATTGTAGATCTTCAGTAGTGTCCTCTAGAAGAGAAAGTTCACACTTCTTACTTCAAGCGAAACAAAAACACATCAAAAATGACACAGTTCAAAAACTCAAAATTTTCCACGTGGTGACATCTTCTGAGACGGTAGAAAATTAATAGTGTCAATAAAGTTCAGACTTCCTCCAGCAGAGGAGTTTCAACAGGCGCACATTTTAAATTAGCGGAGTGGAGGTGTACCGCCCGGTACAGACCTCCCCCCCCAAAAGTTCCTCCAGGGATGACACATGAAATCAGTTTGAAACAAGGTCCAAGTTATGCTGTGGGTATGAAGATTGATTGCCAACGAATTTATAAGATTTTCTTAATTTGGGTTGATTTGGTTTCAAAATTTGTTGTTGCAGATGAAGTAAAGTCTTTATATTTGTAGAAGTTGAATTTCTGAAGATAACTTTTTATACTTGAAAGTGAAGAAAAAAAAATTTCAAAGTCCACCAAATATTGCAGTTGAATTCCCCAGTGTAGTCATTACTTATAGTATCTGTTCATGTAGTAGATGGTGATGAAGTGGGATGGCCAGACCGGCCGTTGCGGCTTGCGTCCAAAGGAGGCCGCTCGGACCCCTCAAGTACCCTGAGATACCGCTCGCCCGCACTATGAGGGGAGCAGAGGTGTTGAAGCACGCCGCGCCCGCGGTGAACATAAACAGGCTGCGGGCAAGTAGCAGGTTGTGCGCCGCACATCAGCCTTGGCCGGGAGGAGAGCTCCGGCTCGCCGTGCACACGTCTTCCTCGCTGGGGCCGAGGGGGCCCGTCCTCAGCTCCAGTTGCTGCACGGCGCCGCGCGGCTGCGGGGGCACTGAAACATTAAAGCTTGGCGGCAGAATTGTGTTGGACCATCATCTTTTTTTGAGGGTACAGGCTTGTGGAGAGGTTGAGGGGCCAGCGGCGTGCAAATATCCATGCCCTGAGTTAAGCCACTGTGTGTGTTGGAGCAGGAGACGGGAGCGTGGTAATGGCCGTGGCAAGGACAGGATGGCAGTTTAACAATCAGGGAGGTTTACAAGAAATGCTTACATATAAAATAAAATAGAAGGAGCAGAATGCCTTAAAAGTTGAACTCAAAAAAAAATATAACCTTCATATTCCTTTCAAATTATATGAAGCAAGTTGACACAAAATTTACACTGGTTTCACCTGTGACAGGTGAACCCTAAATATCCTCTCGGTGGCTGGATTGCTTAATAACAACGTAACCGGGGTGAGGAAATCGAGAATTATACAAGGCCCATGAAATCTGGGGGCAAGCTTGCCCGCGGGAACAAAATTTTTGACCATAACCTGGTCACCTACCTTCAAAGGGGTGGGTCTCCGTCCACGATCATACCTTTCCCTAACCTTTTCATGAGACACTTTAAGATTGGCTTTAGCCTTCTTCCAAAGATCTTTAATGTTATCCGGATCTATTGTCTCGGGTAGAATGTCATTCAGAGACCAGAGGTTAGAGAGCGGCGAGTTGGGAACAAACTTGAACATCAAAGAAGCTGGAGTAAACTTGTGAGATTCATGAACCGCCGAATTCAAAGCAAAAGCTATCCAATGCAGGGACGTGTCCCACCTGGAATGATCTTCATGATGATAGGCAATAAGTGCTGACCTGAGATTACGGTTAACCCTTTCAGCCAGAGATGGTTGAGGGTAATAAGCAGAAGTAGTTACATGAGAGATTGATAAGTCAAAACAGAATTTACGAAATAAATTAGATGTAAAAGCCTTAGCATTATCAGATACAATATATTGACACGGACCAAAAGAAGCAAAAATAGAATTTAAGCAGGTAATGGTAGACTGAGCGGTAGCCAGCTTAGTCGGAAATAACCAAGAAAATCTGGTAAAACCATCTACGCACACAAAGATGAACTTGTTAGCATTACCCTTTGACTGGGGGAAGGGTCCTACATAATCGATATACAGACGTTCCATGGGGCGCGACGCTTGATGCGAAGACAAAAGGCCTACCTTGGTGGACATGGTGGGTTTACTGAGCAAACAAGATTTACAAGCTTTTACAAGTTCCCGGATTTCACCGTCCATACCTTTCCAGATGAACATTTCACGAATCTTCTCACGAGTTTTAAAGATACCCAGATGCCCTCCTAGTGGGGTCTCATGATAATACTTGAAGATCATAGGTACCAGAACAGCTGGAACGACAACTTTCATCATCTTGTCATGCCTCGAAGGGCAACATAAAACACCATTCCTCAGAACATAAGGGACAACATGTTCCCCAGAAGAAATGGTTTCCATTATCGGAGCCAGCGTCGGATCTTCACGTTGGTATTTCTCGATATCCCTAAAAAGCATGGGAGCATCTGTTAGGATGGCATTAACCTCAGATAGCATGGACTCGGGAGGTGATGAACTGTCGACCTGTTCATGGTTCTCAACGTCTTCTGAAAACATACGGCTGAGTCCATCAGCAACAACATTTTCGGTACCTCTGATATGTCTAACATCAAACTGGAAGGCGGAAATACGAATAGCCCAGCGGGCTATACGACCAGTACGACGCGGTCTACCTAAGACCCAGCTTAATGCTTGATTATCTGTCTCCAGGTCGAATTTGACGTGTTCCAGATAGAGACGGAACTTTTCTAAGGCGAATAAGACTGCCAAACCTTCGAGCTCATAGATGGAATACTTGGCTTCTTGAGCCGACAAGGTCCTAGAGGCATAGGCGATAGGTCGCCTCCCTAGTTCAGTCTCTTGAAGAAGGACTGCAGCTACTGCTGACGACGACGCGTCGGTTTGGACGATGAATTTCTTCGAGAAATCAGGCATAGCAAGTACAGGGGCATTACAAAGCGCTAATTTAAGGTCTTCGAAAGCGGCTTGTTGAGAAGGTCCCCACTCGAATTTGATGTCTTTCCTACGAAGAAGGTTTAAGGGCGCCGCTCTATTAGCAAAGTTAGGAATGAACTTCCTGAAGAAATTCACCATACCAATGAACCTGGCGATACCTTTAATGTCCTTGGGAGGTTTAAAATCACGGATGGCCTGTGTTCTAGAATGATCGACTGCTACACCATCGGGTGACACAATATGCCCTAGGAATGACATAGAGGGCTTAGCAAAGGCAACCTTGGACAACTTAACAGTTAACCCAGCCTTACGAAGGCGATCGAGAACTTCTCGCAAATGATCTAGATGTTCTTCAAAAGTCTCTGAAAATACGACGACATCATCTAAATAGTGATATAAGTACTCGAATTTGATGTCGGAGAAGACCCTATCTAGTAGCCTAGTGAGCACAGCTGCCCCCGTGGGGAGCCCGAAAGGCACGCGGTTGTATTCGTATAAATTCCAGTCCGTGGCAAACGCTGTAAGGTGTTTAGACTCTTCGGCAAGGGGAATTTGATTATAGGCCTGATTCAAGTCTAAGATAGTGAAGAACTTGGCCTTACGAAACCATGAAAAGCAAGAATGAAGGTCAGGAAGGGGCACAGATTGCAACACCACCTTCCGATTGAGAGCCCTGTAATCAATGACAGGCCTGAAGCCTCCTTGGGGTTTCGGGACTAGAAAAATAGGCGATGAATACGCCGACTTAGAGGGCCTAATAATACCATCCTTCAACATCTGATCGATAATTTCTTTCAGAGCCTTCATTTTAGGTGGAGATAGCCTATAAGGTGGAAAACGGACAGGAATCGAATCCGTGACCTCAATTTTGTATTCAATAAGGTCAGTAACACCAAGAGTATCAGAGAACACCTCTGGAAATGACTGACATAATTTACGAATACTATCAGCCTGCTCCTCAGGTAGATGTCTAAGGTCTAACAACATCTCATCCTGGGTAGGCGAAATAGAAGAACATGACACAGAATTACACTTTAATAGTGGTATTTTACAACTAGAAGCAAATTTGAATGTGCACGACCTAGACTGGAGATCGAGCACAAGACCAGTGTGAGAAATAAAGTCCGCTCCCAGTATGATGGGGCAAGACAGGTGCTTAGCCACAAACAATTTAATTTTCCAAGTAAACTTAAAAATACGAATTTTGACCAGTACGGAACCTAGAATTTCTAATGGAGATGAATTAGCCGAAACATATTGAATAGAAGATGAGACGTAGTCAGGTAGTTTACAAACAGCTTTCAATTTAGAATACCATTCAGCCGAAATAATCGAACAAACACTGCCTGAATCTAAGAGAGCTGTTATAGGCTCGTTATTTAACTCAATCTTAAGTAAAGGAACAGGTGCGGGGGTATCCGCCGCGATCCTAAGGCACTCTTTGGGGCATTCAAAAGATGTATTCGAAGACTTATCGTTCCCTGAATTCTCGACCTTTTTGCCAGGGGCTGAGCCTTGGGAAGCAGAATTAGTTGACTCAGCCGCAGCCACTAGTCACTTTTGATTGTTGTTGGAAGTTACACCAGAAGTTGAGCAGGAGGGGGTGCTATTCGAATTGGGACAATTCTTTGCGATATGTGAGAAAGCCCCACATTTAAAACAGCCTTGTGATGAACCAGCTCCATTATTTGCCCTACTAGTTTTGATCAGAGGACACTTATTGCGCAGATGGTCAGGCGACCCGCAAGCATAACATTTACGGGGGGTGACTGATCGGCGAGGTGGAGGCCGAGTATTACTAATGGAAGGCGGGGGTTCTTTCGCGACACGCAAAGAATCGGCGTATCTAACTCCTTCCGCTGAGACGGCCAATGCTTCAAGTTCCGAGAAAGTTTGCGGGCACGCCGCGAAACACAAATATGACCTATAGGGAGGTGAAATTCCCTCTACAATAGCCTGTACAATCTGATCTTCAGGAAAATGAAGGGCAAACACCCTAGTATAAAACTTAATGTCCTGTATGAAATCAGCCAAGTTTTCATCCAAGCGCTGTACACGATAATAGTACTTCTGAATAAGGGAGGACCTGGCCCTAGCAGGGATGAAGTTAGCTAGCAAATGGGCATGGAAATCCTCAATAGATGATTGCTCGGCAATGGCTCTTACGATTTTATCAGAGAGAATACCAATAGCATACGGATAGATAATTTGCAAGATTTGACATGGAGAAAGAGAAAAAACGAGGGCATGATCCTGAAATTCCACTAGAAATCTTAAAAATGAAATTACGTCACTGGTGGTATTAACGGAAAACTTAGATATACCTCTGAGCAACATTGCCAATGGATGAGGCAAGCTACTAAACCCGGGTGACATAGTAGGTAAAGGTTTCAATGGCAAGGAAGTTAATTCAGAACGGATGTTACTCAGCGATGCACGGCGTTCAGACTCGTTGTCCAGTGGGGCAGGGATAGTTTGAGCAGCAACGGTTATTCTATTAACTTCTCCCTTGGGAGGCGCTTCCTCACTACCTGCATTTACTATGGTGGGTTGATCAGATTTGGGAGGAACTTCCCCAGTTAACAATTGAGTGACCTTACTAGATAATTCGGAAATATTTTCCAGGAGCGTACTAGCTTCCTTCCTCTGAACGTCATTCAGTTTTAGAGACAACAGATCGTTAACCCTATTCGAAAAATGATATAGCCTGCCTTGCACACGCTTAATTTGATTAGGAGACGGATCATTTTCATCAAAAAAACTAACTACAGAAGCTAGCCCAGTAATATTCTCCGTGATCGTGGAAAGAGAGTCGTCAATTTCTTTCTCTCCCAAATTGGGGATAGAAATGGGCAAATCAAGGGACTCTCTAAGTTTGTTAGTGTCTATTGCAACCGTGCCTCCAGATTGCACATTTCTGATAGTTAATTCATAGATCAACTCCTCCTTACGCAAATAGTTAAGAAGGAGAACATCGCGAGGGCCGGGCATGATGACAGACCAATTTAGAAAAACTCAAAAAATTCCAGCAACTGGGAAAATAGTTAGAGTTCGGAACAAACAATATTTAGCCGTCAAAAGGGGCTAAATTGAGACCCATTCAACCACACTCTGCTACCACTTGTTACGGACTTTTCCGTGGTAGGTAGAGGTGAAAGAAGGTGCGGGTGTGAATGGGTTTCAAGCTACGAAATTATAGTGCAATGTAAAATTAATTTAAAATTTAACAAGGTTATATTTTCTTTTCGAAAACAAAGAAATAACAAGCATGGCAGGTACAAAGTAGCAATTCAAAAGGGGTTAGTTACAATATTTACAGAATTTGGGCTTCGCGCCCTGACTTCACAATGCTTGGGCAATCAGCTCAGTTTTACCTCAAACACAAGTTTTAACAGAGGGGGAGAAAACCCCATTCATACCTAGGAGCCCTTGCTCCAAATTACACTGAAAAACCTCCATGAGGCATACAACCCAGAATTTTCAAAAGAGCCACTCGCTCTCAAAATTTAAGCCTCTCCCAGGCCACACCAAACTCCACCTTCAAGTTGTCCTCAACGGACATAAACACAGGGGTAAAATACCCAATCTACTGAGGTCTATTAAAAGAAAAGCAGGTTAATTAAATGACCTCTAAAATAACAATTTGAGAGGAGGCGAACTAGCACTCCTAATACACTTTGATTAAGACCTACTTGGCACTAGGCCGTTAATACAAGGGCTAATCCCATGCTAAAGAGGTGACTTAAGAAAAGAACGATTTGTTTTACATTAACGAAAAATAGGTTGAGAAAATAAGTTCACCCCAAGACAATGTGAGTGGGAGCTCGAGAGGGTTAGCACTCTCTATCCCAATATGTCGTTTTAAAAGAGAATATATGAAAGGAGTAGTTACATTTTAGGAAAAGGTTACATGGCTGAACGCTTAGAACCCGCCCCGAAAGTTAAACTGCTGAGCTAGCAAAGAAAGAAGTTATAAATCGGCCATTACCTTGTGTTGAACGGCTGGAGAAGAAAGAGGCGCTTCCCGCCCCCTGCTATGTACTTAACACACTGAAAGATGGAACAGAAGTGGCCTAGAGACCCAAAAATCAGCAGTTTAAATACTCTCGCGGAAGTTTCTAGGCGTTAGGGGAAAGAAAACACCCTCCCACAAACTCTTTATTGGATAGGACCCCGCAACAGATTAAAGTTGGGGGAAGATACATCTGATTGGATAGAAATTAATTGAAGAAATTCGGGATTGGATACATTCATAACAAGGGGAAGAAAGGGGTAAATATTGCCAACTTAAACAATGATAGAAAGAAATTTAACAACGAACAAACTCTTGAAATTAAATTTTCTCCAAAAAAAATAGTTCTTTGACTCCGCACTAGGTTGCACTATTGTAGATCTTCAGTAGTGTCCTCTAGAAGAGAAAGTTCACACTTCTTACTTCAAGCGAAACAAAAACACATCAAAAATGACACAGTTCAAAAACTCAAAATTTTCCACGTGGTGACATCTTCTGAGACGGTAGAAAATTAATACTGTCAATAAAGTTCAGACTTCCTCCAGCAGAGGAGTTTCAACAGGCGCACATTTTAAATTAGCGGAGTGGAGGTGTACCGCCCGGTACATGGTGTATTGTCTGAATATGAAGAGAAGAGTGCTAGGACAAACAAAAACTCCCAGTCCCCGAGCCAGAAGAATTAATCACACACGATTAAAATCCCCGACCCGGCCGGGAGTCAAACCTGGCCTCAACGCTGACCATCCATCCAAGGAGGTGGTGGTGGTGGTGGTGATTATTGTTTTAAGAGGAAGTACAACTAGGCAACCATCCTCTATATAACACTAATCAGAGGAAAAAATTGAAGGGATCCGACGCTTCGAAAAATGAAGGTATCGGCCAAAGGAAGACAAGGGCCACGAAGGTCGTGAAAATGAAAGACTCCCTAGCCCTCGCAAACCTAACAGCGTCGGGGTCGGAAAAGAACAAGAGTTGACCAAGGAAGGTCGGATAGGATAGATGAAAGTGAGGAGCCTGGCACAAGTAAGTGGAAGCAATGCCAGGACTCAGCTAAGGGCCCCGTGGTCGCCAGTCCACGCTCCAAAGTTCAGAGCCCCTGAGGCCCCTTTTAGTCGCCTCTTACGACAGGCAGGGGGTACCGTGGGAGTTATTCTACCGCCCCCACCCACAGGGGATTCATCCAAGGAGTCGGGCTGTCTGTTTAGTTATCTGTTTGCCTATAACTGCTTGACACATTTTTACCAAACAACGTATTTAGAATTAACTCATTCATGAATGTGTTTTCAGGTGCATATGATGTCAAGGTCATCACATGGAGTTACGGTTTGCAGAAAGATTATTCTCAAATATCCTCATTAACATTACATATATAGGATGGTGCACGAATAGTTGACACATTTAATTTCAGAATAACAATTTTATTTTTCACAGAACACTAATGAAATTTTAGACCAGGGAGCTTGGACCCTGGAAATAAATGTCACTAGATCATGTTGTGTGTGTCCTCCTCCGCCTGCAAGCTCCGCAGCCCGCCCATCATGGACGTTTCGAGAGACCACGAGGTGGACTGCAGTACGCTGACGTAATCGTCTGTGACGTCAGCCAGCGCTATAAATTGAGCAACATTTCCGCCTCTCCAGGCGAGGAAGGACGAGGTGACTGCCGAAGTGAAAGGACGTACGTGCCTCTCGCTGCGCTCTCTCTCCTTGCCAGGCGCTCAGTACTTCTAGTGCTAACCAGGCAGCTGTACTTATTAGTACGACTTCGGAAGAGCATTTGTCTGAGCTGAGCACTTCTCAGTGCTCGCTCTTTCTCTTTCAGAGTTGTTACAGGAGGACCAGGATGGACAACCAGGCGGACACGATGACAACCCAAGAACGGGTGGTGGCGATCGGGCACTTGCTCCGAGATCTCTTCACCGGCATGACACCGACACCGGAGAGCAACACGGAGCCGCAGACGCTGGAACCTGTGCCGGAGACCCCGGCACCCGAGCCGGAGCTGCCGCAGGAGCCGGAGATCGAGGTGGAGACGGAGCCTTATAGGGACGGGTGTGACCCCCCTAACGGCTTCTTCTTCTCCGAAGGCTACACCGACCCGAAGCGCTGCTCGTGTACTACAGGCCGGGGCGCCCTGTAACTTCTGAACGGGGCCTCGTCCTGGACAGAATGCGGCGCCCTCGCCGAGGAGGCAGGATCATCTCGACAACCATGGCCGTCGAGAGCTTCCTACCAGGAGGCCTCATTATCCGGCATCACGACCAGGAGCGGATGCGCGACGCAGAGAGGGAGCTTTCTTCTCTGTTCCAGGTCATCCGTCTACCAGGGAGGGACGGAGTGCCAGGGATGAACGCCGGCGCAGTCAGGGCCGCGACGGAGACCAGGGAGACGCCGAGGAGGCTAAGGAATAGGGCGGTTAACAAAGACCTAGTCCTGGCCACCAGCCGGCGACCAGCGACGCCACCACGGAGGTGGGGCATGACGCCCTCTGGCGCCGCGACTGTGCGACTTCAGTGGAGGAGGACGCCCCCTGGCGTTCTGAGGCTGCTGTCCAGGCCCAGCCTGCCAACACGTCAATCGAGCTGCAGACCTCGATGTGCACCCCCCAGGACAGGGAACGCAGTCAAGCGTTAGCACCGAACGACGCCGCCGCCGCCAGCCAGGAGAAGGAAGAAGACGGCGACGCAGCGGAGCCACCAGCTACCCTGGGGTCACCAGGCCGGGAGGAGCGTCACCAGGACGAGGCCTCTTCCCCTGCCGAGAAGACACGCCCGGGAAGAAGAAGAAGAAGACGACGCCGGACCACAAAGCAGAAGGCGACGCCGGCCCACCAGGAGAGGGCCGCCCAGCCGCAACCCAAGACTGCTCCCAGGACAGCGGTCAACCGAGGAGCCAATCAGGAGAGGACCTCAGCGGGTAGCGGCAGTCAGGTGAGAGTAAAACGTCCCCCTCAGCAGCTCTTGCAGTGTTTCCGCTGTCTGAGGTGGGGCCACCGCCAAGTTAGCTGTGGACTCCAAGTGAAGTGCAACCGCTGTGGTGGTGATCACCACTACACGGCCTGCGCAACACTTACGGAGGCGCCGGTGTGCGCCGATTGCGCGGGGGGCCACCCGGCCTCCCACCGCAGTTGCCCAGTCTACAGGGCCATGGCGCGGGCAGAGAGGAGGGAGGCCCGGCGCCATGACCCACCCCATTCCAGGAGGCCCCCGCCTCGGCGGGCTTGGCCTCATTCTCCGGGATCGGAGACTGGGTACGAGGTACCCCAAGGAGGTGGAGCCGTGCGACAGGCCCTAGTGGTACTCGACGCACGGCTCCGCAGCCGGCAAGGACCGCGCTAGTCCCAGCAGTGCCCAGACGGACTGATCCCCAGGCGATGGAATGGCGAGGAATTGGTTTATGTTTTGTGAATGTTACCTGTTCCTAACTAACACAACCTCTGGTCTTTTTCCAGCCCACATCCTTGCATGTGCTATCAAAAGATGTCAGGTTTTACATGTAGGCTCTTTCTTCTTTCTGCCTATGTGGTTTTTCCCTGACCCTTCAATACCATACTTCAACACCATATACCTAATACAATATCGCCTGGTAGCGTGTCTGACATGGAAACAGGCAGATACTCCTTCTATCACTTCCCACTCTTCCCTGCTATCTCTTTCTTCTTCTTAGAAATAATAGCATGTCGGAGGCCATGTAGATTGAGTCGTTGGTCACGCGGGGGGAGCGGGCTTCGCCCCCCCCCCCTCCCGATAAAGAAAAAAAAGGGAAAAAATAGCCTCTCCAGGCAAGGACGAGCTGACTGCCGTAGTGAAAGGACACACGTGCCTCTCGCTGCGCTCTCTCTCTCCTTGCCAGGCACTTGTACTTATTAGTACATTTTCGAAGGAGCATTGTTTGAGCTGTAGCACTTCTCAGTGCTCGCTCGCTCTTTCTTCTGTTTCAGGAATTCTTACAGGAGGACCAGGATGGAGAAGCCGACCCTACCAGTGAGGCTGGTCGACTACGACTACGAGGGAGCCGTCGACAAGCTGCTGGTCGCGCTCGACGCGACGGATGTCCCCAGCTACGAACGCCCGGGACTGGTGGTGTTCAACCGGCTGGGGGAAGGCGACCACCAGGGGACGCTGCGCGTCTTCGACAACCTGAATGCGACTGCGGAGTTCATCGGAGAGCCTCTCCTGCCGATCATCGGCATTATGGTTCCTAACTGGGCGATCATCATTCGCCCTAACGACGCAGCCAGCTTCAGGATCTACGAGGAGCGCGCGTCCCAGCAGTTCCAGGTTGCCCGGCTACCAGGACTCAGGGAGCACCTGGACGTCTCGGGCTACCAGGAGGCAGCCTCGCAGACGGAGCCAACGACCGAGGACGACGGTGCGACTCCAGTTGGAAAGCTGTACTCTACGAAGTACACGCAGACCAACAAGGCGACAACCAGGGCGAAGTGGTCGCAGACGCAGGCCTACCAGGAAGGGCCTGTTACCCGGGCGCAAACCAGGAACGCGCCCGTGATGGTGGAGAGCAGCACAGCGGTGGAGAAGGACGCCCCCTGGCGTACTGAGACTGCTGCACAGGTCCAGCCTGCCTGCACGTCTGTCGAGTTGCAGACCTCGATGTGCGCCCCCCAGGACAAGGAACGCAGTTGAGTGTTAGCACCGACCGACGCCACCGCCGCCGCCAGCCAGGAGAAAGAAGAAGATGGCGACGCAGAGGAGCCGGCAGCTACCCCGGGGTCACCAGGCCGGGAGGAGGGCCACCAGGGCGAGGCCTCTTCCCCAGCCGAGAAGCAACCCTTGGGACCGACCGACGCCACCGCCGCCGCCAGCCAGGGGAAAGAAGAAGATGGCGACGCAGCGGAGCCATCAGACACCCTGGGGTCACCAGGCCGGGAGGAGGGTCACCAGGACGAGGCCTCTTCCCCCGCCGAGAAGCAACCCCCGGGAAGAAGAAGAAGAAGAAGACGTCGCACCAGGAAGCAGAAGGCGACGCTGGCTCACCAGGAGAGGACCGCCAAGCCGCAACCCAGGACTGCTCCCAGGACAGTAGTCAACCGAGGAGCCAATCAGGAGAGGACCTCAGCGGGTAGCGGCAGTCAGGTGAGAGTGAAACGTCCCCCTCAGCAGCTCTTGCAGTGTTTCCGCTGTCTGAGGTGGGGCCACCGTCAGGTCAGCTGTGGGCTCGAGGTGAGGTGCAACCGCTGTGGTGGTGATCACTACTACACGGCCTGCGCAACACTTAGAGACGCGCCGGTGTGCGCCAACTGCTCGGGGGGCCACCCGGCTTCCCATCGCAGTTGCCCTGTCTACCGGGCCGTGGCGCGGGCAGAGAGGAAGGAGGCCCGGCGCCATGACCCACCCCCTTCCAGGAGGCCCCCGCCTCGGCGGGCTTGGCCTCATTCTCCGGGATCGGAGACTGGGTACGAGGTACCCCAAGGAGGTGGAGTCGTGCGACAGGCCCTAGTGGTACTCGACGCACGGCTCCGCAGCCGGCAAGGACCGTGCTAGTCACAGCAGTGCCCAGACGGACTGATCCCCAGGTGATGGAATGGCAAGGAATTGGTTTATGTATTGTGCATGTTACCTGTTCCTAACTAACACAACCTCTGGTCTTTTTCCAGCCCACATCCTTGCATGTGCTATCACAAGATGTCAGGTTTTACATGTAGGCTCTTTCTTCTTTCTGCCTATGTGGTTTTTCCCTGACCCTTCAATACCATACTTCAACACCATATACCTAATACAATCTCGCCTGGTAGCGTGTCTGACATGGAAACAGGCAGATACTCCTTCTATCACTTCCCACTCTTCCCTGCTATCTCTTTCTTCTTCTTAGAAATAATAGCATGTCGGAGGCCATGTAGATTGAGTCGTTGGTCACGCGGGGGGGAGCGGGCTTCGCCCCCCCCCCCCGATAAAGAAAAAAAGGGGAAAAAAAGCCTCTCCAGGCAAGGACGAGCTGACTGCCGTAGTGAAAGGACACACGTGCCTCTCGCTGCGCTCTCTCTCTCCTTGCCAGGCGCTCTGTACTTTTCAAGTATCAGCCAGGCACTTGTACTTATTAGTACATTTTCGAAGGAGCATTGTCTGAGCTGTAGCACTTCTCAGTGCTCGCTCGCTCTTTCTTCTGTTTCAGGAATTCTTACAGGAGGACCAGGATGGAGAAGCCGACCCTACCAGTGAGGCTGGTCGACTACGACTACGAGGGAGCCGTCGACAAGCTGCTGGACGCGCTCGACGCGACGGATGTCCCCAGCTACGAACGCCCGGGACTGGTGGTGTTCAACCGGCTGGGGGAAGGCGACCACCAGGGGACGCTGCGCGTCTTCGACAACCTGAATGCGACTGCGGAGTTCATCGGAGAGCCTCTCCTGCCGATCATCGGCATTATGGTTCCTAACTGGGCGATCATCATTCGCCCTAACGACGCAGCCAGCTTCAGGATCTACGAGGAGCGCGCGTCCCAGCAGTTCCAGGTTGCCCGGCTACCAGGACTCAGGGAGCACCTGGACGTCTCGGGATAGCAGGAGGCAGCCTCGCAGACGGAGCCAACGACCGAGGACGACGGCGGCGCTCCCGAGCGCCGCGACGGCGCGACTCCAGTTGGAAAGCTGTTCTTTACGAAGTTCACGCAGACCAACAAGGCGACAACCAGGGCGAAGTGGTCGCAGACACAGGCCTACCAGGAAGGGCCTGTTACCCGGGCGCAAACCAGGAACGCGCCCGTGATGGTGGAGAGCAGCACAGCGGTGGAGAAGGACGCCCCCTGGCGTACTGAGACTGCTGCACAGGTCCAGCCTGCCTGCACGTCTGTCGAGTTGCAGACCTCGATGTGCGCCCCCCAGGACAAGGAACGCAGTCGAGTGTTAGCACCGACCGACGCCACCGCCGCCGCCAGCCAGGAGAAAGAAGAAGATGGCGACGCAGAGGAGCCGGCAGCTACCCCGGGGTCACCAGGCCGGGAGGAGGGTCACCAGGGCGAGGCCTCTTCCCCCGCCGAGAAGCAACCCTTGGGACCGAACGACGCCGCCGCCAGCCAGGGGAAAGAAGAAGATGGCGACGCAGCGGAGCCACCAACTACCCGGGGTCACCAGGCCGGGAAGAGGGCCACCAGGACGAGGCCTCTTCCCCCGCCGTGAAGCAACCCCCGGGAAGAAGAAGAAGAAGAAGACGACGTCGCACCAGGAAGCAGAAGGCGACGCTGGCTCACCAGGAGAGGACCGCCAAGCCGCAACCCAGGACTGCTCCCAGGACAGTAGTCAACCGAGGAGCCAATCAGGAGAGGACCTCAGCGGGTAGCGGCAGTCAGGTGAGAGTGAAACGTCCCCCTCAGCAGCTCTTGCAGTGTTTCCGCTGTCTGAGGTGGGGCCACCGTCAGGTCAACTGTGGGCTCGAGGTGAGGTGCAACCGCTGTGGTGGTGATCACTACTACACGGCCTGCGCAACACTTAGAGACGCGCCGGTGTGCGCCAACTGCTCGGGGGGCCACCCGGCCTCCCATCGCAGTTGCCCAGTCTACTCGGCCATGGCGCGGGCAGAGAGGAAGGAGGCCCGGCGCCATGACACACCCCTTTCCAGGAGGCCCCCGCCTCGGCGGGCTTGGCCTCATTCTCCGGGATCGGAGACTGGGTACGAGGTACCCCAAGGAGGTGGAGTCGTGCGACAGGCCCTAGTGGTACTCGACGCATGGCTCCGCAGCCGGCAAGGACCGTGCTAGTCACAGCAGTGCCCAGACGGACTGATCCCCAGGTGATGGAATAGCAAGGAATTGGTTTATGTTTTGTGCATGTTACCTGTTCCTAACTAACACAACCTCTGGTCTTTTTCCAGCCCACATCCTTGCATGTGCTATCACAAGATGTCAGGTTTTACATGTAGGCTCTTTCTTCTTTCTGCCTATGTGGTTTTTCCCTGACCCCTCAATACCATACTTCAACACCATATACCTAATACAATATCGCCTGGTAGCGTGTCGGACATGGAAACAGGCAGATACTCCTTGTATCACTTCCCACTCTCCCCTGCTATCTCTTTCTTCTTCTTAGAAATAATAGCATGTCGGAGGCCATGTAGATTGAGACGTTGGTCACGCGGGGGGAGCGGGCTTCGGGGGGCCCCCCGAAAAAAAAAAAAAAAAGCCGCTCCAGGTAAGGAGCAGCTGACTGTCGTAGCGAGAGGTCGTACGTGCCTGTCGCTCCGTTGTCTCTCTCCTTGCCAGGCGCTCAGTACTTTCAAGTGCTAACCAGGCAGCTGTACTTATTAGTACTGTACCGGGCGGTACACCTCCACTCCGCTAATTTAAAATGTGCGCCAGTTGAAACTCCTCTGCTGGAGGAAGTCTGAACTTTATCTACGCTATTAATTCTCTACTTTCTCAGAAGATGTCACCACGTGGAAAATTTTGAGTTTTTGAACTGTGTCATTTTTGATGTGGTTTTGTTTCACTTGAAGTAAGAAGTGTGAACTTTCTCTTCTAGAGGACACTACCGAAGATCAACAATAGTGCAACCTAGTGCGGAGTCAAAGAACTATTTTGTTGGAGAAATTTTTATTTCAAATGTTTGTCTTTGCTAAAAAAAATTTCTGTTATTGTTTAAGTTGGCTGTATACCCCTCTCTTTCCCCTTGTTTTGCATTTAACCAATCCTGAATTTATTTGAGTTATTTCCGACCAATCCGATGTATCTTCCCCCAACTTGGATATGTTTCTGTACCCGAGCCAATAAAAAGTTTGTGGGAGGGTGTTTTCATTCCCCTAACGCCTAGAACCTTCCGCGAGAGGATATAAACTGCTGATTTTAGGGTCTCCGGGCCACTTCTGTTCCATCTTTCAGTGTATAAAGTACATAGCAGGAGGCGGGAAGCGCCTCTTTCCTCGGCAGCGGTCATCAATAAGGTAATGGCCGATTAATAAATTCTTTCTTTGCTAGCTCAGCAGTTTAACTCTCGGGGCGGGTGCGAAGCGTTCCTCCATGTAACCTTTTCCTAAAATGTAACGATCTTTTCTTCTATTCTCTTTTAAGCTGCATATTGGGATAGAGAGTGCTAACCCTCTCGAGCTCCCACTCACATTGTCTTGAGGTGAACTTATTTTCTCAACCTATTCTTCGTTAATGTAAAACAAATTGCTCTTTTCTAAAGTCACCTCGGTAGTATGGGATTAGCCCTTGCATTAGTGGCCTAGAGCCAGATTAGGTTTTTTAAACAAGTGTATTAGGAGTGCAAGTTCGCCTCCTCTCAAATTGTTATTTTAGAGGTCATGTAATTGCCCATTTTTATTTAATAGAACTCAGTAGGTTGGGTATTTTACCCCTGTGTCTATGTCCAGTGAGGACAACTTGAAGGTGGAGTTTGGTTTAAATTTTGAGAGCGAGTGGCTCTTTTGAAAATTGAATGTTGTATGCCTCGTGGAGGCTTTTCTGTGTAATTTGGAGCAAGGGCTCCTAGGTATGAATGGGGTTTTCTGCCCCTCTGTTAAAACTCGTGTTTGGGGTAAAACTGAGCTGATTGCCCAAGCAGTGTAAAATCTGGGCGCGAACCCCTATCCCTGTAAATATTGTAACTACCCTTTTTGATTTGCTACTTTGTACCTGCCAGGCTTGTTATTTCTTTGTTTTTGAAAAGAAAATATAACCTTGTTAAATTTTAAATTAATTTTGCTTTCGTAGCTGGAGACCTATTCACACCCGCACCTTCTTTCACCTCTACCTACCACGGAAAACTCCGTAACAAGTGGTAGCAGAGCGTGGTTGAATGGGTCTCAATTTAGCCCCTTTTGACGGCTAAATATTGTTTGTTCCGAACTCTAACTATTTTCCCAGTTGCTGGAATTTTTTGAGTTTTTCAAAATTGTTCTGTCACCATGCCCGGCCCTCGCGATGTTCTCCATCTTAACTATTTGCGCAAGGAGGAGTTGATCTATGAATTGACTATTAGAAATGTACAATCTGGAGGCACGGTTGCAGTAGACACAAACAAGCTTAGAGAGTCCCTAGATTTGCCCATTTCCATCCCCAATTTGGGAGAGAAAGAAATTGACGACTCTCTTTCCACGATCACGGAGAATATTACTGGGCTAGCTTCTGTAGTTAGTTTTTTTGACGAAAATGATCCTTCTCCTAATCAAATTAAGCGTGTGCAAGCTAGGCTATATCATTTTTCGAATAGGGTTCACGATCTGTTGTCTCTAAAGTTGAATGACGTTCAGAAGAAGGAAGCTAGTACGCTGCTTGAAAATATGTCTGAATTATCTAGCAAGGTCACTCAATTGTTAACAGGGGAGGTTCCTCCCAAAAGCGATCTACCCACCACAGTGAATGCAGGTAGTGAGGAAGCGCCTCCCAAGGGAGAAGTGAATAGGATAACCGTTGCTGCTCAAACTATCCCTGCCCCATTGGACAACGAATCTGAACGTCGTGCATCATTGAGTAACATCCGTTCTGAATTAACTTCTTTGCCATTGAAACCTTTACCTACTATGTCACCCGGGTTTAGCAGCTTGCCTCATCCATTGGCAATGTTGCTCAGAGGTATCTCTAAGTTTTCCGTTAATACCACCAGTGATGTAATTTCTTTTTTAAGATTTCTAGTTGAATTTCAGGATCATGCCCTTGTGTTTTCTCTTTCTCCATGTCAAATTTTGCAAATTATCTATCCGTATGCTATTGGTATTCTCTCAGATAAAATCGTAAGAGCCATTGCCGAGCAATCATCTATTGAGGATTTCCATGCCCATTTGCTAGCTAACTTCATCCCGGCTAGGGCCAGGTCCTCCCTTATTCAGTAGTACTATTACCGTGTACAACGCTTGGATGAAAACTTGGCTGATTTCATTCAGGACATTAAGTTTTATACTAGGGTGTTTGCTCTTCATTTCCCTGAGGATCAGATTGTACAAGCTATTGTGGAAGGGATTTCACCACCCTACAGGTCATATTTGTGTTTCGCGGCGTGCCCGCAAACTTTCTCTGAACTTGAAGCATTGGCCGTCTCAGCGGAAGGAGTTAGATACGCCGATTCTTTGCGTGTCGCGAAAGAACCCCCGCCTTCCTTTAGTAATACTCGGCCTCCACCTCGCCGACCAGTCAATCCCCGTAAATGTTATGCTTGCGGGTCGCCTGACCATCTGCGCAACAAGTGTCCACTGATCAAGTCAAGTGGGACAAGGAATGGAGCCGGGTCATCACAAGGCTGTTTTAAATGTGGGGCTTTCTCACATATCGCCAAGAATTGTCCCAATTCGAATAGCACCCCCTCCTGCTCAACTTCTGGTGCAAATTCCACCTATGCCAATAACAAAAAGTGACTAGTGGCTTCGGCTGAGTCAACTAATCCATCTTCCCGAGACTCAGCCCCGGGTAAACAGGTTGTAACTTCAGGGAACGAGCAATTTTCAAATTCATCTTTTGAAGGTCCCAAAGAGTGTCTTAGGATTGCGGCGGATTCCCCCGCACCGGTCCCCTTTCTCAAAATTGAGTTAAATAACGAGCCTATAACAGCTCTCTTAGATTCAGGTAGTGTTTGTTCTATTATTTCGGCTGATTGGTATTCTAAATTGAAATCTGTTTGCAAGCTTCCTAACTATTGTTTGTCGGCGATCCAATACGTTGCGGCTAATTCCTCTCCATTAGAAATTCTCGGTTCCTTATATGTCAAAATTCGTATTTTTCAATTCACATGGAAAGTTAAATTGTTTGTGGCCAAGCATTTGTCCTGCCCCATTATATTGGGAGCGGATTTTATTTCTCACACTGGTCTTGTGCTCGATCTTCAGAGTAGGTCTTGCACTTTCAAATTTGCCTCTAATTGTAATATCCCTCTATTAAAGTGTAATTCTGCATCATGTTCTTCTATTTCGCCTACCCAGGATGAGATGTTGTTAGACCTTAGACATCTACCTGAGGAGCAGGCTGATAGTATTCGCAAATTGTGTCAGTCGTTTCCCGAGGTGTTCTCTGATACTCTTGGTGTTACTGACCTTATTGAATACAAAATTGAGGTCACGGATTCGATTCCTGTCCGTTTTCCACCTTATAGGCTATCTCCACCTAAAATGAAGGCTCTAAAAGAAATCATCGATCAGATTTTGAAGGACGGTATTATTAGGCCCTCTAAGTCAGCGTATTCTTCGCCTATTTTTTTAGTCCCGAAACCCCAAGGAGGCTTCAGGCCTGTCATTGATTACAGGGCTCTCAATCGGAAGGTGGTGTTACAATATGTGCCCCTTCCCGACCTTCATTCTTGTTTTTCATGGTTTCGTAAGGCCAAGTTCTTTACTATCTTGGACTTGAATCAGGCCTATAATCAAATTCCCCTTGCCGAAGAGTCTAAACATCTTACAGCGTTTGCCACGGACTGGAATTTATACGAATACAACCGCGTGCCTTTCGGGCTCCCCACCGGAGCAGCTGTACTCACTAGGCTACTAGATAGGGTCTTCTCCGACATCAAATTTGAGTACTTATATCACTACTTGGATGATGTCGTCGTATTTTCAGAGACTTTTGAAGAACATCTAGATCATCTGCGAGAGGTTCTCGATCGCCTTCGTAAGGCTGGGTTAACTGTTAAGTTGTCCAAGGTTGCCTTTGCTAAGCCCTCTATGTCTTTCCTAGGGCATATTGTGTCACCTGATGGTGTAGCAGTCGATCATTCTAGAACACAGGCCATCCGTGATTTCAAACCTCCCAAGGACATTAAAGGTATCGCCAGGTTCATTGGTATGGTGAATTTCTTCAGGAAGTTTATTCCTAACTTCGCTAATAGAGCGGCGCCCTTAAACCTTCTTCGTAGGAAAGGCATCAAATTCGAGTGGGGACCTTCTCAACAAGCCGCTTTTGAAGACCTTAAATTAGCTCTTTGTAATGCCCCTGTACTTGCTATGCCTGATTTCTCGAAGAAATTCATTGTCCAAACCGACGCATCGTCGGCAGCGGTAGCTGCAGTCCTTCTTCAAGAGACTGAACTAGGGAGGCGCCCCATCGCCTATGCGTCTAGGACATTGTCGGCTCAAGAAGCCAAGTATTCCATCTATGAGCTCGAAGGTTTGGCAGTCTTATTCGCCTTAGAGAAGTTCCGTCTCTATCTGGAACATGTTAAATTCGACCTGGAGACAGATAATCAAGCCCTAAGCTGGGTCTTATGTAGGCCGCGTCGTTCTGGTCGTATAGCCCGCTGGGCCATCCGTATTTCTGCCTTCCAGTTTGATGTTAGACATATCAGAGGTACCGAAAATATTGTCGCTGATGGACTCAGCCGTATGTTTTCAAACGACGTCGAGACCCAAGAACCGGTCGACAGTTCATCACCTCCCGAGTCCATACTGTCTGATGTTAATGCCATCTTAACGGATGCCCCCATGCTCTTTAGGGATATCGAGAAATACCAACGTGAAGATCCGACGCTGGCTCCGATAATGGAAACCCTTTCTTCTGGGGAACATGTTGTCCCTTATGTTCTGAGGAATGGTGTTCTATGTTGCCCTTCGAGGCATGATAAGATGATGAAAGTTGTTGTTCCAGCGGTTCTTGTACCTATGATCTTCAAGTATTATCATGAGACCCCATTAGGAGGGCATCTTGGTATCTTTAAAACTCGTGAAAAGATTCGTGAAATGTTCATCTAGAAAGGTATGGACGGTGAAATCCGTGAACTAGTAAAGGCTTGTAAATCTTGTTTGCTTAGTAAACCGACCATGTCCACCAAGGTAGGCCTCTTGTCTTCCCAGCAAGCGTCGCGCCCCATGGAACGCCTGTATATTGATTATGTAGGACCATTCCCCCATTCAAAGGGTAATGCCAACAAGTTCATCTTTGTGTGTGTAGATGGTTTTACCAGATTTTCTTGGTTATTTCCGACTAAGCTGGCTACCGCTCAGTCTACCATTACTTGCTTAAATTCTATTTTTGCTTCTTTTGGTCCGTGCCAATATATTGTATCTGATAATGCTAAGGCTTTTACATCTAACTTATTTCGTAAATTCTGTTTTGACTTATCCATCTCTCATGTAACTACTTCTGTTTATTACCCTCAACCATCTCTGGCTGAACGGGTTAATCGTAATCTCAGGTCCGCACTTATTGCCTATCATCATGAAGATCATTCCAGGTGGGACACGTCCCTGAATTGGTTAGCTTTTGCTTTGAATTCGGCGGTTCATGAATCTCATAAGTTCACTCCAGCTTCCTTGATGTTCAAGTTTGTTCCCAACACGCCGCTCTCTAACCTTTGGTCTCTGAGTGACATTCTACCCGAGACAATAGATCCGGATAATATTAAAGATCTTTGGAAGAAGGCTAAAGCCAATCTTAAGGTATCTCATGAAAAGGTTAGAGAAAAGTATGATCGTGGACGGAGACCCACCACTTTGAAGGTAGGTGACCAGGTGATGGTCAAGAATTTTGTTCCCGCGGGCAAGCTTGCCCCCAGATTTCATGGGCCATGCATCATTCTCGATTTTCTTACTCCGGTTACATTGTTAGTAAGCAATCCAGCCACCGAGAGGATATTTAGGGTTCACCTGTCCCAGGTGAAACCGGTGTAAATCTTGTGTCAACTTGCTTCATATAATTTGATAGGAATATGAAGGTTATATTTTTTTTTGAGTTCCACTCTTAAGGCATTCTGCTCCTTCTATTTTATTTTATATGTAAGCATTTCTGTGAAACCTCCCCCGATTTGTTAAACTGCCATCCTGTCCTTGCCACGGCCATTACCACGCTCCCGTCTCCTGCTCCACTACACACAGTGGCTGGCTTAGATGAAATGCCATGGATATCTGCACGCCGCTGGCCCCTCAATCTCTCTACATGCCTGTGCCCTCAAAAGAAACATGATGGTCCAACACAATTCTGCCGCCTAGCTTTATTGTTTCAGTGCCCCCACAGCCGCGCGGCGCTGTGCCGCGGCTGGGTTCGAGGACGGGCCCCCTCGGCCCCAGCGAGGACGACATGTGCACGGCGAGCCGGAGCTCTCCTCCCGGCCAAGGCTGATGTGCGGCGCACGACCAGCTACTTGCCCGCAGCCTGTATATGTTCACCGCGGGCGCGGCGTGTTTCAACACTTCTGCTCCCCTCATAGTGCGGGCGAGCGGTATCTCAGGGTACTTGAGGGGTCCGAGCGGCCTCCCTTTGGACGCAAGCTGCAACGGCCGGTCTGGCCATCCAACTTCATTAACATCAACTACATGAACAGTTACGATAAGCAATGACTACACTCGGGAATTCAACAGCAATATTTGGTGGACATTGCAAAATTTTTCATCACTTTTAAGTATTAAAAGTCCATCTTCGGAATTCTACTTCGACGAACTTAAAAACTTTACTTCACCTGCAACAACAAAATTCTGAAACTGAATCAAACCAAATTAAGAAAATCTTATAAATATTTTTTTTGGCAATTAATCTCCATATCTACATCAAAACTTGGACCTTGTTTTCAAACAATTTCATGTGTCACCCCGGGAGGAACTTTTGGGGGGGGAGGTCTGTACCGGGCGGTACACCTCCACTCCGCTAATTTAAAATGTGCGCCAGTTGAAACTCCTCTGCTGGAGGAAGTCTGAACTTTATCTACGCTATTAATTCTCTACTTTCTCAGAAGATGTCACCACGTGGAAAATTTTGAGTTTTTGAACTGTGTCATTTTTGATGTGGTTTTGTTTCACTTGAAGTAAGAAGTGTGAACTTTCTCTTCTAGAGGACACTACTGAAGATCAACAATAGTGCAACCTAGTGCGGAGTCAAAGAACTATTTTGTTGGAGAAATTTTTATTTCAAATGTTTGTCTTTGCTAAAAAAAATTTCAGTTATTGTTTAAGTTGGCTGTATACCCCTCTCTTTCCCCTTGTTTTGCATTTAACCAATCCTGAATTTATTTGAGTTATTTCCGACCAATCCGATGTATCTTCCCCCAACTTGGATATGTTTCTGTACCCGAGCCAATAAAAAGTTTGTGGGAGGGTGTTTTCATTCCCCTAACGCCTAGAACCTTCCGCGAGAGGATATAAACTGCTGATTTTAGGGTCTCCGGGCCACTTCTGTTCCATCTTTCAGTGTATAAAGTACATAGCAGGAGGCGGGAAGCGCCTCTTTCCTCGGCAGCGGTCATCAATAAGGTAATGGCCGATTAATAAATTCTTTCTTTGCTAGCTCAGCAGTTTAACTCTCGGGGCGGGTGCGAAGCGTTCCTCCATGTAACCTTTTCCTAAAATGTAACGATCTTTTCTTCTATTCTCTTTTAAGCTGCATATTGGGATAGAGAGTGCTAACCCTCTCGAGCTCCCACTCACATTGTCTTGAGGTGAACTTATTTTCTCAACCTATTCTTCGTTAATGTAAAACAAATTGCTCTTTTCTAAAGTCACCTCGGTAGTATGGGATTAGCCCTTGCATTAGTGGCCTAGAGCCAGATTAGGTTTTTTAAACAAGTGTATTAGGAGTGCAAGTTCGCCTCCTCTCAAATTGTTATTTTAGAGGTCATGTAATTGCCCATTTTTATTTAATAGAACTCAGTAGGTTGGGTATTTTACCCCTGTGTCTATGTCCAGTGAGGACAACTTGAAGGTGGAGTTTGGTTTAAATTTTGAGAGCGAGTGGCTCTTTTGAAAATTGAATGTTGTATGCCTCGTGGAGGCTTTTCTGTGTAATTTGGAGCAAGGGCTCCTAGGTATGAATGGGGTTTTCTGCCCCTCTGTTAAAACTCGTGTTTGGGGTAAAACTGAGCTGATTGCCCAAGCAGTGTAAAATCTGGGCGCGAACCCCAATCCCTGTAAATATTGTAACTACCCTTTTTGATTTGCTACTTTGTACCTGCCAGGCTTGTTATTTCTTTGTTTTTGAAAAGAAAATATAACCTTGTTAAATTTTAAATTAATTTTGCTTTCGTAGCTGGAGACCTATTCACACCCGCACCTTCTTTCACCTCTACCTACCACGGAAAACTCCGTAACAAGTACGACTTCGAAAGGGCTTTTGTCTGAGCTGAGCACTTCTCAGTGCTCGCTTATTCTTATTCTCTTTCAGGAGTACCAGGATGAAGAAGACGGACGTGTGGCGATCAGCAGACTACTGCTGGGCATCGGAGGACAACGAGCCGCCTGCACCCGAGCTGGAGCCGCAGCAGGGGGAGCCGGAGACCGAGGTGGAGACGGAGCCGTACAGGGACGGGTGCGACCCCCCTGACGGCTTTCTCTTCTCCGAAGGCCACACCGACCCGGAGTACGAGGCGCTGCTCGTGTACTACAGGCCAGGGCGCCCTGTAACTTCTGAACGGGGCCTCGTCCTGGACAGAATGCGGCGCCCTCGCCGAGGAGGCAGGATCATCTCGACAACCATGGCCGTCGAGAGCTTCCTACCAGGAGGCCTCATTATCCGGCATCACGACCAGGAGCGGATGCGCGACGCAGAGAGGGAGCTTTCTTCTCTGTTCCAGGTCATCCGTCTACCAGGGAGGGACGGAGTGCCAGGGATGAACGCCGGCGCAGTCAGGGCCGCGACGGAGACCAGGGAGACGCCGAGGAGGCTAAGGAATAGGGCGGTTAACACCGACCTAGTCCTGGCCACCCAGCCGGCGATCAGCGACGCCATCACGGAGGTGGGGCATGACGCCCTCTGGCGCCGCGACTGTGCGACTTCAGTGGAGGAGGACGCTCCCTGGCGTTCTGAGGCTGCTGTCCAGGCCCAGCCTGCCAGCACGTCTATCGAGCTGCAGACCTCGATGTGCGCCCCCCCAGGACAGGGAACGCAGTCAAGCGTTAGCACCGACCGACGCCACCGCCGCCGCCAGCCAGGAGAAGGAAGGAGACGGCGACGCAGTGGAGCCATCAGCCACCCTGGGGTCACCAGGCCGGGAGGAGGGTCACCAGAACGAGGACTCTTCCCCCGCCGAGAAGACACGCCCGGGAAGAAGAAGAAGAAGAAGAAGAAGAAGAAGACGCCGGACCACGAAGCAGAAGGCGACGCCGGCCCACCAGGAGAGGGCCGCCCAGCCGCAACCCAGGACTGCTCCCAGGACAGCAGTCAACCGAGAAGCCAACCAGGAGAGGACCTCTGCGGGTAGCGGCAGTCAGGTGAGAGTAAAACGTCCCCCTCAGCAGCTCTTGCAGTGTTTCCGCTGTCTGAGGTGGGGCCACCGTCAGGTTAGCTGTGGACTCCAAGTGAAGTGCAACCGCTGTGGTGGTGATCACCACTACACGGCCTGCGCAACACTTAAGGAGGCGCCGGTGTGCGCCAATTGCGCGGGGGGCCACCCGGCCTCCCACCGCAGTTGCCCAGTCTACAGGGCCATGGTGCGGGCTGAGAGGAGGGAGGACCGGCGCCATGACCCTGCCCCTTCCAGGAGGCCCCCGCCTCGGCGGGCTTGGCCTCATTCTCCGGGATCGGAGACTGGGTACGAGGTACCCCAAGGAGGTGGAGTCGTGCGACGGGCCCTAGTGGTACTCGACGCATGGCTCCGCAGCCGGCAAGGACCGTGCTAGTCACAGCAGTGCCCAGACGGACTGATCCCCAGACGATGGAATGGCAAGGAATTGGTTTATGTTTTGTGCATGTTACCTGTTCCTAACTAACACAACCTCTGGTCTTTTTCCAGCCCACATCCTTGCATGTGCTATCAAAAGATGTCAGGTTTTACATGTAGGCTCTTTCTTCTTTCTGCCGATGTGGTTTTTCCCTGACCCTTCAATACCAAACTTCAACACCATATACTACACCCTACCGGGCTTAAAATGGATGACCCACGCATAAGAATGCCTCCACGTAACGGGGTAAACACCCACGGATGAAATTGGATTGGAGAGCGGGTCGAATTGCTTAACGAGCTTCGAACCGCTCCCCTTCCTACTTTCTGTGCCGGCCCGGCAGCCTGAGCACTTGGGGAAGTGGTACGTTCGAAAGAAAAAAAAACTAATACTTAAGATGGAGCCTTATGTCTATAATATGAAAGTAGGATCTCTGGGTTCAAATGCCTATTGGATACTGCTTAGCACTGCTACAAATGACACGAATCATAAAATAGGGGTTACGAATACAAATTTATTCAAATATGACAATTTAAAAAGGTTGACACAGCTCTATACAATGACTCTCCGCATATGGGAGGAAAAGAAATAATAATCACTTTGAAATACGAATCGCCCATGGGCGTCGTCTGCATAACGGTATGATTGAGGTTTTGCGACTTGCTATCGTTCATTTTTCCTCATTAATTCATACCGTTCATGAAATTTGTACATTATTCTGTCTATCACACCGTGAGATGACCTGATGTCCCTATACACAAATATTACTAGCTGTTCTAAGCACGAACATAACCGGGGCCTACGCTACATAAGATCATATTAAAAGACACATTTGCATAATGCACAAACAAACACAAATACCATTTTTGCTAAACCCCGGACTCCTCATCTATCACCAAGACCACACAACGTGCACATAGGTTCTGTTTGAACTCAAAAATATGTGCACATAATTACGAAACATACACAGATATATGGATATATACACTTCATGCACACAGGAGAGCCATTCCTAGAAAAAAACAGCATGGTTATCACTGTCTTCGGCCCAAGGCGTAAGCTTGGAGCAGCTCGCTCAAAGCGCCATCATAATCCGGGGTCGAACTGGCCGACTCCCGACCGAGAGGTACTGTGGGTTTCTGTAGATCCCTAGAATAGTTACAATCTCATATCGCCGGATATCTGGGGGGGATCCCTACTCATTTATTAAATACCTTTAAAAGAAATCACCGTGATATTATCTTTATACAAGTATTCTTAGCTAAGCCATTTAAACCAAACAAAGCACGCAGGCAGACCCGGGCTCCAAGCCCTAATACAATGGGGCGCGGAATCCTTTTGTCACGAGGGCGAGAGCCAGACATTCACAAAAAAAGAGAAGGCCGGCCATTCACTTCGCACGGCCATTCTGATTCTTCTCTCGCTCACACGTCTACCCTCTCATCTCGGGGACACACATTCATGGCCCGCTTCATTTGCTTATTCATATCATTATGGAATTCCCATGAAATACTCTTTTATTCTCTCCCTTCTCATTATTATCACTGAGACTGTGGGCACGATCACTTCTCAATCATCTCATCGTAAATTCCTATTCGGCCTTCTCACTACGTCTCATATCGCGTATCTTCTTCCCTTGGGCATATGGCTCTCATGGCTCCTCGTTCATACCACATAAAATACACTTATATTTAAACCTTCTGACCAAAGATTAGGGACTCCTGCCCCTGGGTCTCACCCCGGCTATAGATAAAAAAAACACTCCAAACCATTATGGCCAATTAATCAAAAATCACGGGAGACTTGCACATGGTCCCTCACACCTATTTAAATCACACAGTATGTACCTCTCCCGGTCGGGATCTCTTCTTTCTTGCTGTTCATGCACTGAGTATATCTGTAAGCTAGGCATGCATTGTCTGACTGACCCATGAGTTTCCCTGGCATATTCGACAATCACGTGGGACAGTGACTACCAACATTTCGACATGTTTCCTTGCTCGCCAACACCATTTTTCCAACCACCCCTACGGGAAACTCAAATATTCTCCTAACCTTGTTCCCATATCTGCTAGGACATTCTACATATTACTAAAAATATAACCCTCACGATAAGCTAATCATTAAGAAAGAAATATGAGTCGTCCGGGAATTTAGCTCCCTTGAATTTACTTCAACATTATAAAAATCAATAAAATTTCCATATAGGACATGCATTAACTTACAACATTTTGATATTTACAAAAGAACGCTAATCCTATCCCCGGGTTATGTCATGCTTAGAAATTAAATTTGGACATCACTCATCTGTTTGGTGGCCGTTGTTTCTCCTTCCACGGGAGACCCATGGTGAAGTTCTTAGTACTCCATAACCACTCGGTAGGTGGCGGGCGTGCAGTCCTTCATCCCTGGTCCATACAAGTCCGACATCCTGGGGGACTCGTCACAGCTGAAATCTTACAGTAATCCAAGTGGGTAACACTTTACACTCGTCACACGTCCTCTATTTTTAGAGTTTACACCACGAATAAGACGGACTTTCAAATTACGGCGGGCGCGTTCACAGTAAGAATCGGGTGGCTCACGAGACTCGAGCCCCTGATTCAAAGCAACACTTTGGGTGATACCAAATTATGAATTTCACTGACTCATTAAACCGGCAGTTTCTCAGCCGTATTCTGCTACTTGTTGGGAAATTATGCTCGCGGTTTTTACTAGTTTGACACGCAGCACAGAAACAATACCTAGGCTCGTTTGGCCTCCCGTTCACTTCACAAAGCGTGCTGGACACAATGGCGCTTTCAATACACGGTCAAGGGTTTCTGACTTAAACTGGAGCACCGCGGGATATAGTGTCCTTCTCAACGACCCGTAAAAGAACAACTGTCTCTGCAATGGCCTGCTCGGCCTATATTATCTTGCCCGCCGGAAGCTTGGGGGCGTCAACGTTCACGGTTCATTAAGAACAAGAGCTCCTTTCGTACCAAGAATTGACGATATTTAAATATTGCATCTTGTAGCCCTCTGTCTCCTCTTTCATTTGAGCCAGGCGTGCTGGACCTACGATCAGCAGTTTTTATGTAATTTGCTTCCCGCCTTTGATTAATTCATTAGCGTCCCTCGGGAGGTGGAGTCAACTTTGAGCGCGACTCTTGGCTTGGGTGACGCCGCTGTATCCACATGTGTTAGCGATATGTTACATCTTGACAGCTGGTGACCTCCTTTCTTCCCCTGCATAAGTTATTACATATTTTTAGTCTGGGGAACGCAGAAAATTCCGCTCTATTCAATGGTGTGTCTCGCATAATTTTCCTATGTCTGGATTAAAATATCATTCCATTGTTTACGCGCCAACGTCCGACGTTGGCACCCGTGACACGTGCATAAAAAACCGGAAGTTCCTTATGTTCGTTTGGAACTCTGGGAAGCTAGGCCACACCTCGGGGCGTATCTGACTACTCCAGCATCGCGTCCCCTTCTATCTCTCTCTGCAAGTTGAGAGCGTATTTCCGCGGGGGATTGGCTCTCGCTTTGTCTTTCCTTTGTTGGGCAAGTGCTCTTTTCGCGGGTTCCATTCTGGCAGGACGCCGCTCGATCCCCTTCGCCCATACTGCTACCAATGACGCGACCTTTAGGAGTAATTTTAATGGAGTATAAAGGCCCATATCATTCCCATGAGCTGTACAGGACACTGTACGGTTTCATTCTCCTCCTGCTTCATCAAAGAAAAATCACGAACTCGGGATTTTTCTTTCCCTTTAAACTGTCTCGGAAAGTAGTCACTGGTGATGGTCGCGTAACCTGTGGACCTTCTCGGTCAACTCTGTGTTCTCCAGTTGTATCTGGTAGCATAGATTAATTAAAGCGTTCCTAAGACCGGTCCTCTCAAAGCATTCTGGACAATCTTCACAGGCTGATGCCTCGGACTCGCTCCCTTCTTCCAAAACAATGTGATTCACGGCATCATCTTCTTCATCGGCTTCCATTTCTTCCATTGGATCCGGGTTGTCCTCGTCATCCTCGGCTTCTCCTGGTTCTTCTTCCTCCGGACCTTCTTCAGGGTGTTGTCCTGGGGCATGGTAAAGTTTGAGATTTGCCGCATTGTAAGTGGCCTCCGTTCTCCCATCCATTGACTGTACTTTGTAGGCATTATTCTCTAGGTTCTGGATTATCCTATACGGCCCGATGTAAAGTTCTGCAAACTTGTGGTAGTACTTCCTCGGAGGGTCGGACATGGCTGGTCGTTTGACTAAAACTAGTTCTCCCACACGAAGTGGCCGATGAAATCTCCGGTTTCGATGACGTCTGAGCCTCTTCTCTGCCTGGGCTTTGAGATGGTCCAAAGCTATCCTCACACGAAGTTCAGCCGAAGGCCTGGGATCTTCTGGGCACTGTAGCACACGGTGCCACGGTCTCTCTGGTTTCTGATCAAAATGTACCGCTATCGGGATCTGCCCCGTAGATTCATGAATCGTCCCGTTCATGCACTCCATGATGATTGGAAGAACATCAACCCATCGCCAATGCTGTCTGGCGCAATAAACTCTGCAAAATTTTGCTATTTCGCGCATGATCCTTTCTGATGGATTGGACTCAGGATGCCTAATAGAACTGAAGATATGCTGGATTTGGAGTTGCTCGATCTCGCGTTTGTACATGGCGGACGTGAACTGAGACCCATGGTCACTCAATATCTTATCTGGCTTTCCCATAGATGGAATGATCTTATTTCGGATCTGTGTCAGTACCGACCTGGAGTTTGCCTTCTGTACTGGGCACAGCATCACATACTTCGAGAAAACATCTACGCTGACCAAAATGAATTGTAACCCTCTAATTGCCTTGGGTAAGGGCCCGTAAAAGTCTATCGCAAATAGCTCTCGTGGCTTCTCTGGCAACAGCGGTTTAGGTGGTTGCCGCAGGAGATAGGTATTTGGTTTGATTCGTTGACAAGTATCACATGTTGTCAACACGGTCCTAATCATCCGCCTCATTCTCGGCCAGACAAAGGTCTCCTGTAGTGTCGAGGTAACTTTATCGATTCCCGCGTGACCGATGGAATGATGTGCGAGCCATATCAGTTCCACTTGCAGCACGGGCGGAACAACAATACGGTACTTCGTATGATCTTCATCTATGAACTGGTGAAGGACCCCGTTGAAATAGTTATATTTTGGTGCCTGCCTCTCACTCTCCTGGTATTCAGGCGTTCCTGCTGGTATCCTCTTCCTGAAGAAATCGATCAATCTTCTGGTCGCGGGCCAATTCTCTTGCTCTTCTCCGATGCGTTGCAGCCTGTCCAACGTCTCACGGTCACACCCGCTCAACTCTATGTGATGAAGAACTTGGGCTCCCGGTTCGGGTTTTCGGCTTAATGCGTCAGCGATCACATTGTCCTTTCCTGCACAATGTTCGATCTCTAAGTCGAATTGTTGGATGAATAACGTCCAGCGGTTTACTCTCTCGGATGCCATCGTCGACTTCAAAGCGAAGGTCAAAGCTTTATGATCTGTCCGCAGCACGACCGGGAATCCGTATATATACTTCCTCCAGTGACTGAGGGCTGTAACAATTGCCAACATCTCTAATTCCGTGACGGTATATTGGCATTCATGAGCCCGAAGTCTACGACTCATGAACGCGATGTAGTTTCTGCGTTTTTCCTGATCCGGCGTCTCCTGGTACAATACCGCCCCTACACCTATCATGGATGCATCGGTTTGGACTACGAATTTGCTCGAAAAGTCGGGGTACCCAAGCTTGATGCTGTTGGCAAGTAATTCTTTTGTCCTTTGGAAAGCATCGTCACAGTTTGAATCCCATTTCCATCTATTATTCTTCTTCAGGAGGTCCTGAAGAGGAGCTACCGCCTCAGTGTAACTAGGGCAGTGATCGGCGAAAAACCCACAGATTCCCAAAAACTGCCTGATGTGTTTGACTCGTGTTGGTTTGGGGACATTTTGAATAGCTTGAATCTTAACGGGGTTCGGAGTGACACCCTCCGAATCTATGACGTGTCCCAGGAACAAAATGCTTTTCTGGCAAAAGTTCGACTTATCCAAATTAATTTTGAAGTTGTTTTTATTCAATTCTGCTAATAACAGGTTCAAGTGCTCCAAATGCTCCTCCAGAGTCTCGCTCGCAATCAAAATGTCGTCTACATAACGCACCGTAAAGTTCTTCACCTGCTCGCTCAAATTCCTATCAAGTGCCCTTATCAAGGCCGATCCTGCGTTCTTGACGCCGAACGGCAAACAATTGTAGACGTACGTCTGTCCGTCAAACATGAATCCCGTCAGTACCTTGGATTCCCCTGACAACTCAATGTGGTGGTAAGACGATCTCAAGTCGACCCCCGAAAAATAATTTTTGTGACTAAATTTCTTCAAAATATCCTTAATGTTTGGTGCCCTATCGTACTCTGGTACCAAGCGCTCGTTAATGGCACGTGCGTCTAGGCACACCCTCAGCGAACCGTTCGTCTTCTCCACGATGACTAAAGGGTTTAACAATGGCGTCGGAGATTTGGAAATTAACTGGTTTTCTTCCATATCCTTGATGATAGGTCGTACCTTGGCATATGTTTCTCGGGAATCGGGTACGGATTCCGTCGAAAAGGTTCACAACTTGTGACGACAAAATTGTATTTGAAATTCGAAATTTTTCCCGGTTGTGACCCAAATGCATCGCGGTGGCGTTCCAAGATTTCTTTCAGTCTAGCTCTTCCCTCTTCACCTATCATTGCTTTATTAATTTTTGATAGCACTGCCTCCTCAAATGTCGGTTCTTCCTCTTCCTGTTCCAAGTTTGCAACCATTCTTTCGAGTCCGATTATTATCTCTTCTTCCTGATGTTTCCCATCCAGAATCTGATCAGGACGGACTTCCTCGTCGTAGGTCACTTGAGTAGTCCAAATCCTCTCATCGACTACGCAGTCTCCAATTTCGTTTAGTTTCACCCCTTCGGAATGCATGTTGATCTCTAGCCTGATCTCATTTCGGTGCATGTCGATAACTGCCTTATAGTCCCTCCAGAAGTCGGCGCCTAATATAATGTTGTATTCCATCTTCTCGAGGATGATAAATGGGTGTGAAGTAATGGCCTCTCCGATATGCAATTCTAAATAAACCTGAGCCTTGCACACTGTGGTGCGATCTGGGATGATTCCTCGTACCTTCATGTTAGAGACCGGTAATAATGGGATCTGCTCCTTCGCTGGATTTCCCGTATAAGCGTTCTAGAGACGACGCTTACGCTGGCTCCCGTGTCCACAAGAGAGCGCACGCGCAATCCATTAGCTCTGATGTACACCACTGGTAATTCCCTGATAATCCTCTTATTCTGTCGGTGTGCGTCTTCGATCAAATCCTCGGGTTGGATCACCCACGCAGCTATGGTAACTGACGTCCTCTGTGAATCGAAAGAATGGTTGCTCCCAGAACCGCAGGCTATCTCCTCACTGGTTAGGCGAAATTTTTTTTTGCGCTCCGGAGCTACTGGCATACTCCGGAGCATGGGGGTTCAACTCTCTTCCACGTCCTTCCTTCTTGTGGGCTTGCAGTTGCAGGCTTTCTGCCCCTTCGCACATTCCCGCGGCGGCCATACCCTGTATGGGTCTCTGCCACTTGTCAATACCGGGCGGCGTGTTTCGCAGTTGTTCCACATACTGTCGCGATTCATTCCTGCGATCTCGTATGTACTCTTCCCTTCTTCCTGGTCGTTGCCCTGTCGACCGTTGTCCGCTCGGTCCCCAATTCTGGTACGGCCTCCTCCGCTGTCCGTACTGGCGATACCGAAGCCTTGGCCCCTGATTCATCCTCTCACGGGGTCCTGGTTCGCGGGTGTTCCAGCCCTCCTGGTATTCCCGTTTCGGTCCATTCCATGTCTGGGGACCCCAATCACTCCTACTTCTCGAGGGATACATCTCCCGAACTTCATTCGTACTAGTCCCCTGGTTCTTCCTTTTCGGTGGGCTTTCATCTTGAGCTAAGTCGACAACATGGACCGCCTCGCTATGGCGATGTCGCGCCTGCATTCCACTCGTTTGATCGAGCTGCCTCAATATTTGTTCAGCATCGACCGCATTTCGGACATTCGCCGCTATGAGCACCTTCTGTACTTCCGGTGGGAGCTGTTTCCCGATGGCGGAAATCAACTCTAGCTCTGTGGGAGGACTATCCAGTTCTTTAAACTTCAACAACTGGCCCACGAAGTACTCGCAGAAACGGGTCTGCCCTGCACCAGAATACCTTCGCGAATACAATTCCAGCCTCAAATTCTGTTGCGTCTCGATCCCCCAATACTTCTCGAGGAAGCGCCGCCGGAACTCCTCATACCCATCGAAACAATATTTGAACTCCCGGTACCAGACCAAAGGCTGATCCGTTAGGTACCGTTCGACTACTCTCAGTTTTCGGTCCGCTGGGACTCGATGATCAATGAAGTATTGGTCTACCTCAGCAAGGAAAGCTTTCGGGGTAAGATGAGTGTTTGACCCGAATTTCTTCGGCTCGTCATTCGTCCTCCGGAGGAGATTATATACCGGAATTGCTCCACTCTCTTGCGGGGTCGATTGTCCCCGAGGTGCATTATGCACTTGTGCATTTTCATTTCCCTGCGAAATGTCAACGTTGGCCTCGTGACCAATACTACTGGGCGGACTCACTCTGTCAACGCTATCCTGCTTCTTGAGGATCGATCGCATCACGATCTCACCTCTCGCCTCTTGGAACTTTAACAACTCGACCTCCTCCCGGATCTCCTTAATAAGCTCCGTGTGGACTTCTACTTGGACGGCAGCCTTGTGGGTCTTGTTGCCCCACTCTTCCACCTGTCGGTTCAGGCCTTGGATTTTCCCTCGGACTTCTTCTTGTTCCGCTTCCATCTCTTCGGTCACCTCCTTCCGAAGCTCCATAACTTCTCCATGGGCCTGAGTCTGGACTTCCTTGAGCTTGGCGGTCGCAATATCCTGCACTTGGGTCAGACGGTCACTGACCTCCTTCGCCACCTTGTCGAGGGCCTCCGTCGTCTGTGTCCTTAGTTCTCGGACTTCCGCCTTGGCCTCCTGCATGTCTCTTGCGACATCCTCTACGCGGGTGCTCACCTTCTCCATCTCTTCCTCGCAAGCGCTCACCCTAGTGTCCGTCACGTCGATCCTATTCGTCACCCTAATCTCCACTTGCTTTAATTGCTGGATGACGTCTTCCAACTTCCCCTCTAACGCCTCAGTCATCTTTGCCTCCAGCCTCGCGGCGTTCTCGTCGCTACGTTCACGACCTAATCTCACATGCTCTGCGAGCTCGTCTAACGAAGCCTTATTCGTAGCCGCCTGAGCCTGGCAAAGCTCTGCCTGCGTGTCAAACTGCGCCTTAACGTCTGCCGCCTGCTTGTCTAGCTGCGTTTTAACGTCTGTTGCCTGCTTGCCTAGCTGATTTAATTGTTCCGTCATTACCTCTAACCGTTCCTTTTGTTCTGCCAATAATTGGCACATCATTTCCCTAATGACCTGCACGTCCATATTAGATTCAATCTTGAGAAAGCGGATCTCCCGTGGGCAGAAAATTGACCACCGGTGATCGACAGAAAGCATAGATACATTCAAATATTTAATACAAATTTCAGCGTGACCTAACTTTACTCGAAATTCCGACAAATCAATCCAAACTGGGCCTACAAACGGCTTGTGTCACGCCCCCTACCATATTAATGTCATAATTCATTGTATAGGAAATTTCGTCATATCATTTGACAATAATAATAACAATAATAATACTGATTCTACGTTAGCCCTTAACCTGGAATAAGTTTTTCAATCTCGCGCGCGGCCTACCGTGGGCTCGATTTTACGTATGCCGGAAACATGGCATACCCCAGTCACTAATGGATGTTATCACCTTGAGATTGGTAAGATGACGTTAGCAGACAATTACCCGTCTCAAACTGGCAACATCGCATCTGTCACTGCGCAAAAATTAGAGCCTGGGTTGAGGTACCCTGCTCTATCCGCGGCGTCTAAAGCCCTCTCAAAAAATATTTATATCTGCCAAATGTTGTTACCTCAGCGCACAATCTTTGGCCGATACCCGTAACTGGCAAAATTTGAAGAATTTTGCCGGCCGTTTTAACCTCACACTGAGAGAACCATAACGTTGTCTCCCAAAGAAATGACAGCTTCATAGTCTGTCCCGGGTATCCATTTTAATTTATGAGCGACACTCATGCGGATTTCCACTTAAACTGGACACATGATTTTCCTGTTCTTGTCATTTTCCTATCCTATTTATTATTCACGTCGCTCCCTTTCATGGCTGATCTTGTGTGAGTTATCATCACGAGTTGTGACTTACGCACACCCGTACGATGACCATGACAGTCCTGCTGAGTATCACACAATCTGAACAACCCTTGCAGTATCCAATCTATAATTTATGAATCTTAGCACTTCGGACATGTGCTTAACGTCTCCATCTGTTCAGTTACGTGGCGGGTACTCCATTCCAAATAACTGCCAACCCGTTCGATACCAAATGTAATCAGATTGTGGCACGAACCTGGCAATTTGACTCCATCATAGCACACTATCCTCCCTGTGGGCGGCCTATCTCTTACTCAAAATGCTCCAGCGTACACTATAAACAATGCCCGGCCACGAAGGGCGCCAAGTATACACCCTACCGGGCTTAAAATGGATGACCCACGCATAAGAATGCCTCCACGTAACGGGGTAAACACCCACGGATGAAATTGGATTGGAGAGCGGGTCGAATTGCTTAACGAGCTTCGAACCGCTCCCCTTCCTACTTTCTGTGCCGGCCCGGCAGCCTGAGCACTTGGGGAAGTGGTACGTTCGAAAGAAAAAAAAACTAATACTTAAGATGGAGCCTTATGTCTATAATATGAAAGTAGGATCTCTGGGTTCAAATGCCTATTGGATACTGCTTAGCACTGCTACAAATGACACGAATCATAAAATAGGGGTTACGAATACAAATTTATTCAAATATGACAATTTAAAAAGGTTGACACAGCTCTATACAATGACTCTCCGCATATGGGAGGAAAAGAAATAATAATCACTTTGAAATACGAATCGCCCATGGGCGTCGTCTGCATAACGGTATGATTGAGGTTTTGCGACTTGCTATCGTTCATTTTTCCTCATTAATTCATACCGTTCATGAAATTTGTACATTATTCTGTCTATCACACCGTGAGATGACCTGATGTCCCTATACACAAATATTACTAGCTGTTCTAAGCACGAACATAACCGGGGCCTACGCTACATAAGATCATATTAAAAGACACATTTGCATAATGCACAAACAAACACAAATACCATTTTTGCTAAACCCCGGACTCCTCATCTATCACCAAGACCACACAACGTGCACATAGGTTCTGTTTGAACTCAAAAATATGTGCACATAATTACGAAACATACACAGATATATGGATATATACACTTCATGCACACAGGAGAGCCATTCCTAGAAAAAAAACAGCATGGTTATCACTGTCTTCGGCCCAAGGCGTAAGCTTGGAGCAGCTCGCTCAAAGCGCCATCATAATCCGGGGTCGAACTGGCCGACTCCCGACCGAGAGGTACTGTGGGTTTCTGTAGATCCCTAGAATAGTTACAAACTCATATCGCCGGATATCCGGGGGGGATCCCTACTCATTTATTAAATACCTTTAAAAGAAATCACCGTGATATTATCATTATACAAGTATTCTTAGCTAAGCCATTTAAACCAAACAAAGCACGCAGGCAGACCCGGGCTCCAAGCCCTAATACAATGGGGCGCGGAATCCTTTTGTCACGAGGGCGAGAGCCAGACATTCACAAAAAAAGGGAAGGCCGGCCATTCACTTCGCACGGCCATTCTGATTCTTCTCTCGCTCACACGTCTACCCTCTCATCTCGGGGACACACATTCATGGCCCGCTTCATTTGCTTATTCATATCATTATGGAATTCCCATGAAATACTCTTTTATTCTCTCCCTTCTCATTATTATCACTGAGACTGTGGGCACGATCACTTCTCAATCATCTCATCGTAAATTCCTATTCGGCCTTCTCACTACGTCTCATATCGCGTATCTTCTTCCCTTGGGCCTATGGCTCTCATGGCTCCTCGTTCATACCACATAAAATACACTTATATTTAAACCTTCTGACCAAAGATTAGGGACTCCTGCCCCTGGGTCTCACCCCGGCTATAGATAAAAAAACACTCCAAACCATTATGGCCAATTAATCAAAAATCACGGGAGACTTGCACATGGTCCCTCACACCTATTTAAATCACACAGGATGTACCTCTCCCGGTCGGGATCTCTTCTTTCTTGCTGTTCATGCACTGAGTATATCTGTAAGCTAGGCATGCATTGTCTGACTGACCCATGAGTTTCCCTGGCATATTCGACAATCACGTGGGACAGTGACTACCAACATTTCGACATGTTTCCTTGCTCGCCAACACCATTTTTCCAACCACCCCTACGGGAAACTCAAATATTCTCCTAACCTTGTTCCCATATCTGCTAGGACATTCTACATATTACTAAAAATATAACCCTCACGATAAGCTAATCATTAAGAAAGAAATATGAGTCGTCCGGGAATTTAGCTCCCTTGAATTTACTTCAACATTATAAAAATCAATAAAATTTCCATATAGGACATGCATTAACTTACAACATTTTGATATTTACAAAAGAACGCTAATCCTATCCCCGGGTTATGTCATGCTTAGAAATTAAATTTGGACATCACTCATCTGTTTGGTGGCCGTTGTTTCTCCTTCCACGGGAGACCCATGGTGAAGTTCTTAGTACTCCATGACCACTCGGTAGGTGGCGGGCGTGCAGTCCTTCATCCCTGGTCCATACAAGTCCGACATCCTGGGGGACTCGTCACAGCTGAAATCTTACAGTAATCCAAGTGGGTAACACTTTACACTCGTCACACGTCCTCTATTTTTAGAGTTTACATCACGAATAAGACGGACTTTCAAATTACGGCGGGCGCGTTCACAGTAAGAATCGGGTGGCTCACGAGACTCGAGCCCCTGATTCAAAGCAACACTTTGGGTGATACCAAATTATGAATTTCACTGACTCATTAAACCGGCAGTTTCTCAGCCGTATTCTGCTACTTGTTGGGAAATTATGCTCGCGGTTTTTACTAGTTTGACACGCAGCACAGAAACAATACCTAGGCTCGTTTGGCCTCCCGTTCACTTCACAAAGCGTGCTGGACACAATGGCGCTTTCAATACACGGTCAAGGGTTTCTGACTTAAACTGGAGCACCGCGGGATATAGTGTCCTTCTCAACGACCCGTAAAAGAACAACTGTCTCTGCAATGGCCTGCTCGGCCTATATTATCTTGCCCGCCGGAAGCTTGGGGGCGTCAACGTTCACGGTTCATTAAGAACAAGAGCTCCTTTCGTACCAAGAATTGACGATATTTAAATATTGCATCTTGTAGCCCTCTGTCTCCTCTTTCATTTGAGCCAGGCGTGCTGGACCTACGATCAGCAGTTTTTATGTAATTTGCTTCCCGCCTTTGATTAATTCATTAGCGTCCCTCGGGAGGTGGAGTCAACTTTGAGCGCGACTCTTGGCTTGGGTGACGCCGCTGTATCCACATGTGTTAGCGATATGTTACATCTTGACAGCTGGTGACCTCCTTTCTTCCCCTGCATAAGTTATTACATATTTTTAGTCTGGGGAACGCAGAAAATTCCGCTCTATTCAATGGTGTGTCTCGCATAATTTTCCTATGTCTGGATTAAAATATCATTCCATTGTTTACGCGCCAAAGTCCGACGTTGGCACCCGTGACACGTGCATAAAAAACCGGAAGTTCCTTATGTTCGTTTGGAACTCTGGGAAGCTAGGCCACACCTCGGGGCGTATCTGACTACTCCAGCATCGCGTCCCCTTCTATCTCTCTCTGCAAGTTGAGAGCGTATTTCCGCGGGGGCTTGGCTCTCGCTTTGTCTTTCCTTTGTTGGGCAAGTGCTCTTTTCGCGGGTTCCATTCTGGCAGGACGCCGCTCGATCCCCTTCGCCCATACTGCTACCAATGACGCGACCTTTAGGAGTAATTTTAATGGAGTATAAAGGCCCATATCATTCCCATGAGCTGTACAGGACACTGTACGGTTTCAATACCTAATACAATATCGCCTGGTAGCGTGTTTGACATGGAAACAGGCAGATACTCCTTGTATCACTTCCCACTCTACCCTGCTATCTCTTTCTTCTTCTTAGAAATAATAGCATGTCGGAGGCCATGTAGATTGAGTCGTTGGTCACGCGGGGGGAGCAGGCTTCGGGGGCCCCCCGAAAGAAGAAAAAAAAGCCTCTCCAGGCACTCCCATAGTGTCCAACGACCAGACTACACCGTATGTCAGACACTGAGGTACCCTCTTAAATAAGTGTTCTGAACAGGTGGACTAACTCTGGCCGGGAGGTTTCACCTCAGGACATTGCCTCATGCATCCTGCCTCCCGTATCGCCGTCGTGCATCCTGTCCTAGCATTCTGATACTCTTGAACTTTAACACAAGTTCCCTGCAAGTTCTCCGACTTCAATCCAAGCATTCTGCTTTTCATGAACTTTACCGCAAGTTCGTTGCAAGTTCTACAACTCCTAACTAGCATTCTGCTACTACGGAATTTTTACAAGTTACACTTGTCATTCTACCAACTACAGATAGTCGTCAACTATCACGGACATTCATTCATCCGAGCAGCCTATCTTATCAAGATAGAACTCAATTTACATATAAATATTAATGTGTATAAGTGTAAATAGTTTTCAGACCCTTAGTCTACTAATTTATGTTATCATTGAACGTGTGCAGCACATTAAACATCAAGAGAAGTTTCGTTCCTTTTGTGTACATACTGTATGAAAATTTCCAAGTAATAAACTTTTATGTTGTGCCTTGTATATCAAGTTCCTTGTATACAACATATCATATGTTGAATGTGGCCTCCACTTTGGCGGCTGAACTCTCCGAGACGAGTACGCATGTTTCTGACGACTTTGCGGCACAGGTCTTCATGAATTTCACTGGAGAGCTGCACAAACCGAGCATGCATTTCCAAGCGTGAAGCGAAGAGCTTTTTGTTTTTCAAATACCCCCATAAAAAGAAATCGCAAGCATTTAAATCTGGGCTTCAAGGAGGACAAAAGAATCCGCCATAATTGTTGTACTGTGGGTAACGATGAGACATTACACGATCAACACATACTCTCCTCAAAAACTCAAGAACATGGTTAGCTGTGTGAGGTGTTGCACCATCTTGCATAAACCACTGCACACGAATAGGTACAGCGAGAATTTGGGGCAGGAATTCATTATCCAGCATGTCCTTGTATCGCTCTGCATTAACTGTCTGACTGAAGAAAAATTGTCCTATTAACCCATGACTTGACAGAACTACCCACAGACACACTTTTTCCCCACACGTGTTTTTTTCCGTGAATAATGTCCGGTTTTCTGTAGTCCAAAACCGCACAGTTTGTTTATTAACTGCCCCTTTGAGATGAGGCTTCATCAGATAGCCAAGTGTTAAACAGTACTTAAACTTTATCTTGAATCCGTAAGGCGTACTGCAACCTTTTCTGCCTGTGAAGATCTGTTAGCTTGTGTAGCACAGACATTTTGTACGGGTACAATTGAAGGTCACCGTGTAACATTCTTTGAACTGAATGGCGCGATATTACACTGTCTCTTGAAGTCCCCCGCGTTGACTTGTGTGGGCTGCGCTACATGGCGACCCTCACGAGATTGTACTGCTGGTGCAAGTGGTCGCTTTTCTCCTTTCACACTGCCTTGTCCTTCAAAGTGTCTGTACAAGCGAAGGGCGGTGTTCCTTGCTAGTGCCTACCTAGTCTGAACTACAATTCGAAACTTCTTTTGTGTCGCCGTAACACTTTTGTACAATGAATTCGGAAATCGTCCTCAATCTGCCTCGACTTTGTTCAGCTTTATTGTACTTCACGTTACTGCCACGTGCTTTTGAAGAAAAATAGCAGTTTAGCATGTCGTATTAAACGTGTGATAGACACATCTAACTTCGAATAAATTCAGGAAGGAAATATGTAATCCATTGCAGATTCCCTGCGAAGAACGGGTATAAATGCTAGTAAGATATAAAGTTATAAAAAACCTCGCTGAAATGTTGTATGCATATGCAAGAAGTAAGCTCACCGAACATTTAGTCACTCTAGTGCGCACGCACAGATGGATCGTTAAGCCTGTGCGGCGCAGTAAACTAGTACCGTGCTCAAACGCACACGCACTGCCTCTACGTGAGCATAAGGCAGTAGCGATCAGTGTGACATTGATGTTTCAAGCGGACAGTGTACATCAATATGGGTAGATGTAAGGATATGACAGAGTGGAAAAAAGAGCCAATAGTGTTTGGCCGAACCCATGGCCATATGGTGCGTGAAGTTGCTGGATGTGTTGGTGTTTCGCAGTGGACTGTTCAACGTGTCTACACGCCGTGGTGTACTACACATTGCCAGGAAACACGACGTCAGAAGTGTGGTCGGAAAAAGCTCCTGACTGAGAGGGACTGGAGACGCGTTTCATGACTTGTAAATCAAACTCGCTTCCAACCCCGACAGGAATTGCTGCAGTCAGTGAATGAAGGTCCATCCCAACCTGGTCGCAAGAGAACATTGCGACGGGAACTGCATGCAATGAACATTTCGTGTCGGTCACCTCGCAAGTGGCCATTGCTCACAGAGGCAGACAAAGGTAAGCGTCTTCAATGGGCTAGAAATCATCGAACGTGGACAGTGGCTGACTGGCGGAACGTAATGTGGTCTGACAAATCACAGTTTTGCCTGTATTCTAATGATCCACGTCGTCGAGTGGAGGTGAGTCTGTGATGTTTTGGGGGTGTTTTTTGTACATGGATTGGGCCTGCTCACTGAGGTGACAACTAAGAGACCAACCAGCATGTTTATTTAAACATTCTGGATGATCAGGTGATGCCTTTCAGTCAACATCTGCATGATGAGTATGCTATTGATACCCCAACTTTTTAAGATGACAACAGCAAAGTTCATCCCCCACCCTATTACGTCTCGATTGGCCTGCAAAATCACCTGACTTGAACCCCACTTAAAATCTGTGGGATATGTTGAAACAGCGGGTAAAACGCCGATCACCATCACCGCAATTTGGTGAAAATGCGTATTCAAATCCTCAGCGAGTGGCTAAACCTGGATGCGGCGTACCTGCACAATCTTGCGGACTCGCTTTCTAACCAAATCCAGGCGTTTATCAAGTCCAGAGGTGGAGTTACACGGTTTTAAATGATGCTTGTAATGATTTCTCCAGGAGTGACTAATTTCTTGTCCATTGAGCTTATTTTACCAACACCCCATCCTTAGAATGTCCAAGTATAAAACGACTTCAAAATACTCTGGTAAGTCGAGAGCTACGGTAAAAACATTTCACCGTAAAACAGACTCAAATCGGTTTCCTTTGCAACTGCATACAAGTATGCTTTAGTCAACTTCATTTTTTTTAAATTTGCATAGTAGAATAATCCCTTTCCTTAAAACACAATCTCACTGTAGAAGTGTTGGTAAATGAACAACCTCAGACGGAGTATGTAACTCGGAAATTTAAGTGCTTCCGGGCAAATAACTCGATTAACATCCACTTTACATAATCTCTGCTTCCCTTCAGTATGGATTCTTGACTCAACACAACATCGCATGCTTTGTCATTTATCTTCCATATTGTGTAGTTTTTTTTTCAATAAATAATTTACCAACCAAATTTCAAGACAAACGCATTTCTCTGACGGTATCCGTGTCGTGAGTACATTCGAATAAGATAACGCACATCTATTAATCATTCACCAATGATTTGCATTTAGCGCATTCGCCTATTAGAATAGCCTAGCAGCCTCAATTATAAATCAAACTGGGAAATAATCAAGGTAAGACAATATTGACAAAATAGGCAAAATGATCTTCTAAGTCCTACGTGACTGAAAGCTGTTCTTTCCATAAGCAATTTGGGATAGTCTTGTGCATGGCATAGATTACAGTAACATATCTTTAACATGAACTGTTTTAATTAAAGTGATGTATGACTTCTTGTTAACGAGTTAATTAAAATATTTTCACCCGCCACACACAGACTGTTACACTGCGTACGGCCGCTAATTAATTCTGATAAGGGCGATTCAGGACTTTGTCTTCGTATGAAATGTTGGGCTAATCCCAATAAGTCTGCGGTCACTTTATTAATTAAAGTGTCTACCAAACTTCTGGATGACTTGATCTGTCCACAACCACGTGGCTATCGATACAGCTATCCTCATAAAAATATATTTATAAAGCTATAACACGCTCCTATGGGAAAGAAAGTGCCTAATATAAAGTAGCATTCGATGATTTGTCTTGGTTTAGCTGAATAGTTCATTAATACAGCCCTCTAAGTATTAATCCTAAGGAAACGTAGAAGATAGTAGCACTGCAAGATGAACAAGTAATATACCAGGACGATTGGGATGTTCTCAGAGAGATATCAAAAGCGTCGATATCAAAAGTGTTTCATATTTTCTGATTCGGTGTCTACTTCCATCGTGGAACACTATTATGTAGCAGGCTTTCGGCACGGTAGAAAACTGTTGAGATACGATAGACATAATATGCTTGTAGGTCTAATTTATACGTAGGTAATTCGGGAAATTATTACAATTTAACCCAACACCCGACCTGACACTGGCTTTCATGCCACGCAGCCTTTTTCTGCGTTTTCAACCATATATCTATATGTAACGTACATAAAATAATGTATCTGCCTGTACATTTTGAATATTAATCTGATACTTGGTTTTTGTACCAGACAGGGTAAATACCGGTAATGTCGAGTTCAGTTTAATTCTTGTCCGTCCGTCCGTCCGTCCGTCCGTCCGTCCGTCTGTCTGTCTGTCTGTCTGTCTGTCCGTCCGTCCGTTACAGCATCACGGGAAAACGGATGGGTGAATTTTCATTAAATATGGCAATTTAGTTTAGGAAAAGAGCAAGTGGGATCTTAGCTATAGGCCTATGCTGTTCAAAATTTCAGACAGAGGCTCAAACATCAAACTCGATACATCTCTATAATGGTTGGCTTTACAGGAAAAATGCTCATAAAAATATACACTTGGAATCCCATTAACAAAATTCTTTGTTCTGTGCCTTTTTGGGATAGGCCTATAGTGAAAAATTGGGGGACGATCAGTGGTGGTCGTGTGATAGTTTAAATCCAAGAGCCGATAACTAATTCTACAGTATAAAGTTGCCGTGGAGATCATCCCAAAAACGTTTTAAAGGCCTTTAACATAAATATGTTTGTACTTTTGATTATAAATCTGATACTTTATAACTATTCCAGACTATTTTGATCAGTGTGAAAGGGAATCGTTCGTATGGCGGGTTACTGCAGTCACATCCTAGTTTCGTGAACCATGGGCAACGGCTGAGTGACCAATTAAGTGGTCCCGGAAGTTTCTCCTTAAATTTGTCCTTGAAAATAACTATTTCTATTTTAATAACACTATTTATGAACAGGACGATGGCCTTCCCATGGGATCTCCACTTTCTAGCATTGTAGCTGATATTTGCCTTGACAATCTTGAACGAGAAAATTAAATTCATATAATGCTTGCAGCCTGAAATGTGCAAAACCAAAACAGACAATCCTGGCCAATCATGCCTCTTTAGACCCATCAGTTGTGTGTGTTAGTGAATCCTGGCTAAATTTGCCAATCTATGAACACGGAAGTAATACCTCAATCGTACACAGTATTCTGGAAAGATCGATCATGGATCTCAGGGGGAGGGACATTTATTGCCATGAAACCCGAATTCAGCACTGTGTGCCTTCAGCAGTTGGAAACAAATACAGAAGTTGTATGGTTGGAATTCACTGCGCTGGAAGCAAGTTCATTATGGGTTGAGCTCCGAACTCTTCCAGTGGCATCAATAAGGAATTGCTACTGTCCTTAAATAGGGTACAAAATATCCAACGTCGATGTAAAGGTAACTAGTGATTTTAACTTGGAAGTTGACTGACAGCACAACCGCCCTCACTTCCCGCCTATTCCCATCAATCCATTAGCAGAAACTTTCCTTACAGCAGTCTACGACCTGTTCGTTGGAAATTACTTACTGAAGCAACCCGTGTAACGAAAACATCTAGTTCCACTCTAGATCCATTCCTTACTAACCTACCACCTATCAGTTACACCTACTCTAATATACAAGAAAACACCAGTAAAAAATGTAATAGAGAAGTCTTATTCTTTTCCTATCGCTTTTTCCCACACCTGTGGAGTCGCGGGTGCGAACTGCGTCGCACATGTGGATTTGGCCCTGTTTTACGGCCAGATGCCTTTCCTGACTCCAACCCTATATGGAGGGATGTAAGCACTATTGCGTGTTTCTGTGGTGGTTGGTAGTGTAGTATGTTGTCTGAATATGGTGAGGAGAGTGTTGGGACGGACACATACACCCAGTCCCCGAGCCAGAAGAATTAATCAGAAGGGATTAAAATCCCCGACCCGGCCGGGAATTAACCCGGGACCCTCTGAACCGAAGGCCAGTACGCTGACCATTCAGCCAACGAGTCGGACCGTAATAGAGAAGTCTATAACTACAAAAAAAAGCTGACTGGAAACTATTATCTTTCCCAGAAACTATCTACCCACCAGGGTTGCAGTGGTAATAGAAATAGGTTTCAGACCCACTCGTGAAATAACAAATTAAAAATGAACGAGCATGTAACGGGTTACTTAGAATACTTTTCTGTTTTCCTTCTTCTTCTTCTTTATCTGTTTACCCTCCAGGATCGGTTTTTCCATACGACTCAGCGAGGAATCCCACCTCTACCGCCTCAAGGGCAATGTCCTGGAGCTTCAGACTCTGGGTCGGGGGATACAACTGGGGGGGATGACCAGTACCTCGCCCAGGCGGCCTCACCTGCTATGCTGAACAGGGGCCTTGCGGGGGGATGGGAAGATTGGAAAGCATAGACAAAGAGGCGGAAGGAAGCGGCCGTGGCCTTAAGTTAGGTACCATCCCGGCATTTGCCTGGATGAGAAGTGGGAAACCACGGAAAAACACTTCCAGGATGACTGAGGTGGGAATCGAACCCACCTCTATTCAGTTGACCTCCCGAAACTGAGTAGACCCCGTTCCAGCTCTCGTACCACTTTTCAAATTTCGTGGCAGTGCCGGATCTCGAACCCGGGCCTCCGGGGGTGGCAGCTAATCACACTAACCACTACACCACAGAGGTGGACTAGAAGGACTTTTCACCAATTAAAGCAGGAAAATAATATATATATATATATATATACTCTGAAGAAAATGGAAGTTGCAACACCCAGAAGGAGTGGTGCTACATTGCTGCAATTGAACATGCAGGACAAGTGTTCGGTTGTGATTCGATGATTACACTTTCAGGTCCCTCTGACCGCAAGTTTCGACAACAATCAATACAGGATGTGCCCACCATGAGCTGCAATACATTGATGAATTCGTCGAGGAATGGAGTCAATAAGACCCTGGATCGCTTCCTGAGGAATTGTGGCCCATGTTTGCTGCACTGCACGGGTCAGTTGTTCCAGTGTTGTGGGTGGCTGAGGACGGTTGGCCAGTTGTCGACCCATCATGTCCCACACATGCTCAATAGGACTGAGGTCCGGGGATCTGGCGGGCATTCTACGGTTGTGATGTCGTGGAGAGCTTCTCTGGAGATGCGTGCAGTGTGAACCCGGGCATTGTCCTGCTGAAACATCCCATTAGCAATGTTCGCCATCATATGGACAACCACTGGATTGAGTACCCTATCAACGTACTGTCGAGCAGTCATAGTGCCCTCAACAAGCACTAATTGTGATTTCACATTAAAGCCAATAGCTCCCCAGACCATAATGCTTGGTGTTGGCCCTGTGTGCCTCTCGACAATAAGATCTGGGCGGCCCCTCTCCCCGGTACGTCGGCGCACACGATTTCGGCGATCACTGCGGGCAAGACAGAAGCGCGATTCGTCACTACAGACGACCCTATGCCATTCGTCGACCCACGTCGATCTTTCTCGACACCAGGCCAGCCTTACACGTCGCTGTTGTGGGGTCAATGGAACAACTTCTGCAGGGACACGGGCTCGTAAGCCAGCTGCACGCAGGCGATTACCATCTGTTTGTTGTGTAACGTGGGGTGCCACAGCTGCTCGAATTTGCGCTGCTGTTGCATGGGGTTCCATCCGGGCCATCCGAATGATTCGGCGATCCTCTCTCACAGTTGTCTGTCGCGCTGGGCCTGTGCCAGGTCTACGAGTGTGGGTACCTTCATTTGACCACTGCTTCCATACGCGTTGTACCGTAGATGCATGTCGGCCAACACGTGCAGCGACTGTCCTTAGCGATAATCCAGCCTCACACAGCCCAATTATCCGAGCCCTCTCAAACGGCGACAGTTGTTGATAGCGTGCTCTTCTCTGTCGTCGAGGCATGTTTGACGGGGAACACTTCACTGCACAGACTGCAAGTCAACTACGCTACACCAGAGTCCGTATACTAAGAGTTGATTCCTCCGCGACCAATCACGTGCGGAGACCTGTAGCAACAATCCAATGGGTCTGAAACTTTGATCGTTTACATACCTACATGGCATCGTTCCATATCTTGAAAATCAACACAAACGACCAATGCCTTCATGGTGTAGCAATTTCCATTTCCTTAAGTGTGTGTGTGTGTGTGTGTGTGTGTGTGTGTGTGTGTGTGTGTGTGTGTGTGTGTGTGTGTGTGTGTGTGTGTGTGTGTGTGTATTATATATACGATTGGCTTTACGTCGCACAGACACAGATAGGTGTTATGGCGACGATGGGATAGTAAAGGGCTAGGAGTGGGAAGAAAGCGGCCGCGGCCTTCATTATGGTACAGTCTGGTGTGAAAATGGAAAACCATGGAAACCCATCTTCAGGACTACCGACAGTGGGTTCAAACACACTATCTCCCGAATGCTGGATACTGGGCACACATAGCGACTGCAGCTATCGAGCTCGGTAAAATAATTTATTACATTAGTTGTAAGTACTTAAATATCTCAATATACCACTGCATATATTAAGAAAATGCAAAATCAGAAGGGCAAGAAAACTGCTATAGCAAAACATTAGAATTATTTTGCTGTGTAACCGTAACTCAAGGGTTGATCAGTTATTTAAGATAGCTTTGTCAGTCGTAGTTGGTTTTTGTATCTATATAACTAAAGTTGTAGGGGGCCCGCTGTCTGTAATTTCGTTTATTTTGCCAATTTTTCAGATATTTGTCCGTTTCAGGTCAACTCAAGACCGTATCAGTGGGTTTTAGCTTTCGTGTCTGCTTGTCCGTCTGTTCCACCATCACGGCGAAACGGCTGGATAGATCATCCAGGAACAGATATATATGCATATAATTCAAAAATTACAGAACAGACTGGGGGTTTATAGGAAGACCAGAACAGGCTTTTTTTTTATTTTCTCTTATACTATTGATTTTCTGCAAAAATACATAGCTAGGCCTATACGTAAAACGCACCTTCATTTTATGCAACTTTCGTTATACACGTACTTAATTTCGCTTACTCTTCATGTGATGAAGAAAATTACTATTTTCTGCGGGTTTCAAGTTCTGCATTGAGTGACCAACAACGAACCTACATGTTGCCATGGCAACGTCTCCGACTGCTTGCCAACAGGTGTTGGTGGTTGTGATTACTATTTTAAGAGGAAGTACAACTAGGCAACCATCCTCTATATAACACTAATCAGAGTAAAAAATGGAAGGGATCCGACACTTCGAAAAATGAAGGTATCGGCCAAAGAAAGATAAGGGCCACAAAGGGCGCGAAAATGAAAGACTCCCTTGCCCTCGGAAACCTAATAGCGTCGGGGTCGGAAAAGAACAAGAGTTGACCGAGGGAGGTCGGATAGGATAGATGAAAGTGAGGAGCCTGGCACAAGTAAGTGGAAGCAATTCCAGGCCTCAGCTAAGGGCCCCGTGGTGGCCAACCCACGCTCCAAAGTTCAGAGCCTCTGGGGCCATTTTAGTCGCCTCTTACGACAGGCAGGGGATACCATGGGTGTAATTCTACAGCCCCCACCCACAGGGGGATGCTTGCCAGCAGGGAAGTAATGTAATGCCGTTCCCGTCCTGTAAACTCGTGGTTGTTTGTTGGGTAGAAGGCAAGAGAGATGCCAAGCTGCCATTCTGCAGTGTATTTCTCTCTTTATAATGAAAACTCCCCATCTCCATTGTGAATGTCATTAGGCGAGTGAGCCTGCCGTTGCCGAGCTTGATTGCAAATAGTAGGAAACGTGGCGTGCCATTATCATCAAAACTTCCCACGTGCATCATACATCGGAAGCAACATATGTGGTCGTCCCTGTAGTTTTTCTCGGATAACGCTAAGAGACATGTAATTTAATATAATCTTTCTCATTACGTGTACAGTAATGTACGTAGAAATCCGTATACAATATAGAATAACGTAGCGTTTTCCGTGTGTTATACTTTAGTCTATATCAATTTAAAATGTATGTACAATTCGACTATACTTTATTCAGTCTTATTTTACTGTTAGTTCTATGTAAATGCGATTTTTAGTTTCACATTAATATTATACCTTTTGATGAATGAACTCATATTTTCTGTCTTTCTTCAGAACACTACAAAAAGCTCGTGAAAAAATGTATAATCCCTAAAACATGCTAAATTTAAGATTTTAAAACGCAAAAATATTCATAACCCTACATATTATATTTCCTGTGGATCTTGAATAGTTGTAGGTCTACCAGCAAAAGAATGGAACCAAAATGTGACGATGTTAATTACTTTCATATTCTTATAGTGGTGACTATTGCTTTAAGAGGAAGGACAACTACGCAACCATACTCTATATACCGGTAACACTAATCAGAAGGAAATATTGGAAGGAATCCGACACGTCGAAAAGGTGGTGGTGATGATTGTTTCAAGAGGAAGTACAACTAGGCAACCATTCTCTATATAACACTAATCAGAGAGAAAAAGTGGAAGGAATCCGACACGTCGAAAAATTAAGGTATCGGCCAAAGAAAGACAAGGGCCACGAAGGGTATGAAAATGAAAGACTCCATAGGTCTTGGGAACCTAATACCGTCGGGGTCGGAAGTGACCAAGAGTTGACCAATGGAGATCGGATAGGATGAATGAAAGTGAGGAGCCTGGCACAAGTAAATGGAAACAATGCCAGGACACAAAAGGGCCCCGTGATCGCCAACCCACGCTCCCAAGTTAAGACTCCCTGTGGCTTTCACTTGTGTAACAATAAGATTCACCAAGTTCTTACCGAAAGGAATGGATTAATTTACAGCTACTGAAAGATTATTGAAGTTAAACATAATACGCGGGAACTCAAGCCTGTACATATTTACGTTAAAATTACGTTAAATTGAACATGTTATTTATGATTGCTTCTGATATCAGGTGAGAGGGGAACATTTTATGTAGCTATTTAGGGGAGTACCGGTATTTAGATTTTATGTGACATGCATGTGGACTCTCGTGTCGAAGAAAGCCTTTATACGACCTGTATATCACAAAGGAAGTGGTCTGAATAACTGGAAATAATATTACGGTTCAGATTTTGGAAGCTAAATATGTTTCTAAGGAAACGTACACACTTATTATTGCCACAAAAACGTATTAATGTATGAGGTGGTGGAGGTGATTAATGTTTTAATGTATGAGGAAATGGTAGCTTGTAATATATGCGATACTTAGTAATCACTGTTCATTGAACGTGATGCACCATCTACACGACTGAGATAGTAACACTATCACAGAAGCTGATATCCTTAAAGGAATATGTGTCCAGAATAGCATGCGAGAACAGGAGTGTCACAACCCAATTCAACAATCCTCCGCAAGGAAATATAATATACAAGAGAAACTCAGTTCTTTTTTTCTTACGACCTTATTCTGTAGTGTACCGGTAACATAATTTTAAGATTTGGTAGGAAATAATGGGATTGGGAAAAGCATTCTGCTCTATAGTCACAACACATTCGGTGCACAGTTAACACCAGGATACGACAGAAATATACCGGTACTATAGTTGAACACGTCGTTTACTGTGCAGTTCGCATTCGGTTAATATAAGAAGGGTAAGAAAGGTTTTCGCTATTCCCCGATCACCCAGCACGCGTCCGTAAGGATTTCGGGGGCGATCAAGCGTGCTGACTCTCTGAATGGTTGCCACGGGTGATGGCGGGAAGGGGCCATCACTACGGGGAAGCCTTCTGCGATCGCAGCTGGTACTCCCCCACTGTACTTGTTAATATCGTCGGGGTGACAGCCGAACTCGACAAGGTCACTGCTCCTCAGAATAGGGATTTTCTCTGTTTAGGGATTCAGTCCCGAATGTCGGGAACGACTGAAACTTGCGGGTTATTAGCAAATACGTGGGATGAGGTGCGCGACCGAAAGGATTCCGGGGGCGACAAAGCGCATCGACTTACTGGATGGTCGCCACGGGTGATGGCGGGGAGGGGCCATCACCTCTACAAAAGCTTCCTTCGTTAGGTCAAGGAAACAAGACACTCTCATCGTATTTGGTGGTATCCTTGGGGTGAAAGCCGAACTCCAGACAAGGTCAAGGACTGCTTATCTGTTTTGAGAACCAGTCTGCGACCGAGTCGCGGGGACGACTGAAGTCTCGGAGGCGTCAAATAAGTACTGGGTATGGTGCGCATCCGAAAGAAGACAAAGCGAACCTCCCTACCCCCTCCCCCACACACACACACACACTCTGAATGGTAGCCACCATTGCAACTTGCTGCATTAGTCAGTTAGGTCAAGACTAAACGAATTCTCCTTGGTTGATTGGTTATGTCCTCATAACCTACTTCCTTTGGCTGCGAGACCACTGGTGTTTTCCAGCTTCCTCCTAAGTTCGAAACTGGCGCTCGAAAACATTCTGAAAAAGAAAAAAAGCAAGTCTGAATATCTAGAGCATCTCCACGGGTAAGGACGTGGGCCACCTTCACAATGAAGGCAGATATCAGAGCACGATAATTTTGTCTATCCCTATTGTATGTATGTTGGGTATTCAATCCGAAGGCTGGTTTGATCCTCTGCAGCTCTGCCAACAGCTGTCATAAATAGCCTAGGCAACACTGTAGAGGTGTAATAGGGAAATGAGGAGTGAGGTAGTTTCCCGTTGCTTTCTTCACCAAGCGAGCCGTTGCTATTACATATCAGTCTGCCAAACCCACTGAAATGTATGCACCAACCGACCCTATGAGAGATATTTTCACACCATTCATAACAGGGACTGGCTGCATAAGCAATGGTATTACTAGCATCACTCATACCTCAGTCACTTTCATATTGTCAAAGCCATGGATGAGACCGAGACAGGTCAATGAAAGTAACAAATTTGATATAGCCCATACCAGAAGACATAGTGTACTGTAAACACTACATCTCGCCAGCAAAGGCATGTCTATCCCTATGATATTTGCTAAATACAATTCAACATCACTGTTCATTACTGCAGATGTAAATAAAGAAAAACAGGATATATATATATATATATATATATATATGCACCAACAATAACCTACTTCCAGAGAGCCTACAGCATCAGGAACATACGCACAAAAAGGCTGCTTCTGGGTGCTAGAGGGGCCATCCCCAGAAATTTTGCCGAATAGTGGCAATCGTACAGAATGGACAGAAATATTCAAGACAAAATTGTAACCACAATTGTAAAATTCTAAGTGGCAATAATGTGGATATATTTATACGGAAAACAGTATTTAATTTCCTCCCGGCAGCATAAAAAGGTTCATATTCTTGAGTACATTGATATTTCTTTTATGAAACTAAAAATTCAATTATTTTTTTCAAAGAACTTGCAAGTATTCTGTGTCCTTTGGCAAGCATATACTGATGTCAGAAGGAATAAATAAAAAATAAAGCTCAAATATAGAAGACTAAATATATTTACACTAACTTTACTACTCGTAGGTGATGGGTTGTAGAAAAACTCACAACCATAGAGTTAGCAGGAGATTTAAGATAAGATAATATACAGTACATCTCCCATAATCTTAGAGACCATAGATCTGGAAGAGGGTATTTGATTATTTTAATCTTAATTTTCGATAGGTACATTTAGTTTACAAAAGTGAATATAGCATAACTGAAAAACATGCAGTAAAAACACAAAGAATAAGGTGTCCAGAAATATCATGAATCAAAATTTAACATTTGTAAGTGATTTACAAATTGAACAGAGAAAGAATAGCCAAAAAGTGTGTTAGAAACAATATTGTACGAAATGAAACTTCTCGAACATGCTTTTGAGGTTCATCAAATACCCCGGAAACATGACTTCCCGAAGAGGTCACCACAGCAGTCATCCTCAGACCCTCCATATCATGCCCAACTCCTGAAATGAATGTTAATATTGACTATAGAAAGAAAAACAAAACACATGCAGACTAATAGAACTAAGATGATTAATTATATGCTATAACTATAATAACTGCTCTAGACTTTAACGGAGTTATATTTTCTAGGTTGCCTTAGGCACAATTCTGTTACTAACTAGCATGTATGACTTCCTTTCCTTCCACCAATTTACTACTTCACATTTCCCTAATAATGATAAATAATTTTGCAGTTCTTCCCGGGTGCATCCACTCTCTGTTCAATAACTTTACAATAGTATACAACTGATTTTGGTTACCAATTATTCTCATGTCCTCCTCATCTACAAGTAAAAATTCCTCTCTTATTTCCCTTGTCTCCAAACAATCTTTCACAAGGTGTGCCCATCCCATTTCTTCCAAACATAGTAAAAAAAAATCTCTATTTTGCCAGTATTGTGGCTATTCCAACCACTACTCTTACACCTTAATCTCTTTCACACAATATACATTACATTTGTTAAGCATTATTTGTTGTAAGAAAACAACAAAATTCGGAGAGCATGCCTCTTATCTCAATTGTTTCAAGGCGTGAGGTGATAAACTCACACATCTGGCAATATACAGGAATATGGATCAGGACAATAGTAGATTACAGTTGTATTTCCACAATTGAGGATTGTATTTGGAAATAGAAGAACTTATTATTATTATTAAAGAAAAACTGAATTTATGACTATATTTTACATCACAATGCACTAGCAATGCCGTACTTTAGTTGAACACAAAAAATATATACCCAGTGAGACTTGTTGTTACAATCAAAAAGAAAATTTAATCTAAACAAAGAAAGCTATTGGCATGAACTTGAAGTGAAATATGATATCGCCGCTGATTACATTCTTCTTCATGTTATTAATGCATAACATGTCTGATGCTGTAGTTACATGATGTCTGAACACACCACTGTTGAACTTGAAATTCCTGGAAAAACCAATGTGCTGAAGTCGGGAGCCGTCAGCTGTTATCTTCTTATGTAACCTGGAGTTAACCTACATTCCCTGTATGAGTGTTGTAAGCTCCAATGTAGTTACGTCCACTCAATAGATTGTAAGAAATTGGAAAATATTCTTGAAACACACTGTGAAGTCCATCCTCACAAGTAGATGATGTTTCACTATCAACACAGTACCAGTCTCTACTCAGATCAAACCACCACTCGTAGATCTCTTCGATGATTCTAAGACCTCTTCAAACACCTCTTAGCACTGACCACCACTCTTAGACCACTGACCACCTCTCTCAGACCACTGACCACAACTCTTAGACGGGCCAACTATTCTTACTTCTACTTTTATAAACTCGTAATGACCACGCATCTCCTTACTATCTGGTCATCCCTTCCACCTCAACATACGGTAGCTGGCGAATACAGACACTCGGTCGAAATCATGCGCCCACGCACTGATGTCATCAGTCATGTGTAGTATTAGCTTGCCCACACAGACTACCGATGACTACCCTGCATGTGTCGGCGGAAAACCTACTTGCTCAATACAGTCTCGGTTAAACATAGCCTCGATTGCAAAATAATATGCCAGCTCATCTTGGCCAGAATTACAAGTTACAGTATGACTATTTGAAACCAACAAATCTAACTTTCTTTTTTTGCTAGTTGCTTTACGTCGCACCGACACAGATAGGTCTTATGGCGACGATGGGACAGGGAAGGGCTAGGAGTGGGAAGGAAGTGACCGTGGCCTCAATTAATGTACAGCCCCAGCATTTGCCTGGTGTGAAAATGGGAAACCACGGAAAACAACCTTCAGGGCTGCCGACAGTGGGGTTCGAACCTACTATCTCCCGAATACTGGATACTGGCCGCACTTAAGCGGCTGCAGCTATTGAGCTTGGTAATCTCACTTATACATATACAGAATAATTACAAACAAAATTCAATTAACCCATGATTAAATAACATATTTATGCATGATACATAATTATATTACAGTATAAATTATGAAAATCAGAATATATAATCTAATGAATCAGGTTAATTAATAATAATAATAATAATAATAATAATAATAATAATAATAATAATAATAATAATAATAATAATAATAATAATAATAATAATAATAATAAATGCTGAATGAAATCTGTAACCCTGTTGTACGGTTACAGTATGCTTTATTTTTGTGTACCTCCATTAACCACCATATTATGCCCCTCATTTCCTTATTTGTTATATTACCTATATTTATCCTCATTCTCCCAATTACATTATAAAATTCCTCTACCGACCTCTTATTTTTACACTGAGAAGCAATTAGTTGCTTCTCAATATCATCAACTCTTAGAACTATCAATATTTGGTTTTACATATTCTTAGCTGCTCTATGCAGCCCCTTTCCCGGTAGTATCGCAATCCTATCATTTCCAACATTTTCCGTACTCCTTCCACCCAGAATCCTTGGCTCGGATATTTCATTTGGTTTTGGTAGGCTATCTGTAACACTTTGCCACTTGATCCCAGCCTCAGTCCCAGCCAATTATCTTTTTAACAATGTATGCCTGCAGACCTGCTGCTTAACACTGAGTAGAAAGTCAGAGAAATTCCTCCCTCACACACAGAGTTAACAATTAGAGTATGGAAACAAAGATTTGCATTCTTGTTACAGGCAGTAATTTTTCAATCAATCATTACTGATCAGCATTTAGGGCAGTCACCCAGGTGGCAGATTCCCTATCTGTTGTTTTCCTAGCCTTTTGTTAAATGATCGCAAGGAAATTGGAAAATTATTGAACATCTCCCTTGGTAAGTTATTCCAATCCCTACCTCCCCTTCCTATAAACGAATATTTGCCCCAATTTGTCCTCTTGAATTCCAACTTTATCTTCATATTGTGATCTTTCCTACTTTTAAAGACACCACTCAAACATTCGTCTACTGATGTCCTCCCATGCCATCTCTCCACTGACAGCTCAGAACATACCACTTAATCAAGCGCTCATCTCTTTTCTCCCAAGTCTTCCCAGTCCAAACTTTGCAACATTTTTCTAACACTACTCTTTTGTTGGAAATCACCCAGAACAAATCGAGCTGCCTCTCTTTGGATGTTTCCAGTTATTGAATTAATCCTGGTGAGCACTGTTGCCAACTTAGCGGATTTTCCGCTAAATTTGGCGGAATAACAAGACTGTCGGTGGAGAAATATATCATTTAGCGGACAGCGGAGTTTGGGTGGAATTCTAGATTTTTTATAGTGGAATTTAGTATTTTATCCATTTTACGTTTTTGTAAAATTTATACTTTAGTCTGTCTCTGAGCTATTCCATATTTTTTTGTCAGGAGCTAGCAGTCACATGAGGAAGACTTGTTATTTGGATTTGATGTTATGAAATCATGGTATCATAAATAAGTAATGCGTGGGTAATGGGTGCTTATCTCTTAGTTGACCAATGACAACAGATAATGAAACTGTGAGAGAGTAGCATTTGTGTTTATACTATGAAGGAAGACCGTTTAATGAACTGGCCTGTTCTGTGTGTGGCCCATGAGGTAGGGGACTCACCTACTTTGCACCCAGCATTAAAACGCCTACAAGTTTTAGCTCACCAGCTCGCAGACAGGGGGTTAATCGTATTGAAACTCACAGATCAGATGAGTGCAGATATTTAATTTTATTATTATTATTATTATTATTATTATTATTATTATTATTATTATTATTATTATTATTATTATTCATTTTTATTGCTCATTATTTGAGATTGGATTTCTTGGCGGAATTTTAGCGGATTATTAGTAGTACTTAGCGGATCTTGAAAATATAAGTTGGCAACACTGCTGGTGAGGGTCCAATACACTGGAACCATACTCTAGTTGGGGTCTTACCAGATACTTATACGTCCTCTCCTTTACATACTTACTACAACTCCTAAATATCCTCACAACCATGTGCTGAGATCTGTACCCTTTATTAACAATCATATTTATGTGATTACCCCAATGAAGGTCTTTTCTTATATTAACACCTAGGTACTTACAATGATACCCAAAAGGAACATTCACCCCATCAACACAGTAATTAAATGTGAGAGGACCTTTCCTATTTTTGAAAATCACAACCTGACTTTTAACCCCGTTTATCATCATACCATTGTCCACCGTCCATTTCACAACACTATCGAGGTCACCCTGCAGCCGCTCACAATCTTGTAACTTATTTATTAATCTGTACAAAATAACATCATCTGCAAACAGCCTTATCTCTGATTCCACTTCTTTACACATATCATTGATATATATAAGAAAACATAAAGGTCCAATAATACTGCCTTGAGGAATTCCCTTCTTAATTATTACAGGGCCAGATAAAGCTTCGCCTACTCTAATTCTCTGAGTTCTATTTTCTAGAAATATAGCCACCCATTCAATCACTCTTTTTTCTAGTCCAATAGCACTCATTTTTGCCAGCAGTCTTCCATGATCTACCCTATCACATGCCTTAGGTAGGTCAATCGCAAGACAGTCCATTTGGCCTCCTGAATCCAGGATATCTGCTATATCTTGCTGAAATCCTACAAGCTGAGCTTCAGTGGAATAACTTTTCCTAAACCCAAACTGCCTTCTATCAAACCAGTTATTAATTTCGCAAACATGTCTAATATAATCAGAAAGAAATGCTTTCCCAAAGCTTACATGCAATGCATGTCAAAATGACTGGTTTGTAATTTTCTGCTTTTTGTCTATCACCCTTTTCTTTGTACACGGGGGCTAGTATAGCAACTCTCCATTCATCTGGTATAGCTCCTCCATGCGAAGATTAATCAAATAAGTATTTCAGATATGGTACTATATCCCAACCCATTGCCTTTAGTATATCCCCAGAAATCTTATCAATTTCAGCTGCTTTTCTAGTTTTCAACTTTTGTATCTTATTGTAAATGTCATTGTTATCATAGGTAAATTTTAATACTTCTTTAGTATTACTCACCTCTCCTATCTGGATATTATCCTAGTAACCAACAATCTTTACATACTGCTGACTGAATACTTCTGCCTTTTGAAGATCCTCGTATACACACTCCCCTTGTTCATTAATGATTCCTGGAATGTCCTTCTCTGAACCTGTTTCTGCCTTAACGTACCTATACATACCCTTCCATTTTTCACTAAAATTTGTATGACCACTAATTATGCTTGCCATCATGTTATCCTCAGCAGACTTCTTCGCTAGATTCAATTTCATAGTAAGTTCCTTCAATTTCTCCTAACTCTAACTCTATTTCTTTCCAGTCTGCACCTCCTTCTTAGTCTCTTTACTTCTCTGTTATAATATAGTAGATCCTTACCATTCCTTACCACCTTTAAAGGAACAAACCTATTTTCCTCAACAATTGCTTTCAACCCATCCCAGAGTCTGTTTACATTTTTATTTACTATTTTCCCGCGATCATAGGAAATTTGTTTGGAAGGGTTATAGGGAGGTACATTCAGGGAAACGGGATGGCCTAGGGAGCGGTGATAAGGGAACAGGGAACTGGAAATCAAATAGGGATGACATAAAATTGTTAGTGTTGAACTGTAGAAGTATTGTAAACAAAGGAATAGAATTAAGTAATTTAATAGATATATATTTACCAGATATTGTAATAGGAGTTGAATCATGGCTGAGAAATGATATAATGGATGCAGAAATTTTCTCAAGGCACTGGAGTGCGTATCGTAGAGATAGGATAGGAATGGTGGGAGGGGGAGTGTTCATTCTGGTGAAAGAAGAATTTGTAAGCTACGAAAAAGTTAAAGATGAGACACATGAAATTCTAGGTGTAAGGCTCATTCCTAAAGATAATAGGCAACTTGATATATTTGGAGTGTACAGATCGGGAAAGGGTAGCACTGACGCGGATTCGGAATTATTTGATAGGATAGTCAGCTATGTGGGAAACGACATGGAAAGAAATGTGATTGTAGCGGGAGATCTGAATTTGCCAGATGTCAATTGGGAAGGAAATGCGAACGACAGGAAGCATGACCAACAAATGGCAAATAAGTTAATATGGGAAGGACAGCTGATTCAGAAAGTGATGGAACCAACCAGAGGGAAAAATATCTTGGATGTCATGCTGATAAAACCAGATGAGCTATATAGGGAAACTGAAGTAATAGATGGCATTAGTGATCATGCAGCTGTTTTTGTCGTAGTTCAAAATAAATGTGATAGAAAGGAAGGTCTTAAAAGTAGGACTGTTAGGCAGTACCATATGGCTGATAAAGCAGGCATCAGGCAGTTTCTAAAAAGTAACTATGATTGCTGGAAAACGGTAAATAAAAATGTAAACAGACTCTGGGATGGGTTTAAAGAAATTGTTAAGGAATGCGAAAACAGGTTTGTACCTTTAAGGGTGGTAAGGAATGGTAAAGACCCATCTTATTATAATAGAGAAATAAAGAAACTAAGAAGGAGGTGCAGACTGGAAAGAAATAGAGTTAGAAATGGCTGTGGAAGTAAGGAGAAATTGAAGGAACTTACTAGAAAATTGAATCTAGCAAAGAAGGCAGCTAAGGATAACATGATGGCAAGCATACTGGCAGTCATACAAATTTTAGTGAATAATGGAAGGGTATGTATAGGTATTTTAAGGCAGAAACAGGTTTCAAGAAGGACATTCCAGGAATAATTAATGAACAAGGGGAGCGTGTATGTGAGGATCTTCAAAAGGCAGAAGTATTCAGTCAGCAGTATGTAAAGATTGTTGGTTACAAGAATGATGTCGAGATAGAGGAGGAGACTAAGGCCAAAGAAGTAATAAAATTTACATATGATAACAATGACATTTACAATAAGATACAAAAGTTGAAAACTAGAAAAGCGGCTGGAATTGATAAGATTTCTGGGGATATACTAAAGACAATGGGTTGGGATATAGTACCATATCTAAAGTACTTATTGATTATTGTTTGGTCGGACGAGCTATACCAGATGAATGGTGAGTTGCTATAGTAGCCCCTGTGTATAAAGGAAAGGGTGATAGACATAAAGCTGAAAATTACAGGCCAGTAAGTTTGACATGCATTGTATGTAAGCTTTGGGAAGGCATTCTTTCTGATTATATTAGACATGTTTCTGAAATTAATAACTGGTTCGATAGAAGGCAATTCGGTTTTAGGAAAGGTTATTCCACTGAAGTTACTCTTGTAGGATTCCAGCAAGATATAGCAGATATCTTGGATTCTGGAGGTCAATTGGACTGTATCGCGACTGACCTGTCTAAAGCATTTTATAGGGTGGATCATGGGAGACTACTGGCAAAAATGAGTGCAATTGGACTAGACAAAAGAGTGACTGAATGGGTTGCTATATTTCTAGAAAATGGATCTCAGAGAATTAGAGTAGGTGAAGCTTTATCTGACCCTGTAATAATTAAGAGGGGAATTCCTCAAGGCAGTATTATCGGACCTTTATATTTTCTTATATATATAAATGATATGAGTAAAGGAGTGGAATTGGAGGTAAGGCTTTTTGCGGATGATGTTATTCTCTATAGAGTGATAAATAAGTTACAAGATTGTGAGCTAACTGCACTGTGACCTCGAAAATGTTGTGAGATGGACAGCAGGCAATGGTATGTTGATAAACGGGGTTAAAAGTCAGGTTGTGAGTTTCACAAATAGGAAAAGTCCTCTCAGTTTTAATTACTGCGTTGATGGGGTGAAAGTTCCTTTTGGGGATCATTGTAAGTATCTAGGTGTTAATATAAGGAAAGATCTTCATTGGGGTAATCACATAAATGGGATTGTAAATAAAGGGTACAGATCTCTGCACGTGGTTATGAGGGTGTTTAGGGGTTGTAGTAAGGATGTAAAGGAGAGTGCATATAAGTCTCTGGTAAGACCCCAACTAGAGTATGGTTCCAGTGTATGGGACCCTCATTAAGATTACCTGATTCAAGAACTGGAAAAAATCCAAAGAAAAGCAGCTCGATTTGTTCTGGGTGATTTCCGACAAAAGAGTAGCGTTACAAAAATGTTGCAATGTTTGGGTTGGGAAGAATTGAGAGAAAGAAGAAGAGCTGCTCGACTTAGTGGTATGTTCCGAGCTGTCAGCGGAGAGATGGCGTGGAATGACATTAGTAGACGAATAAGTTTGAATGGCGTTTATAAAAGTAGGAAAGATCACAATATGAAGATAAAGTTGGAATTCAAGAGGACAAACTGGGGCAAATATTCATTTATAGGAATGGGAGTTAGGGATTGGAATAACTTACCAAGGGAGACGTTCAATAAATTTCCAATTTCTTTGAAATCATTTAGGAAAGCAACAGATAGGGAATCTGCCACCTGGGCGACTGCCCTAAATGCAGATCAGTATTGATTGATTGATTGATTGATTGATTTTTAAAAACTCCCTCATGCCTTTTTTATCAGCCATATGGTACTGCCTAATAGTCCTAATTTTAATTACTTCCTTTCTTTAACATTTATTTTTAACTACGACAAAAGCAGCTTTGTGATCACTAATACCATCTATTACTTCGGTTTCTCTATAGAGCTCATCTGGTTTTATTAGCACCACATCCAAAATATTCTTCCCTCTAGTTGGTTCCATCACTTTCTGAATCAGCTGCCCTTCCCAAATTAACTGATTTGCTATTTATTGTTCATGCTTCTTTTCGTTCGCATCACCTTCCCAATTGACATTTGGTAAATTGAGATCACCTGCTACTATCACATTCCTTTCCATATCATTTCCAACATAGCTGATTATCTAATCAAATAACTCTGAATCCGTGTCAGCGCTACCCTTTCCCGGTCTGTACACTCCAAAGACATCAAGTTGCCACAGTTAACTGTGCAGCTGGGTTGTCCCATAATTATTTTAGCAAATCTACTCGTAATTGCATCAAGTGTATAAACTTTCCCATCAACTCACCAGATCTCAGCTCTGTACAACACCCTAGATTTAACTAATTCATTAAGAATATTTTTATACACTCTGTAATCAGTTTCGGGCATCTTTTTATCTGATATGTTAATAGCTGTCAGTGAACTCAAACCCTTTAGTTTAGCTCTTTTTATTTGTTCTGACCATTTTCCATTCCCATACCCAAATACTCTATTTTCTTGACAACTACTAATCTTGTCTCACTCATCAACCATTTTTCATTCTTTGACAATTTATATCCTCCTACAGCTGAGATGGTGTAATGGTTCAAATCCCGTTACAAGATGATATCTGTATTTTTATTATTTTATCTGTATTATTATTATTATTATTATTATTATTATTATTATTATTATTATTATTATTATTATTATTATTATTATTATTATTATTATTATTATTATGTCCGTATTATTATGTTATCTGTGATATTGTTACTATTATTGTAATTATCCGTTTTATTCAATTCGATTTTGCAATTGCCTGTTGCTTGCAAGATTGTACTTAGATGTATGCATATATACATATGTGTAGAATAACACTCAATACCTGTACAGTGAGAATTGTTGTATATATCAGAGATTGGAAGTGACGTTGTTATATTGCTATACCACTGGCGATTCTGCCAAGTCATCGCCACTCCATGGCTACGGCATCGTATTTATTTAGATATGCGCTCAGAGAGTCGGCCGCCCCAGGGCTATTTCACCACTGTACGTAATATTTGCCGCGTTGTGGGAGTATGTCATTGTTATTTCTGGAGATTACGTAGCTGTGTCAACCAACGTCTATAAAAGGTGGGTGCATATTGTAGCGTCAGTCATTAGTTATACGGATGCAGTACAGTGAAGAAGTCTACTAGATGAGGAGACCTCAGTCGGTCAGTCAACAAGTGTGAACGAGAGATGGAGAAAACTCAGTGAGCCATTAATTATTGGTCATTGAGAGAGTGAGACCAAGAGGTTGGTCCGTCACTTAGTGGAAGACACGGACGCAAGGGCTTACCATGAAGTCAGAGAGGGCAACCCTGGACCTGCCAAGAGGTCATACCATATTGACTTACAAAGAAGTCAGATGATATGGAGAAGAAGCAGTCACAAGGATGTATCACCAAGTTAGGTGTGACACATCTACAGTAAACACCAGATCAAAGGAATACGTCATAATTACACTAAAAGTGTTGAAGGTACAGTCAAGTGAATCAGTGAGGGAAATATTTCGTATAAATTGTTAAATGTCCGGTCAAGAAGAATTCAAATTCATGCCTAGTTTCTTTCAGTTGCAATGTCATAATTTCATATTCTCATCTGTTTTATCGCAACAAGACTCACTATTTTTTGATATATTATTTTAAGAATATATATTGTTCTATCAAACGAATTCATAGTTTTATTTCAATGAAAGTTAAATATCTTAACCTCAAAATTAATGGGGAAACCGAACGCCAATCTCCTTTTCCCAGAACTTATATGGTATGTTGTCAAAAGTAAGCTTATTACCCCACACCCTAGAGATAGTAAAGAGTCTCATTCCATTATTGCTGTACTGAGTGGCAGCTGGCGCCCTTCAAATAACGTATGTGTAAGTAAGCAGGTAACAAGTAAGTGTGAGTACAAGGTCCGACGAGTGTGTTTTTTTAAATTAATGAATATTAATTTTCAGAATTTCCATTTTAAATGCAGATATTTCAGATTTTTCAATATAAAAGCAGTTTTATAAGGTTTGTAAAATAAGTCAGCGAGTCAGGAAAGCCTCAATTTGGCGCCCAACGTGGGGCACGAAGAAATTCAGAATTTGTTCTGAATGACAGCATATCATAGGTTCATTTGGGAAGAGTATGCACATTTAAGCCAACGGAATTATTACCGGTAAATTTCAGGAGTGTAATTTTGTGATATATATTTGGATTTTGAGGATATGTCAAGGGGTTTGAAGAGGGAAATTAATTTGAGATCGCGTACTATCACTAGTGAACCAAAGATGGACAAGGAAGACAATAACAAGTCATGTGAGGACGAGGTCATTGCTTCTGCGGACATCCAAGGTGAAATTCAGAATAGAGAGAAGAGGAATACGATGGAAGCTTCTGAGTTAATTCAGGAAAGTGCAGAAATTGAGAAGCACACTGAAACTCAAAAGGAAATCGCGGGGGGAATGAACCAAGATTTTATAAATTTGATGATGGCCAAATTTACCGAGATCAGTAATGAAAACTGTAAAAAACTGAGTGAAAATAGTAAGATAGAGATGAAAGAAATGAAAGAATTTTTTAGTAGTAGTAGTGAAAATAGTCAGAAACGCATGGAGGAAAATAATAAAGAGATGAAAGAATTAATTAATAATAATAATGAAAATTTTAATAAGCAGATTGACTCCATAAGTAGCAAAATGGATCAAATAATTAGTAGGAATAAAGAAAATAGTATTAAAATGAAAGAATTAATTGGCAGTAATAAAGAAAATTGTAATGCGATCATTAGTAAAATAGATACTAAGATAGTAGAGGTAACTAGTCAAATATCTAAGTTAGAAAATAAGGTAAATAAAGAGTGTGTTGACCTTAGAGGAGAAATGGAGTCGAGTCGGAGCGATCTTCATACTCAAATTGAGCATGTTAAAGGAACTTGTACAGAGAATATCAAGGAGTTATGTAATTTATGAGGTAGTCGAGGAAAGATTGGACAAAATTTGCAATGCAGTTGGGGAAGAGACGGGGGAACAGAATAGTAGTAATGAACAAATTGAAAGCAAACTTGTGGAGGTCACTGAACTACAGAACGAACAGGAAACGCTATCACAGCAGGTGAGAGAGAAAGAGGAAGAATTGCAGGAAGACGTGAAAATAGTGGAAGAGAATGCTGAAAGAGCAGCGGAAGGAGAAGAAGAAGTTGTGAACTGCCAGGGAGGGATACGGCAGAAAGGTACAGGTGAGTCGGCGAGTGAAGTGATAGTGAGTGGTTTGTTCAGTAGGGATCGTGATTTAACTGGGTTTTCTGGAGAACAGTTCAGTTCTATAGAATTTGTAAAAGTAGTTGAGAAAAGATTTTCTAGTAAGTTGAGGAATAATGTTATTGAGTGGGAATATGTGTTCGAGATTTTGTCTAATGTTTTTATCGGTGAAAGTAAAATATGGTTTCGAGTATACTGGAATAATGTGTCTAATTTAAGAGAGTTTAAAGTGCTCATTGATAGGCTTTGGGAGGAATGTGTACAAGGGCGCGCGCGAGAGAGAGAGCGCATGATATCTGGGGAAAGTAGTATAGTAGAGAGAGGAGGAAAAATGTTAGCCGTGTATCAGAGGAGAGGGGGTGATCATGATGAGCAAAGGATTAAGAGTTGTGTCGATGGTGGTAGGGGTCAGAAGAGTAATCAGAGAGAATCGGAAGATGGGAGGCGTACGGTTTTGAGTTATCAGAGAGACTATAATAGTCTTAATATGAAGGTTATCAAGGTGTCGTTATCGAGCCAGAGTATTTCAGATTCACAGGGAATCGGGTAAGTTAAGTAGACAGGCTGAAGGTAGTAAATGAACAGGTATTTAGTATAAGTAGTTATGTAGTGAAAGTAGATTTAAGAGTAGTGTGATTGTGACCTAAGTAATGTTAAGCGAGATATTTAAGTAGTGACGTAGTTGTAGATAATGAAGTAATTAATGGTAGTAGTAAGTTAGACGTAAGAAGTGTTCTGTTAAGTGATGTAAGTACTTGTAATACTGAGAATATTACAAGGGAAGGGGATATTGTCGGTATTTATAGTATAATCAATGTAAAGAAGTGCTTCACGTGAGATTTGTTGAGGTAATAATAAGATAATGATGGAAATTGTGAAGGTAAGTGAAGGTACTATTAGATATTACAACAGCCGTTGGGTAAGTCACAGTGAGTAAATAAGACAGCGGTACCAGTGAATTGAAGATAATTGTAACTTTCAGTCATGCCTTGTACCAAAACTTGTGCATTCAGTTATTTTAGGAGCTGACTTGGTTGCAAATCATGGAAGTAGAATAGACTTTACTTTCGGTAGTGTGTGTTTGTTCTGGGAGTAATCTAGCAAAGAAGTACGTGTTAATTATGATGGTCTGAGGTAAGTGTGTTGGTGACGTGTGTTCTTTGAAATATATGAGAGGTAAGTGAAGTTGTTCCTAGTGAGAGGAAATGTTTTGTTGGGTGTGTTACGTGCCTGTACGACCAGTATCCGAGGGATAGTCGGTATGAGGCAGTGACGTGAGGTAATTTGAGTGAATTCCAGGAGGAGTAATTGTGTTCGATGTTAGGTAAGCATCGAGATGTATTTAGTGGTAAGTGAGGAAGAACACGTATATGAACATAAATTTGTAGTAAATGACCATTGATCGTTTGTGGGAGGTAAGTACCCCAGTCAACTTAAAAATGCTAGTGACGTCTAAGAACAAATAAACATTATGCTGGATTACGGAATAATTGAACCATCATGTAGCCATAGTGTTACGGAGCTTTTCGTGGTAGGTAGAGGTGAAAGAAGGTGCGGGTGTGAACGGGTCTCAAGCTACGAAAGTAAAATTAATTTAAAATTTAACAAGGTTATATTTTCTTTTCAAAATAAGGAAATAACAAGCATGGCAGGTACAAAGTAGCAATTCAAAAGGGTAGTTACAATATTTACAGGATTTGGGCTTCGCGCCCTGACTTCACAATGCTTGGGCAATCAGCTCAGTTTTACCCCAAACACAAGTTTCAACAGAGGGGCAGAAAACCCCATTCATGCCTAGGAGCCCTTGCTCCAAATTACACTGAAAAGCCTCCACGAGGCATACAACACTCAATTTTCAAAAAGAGTCACTCGCTCTCAACTTTAAGCCTCTCAAAGGCCACACCAAACTCCACCTTCGAGTTGTCCTCACTGGACATAGACACAGGGGTAAAATACCCAACCTACTGAGGTCTATTAAATGAAAAGAAGGTTGATTACATGACCTCCAAAATAACAATTTGAGAGGAGGCGATCGGCACTCCTAATACACTTTGTTTTTAAAACCTAATTTGGCTCTTAGGCCACTGATGCAAGGGCTAATCCCATACTACGGAGGTGACTTTAGAAAAGAAACAAATTTACATAATGTTAAGGAAGAATAGGTTGAGAAAAAGGTTCACCTCAAAACAATATGAGTGGGAGATCGAGAGGGTTAAGCACTCTCTATCCCAATACGTAGTTTAAAAGGTAAAATAGATACCAGATTCTTTACATTTTTAAGGAAAGTTACATAACGGAAAAACTTCGGACCCGCCCCGAGAGTTAAACTGCTGAGCTAGCAAAGAAAGAAGTTATTAATTGGCCATTACCTTGTTGTTGACCGGTGCCGAAGAAAGAGGCGCTTCCCGCCCCCTGCTATGTACTTTACACACTGAAAGATGGAACAGAAGTGGCGCAGAGACCCTAAAATCAGCAGTTTATATACTCTCGCGGAAGGTTCTAGGCGTTAGGGGAATGAGAACACCCGCCCACAATCACTTTATTGGAGAATAAAGAGAAACCCATACACAAGATGAAGAAGAAACACATTATTGGTGGAAAATTAAGTTAAGAAATTCGGGATTGGTTGAATACAAAACAAAGAGAAGGAGAGGGGTATACAGCCAACTTAAACCATAACAGAAGGAAATTTAACAAGAAACAAACTTTTGAAATAAAAATTTCTCCAAAGAACAGTTCTTTTTCTTCGCACTAGGGTGCACTATTGTAGTTCTTCAGTAGTGTCCTCTAGAAGAGAAAGTTCACACTTCTTACTTCAAGCAAAACAAAAACACATCAAAAATGACACAGTTCTAAAACTCCGAAATTTACAGGTAGTGACATCTTCTGAGAAAGTAGAAAATTAATACCGTCAATAAAGTTCAGGTTTCCTCCAACAGAGGAGTTTCAACTGGCGCACCTTTTGAATTAGCGGCGTGGAGGTGTACCGCCCGGTACACATAGTATTGATTCTTTAATTATTGTTGCCAAGGAGGATGTGATTTTTTGAGATATGTAAGTTAATGAGGGCAAAATTGATTCAGTTTGAGTGACAGAGTGCTACTCAAGAGTTCCATTTCATCATCTGCAGAGGCGGGAAATATGTCTAAATTCTTTCTTGTGTATCAGGGGTATTTCACTATTGTGAACCGTATTGGGGAGTCTGCATATTTTTAAAAGATCAGGAAGGGGATATTGTCGGTATTTATAGTATAATCAATGTAAAGAAGTGCTTCACGTGAGATTTGTTGAGGTAATAATAAGATGATAAATTTTGTGAGAAACTGGCAAAATAAAACTAACATCTGCGATATGCGTGTGAACCAAGTGTCGTATTGGTGTATTGGAAGAATAAGTGCTACATTGTCATGTTGTGTGTGACAAAAAACGGAGAACAGGACATTGGACAGTTATCTGCGATAACAATATGCAAGAAAAATCTCATATAAGTGAATTTTCACAAAATATTTTGATATGTTAAAAAAAAGGAGAAGAATGTTGTATATTGATTGAAAATTATTTGTGTGTGTTAAATAAAGGGCAATGCTCTTGTGTATTGTATGAGAATGGGACACTGGACAGTTACTGCGATGACAATGTGCGAGAAAAATTCTCATATATGTGATGTATTATAAAATGTATGGATGCTGAAAAAGAAAATTATTGTTGTATACTCATTTAAAGTGTTTATGTGTGTCAGTGTTATATATATAATTTTGTTCATAAATCAATCGATTCTTTGTTCTTCGATTTATTTATGAGGGAGGCGAATTGTAACGGTTCAAATCCCGTTACAAGATGATATCTGTATTTTTATTATTTTATCTGTATTATTATTATTATTATTATTATTATTATTATTATTATTATTATTATTATTATTATTATTATTATTATTATTATTATGTTATCTGTGATATTGTTACTATTATTGTAATTATCCATTTTATTCAATTCGATTTTGCAATTGCCTGTTGCTTGAAAGATTTTACTTAGATGTATGCATATATACGTATGTGTAGAATAACACTCAACACCTGTACAGTGAGAATTGTTGTATATATCAGAGATTGGAAGTGACGTTGTTATATTGCTATACCACTGGCGATTCTGCCAAGTCATCGCCACTCCATGGCTACGGCATCGTATTTATTTAGATATGCGCTCAGAGAGTCGGCCGCCCCAGGGCTATTTCACCACTGTATGTAATATTTGCCGCTTTGTGGGAGTATGTCATTGTTATTTCTGGAGATTACGTAGCTGTGTCAACCAACGTCTATAAAAGGTGGGTGCATATTGTAGCGTCAGTCATTAGTTATACGGATGCAGTACAGTGAAGAAGTCTACTAGATGAAGAGACCTCAGTCGGTCAGTCAACAAGTGTGAACGAGAGATGGAGAAAACTCAGTGAGCCATTAATTATTGGTCATTGAGAGAGTGAGACCAAGAGGTTGGTCCGTCACTTAGTGGAAGACACGGACGCAAGGGCTTACCATGAAGTCAGAGAGGGCAACCCTGGACCTGCCAAGAGGTCATACCATATTGACTTACAAAGAAGTCAGATGATATGGAGAAGAAGCAGTCACAAGGATGTATCACCAAGTTAGGCATGACACATCTACAGTAAACACCAGATCAAAGGAATACGTCATAATTACACTAAAAGTGTTGAAGGTACAGTCAAGTGAATCAGTGAGGGAAATATTTTGTATAAATTGTTAAATGTCCGGTCAAGAAGAATTCAAATTCATGCCTAGTTTCTTTCAGTTGCAATGTCATAATTTCATATTCTCATCTGTTTTATCGCAACAAGACTCACTATTTTTTGATATATTATTTAAAGAATATATATTGTTCTATCAAACGAATTCATAGTTTTATTTCAATGAAAGTAAAATATCTTAACCTCAAAATTAATGGGGAAACCGAACGCCAATCTCCCTTTCCCAGAACTTATATGGTATGTTGTCAAAAGTAAGCTTATTACCCCACACCCTAGAGATAGTAAAGAGTCTCATTCCATTATTGCTGTACTGAGTGGCAGCTGGCGCCCTTCAAATAACGTATGTGTAAGTAAGCAGGTAACAAGTAAGTGTGAGTACAAGGTCCGACGAGTGTGTATTATATTTAATGAATGTTAATTTTCAGATTTTCCATTTTAAATGCAGATATTTCAGATTTTTCAATATAAAAGCAGTTTTATAAAGTTTGTAAAATAAGTCAGCGAGTCAGGAAAGCCTCAATGGAAAGAGCAAGACGGTCATTGACTATGTCATTACAGATAAAGAACGAAGTATACTTGTGACTGACGTCGAGGTGATTCCAAGTGAGAACCTCAATAGCGACCACAGGTTATTAGTAGCAGATCTGAAAGACATTAATGTACCAAAGATAACAACCAGGAAATTACCTAAGATTAAGGTGTGGGAACTACAAGAGACTGTAAAAGGACCGACTACCAAGACCGTATAACAGGAAAACTGCCCACAGAAGAAGTACAGAGTGGTGAAGTAGAGTGGATAAGGTTTAAAAACACCTTTATAAAAGAAGCAATAGAGGTTTGCGGGAAGACAAGTGTGAGTGTTAGGGTAAAAGAGAAACCCTGGTGGAATGAAAGAGTAAGATCCTCAATAAAGGAAAGGAGCATAGCAAAAAAGAAAGAGATATAGAGAAATCCAAGCCAGAACAGGTAAGGGACGAGGGGAAGATCAGACACCTCGAGCAAGTTTACCGGGACAAGAAATTGAAAGTTAAGCGTAGTAGAAGGGGAAAAGTTAAAGTGTCGGGAGAAATTTACTCAAAATCTGATGAAAGAGAGCAGGGGCAATATGAAACTATTGTTCATAGTGATCAAAAACAAAAGGAATTCAGTTAAAGCCATCAAAGTAGTTGAGGATCCTAATGGAAACCTGTCCAGGAAAGAAGAACTTGAGGGTTTGGCAGTGTTATTTGCACTAGAGAAGTTCCGACGCTATCTGGAACATGTCAAGTTCGACCTGGAAACAGATAATCAAGGCTTGGGTTTTAGCTAGGCTGCGTCGTACTGGTCGTATAGCCCGCTGGGCCATCAGGATTTCTGCCTTCCAGTTTGATGTGAGGCATATCAGAGGATCCGAAGATGTTGTTGCGGATGTATAAAGCCGCATGTTTTCTCATGACGTGGAGACCACCGAACTGGAAGATAGTTCTTCTCTTCCCGTGCTCATACCTTCAGGTATAAATGTCATTCTAACTGATGCCCTCATGTTGTTCAAGGATATTGAAGAATATCAACGTGAAGATCCTGTGCTGGCCCCTATTATTGAAACCCTTTCTTCTGGGGAACATGTCGTCCCTTATGTATTGAGGAACGGGGTTTTGTGTTGCCCGTCGAGGCATGACCAAACAACGAAAGTTGTAGTTCCAGCTGTTCTTGTGCCTATGATCTTCAAGTACTATCATGAGACCCCATTAGGGGAGCATTTAGGCATCTTCAAAACTCGGGAAAAGATCCGAGAGATGTTTATTTGGAAAGGTATGGACGGCAAAATTCGTGAATTGGTAAAGCTTGTAAATCTTGCTTGCTGAGTAAGCCCACCTTGTCCACTAAGCTTGGTCTATTATCTTCCCATCAAGCGTCGCGCTCCGTGGAACGTCTCTATACAGACTATCCCCCAATCAAAGAGGAACGCCAACAAATTCATTGTAGTGTGTGTACAGTAGATGGTTTCACGAGATTTTCTTGGTTATTTCCGACTAAGCTGGCAACCGCTCAGTCCACCGTTTCTTGTTTAAATACTAGATTTGCTTCTTTTGGCCCCTGTCGATATGTCGTTTCTGATAACGTTAAGGCATTCACATCCAACTTATTCCGCAAATGCTGTTTTGATCTGTCTATATCACACGTAACTACATCGGCGTATTATCCCCAACCATCTCTGGCTGAGCGGGTCAATCGCAATCTTAGATCTGCTCTAATTGTGTTTCATCATGATCATTCCAGGTGGGATACGTCCCTGCATTGGTTGGCCTTTGCTTTAAATTCGGCAGTTCATGAGTCCCATAAGTTTACTCCAGCTTCTCTTATGTTTAAATTTGTACCTAACACGCTGCTCTCTAACCTTTGGTCACTTAATGATATTTTACCAGAGACAATAGATCCTGATAAAATTAGAGATCTATGGAAGAAGGCTAAGCACAACCTAAAGGTTTGTCATGAAAAGGTTAGGGAAAGATATGATCGTGGACGGAGGTCCACCAATTTAAAATTCGGAGATCAAGTCATGGTTAGAAACTTTGTTCCCGCGGGCAAGCTTGCCCCCAGATTTCATGGGCCGTACATTATTTTAGACTTTTTGACGCCATTTACCTTATTGGCAAGCAATCCATCCACAGAGAGGATCTTTAGAGTGCACTTCTCCCAGGTGAAACTTGTGTAATTTCATTGATAACTTTAGCCATCAGCATTTAGCAAGAGTTTGGAGGTTAGATTTTTTTATTATTATTCGAGGCCTTCTGTCCTGATTATGTTATTATATTTGGTATATGATCTTTATGTACGATCTTCCCCTCTGGTTTTCCTGCTATTTATTCCTTGGTGGCCATTACCAAGTACCCACCTCCTGCATCTCCGCACTGTTGGCACACAAGCACTTTCCACGCCGCCCGGCCCTTTGCATCACCAATAAAGATTGTACTTTCAAGACTCCAACACCTCTCTGTCGCCTAGATCATACTGTTTCAGTGCCCCCTTAGCCGTTCGTCGCCGTACTGCAACACCTGGTGAGACACACAGAAGTGGGGTTAGGGCCCACTCCACTCCCGTGAAGACTCCTTGTGAATGGCACGCCAGAGTCCATCTCCCGGCAAAGGCTGAAGTGCGATGACCCTACCACCAACTCATGTGGGGACTGTACATGTACTTCTAATCTGCGGCGACCATCACCACGACTACCCCTCTCATAATAGCGGGAGAGGTGTATCTCAGGGTACTTGAGGGGTCCGGGCGACCTCAACTGGGTATCGGCAGCGGCGGCAGATCTTGCCATCAAATCTATCAACATGTATTCAACTGTTACAACAACAAGGACAATCTAAATCTGCATTTAATATTTTTTCTACAAATCAACTTCCGAAAAAGACTCCGAAATTTTCTTCAACTGGAAATGTTTTCTTAAAATTTTTCTGCCTCACCCCAAGGAAGGACATTTGGGGGGGGAGGTCTGTACCGGGAGGTACATCTCAACGCCGCGCATTCAAAATTAGCGCCTAAATGAACTACTCCTCTATCGAACTAAAGTGGAAACTACAACAACAGGAACTTAGAACTTTAATCAGAAGATGTCACCACCGAAATATTAAGTAATTTTGTCATTGTGATGTTTGTTAAAAATGAAGCCATGTTTTCCACTGTTGACTTAGTTAAATGTAACAAAGGCTTTTCAGTCTGTCAAACACACAGCAAATACAATGTAAATTAAAACACTATAAACATATCTGTAAAACACTCACTAACATACAAAGAATGACATGTTTCGTTCTACAAGAACATCCTCAGATTCTATCAAATCACTTAAAAACAAGCTTATATATGTACAGTATTGTTTACGTAGCATAAACTTGTCAATGATAGAGAGATTAGTGATAACATGAAAACGTAATGACAAAACTAAAATATATACACAATTATTAATATAATGAAAAAGTTTCCTAAACTGACTGAATTTTTCCTTGTTTTGTTTTGTCATACATCAAAAAGTTTGGACATTTTTCTACAGATGACACCACAAAAAACCATGATCATGCACTCTGGTGCAAAGTGAAACGACTTATAATTTAAAGAAGTTTTGTATTTCTAGGTTGTCCATAACTGATCTATGTTCATTTATTTTTTGGGTTGGCGATACTTCATTTTCTTTCCGCCAGTTTTGAATCTGGCCAATGAAAAATTTCTGAATTAATTTTTAACCTATCACAGGCTTCTTGTTCGATTCTGAGTGTAACTTTGAGATTAACCAATTAAATTGAGAGGGTGTGGCTGGTTTAGTCTTGAATGATCTCGAACCTTTCCTGAGGGTTTATAAACTGCGGCTTTTCACGTTTCTTGGCCAATTGATCGTCGTCTATCTGAGTGTGTGTGCTTAAGCAGGAGGCGGGCGGCCTCTTTTGTCGGCAGCTAGAACATCTACAAGGTAATGGCCACATAATTCCATCTTTCTTGTTGCAGCCGCAAATTTATTCCGAGGGGAAGGTCCGAAACTTTAACTATGTAATCTACTTTTCTAATGTAACCTTTATTACGAATAACGTAAAAACTTCATAAAATCTATAATTGTAAATCGGGGATATAGAGTGAGTTACCCTCTCGAGCTCCCCTTCATCTAGGTTTGAGGTGACTACGTCTTGTAACTGTTTTTCCTCCTGTAATGTGTTAAAGTTATTTCCATACGAGCCACCTCAGTAGTTTGTGAATAGCCCCTGCTTCATCAGCCGAGAGCCCTATAGGTTTTAATATTTCATTATCTGGAGCGCAGAGTTCGCCTCCAATCAGTTTGTGTTTTGGGCCGTTTACTTAACCTGTTCCTTTTCGCAAAGGCCCTATAGGTTGGGTACTAGATACCCCTGTTTCAAATTATAGTTGGGCCATTGAAGGCCAAAGAGTGTAAAATTTTGAATATTGCCTTGAGCGGGCGGTAAGAAAAGGAGAGCCTGTTTGCTCTTTTGAAAGTTTGTAACTCTGAAGGGTGCCCCTGGAAGACTTGACATGTGTAATGGAGGGAGCAATGCTCTTGATTTAGGGGATTTCTGTCCTTGACTTAATGGTTCCCAATTTTTAAGTTAAATTGTGTAAACTGGATCCGGTATCTTTGGAATTGTAAAACTAGGGGCTTGAAGCCCAGAATTTGTAAATATCAATAATCTTGGATTTTTCCAGTCTTGTTTAGTGATTGCTATTTGTACCTGTAATGTTGTAATGAAAAAGATTGTTAAGTTTGCTTTCGAAAAAGAAATATAACCTTTTAAAGTTTTAACTCAACTTTCATGTTGCAGTTAGACCCATTCACCGCGTCACCTTCTTTAACCTCTTTCTGCTCCACGGGTATCCCCGTTACATTGTATGACAATGAGAGAACGAGACACTGGACAGTTAACTGTGATGACAATATGCAAGAAAAGTTCTCATATATGTGATTTTTCATAAAATGTTTTGATATTTATAAAAAAAGAGGAATGTTGTATAATCATTTAAAATTATTTGTATGTGTTAAATTAAGTGCTATACTTTTGTGAACTGTATGAGAAGAGAGAGAATGGGACACTGGACAGTTATATACGATGACAATGTACGAGAAAAATTCTCATGTCTGTGATATTTTATAAAATGTATGGATGTTGAAAAAGAAAATTATTGTTGTATACTCACTTAAAGTGTTCAAATGTCAGTGTTATATATATAATTTTGTTCATAAATCAATTGATTCTTTGTTCTTCGGTTTATTTATGAGGGAGGCGAATTGTAACAGTTCAAATCTCGTTACAAGATGATATCTGCATTTATTATTATTATTTCAGCTGTGATATTATCATCATCATTATTATTATTATTATTATTATTTTATCTGTGAGATTACTATTATTGTATTTGTTCCGTGATTTTTGTGGGTCACAGAGGTGAAAGAAGGTGCCGGGATGAATGGGTCTAACTACAATGTCAAGAATGAATTTTCAAACTTAAACTAAAGGTCATATTTTCAAAAATTTTAAACTTAACAATTTTTACAGGTACAAGTAGCAATCATTAAACAATTCTAGGAAGGACAAGATTTGTGGTTTTACCAGATCATGGGCTTATGCCCTCGCTTTACTTTTCCTGAGCCCCTAGCTCAAATTTACAAAAGACCACAAATTTATACAAGGGCAGAAATCCCCTAATACATGGAGCACTTGCTCCCTAAATTACAATATCAGGCCTCCCAGAAGCACTTTTACAACACTTAAAAAAGAGCTAACGTGCTCTCAGTTTTCCAAGCCTACTCAAGGCAACATAGCATGAAACTCTAATAATCTCTGGCCTTACAAGGCATTATTTACAAATAGAAATCTTATTACACAGAGGTATCTAGTACCCAACCTACAGGGCCTTATTGAAAAAAGAACGGGTTAAATAAATGGCCCAAGTACAATTTGAATGGAGTCGAAGACTGAGCTCCAAAAATTTAAAAACCTAGAGGGCGCTTGGCCGACGAAACAGGGGCTATTCCCAAACTACTGAGGTAGCACACATGGAATTAACTTTAATACATTGCAGAAAAAAAAGTTACAAAAACGTGGCACCTCAAACCAAGATAAAGGGGAGCTCAAGAGGGTACATCACTCTCTATCCCCGATTTACAGTTAAGGATTTTATGAAATAATTACATTAGCCGGCAGAAGTTACATCTTTAGAAAAGTAGATTACATAGTTGATAATTCGGACCTTTCCCTCGGGGTAAACTGTGGAGTTACTTACTTACTTACTCCTCGGCGCTACAGCCCTTGTAGGGCCTTGGCCTCTCTGACGATTGTAGCCCAATCTTCACGATCTTCTGCACGCCTCCTCCATCTTCTTATTCCCATCTTTCTTAAATCCTCCTCCACATCATCCAGCCATCTTTTCCGGGGTCTTCCTTTCCATCTTCTACCACCTGGATTTCCCTTATAGATCTTCTTGACAGCCCTATTATCTGGCATTCTCTCCACGTGTCCCAACCACCTTAATCTGTTGCTTTTTATTTCGGTTACGATACTTGGATGTCCATAGAGTTCTTCCAATTCCTTGTTTTTCCTTATTCTCCACAATTCCCCTTCCTTCACCGGGCCAAAAATCTTTCTCAGTATTTTTCTCTCCCATCTGTTCAACAGTTCTTCATCTACTTTGGTCATTGTCCATGTTTCAGAGCCATAAGTTACCACTAGTCGTAATACTGTTCGATAGACTGTCAACTTTAATCTTCTACCAAGGCTGCGTGATCTAAACACTTTCAATAAAGCTAAGTAAGCCCTATTGCCCGCAGCAATCCTCGCTTTTATTTCCTCTTTCATGTTCATCTTTTGTCACCAGCACTCCTAAATACTTAAACTTTTCACATCTCTCGTAGTTAATCCCATTTAATTTTATGCACTTGTCTTCCCTTACTACGGTCCTTACTACAAGTAACGAGTTTTGGCATTATTCACTCTTAGGCCCATTTCACCTCCTTCCTTTTCTAATCTATCCACTCCTTCCTCTAGGTCTTTCAATCTTCTAGACAGCATATCAACATCATCAGCATAAGCCAGATTCTGTGTTACACGGTTGAACAGCGTACCGCCTGGATTACTGACCTCCACCTTTCTCATCACACGCTCCAAAACCACATTGAAGAGCAGGGTAGATAACACATCCCCTTGCCGCAAACCTTGGTTTACTTCAAACTCTTTAGTAAGATTTTCTTCTATTTTAACCATGCATTTAGTACCTGTTAGGGTCATTTGTACCAGTCTTATCAATTTAGTTGGGAACTCCATGTCCATCATTGTTTGATACAGTTTCCTTTTCTTCACACTATCATAAGCCTGCCGAAAGTCCACAAACAGCTGATGCACATCCACATTATATTCATAGCATTTCTCCATTATTTGCCTGACAGTGAAGATGTGATCTGTTGTTGATCTACCCTGTCGAAAGCCACTTTGGTAGTCTCCTAGTATCTGCTCAACCAGTGGAGTGAGTCTCATAGACAAAACCTTGGCTAAGACCTTATAAACCACACTAAGCAAAGATATAACTCTATAATTTTCACAATTTGCTTTATTTTTCTTCTTATGAATTGGGCAAATAATTGCTAAGCTCCAATGCTCTGGCATTTGTTCTGTTTCCCAAACTTCCACAATTTGTTGGTGAACAAGTTGCGTCAACTGCTCACCCCCGTATTTAATCATCTCAGCTGAAATGTTATCACTTCCTGGAGCCTTATTATTCTTCAAGTACTTAATTGCCGTCCTCACTTCTTCTATAGATGGTACAGGCACTGGTTTTAAATCTAGGCTAGGATCCTGCCAAGGCTGCCCACCCACTTCTTCCAATCTCACCGTCTCTGCAGCCACATTCAACAGTTCACTAAAGTATTCCGCCCATCGGTCAAGAATCCGGTCTCTTCCCCCAACCATGTTTCCTTCTTTATCTCTACAGAATACAGCATGTGGTTGAAAACCTTTCTGTACGTCCTTTATTTTCCCATAGAACTTCCGTACTTCTTGCATATCATATTGTTCCTCCAAATCTGTAATCCATTTCCTCTCTGCCTCTCTCTTCTTTCTCCTACAAATTCTGTCTGCCTCTTTCCTCTTCTTCCTAAATTCTTCTACATATGTTCTTGTTTTCCTGCTGAACATTTTCTTCCTTGCTTCATTTCTTTCCTCAACTGCTCTTCTGCAATCATCATCAAACCATCCTTGCCTTTCGGTCTTTACCTCAACTCCTAGTACTTCATCCGCAGTTTCCTGCGATGCATCCCTCAATAAAATCCACTTTCCTTCGATGTTTTCCACTGCCCAGCTTTTTTGTTTAGCCTCCAATTTCTTCTCCATCCTGCATTCATATAGTTGTGCAGTTTCTTTATCTTTCAATTTTGAGACCATATATCTCCTTGGAGCTTTCCCTTTCTTAGCAGATCTGTAAGTTGCAATATGTTGCCTGTATTTTACCCGTACCAAGTAATGGTCCGAATCACAATCAGCTCCCCTACAACTGTCAACTTGTAGTACGTCAGATGCATGTCTCCTATCAATTACTACATGGTCTATTTGATTAAAGGTGACACCATCTGGTGAACACCAAGTGGCTTTCCGTATATTCTTTCTCTGAAACCATGTACTCTTTACCACCATTGAGTTTCCCATGGCAAAATCAATTAGCCTCTGTCCATTATCATTTGACTCATCATGCAAACTTTCCTTCCCAACTGTCTCCCTATAGGCTTCTTCTTTACCCACTTTAGCGTTGAAATCTCCAAGTATGATTTTTACATCTTGTCTTGGGATGCATTCTATTTCTTGTTCCAATTGTCCATAGAACATATCTTTCTCTTCATCCTCAGCCTCTTCTGTAGGTGCATACACACACACAAGGGTGATATTGAAAAAATGGGCCTTCATCCTTAGAGTGCATATTCTTTCATTTACAGGTTTAAAATTCAAAACTGCTGACTTATATCTGTCATCCACTAGGAAGCCTGTGCCACCTATTGTACCTTTGGCTCCTCCACTATGCAGAATTGTATATCTACCACTTCTAAAAACACCATTTCCTTTCCATCTGACTTCCTGAATTGCTGCTATTCCAATATTATATTTCTCCATTTCTTGTTTTAGATTGTTTAGGGCTCCTGGTTTATTCAGGGTTCGTACATTCCAGGTTGCTACATACATATCATATTTCCGTTTGCGTCTTCCATTTCCTCGCGTGGGTCGTTTACCATTATCATCAGTCCGGCTATTCTTGTCTGTGAGTTTCGTAACGAGTTGTTTTTCCGATATAGGGTTGTTAGCCCCATGATCAACCCCCAACCTGGAGGACCAGGGTATCCCTCTTAGTCTGGCCTATCCCCTTTGACCTGTCCGGCTTGGGTGGCCCTACCAGGAGCTTATGCTCCCGCCGGCATAGCTCTCAGGATCACTTAGGCACGCAAGCTCCCACATCGCGACAAGATGAAGATACCAGCGTGGGAGAAACTGTGGAGTTAGAAAGAAAGAAAGAAAGAAAGAAAGAAAGAAAGAAAGAAAGAAAGATGTTATGTGGCCATTACCTTGTCGATGTACTGCTGCCTGATGAAAGAGGCATCCCGCCTCCTGCTTTGACACACACACACACTTAGTAAGATGACGATCAAATGGCCAAGAGACGTGAAAATCCGCAGTTTATAAACCCTCAGGGAAGGTTCGAGATCATTCATGAATAATCAAGACACACCCACAGAATTTTATTGGTAGGTTTCAAAAGTGACATTCAGAATCGGAGAAGAAGCCTGTGATAGGTGGAAAATTAATTACAGAAATTATTGATTGCTTAGATTCAAAACTGGCGGAAAGTAAAGATAAATATTGCCAACCCTAAAATAAATGAACATCTATCAGTAAAAAAACTTATGAATACACAAACTTCTTTAAACCAAAAGTTCTTTCACTTTGCACCAGGGTGCATGATCATAGTTTTTAGTAGTGACGTCTGTGGAAGAATGTCCAAACTTCTTGATGGATAGCAAACAAAACTAGTAGAAATACAGTCAGTTCAGGAAACTTCACAATAACAAAATTACATCATATTTTAATGGTGACATCTTCTGAGTAAATTTATAAGTTGGTGTAGTTTCAGTTTCACTGTTTCACCAATAGAGGAGTTCATTTAGGCGCTAGATTTAAATGCGCGGCATTGGGATATACCACCCGGTACAGTATTATTATTATTGTTGTTCAATTCAGTTCTGCAATGATTGTCGCTTGCGTGATTGTAGTCAAATTGTTATGTATATATGTGTGTGAATATTAGCATTTAACCATGTAAAGTAAGACTTGCTGCATAATATCATATATGGATATGCATTGTAATAAGTTTTGACATTGCAACGCACATGTTGCAATGCTGTTAGCATTACTGTCGAGTCATTGCTACGTCAACGTGCGTATTTAGCGGTGAGCTCACTTTGTTTGAGAAACCCAGGATGCCGCAGGCAATTTTGCCATAGTATGAAACATTTGGAGCCAGGTGGGAGTAGATCATAGTTATTTCTGGAGATTGCGTAGGTGTGTCAACCAATGGTTATAAATACTAGGACCAGCGTCTTATAGAGTCAGTCAACGGGATGGAGAGGCCTCAGACGGTCATTAGTCATTAGTAAAACAGAAGGTGAACAGTGAAGGAGTTGAAAGGAGGGAGAGGCCTCAGTGAGTCATTGGTCATTGAGAGAGTGAGGCTGCAGTTGATCGGTCAGTGCAGTTGGAAGGATAGGCTTGCCGTGAAGTCATAGAAGGATAGGCTTGCCGTGAAGTCATACAGCACAGACTTACCAAGAAGTCATCTGGATGGAGAAGCAGCAGTCACATGGATACTTAATCGTCAGTGAAACAAAAAGGATACATCACCAAATTAGGCTTGATACATCTACAGCAAATACCAATTCAACGGAATACGTCATAATTACACTCACAGTGTTGAAGGTACAGTCAAGTGAACCAGTGAGGGATAATTGTAAATTGTTAAATTGTTAAATGTCCAGAGAAGAAAAATTCAAATTTAATGCCAAGTTTCTTTCAGTTAAAAGCGAAGCAAAACAAAGTCATCTCCATACAGGTCATGAAGGCCCTTGGAAGGGTGGAAGGTAAAGGCGTCCACTATCTGCAACCTCGGCACTAGATGGGGTAGAGTGGTTAGCTCTACGCCCGGCCGCCTTTGCCCCCAGGAATTAACCTGGTACTTATTTTTGGTGTAGGCTGAGTGAACCTCACGGCCATGTGCACCTCCGGAAGTGGAAATCTCGTTTCTTAAATTCTACGACTTCCTGACGGGGATTCGAACCCACATCCTTCCCGGCGAACCGAGCACGCCTTTACCGCCTCGGCCAGGCAGCCCCTTTTCTTTCAGTTGCAATGTCATAATTTTATATTCTCATCTGTTTTATTGTAGCAGTTTTTACTATTTTTATTGAAATTATTTCGAGAATGTATTTTGTTCTATCAAATGAATTTATCGTTTTAATTCCAGAGTAGAATTATATAACCTCAAATTTAATGGGAAAACCGAACACCAACCTCCTTTTCCCAGAACTTATATATGGTATATTGTCAAAAGTAAGCTTATTACCCCACACCCTAGATGTATTCAATAATCTCATTCTCTTATTGCTGCACTGAGTTGTAGCTGGCGCCCATCAAATAACGAATGTGTGAGTAATCAAGTAAGAACTAAGTGTCAATTTTGGTGTATTTGAGGAAATCTAGGTATATTTCTGCCAAGATGCCTGAGGTAGCGATCCCATTGCCAAACCGTCCTGCTGGTTTATGACATTGTCGAAAGTGAAAAGGTTATTGTTTACAACTAGATTTAATACTGTAATGAAATCTTGTATCTCTAGTTTGCTCAAGTGGCTGTTTTTGTTTAAATTGTTTTCAATTATCGGAAATTATTTTGATACTTGTATGCTTGGGTACATATTTACAATATCGAAAGAGTGAATAGAGTAATCAGGTTGCATATTGAACTTGTTTAGTTTATCTACTAGCTCTGATGTGTTTTTAAAAGACTTTTTAGATAAAAATTGATGGTTTTTCTGACAAAACTTTGGATGAATTGTAACATTTTTTATAAGGGACTTGGTCTATAGTTATGCCTTTACTGGCAGGATGTAGTGTTTACAGTACACTATGTCTTCTGGTATGGGCTAGGATAAATTTGTTACTTTCATTGACCTGTCTCAGTCTCATTCTTGGCTTTGACAATATGAAAGTGACCGAGGTATGAGCGATGCTAGTAATGCCATTCCTTATGCCAGTCCCTGTTATGAATGGTGTGAAAATATCACTCATAGGGTCGGTTGGTGCATGCATTTCAGTTGGCTTGCCAGACTGATATGCAATAGCAACTTCTGGCTTAGTGAGGAAAGCAAAGGGAAACTACCTCACTCCTCATTTCCCTAGTATGCCTCTTCAATGACACCTAGACTATGTATGACAGCTGTTGGTGGTGCTGTAGAGGATCAAACCAGTCTTCGGGCTGAATACCCAACATACATGGTCTATAGTTGATAATTGGGCGACTTGAAACGCCGGCCTTGTGTATTTTGGGGAGGGCTTTAGCAGTGGGGAGACCTGGGTTCATATTTATGAGTTAGGATTTTTCCTGTTCAGTAAATAAAAATGAAGTGTTCTTAAGAGTTTGTTTAAGTAGTCTTTGAACATTTTGGGTGGGGTCTTTTATGATAAGAAAAGGAGCTATCTGTGAAAAAGTTTTTGTTTTATTAATATATTCTTTTTTCCATAATCACTGTTGCATTGCCTTTGCCGGCTTTGGTTACGATAAGTTCGTTGTCTTTGATTTTCTCTTTGAGGTCGTATACGCGCTTTTGTTCAGCTATTTTTTCCTATTTTTGAGATCATTCGTGGGGTTGGTTAAATTGGAGAGGATGTTATTCAGTTTCCTTTTAACATCAGTTCTAACTTCATCTTCCGGCATTTTGCTGATGGCTAGCTCTGATTCTGTAATCATAGTAATGGCTATGTTGAGAATGTTCAAACTGGGCCAGCTGTGTTTGGGTCCTTTGGCTAAAGTTGAGTGTTCAAATTCACTTAAGGGTGTGTTTGATAGTTTTACAACAGGTGGGTGAAACTGCTTATAATCGTCCATATTTCTGTTAAAGTTTCTAGTTTGATTGTTGTGTAGTTTGGAGTTTTTTAACCTGTTAAGTTTTTTCTCTAAATTTGATTGTTTCCTGGCTAGTTCATGGAATAATTTATTTTCTACTTGGTGATAGATAAGTGTCATTGTGCGTTTGAAAGTAGTTTAGTAGCTGCGAGGTGAGCGTCATATAATTTCTGATTTTAAAAAGATTTCTTCCTATACAAGAATTTTATTTCGTCCGCTGTTTTGAGTTTTGATGGTTTGGGGTGAGATCTGATGTTTATTTTTATTGCTTTCGAGAAAATTAGGTGTCAAGACAAGCGATATACATAGTTTTAGGGAATCAACACCCATTTTTATTTCCTGAACAGGAAAAATCCAAACTCATAAATATGAAGGCCGACATTCCCATTCACCCAATTATCAACTATAGACCAGGTCCCTTTTACAAAATGTCACAATTCATCCTAAGTTGCATAAGAAAAATCTATCAATTTTTATCTAAAAGGTCTATTAAAACCACATCAGAGCTAGTAGATAAACTAAACAAGTTCATTCAATATGCAACCTGATTACTCTATTCACTCTTTCGATATTGTAAATATGTACCCAAGCATACAAGTATCAAAATCAATTCTGATAATTGAAAACAATTTAAACAAAAACAGCCACTTGAGTAATCGACGTTCATCTAAGGTTATGATACATATTTGTAAGAGTTGTAAAATATAGAAGGAATATTTGAACTTTTTACGAGTGTTTTAAAGTGTTCTAGTATGTGTGACTGTATTACATTACAACAGACATTAACAAAATATTATATTACCCATTACGGCATGCAATTAACATTGATTCACAGTTTAAAACTTTCAAATGCCATGGAAAAAACTATTTCCAAAATGTATTCAACAAGGTGTTTTAAAGTGTTCTAGTATGTGTGAATGTGTTACATTACAACAGACATTAACAAAATATTCTAATACCCATTAAGGCATGCAATTAACATTGATTCACAGTTTAAAACTTTCAAATGCCAAGGAAAAAACTATTTCCAAAAGGTATCCAACAAGGTACATTTACAGTATTCAAATAAGGCACTGGCAAACATAACCTCACGCAACGAAAGAAAAAGAAGCGAGGGGAAATTCTATGCTGGCTCCCCTGTGCAATTGGATTTATTGGATTACTGTACTGTATGAATTTTAGATGCCTTGCAATAGAACCTCGATAATTCGGAATAGGTTAATTCAAAATCCCGCCTAATTCGAAGAAGCTCTTGTTCCCGGAAACATGAGATACAGTTTTGCAGGTTACTTAAATGTTTAATTCGAAATACGGATAAATCGTAATTCGAAGTACAATGTCGGCCCCATTACCGAAATTCGGACTTTTAATTCGAAACTGCCTTTACATTTTAAAACAGTAGTATGTTACAGAGTAATTTCAACTCGAAATTTATCCGCTCCGCGTCATAATAGAACGCGCGTTCCGGAACGTGGAAGGGTAGCTTTCCGCACATACTCACTTCGGTGAGTCTATAGTGCGCTTCATGATTGCTAAGTAGAATGAAATAGGAATTCTTTTGTATTCAACCAACGCCATAATATCACGCAACAGGCAGTGTGCGGAAAAACAGAATCCGCGAACACTGGCGATGCCGACAGTTGACGAAAAAAAAACGTACGGTAGCTCATATAATAAATTTGTAGGCACAGAACAATATTGTCATTGCCGGTGAAACTGCATTGCTTTATTTTAATGCAAGCCCAACCGGTCTTATGGTTTTAAATGGGTCATAGTAGTGCGTTGCAATGCACATGGGATGGAAGCGAGAAACTTTATCCCCTCGTCATAGGAGAAAGTTCGATAAACCACAATGTTTTAAAGGCGTCGGGCACTTTCCATGCCAGTACAAAGCATCTAAAAATGCAAACAGTACAGAAATCCCAAAATAATAATAATAATAATAATAATAATAATAATAATAATAATAATAATAATAATAATAATAATGCATATGCACAGGGGGGACCGGCATAATTTATCCTCGTCTTTGAATTGTGTGAATTTTTTTCTTTCGTTGCGTGAGGTTATGTTTGTCAGTGATTTATCCAAGTGCATTATTTGAACATTGTAAATGCACCTTGTTGGATACATTTCGCAAACAGTTTTTTCCGTGGCATTTGAAAGGTTTAAACTGTGAATCGAGGTGATTGCATGTATTAATGGGTCTTAGAATAATTTGGGACGCGGCAAGTGTTTACATTTCTGAAGTACGAGAAAAGTGCCATGGCGGGAAATCGTACAAAGATAACAGTCATAGAAAAGTTCGATTTTAAGGGCATCGGGTACTTCCTTTGTAAATACAAGGCATCTAAAATGCATACAGTATAGTAATCCAATTAATAAAGCACTTGCACATGGGAGCCAGCATAGATTTCTCCTCATCTTTGAATCGTGCTTTTTTTTTTTCTTTCTTTCGTTGCGTGAGGTTATGTTTGCCAGTGAGATATCTGAGTGCATTACTTGAATACTCTAAATGCACCTTCTTGGATACATTTTGGAAATAGTTCTTTTTTCATGGCATTTGAAGGGTATAAACTGTGAATCAAGGTTAACTGCATCATGCAGTAACGGGCCATAGAATATTTTGTAATGCGGCAAGGGTTGGTACTTCTGAATTGCGAATTGGCGGTTAATTCGAAATCACGTAATTCGAAGTCCGATTTTTGAGTCCCAACGACTTCGAATTAACGAGGTTTTACTGTACTTGCAGGAAAGTATCCGATGCCCTTAAAACATTGTAGTTTATCAAACTTTCTTATTTGCATCCGGGAGATAGTAGGTTCGGATCCCACTATCGGCAGCCCTGAAGATGGTTTTCCGTGGTTTCCTATTTTCAGACCAGGAAAATGCTGGGGCTGTACCTTAATTAAGGCCACGGCCGCCCATCGTCGCCATAAGACCTATCTGTGTCGGTGCGACGTAAAGCCCCTAGCAAAAAAAAAAAAAAAACTTTCTTATGACGAGGGGAGGAAGTAGGAAGTCTTTCACTTCTTCTTCTTCTCTGTATTTGATGGACTTTGCTCGCGCATTACGTCCAGCCACCAAGTCTTATATATAATGAAAGTGAAGTTTCATGAATAAGTGAGGTTGGGACAAGTTTTTGTCCGCCCTATCAATATATTATCAATATTTGTTTTGTTTTTTTAACATTGTTTCACACGTACATGTTTCGGGAGCCTTAACTCCCTTCATCAGTGCATTCTACATCAACAATATCAATCTCCCCAAATCCCAAGATCTAACATAACTCTATTTTACATTAAACATTGCCATCTATAATATTAACTCTAACCCATATATATACTGTTCATTTCTTGTTAATGTCTGTTATATTGTACCACATTCACACATACTAGAACACTTTACAACACTCGTGAAAAGTTCAAATATTCCTCCTATATTGTACAACTCTTACAAATATGTATCATAACCATAAATGGATTTACTAGCCGAGTCTGACACATGTAAACTGATTCTTGTCACTATTTGAATTGTTATTGCCATTTAAGCGTAGGCCATTCAATCAATCAATCAATCAATCAATCAATCAATCAATCAATACTGATCTGCATTTAGGGCAGTCGCCCAGGTGGCAGATTCCCTATCTGTTGCTTTCCTAGCCTTTTCCTAAATGATTTCAAAGAAATTGGAAATTTATTGAACATCTCCCTTGGTAATTTATTCCAATCCCTAACTCCCCTTCCTATAAATGAATATTTGCCCCAGTCTTTCCTCTTGAATTCCAACTTTATCTTCATATTGTGATCTTTCCTACTTTTATAAACGCCATTCAAACTTATTCGTCTACTAATGTCATTCCACGCCAACTCTCCGCTGACAGCTGGGAACATACCACTTAGTCGAGCAGCTCTTCTTCTTTCTCTCAATTCTTCCCAACCCAAATATTGCAACATTTTTGTAACGCTACTCTTTTGTCGGAAATCACCCAGAACAAATCGAGCTGCTTTTCTTTGGATTTTTTCCAGTTCTTGAATCAGGTAATCCTGCTGAGGGTCCCATACACTGGAACCATACTCTAGTTGGGGTCTTACCAGAGACTAATATACCCTCTCCTTTACATCCTTACTACAACCCCTAAACACCCTCATAACCATGTGCAGAGATCTGTACCCTTTATTTACAATCCCATTTATGTGATTACCCCAATGAAGATCTTTCCTTATATTAACACCTAGATACTTACAATGATCCCCAAAAGGAACTTTCACCCCATCAACGCAGTAATTAAAACTGAGAGGACTTTTCCTATTTGTGAAACTCACAACCTGACTTTTAACCCCGTTTATCAACATACCATTGCCTGCTGTCCATCTCACAACATTTTCGAGGTCACGCTGCAGTTGCTCACAATCTTGTAACTTATTTATCACTCTATAGAGAATAACATCATCCGCAAAAAGCCTTACCTCCGATTCCACTCCTTTACTCATATCATTTATATATATATAAGAAAACATAAAGGTCCGATAATACTGCCTTGAGGAATTCCCCTCTTAATTATTACAGGGTCAGATAAAGCTTCACCTACTCTAATTCTCTGAGATCTATTTTCTAGAAATATAGCAACCCATTCAGTCACTCTTTTGTCTAGTCCAATTTCACTCATTTTTGCCAGTAGTCTCCCATGATCCACCCTATAAAATGCTTTAGACAGGTCAATCGCGATACAGTCCATTTGACCTCCAGAATCCAAGATATCTGCTATATCTTGCTGGAATCCTACAAGTTGAGCTTCAGTGGAATAACCTTTCCTAAAACCGAATTGCCTTCTATCGAACCAGTTATTAATTTCGCAAACATGTCTAATAAAATCAGAAAGAATGCCTTCCCAAAGCTTACATACAATGCATGTCAAACTTACTGGCCTGTAATTTTCTGTTTTATGTCTATCACCCCTTCCTTTATACACAGGGGCTACGATAGCAACTCTCCATTCATCTGGTATAGCTCCTCTGACCAAACAATAATCAAATAAGTACTTCAGATATGGTACTATATCCCAACCCATTGTCTTTAGTATATCCCCAGAAATCTTATCAATTCCAGCCGCTTTTCTAGTTTTCAACTTTTGTATCTTATTGTAAATGTCATTGTTATCATATGTAAATTTTATTACTTCTTTGGCCTTAGTCTCCTCCTCTATCTCGACATTTTCCTTGTAACGAACAATCTTTACATACTGCTGACTGAATACTTCTGCCTTTTGAAGATCCTCACAAACACACTCCCCTTGTTCATTAATTATTCCTGGAATGTCCTTCTTGGAACCTGTTTCTGCCTTAAAATACCTATACATATCCTTCCATTTTTCACTAAAATTCGTATGACTGCCAATTATGCTTGCCATCATGTTATCCTTAGCTGCCTTCTTTGCTAGATTCAATTTTCTAGTAAGTTCCTTCAATTTCTCCTTACTTCCACGGCCATTTCTAACTCTATTTCTTTCCAGTGTGCAGCTCCTTCTTTGTCTCTTTATTTCTCTATTATAATAAGGTGGGTCTTTACCATTCCTTACCACCCTTAATGGTACAAACCTGTTTTCGCATTCCTCAACAATTTCTTTAAACCCATCCCAGAGCCTGTTTACATTTTTATTTACCGTTTTCCACCGATCATAATTACTTTTTAGAAACTGCCTCATGCCTGCTTTATCAGTCATATGGTACTGCCTAACAGTCCTACTTTTAAGACCTTCCTTTCTATCACATTTATTTTTAACTACCACAAAAACAGCTTCATGATCACTAATACCATCTATTACTTCAGTTTCCCTATAGAGCTCATCTGGTTTTATCAGCACCACATCCAGGATATTTTTCCCTCTGGTTGGTTCCTTCACTTTCTGAATCAGCTGTCCTTCCCATATTAACTTGTTTGCCATTTGTTGGTCATGCTTCCTGTCGTTCGCATTTCCTTCCCAATTGACATCTGGCAAATTCAGATCTCCCGCTACAATCACATTTCTTTCCATGTCGTTTCCCACATAGCTGACTATCCTATCAAATAATTCCGAATCCGCGTCAGTGCTACCCTTTCCCGATCTGTACACTCCAAATATATCAAGTTGCCTATTATCTTTAGAAATGAGCCTTACACCTAGAATTTCATGTGTCTCATCTTTAACTTTTTCGTAGCTTACAAATTCTTCTTTCACCAGAATGAACACTCCCCCTCCCAGCCTTCCTATCCTATCTCTACGATACACACTCCAGTGCCGTGAGAAAATTTCTGCATCCATTATATCATTTCTCAGCCATGATTCAACTCCTATTACAATATCTGGTAAATATATATCTATTAAATTACTTAATTCTATTCCTTTCCTTACAATACTTCTACAGTTCAACACTAACAATTTTATGTCATCCCTACTTGATTTCCAGTTCCCTGTTCCCGTATCACCGCTCCCTAGGCCATCCCGTTTCCCTGAATGTACCTCCCTATTACCCTTCCAAACAAATTTCCTAACTTATACGTACTACTGCGGTTTAAATGAAGGCCATCTGAGCGCAGATCCCTATCTCCTACCCACCCATTAGGATCTAGAAATTTCACTCCCAGTTTCGCACATACCCACCTCCATAGTCTCATTTAAATCCCCAATCACCCTCCAGTCAGTATCCCTTCTACACAGTATTCCACTAATAACAATATCTGCTTTCTTAAACTTCACCCGCGCTGCATTTACCAGATCCCACACATCTCCAACTATGTTGGTACTTATATCAGCTTGCCTTACGTTGTTGGTACCAACGTGAAACACTACCACCTTCTCCTTCCCCTCCTCCCTCTCTTCTACTTTCCTCAACATCTGCCTCAATCTAATTCCTGGATAACACTCTACCCTGGTACCCTTTCCTCCACATACCTTCCCCACGTGTCTAACGATGGAATCCCCCATGACCAGAGCCTCAACCCTACCCACCTCATTTGATCCCCTCCCCTCCTGGTCAGCCCTATCTTTCCTGATAGATGCAGAAGCTATTTCCTCCTCCCTTTTCTCCTTCCCATGACCCTGTTCCACCTGTCTTTTCCTATCCTCTACTCTACGTTTTCCTTTTCTGCCTTTTCCCTTCCTCCTACTTCCACACATCTCACCAACAGTTCCCTGTCCCTCATCTTCCCTCTGTTGTTCTACCTGGAGTGACTCGTACCGATTTCGCACAGACACCTGTCCTGAATTCTGATGCTGAATAGAGCCCTTAGCCTGCAATCTCCTTCCCCTTAGAACATTAGACCACCTGTCTTCTACAACTCCTTCCTTTCCTTCCCCTCCCTCTTGTACACCTACTGTCACCTGTACATTGTTTGAGGGAGTCCTATCTTCCTTCCTGTCTTCTGTGAGAATCCTAATTATCTCCCTCAAACTTTCCAACTCCTCCCTCATACCCCTCAATGCCTCGCTACACCCACAGTAAGTACACTCGCGCTCCTTAGCCATTCTTTACAGGGAAAAAGAAATTAAAAATAAAATAACTTATTTGCAAAAAATAAATGAACGGAGGGATATATTGTCTGGGATAGTACACAACAATAAGGTAATTAATATAAGACTACACTACAATATTACTTAGTCGTGCTCTATTTTTTTTTTAATCCTACAACCCCTGACAGGATAAAAACTGCTGTTAATTACTGAATATCGAAAGTAATAGCCTACACAAGAACTACACAATTCCAAACTGCAATTAAGCCTATTCTAATTACAACAACAGTATTTTAGTAAGAGTTTCTACGGATACCTCTACTGCACCAGTACTACACAAATATTTTACAATAATAAAATAATCACACTAAATTCTAATAGGATATTACTCGTATACTACTGTACAGTACACTACAGTAATTTGAAACTACTTCAGACGTATCCTAATTACAATACCGGTACCGAACCGTATGTCACTAAACTAAGCACAACAGAAATGAAATTTGCAAGAACTACTGTACTCAAAGATTACCAACGAAGCTAAATGCTTAGACAATTTTTTTTTTTTTTTTGCTAGGGGCTTTACGTCGCACCGACACAGATAGGTCTTATGGCGACGATGGGAGAGGAAAGGCTTAGGAGTTGGAAGGAAGCGGCCGTGGCCTTAATTAAGGTACAGCCCCAGCATTTGCCTGGTGTGAAAATGGGAAACCACGGAAAACCATTTTCAGGGCTGCCGATAGTGGGATTCGAACCTACTATCTCCCGGATGCAAGCTCACAGCCGCGCGCCTCTACGCGCACGGCCAACTCGCCCGGTCTTAGACAAATTATTATTAGTATTACGGTCTAATAGATACACACGAAAAATAACACACGAATATAGCAGGCAGGATACGGCACTATCTAAATATACTGTATCTATACTACAATGTATCTACACTACACTACACTGCGTTTGGTTAAATGCTTAAGTATCGAAAGGATTGCCGTACACGAAGAAAAACACAAATATAACTGGCAAGATACTATCTAATATATTATACCTTATCTTCACTACAATTCTACTGAAATGTGGTTATGTGATTATTACAGCTGGTGGATTACTATTATTTTCCCTACTCCACGGGACGGAGAATAAAAGTGTCCTTAATTAGGCCTACTGAAAAATACGAGGTTGTCTACAGTAATTTCTCAAATATTTTTATCAAAACTACTACTACTCCTCCAGGGACTTGAACTGCAATTACTGGGATATATGAACTTTATTATTATTAGCTAACCGCTCATAAATACTGAAAGATCGAGGGAGCGAAATATAAATTACGGATACTTTAACTACATACTCAGAAGTACAAATGAATGGAATACAAGGTCAGCTGACTTTTATTTATATTTACTTGACTACACTACACCGTTTGTTAACGACTGTAGCCAACAATGCAATATTTCAATATGAGGAGCGACAATAATCAATAACAATACAACGACTGTTAACTATACCGTGTAATCTCTTTAACTTCTTTTTAAGTGGAAGTTTACAGGCGTATCGTGTTTTTTAATGTAGTAAATTATTACCTTCGCGATAGTTTGAACGGATATCTAAACGAAATACCGGAGAAGTTGCTGCAGAAGTTACGGTACTATTCCTTATGATAATCTGCCTTTGTAAGTATAACCAACGAACCTACAGATATTTACAAATATTTTTAAAGTTAATAATATTACCTAAAGTATTTCCTAAACCTAAATTCGAAACAAGGTACACCTAGCTAGCCTACTTAACCTAGAAAACATAATTTACTGAAGACCAACTGAATTACTTGTTAGAAAATTTAAATAAATATCACTACTCCCAATTTCTACAAACAAGCACTAAACACCACTATATAAACAGCACTAAATGAATCAGATATACACAAAATTTAGCTATTTCAATAGGTTTTCACTACTTTATCACTACAATAATGCAAGAGCTCTCTCAACAGCCAACCGTTCTCAAGCGCATCCAACAATAGAGTCATTGTACTGTAATGCAATGCACACTATGTTTTAAAGTCTTCTAGTATGTGTGGTGAATGTCTTGCATTACAACAGACATTAACTAGAAATGAACAGTGTATATATATGGATTAGAGTTAATATAAATCAGTGCTTATATATATATGGATTAGAGTTAATATTAAATCAGTGCTTCCTAGAAAGGATTTTAATATCAACAAGATTTAAATTTGACGATAAGATAGTTGATTTAATGGGCCTATGCTTAAATGGCAATAACAATTCTAATAGTGACAATAATCAGTTTATTTGTGGCCGACTCGGGCTAGCAAAATCCATCTATGGTTATGATATTTGTAAGAGTTGTACAATATAGGACGAATATTTGAACTTTTTACGAGTGTTTTAAAGTGTTCTAGTATGTGTGAATGTGTTAATTTACAACAGACATTAACAAGAAATGAAGTGAATATATATGGGTTAGAGTTAATATTATAGATGGCAATGTTTTTAATGTAAAATAGAGTGATGTTAGATCTTGGAATTCGGGGAAGATTGACATTGATGTAGAAAACGCTGATGAAGGGAGTTAAGGCTCCCGAAACATATATGTGTGAAATAATGTAAAAAGAAACAAGTATTGATAATATATTGACACGGCGGACTAAACAATCACCCGATGTTCATTATTGTTACAAGTCAATACGGACCAATTAAGGACTGATAATGGTCAAATTTGTCAACGTGATATGGTGGCGCTCCTTAAAACACTGAATACAAAAGAATTACGATTTTACTCGAACTTCTATTATGAAACACACTATAGACACACTGATGTGAGTGAAAGTGCAGAAAGCTAACTCTGCACTTTCCGGAAGACTAACTATCGAGAAGCGGAGAAATTTTGAATTTAAATTACTCGGTAAAGGCATACATACATTATCATTATAGACTGTTATGCCTTTCAGCGTTCAGTCTGCAAGCCTCTGTGAATTTACTAAACGTCACCACAATCCCCGATTTGCAACTAGTGTTGTGGCCTCATTTAGTTCTATACATCTTATCTTTAAATCATTAGAAACCGAGTCTAACCATCGTCATCTTGGTCTACCTCTACTTCTCTTACCCTCCATAGCAGAGTCCATTATTCTCCTAGGTAACCTATTCTCCTCCATTCGCCTCACATGACCCCACCACCGAAGCCGGTTTATGCGTACAGCTTCATCCATCGAGTTCATTCCTAAATTAGTCTTTATCTCCTCATTCCGAGTACCCTCCTGCCATTGCTCCCACCTGTTTGTACCAGCAATCATTCTTGCAACTTTCATGTATGTTACTTCCAACTTATGAATACGATATCCTGAGTCCACCCAGCTTTCGCTCCCGTAAAGCAAAGTTGGTCTGAAAACAGACCTATGTAAAGATAGTTTCGTCTGGGAGCTGACTTCCTTCTTACAGAATACTGTTGATCGCAACTGCGAGCTCACTGCATTAGCTTTACGACACCTTGATTCAATCTCACTTACTATATTACCATCCTGGGAGAACACACAACCTAAATACTGTACTTGAAATTATCGACCGGTTCTAGCTTTGTATCACCAATCTAACATTCAATTCTGTTGAATTTCTTACCTACTGACATCAATTTAGTCTTCGAGAGACTAATTTTCATACCATACTCATTGCACCTCTTTTCAAGGTCCAAGATATTAGACTGCAGGATTTCGGCACAATCTGCCAATAAGACCAAGTCGTCAGCATAGGCCGGACTGCTTACTATATTTCCACCTAACTGAATCCCTCCCTGCCATTTTATACCTTTCAGCAGATGATCCAAGTAAACTACAAACAGCAATGGTGAAAGATTACGGCCTTGTCTAACCCCTGTAAGTACCCTGAACCAAGAACTCATTCTACCATCAATTCTCACCGAAGCCAATTGTCAACATAAATGCCTTTGATTGATTTTAATAATCTACCTCTAATTCCATAGTCCCCCAGTATAGCAAACATCTTTTCCTTTGGTACCCTGTCATATGCTTTCCCTAGATCTACGAAACATAAATGCAACTGCCTATTCCTCTCGTAGCATTTTTCAATTACCTGGCGCATACTGAAAATCTGATCCTGACAGCCTCTCTGTGGTCTGAAACCACACTGGTTTTCATCCAACTTCCTCTCAACGACTGATCGCACCCTCCCTTCCAAGATGCCAGTGAATACCTTACCTGGTATACTAATCAATGAGATACCTCGATAGTTGTTGCAATCCTTCCTGTTCCCTTGCTTATAGATAGGTGCAATTACTGCTTTTGTCCAATCTGAAGGTACCTTACCAACACTCCATGCTAATTTTACTATACTATGAAGCCGTTTCATCCCTGCCTTCTCACTATACTTCACCATTTCAGATCTAATTTCGTCTATTCCTGCTGCCTTATGACAATGGAGTTGATTTACCATCCTTTCCACTTCCTCCAGCATAATTTCACCAATATTATTTTCCTCCTCCCCATGAGCTTGGCTGTTCGCAACACCACCAGGATGATTTCCTTTTACATTGAGAAGATGTTCAAAATGTTCCCTCCACCTTTCCAGTGATTCCCTGGGATCTATTATGAGTTCACCTGAATTACTCAAAACACCGTTCATTTCCGTTTTCCCTCCCTTCCTAAGATTCTTTATTACTGTCCAGAAAGGTTTCCCTGCTGCTTGACCTAACCTTTCCAGGTTGTTACCAAAATCTTCCCACGACTTCTTTTTGGATTCAACAACTATTTGTTTCGCTCTGTTTCTTTCATCTACGTACAAATCCCTGTCTGCCTCGGCCCTTGTTTGGAGCCATTTCTGATAAGCCTTCTTTTTACATTTACAAGCTGCTCTCACTTCATCATTCCACCAAGATGTTCGCCTTTTCCCATCTTTACACACAGTTGTTCCTAGGCATTCCCTTGCTGTTTCCACTACAGCATCCCTGTATGCCAACCATTCACTTTCTATATCCTGAACCTGCTTACTGTCTACTGTTCGAAACTTCTCACTAATCATATCCATGTACTTCTGTCTAATTTCCTCATCCTGGAGATTTTCTACCCTTATTCGTTTGCAGACAGATTTCACTTTCTCTACCCTAGGCCTAGAGATACTTAGTTCACTACAGATCAGATAGTGGTCTGTATCATCGAAAAATTCGCGGAAAACTCGTACATTCCTAACAGATTTCCTGAATTCGAAGTCTGTTAAGATATAGTCTATTATGGATCTGGTACCCCTAGCCTCCCATGTGTACCGGTGAATAGCCTTATGCTTGAAGAATGTATTCATAACAGCTAAACCCATACTAGCACAGAAGTCCAGCAAACGCTTCCCATTCCCATTAGCTTCCATATCTTCCCCACATTTACTAATCACCCTTTCGTATCCTTCAGTTTTATTTCCAGCTCTCGCATTGAAATCGCCCACCAGCACTATTCTATCCTTGCTGTTGACCCTGACCACGATGTCGCTCAATGCTTCATAAAACTTGTCAACATCCTCATCTGCACCCTCACATGGTGAATACACGGACACAATTCTAGTCCTAATTCCTCCAACTGACAAATCTACCCACATCATTCGCCATTTGCGTGCAATGGTATTCCTGATAAAGAGCCCTACCCCAGACTCTGTCCTTCCCTTTCTAACACCCGTCAAGTACATTTTATAATCTCCTCTCTCTTCCTCGCTATCTCCCCTTACCCGAATATTACTTACTCCTAGCACATCCAGATGCATCCTCTTTGCTGTCTCAGCCAGTTCTACTTTCTTTTTTCCATAAGCCCCATTAATATTGATAGCTCCCCCATCGAATTCCATTTCGTTCGCCAAGTTGTTTCCAAGGAGTCCCTCATCTCTCAAATGGGAGTGGGACTCCGTTACTCCCATAGGTCCAAAGCTTGCTTAAAATGTTCTGAGCTCGGTAAATTCATGAAGCAGGATGCTACCCTACTTGCACATAGTCCAAGTGAGGATCTCTCCTCTAACAGGTTATGGACTACCGGTGAATTGTATAGTCCTAGCCGCTTGAGCACAAGGAAGGCCAGGACTCAGAATATGTCCAAGATGCCCACTCCCATTCCATAGCAACTGGTATCCCAACTCTCAGGACCACTTACTAGGCCACTCAGCCGTTGCCCATGATTCACGAACTAGGACGTGACTACAGTAACCCACAAACATGAACCACCTGTAAAGGCAGTTTAGAATTATAAATCTAAATTGCTTTCTGTTTAAATATGACATATGGGGACAGTTTTCTTCCATCTGCGGTTGCACAAAGCACAACTGTACACTCAACATCAAAAACTAGGCGAGCCAGGAGTGTGTTGCCAACCTTGACGCAAATAAAACTCGCACCCCAATTTCATGCTTCAATTAATTTTTTTTTTTTAATATGCGGGGATTATTTACGTAAATACGGTAGTCCTCCTCAGCAATGGCTGAGATCACGGAAGAGCTTCTGAGGTGCTTACTGTCTAACCTGAGAAGGCAAAGCTGGAACTGTGGAAGAAGAGTAGATGGGTGCCGGCAGCTGAGCAGTTACCACCTGGACATAATGAAAGCCGGCTGGTGTGGAAGTCCCTGAACAGGCTACGATCGAGAGTGGGAAGATCCAGGGATAACTTGAAGAAATGGAGATTCAGCACAAGTGATACAAGTTGTGAATGTGAACAAGAACAAACCACGAGCCACATGCTTCAGTATCATCTGTGCCTAGCATCTTACACAGAGGATGATCTCCTACAAGCCACTCCGAGTGCACTGTACATTGTAAAATACTGAGCATGTGAAATATGACCTCACACGTCATGTTTTATGTACTTCAAACAGACTTGTACATTAACTGTAAATTTGTATGTTTCCAACTCAAGTACAGTATAATAATAATAATGAATCGATCAACACTGATCTACATTTAGAGCTGGCACATGATGGCAGAGTAAAAAGTTTTAAAGGAACACACAAGATGAAGTTGCCCTTGTAAATCAGATTCTGTAGTCTCGTCATATAAGGTTAATGAAGGCAGAAAGGTTACCTACAAAATCAATTAATTTTATCATACAGGTTAAGAAAATGACACGTCCTGGGAAAATACTAGATTAAATACTGAATGGTTTTCAGGTAACACACATGGGAGAAGAGGAGCCCAGAAAACCAGAAGCAAATAGATATTTAATAAATATACTTATATTGCATGTTAAATATCAAACTGTTAATGGTGCTAACAAATGTTGTCCAGAAGAGAATTTCTAATATGTCTATAAATATTTTACTTTATGGAGGGGCTTAATTCTACCTCACTGGGTAGTAAAATAAACCTTTAAAATAATGAACGTGCAAGTGTTGGATGTAAGCTATATTGGACCTACAGCAAAAAAAGAGAGATTATGTAAATTATTTATTTTTTAAATTGTGCACCTAAAGCTTTCATTATAATCTTAATCATATTTCAAAGTCATTTAAATACAAAATACTGCATAATAATTTACAACTGAAATCCATTTTCTATTGTAGTTTAGACATAAATCAAAATGAAAGGTCAACAAGATTTTAAAATTTCTGTCAATAAAATAGGGTCAATATAATTTTGTATTAAGCATTTAAATGGAGTGTTTGACACAGCAATTCTGACTTGCTAATTGCAAATAATTCCAATATTCATTACAATACAAATGTGAATGTTTTACACAATCTGGAATCATAGTGTACTGTGCATCTGTTACATCACCAAATATTTACTGAAGGTAAATACAATGTAACACAGGACTTCATAACAAAGAAAGGATTCTGCATTAACCCTCAAGCGGGCACGCCTATGTATAAAGTGCGCCAACAACAAATAGCATTGCCTTTTATCGTTCCATTGTTGTTTTACAACTGCGAACTCGTACCTATTCCTTCATTACTGCTTCACCCAGCATAGCGATGATAAGTTGTGCTGTCATATGTCCAAGTGAGCAGCATTAAAATAAAATAAAATACGCAGTGTAGTGTGTCGTCTCAGTGTACAAAGTGCGCCACGTGCATGTAAGTAGTATTCCCTTCACTTTTATTTCGTTACCTTTTCAGCAATGCAAAATATAATGCGTAACAAGCAAGTTCTTGTCACTCTATGCAGGGCAAGATCAAAACTGACCGACAATGAATTCGAGTAGCTACTCAACAAGGATCCAGGGTTCAACACCAAAAATTTTTTAAAAATATTTTTACTACTTTCAACTATACACGAATCTGGAACAGTTGATGAAGCTACAGGTAAACCAGAGGTAGTTTTGGATTACAATGTAACAAAGGGAGAAATCAACAAAGTCGATCAACTGGGAGGTGCATATTCCGTCGCACGTGTGAGGAGAAGATGGCCATTGGTCGTATTCTATGCTCTAATGGATTTAGCAGGAATCAATGCTCAAATCATGAGGCAAATCCAAAAAAAAAAAAAAGAAGAGAAGGATTTTCCCTCAAGAAGCCTCAGCTAGTGTGAAGAGCTAAAAATTCCTTCACTTCCTGCCAAAATAGCAACTTTCCTCAAGAAATACAAAGAACCACAGGTTAAAAGAACTGAAGAGCCTGCTACCAACAAGAGAGGACAGTGTGTAACTGTGCAGATCTAAAGAAATTGGATAAGTGATACTGTCTCATAATTGATTGTCATTTTATGTCATTTTATATTGTAATGAAAGTGTGTTGTTGTGCAGTGTGTGCTTGAGAAAACCATTGGGCCAGATGAACATAAGTCAGCCCGTCAGCTGCGGCAACATAGTGATACAATGAAAGTTTATTTTATTACTGGAATTGATTAATTAAGCAGTGATTTGACTCATATAATGTAAGTTTATCCTATCTTTGTTTATTTAAACTGTGATTTAACTCAAAGAAGTTTACTTTTTTTTTAAGTATTACTTACATGCGTACAAAGTACACTGTGCACCCGCTCGTGTTATAAAAAACAGCGCGCCCGCTCAAGGGTTAAGAAATGCTGTTAAACTCCATACATATATGTGTGTGAAAATTTACATTCAATCAGCAAGATCATTCAGTCGATTAGTATGGAATTATTAGACATTCATCCATTTATTAACTTAGTTTATGCACATAACTTATTTTGTCTTGAAATGACACAATTATGCCACTAAAACCAACATATTATCACCTTTAAAATCTTCCTTTCTCTCGCTCACTCATAGAATGGAATGTTAATTAGCTAGATAACACTGGCCTTTATAAAGAAAGGAACAAATCACAAAAGACTGCTTTAAAAGTTAAAATTTTAAAAAAATACTTTAAAATATAATAGTCTGGCTAACTAAACAAGAAACCTGAGTTGATGTGAGAATGAATACTACAAAAAAAGTAAATCTAAGGAATAACATTATCTTTGAGAAATCTAGTCACAATACAATTGGCAAGTCGCTTCATAACAGATTTAATAAATGCTACTCAGTTTCTGAAGATACCTCACATCTGCAGTACATGTACTAAATGATCACCCAAGCTCACAATAAGGATAGGGAGAGACTACTATTTGTCCTTGAACCACTCAATCTCTCTGTTTTTTAAACAGGATGGCGGTTAGAAATATAGTATACTGTATACTAATGAAAGGCATTAAAATTACAAATACTGCTGCGAGTAGATAGTTTAGGCTTGGGGGCTCATCAACCTACAAGAACATTGGCTCGAGTGAAGAATATACACTGTAGGAAACCAATGAATCTTAGAAGAGAATTTTGAAAACAAAACAATTATAGGAGTGCCACCCACCAGGGTGATAGTGACTAGGAATTAAGCACAATAAGTAAATACAATTTCTTTTGAAAACATCAATAATTTTAATTCAGAAATGTTTTTGGGTTTTTTTTTTTTTCATTTATTTCAAGCACCAACTTTAAAAAATATAAGTACTATATGTATCAGTTACTGCAACCTATCAATGCAGAAAATTTAAGGAACTGTAAATGCTCTTATGATGGTCTATTATTACACTTTCCACTTGTGCTAATTTAAACATGTTATTTTTTATGTCTAATTTTTAATGTTGAATAATTATTTGATATTTTAATTCCCAGCTAAGTTTTGAGAGCTGAACACACAAATTCTTTGGTATTATGTTTCTTTATAAAAGAAGTTATGCAAGTAAATACAGTTTTTTTTAAGATGTCACAAGTTAAAAGAACATTTAAGTCCTATTTCAGTCACTCTGTGTAATCATCTTGATTCCCACATAATTTCTTCACCAATATCTTTTGTTCCGAGAGGTACCATGTCTCCTCTGACCAGCAAATAAATGTGTGACTCCACACGCGTGTGCGTGCGTAAGAAAAGGGACCTCTTCTCGGTCAACAATTCACAAAAGAATTGTAAAAAAAAAAAAAAAAACACTTAAGAGAATAAAATATCAAATTTTTGTTTTTGATACCTATGTATTGCTTAGACCGTCATCTACTCACTGCGTGAATTTAAAAGCCCTCTGACAATATTCACTGCTAAAACGTGAGATTTAATACCAAGGGACCACTTTACGCATCGCAAGCGAGGCTCCACCCACTTACTCGCTTGTGCTCATAGCTGCGCAAGCATAAGATGAGATGACTTGGATATCTTATGATAAATAAAGCCTTTGCTGGGCACTTTTAATAAAGGTAACAGGTTTCATAAACATCCTGTCTGCTCCAAACATTTCCGATACCGATGCAGTCTTTCAGTGTATTTCATACTGTGGAGAAGTGTGCGATGAATGCATTAGTATGAAACCAGTCAATGACGACAGCTACTAAGAGAAAAAATTATGACAGGAAAGAAACACATTTAACACTTCAGAGGGCAAGAGGTTTGTCAGTCATTCTTTCAATTTGTATTCACTTCTGGCTCTAAGAGGCTAAAAAATTTAAAGGAACAATTCAAGAAAGAAGGGATGCAGCCTAAAATTCACCGAGACGTATTATCTCAGATAAAATCTATTCCTTTTGATGATCGTAAACATGCAATTGACTTTATGACTAATTTCAGTGAACAAAATGCACTTGTCATGCCAGATCAGATCCCTACAAAACTAATACTCTGACAGTTGTAAATCATTAGAGAGAATTCCTGTATCACTCTCGTCCTGCTATCCCATCTGGCGTACATTTTGCAGTAACATAGTAGATCAGAAACCCAAGACTGATCTTTGTATGACTTGTAGAAGCAATCGAACTGTAATAGGAAACTGTCAATTATGGATGAGGAGGAAAAAATAAATCTGATGGAGAAGACTATACATCATCTTAATCACATTCAAGCAGAGCGGACTGCTTATAAAAACACCATAGACAATTGTAGATAAGGGAACACAGCTGTAACACATACAACAGCACAATGCATTATAGTTTTCATTTTGCCCAACAGGTGTACTTACCATACGATCCACAAGTTGGACCCATTTTCTTTCTTACAGGCTACAAAGTGGGTCTCTTTGGTGAAGCGTGTGAACTACTTAACAAATTGTTTTGTACATTATTCCAGAAGCTTGTATTGCAGGTAAAGGAGTAAATGCTGTCTTATCTCTTGTACATCACTTCTTCAAAAAATGTTCAGTAGGTGAGGAGCATTTAGAATTCCATGCTGATAACTGTGCTGGGCAAAATAAAAACATCTTAATGAGATACCTTATGTGGAGAGTTATGACGGGAAATAACAGCTGATGAAAAATTTCATTTTTGCCAGAGGGACACACAAAATTTCAACCTGATTTGTATTTTGGTTGTTTCAAAAGAGCATTCCGGGGAAAATGAAAGTGAAGTTATTACTAATATCGCCCGTAAAAGTTGTCAGGTTTCTAGCTCTATTATTCCTGTCGCTGTAGGCACAGAATCCAGAAATGTAACAATTTCTACTTATGGCTGGCAAAACAAGTTCCATGCTGAAATGAAAAACATTCCACAAATAACCCAGATACATCACTCTGTGTATATGAAAGAACACTCTGGTGTAGTGTTGACAAAGAAATCCATAGTTTCTGACAAAGTATCCTACTCCATACTTCCAGAAGATCCACCGCCTGACTTCAGTGACCTTCCACAAGTCATCAAACCTCAAGGAATTAACATCAATAAACAGATGTATCTCCATGAAAAAATTAGACCCTTTGTATCAGAAGATAAGAAAGATATACTATGTCCTGCTGTAACATCTTTCCCTGTTCCAACAATGCCGCCACCAACCACCTCAAGTGAAAATCTTACGAAGCCAGTTTCTGTTTCTCCTCCTGTGCCAATAATTACACTATCATCATCTTCTTCAAAAAGTGTAACGCTTAAAAAAAAAAAAAAGTAAGGTTCACAAGAGAAAACCACCAACTCCAAGAAAATTTTCCCCCAAAGAAGCGGTCTCGACCCACCTGCAGCTACTGTGGAGAGTCACAACATCGGGACCAGACGGTGAAAGGGCATATAATATGCCCAAAACGCAGGCCTCAGGATGAATAACTGATATTCCTGTCTTATGCTGGCTGTGATTAACAATCATTAAGGTATGTGATAATTTTTATAAAATGCAGTAGTGTTGCAATTAGTTGTCTTCAGTGACCTTCTACAAGTCATTAAACCTCAGAGACTTAGCCCACGAAAATATTAGACCATAAATAATATGTTGGTAATTTTCGTTTAAAAAAGTCTATGACAGAATACCGGTGAACATGAAAATGTAAACACCAGCGTAACTTCCGAATAGTTTAGAAGTTATTTGTGTCATAAAGTAACCAAATTTTTAAACAGCTCTACTGAAAAGTTATGAAATCTTATGTTGTAACATTACATTCTAATTTAAGGCCTTAATTTCTTTTGGAGGCATTCAATTACATGATATCAGTTACATATTATGGAACACAACAGTACTTTTATCTCAATACCCAACATATGGTCCCTTTTCATATGCACGCACACATATAAGGACAATATTTAACACAAAGTGTCACAACACAATTCCTTAGGAGCTTTAACTAAGAAACAAAGAGGTTCTTTTATCTCCATTAATCTCACCCAAAGATTGAATTATGTAGGTGAGAAGAGTATAAAGGTGCAAATTCAGCTTTGAAAGCCCATCACATGAGAATTTGCTGAAGATAACACTTCTTAAGAAATTAACTTTTGTGATTTGTTCCTTTAGAAGAACAATCTTATAACAATGAACTTCTTAGCACAATATCCTATAACAATCATATAAAACTATGTCAAAAATACTAGGCCAACTGCACATTACAGATGCTTTATAACTAAATACATAACAATATTGCATTAAACAGTTCAACATGATCATTATACACATTTTACTCACTCATAGTTTAATAATTAATTGGAAAACTTACATAACTTTCAATACTCAGTCATACATTTAATTTCTAGGAATTCTGGATATTAAGTAGCAGATGGTATTTAGGGCTTATGTCATGAAATAAGACTATTAATGAAATTGCTCAATCACAATTCTTCCCAAAATATGATCTAGTTGTACTGTATAGGAAACTCTTTAATTTCATAGTCAACATTTTTTAATATTAAATTTAATACTCAATGCCTTAGTAATAAAACATCTTAATCTAGGTAGTACAAACTTTTCTCCATGAAAATTCTTTATGTTGCACAGTCCACCGCACCATAGTATAAAATGGAATTACAGAACTTCATTCACCATAACAAAATAGTGCATTTTCAGAATCAATAAATAGGAGAGCAAAAATAAATAGCAACACTGACAGATGAACTAAATATCTGACTTAAGCCTCATTTAGTCTTCTTATCTTCTTCTTGAATACTACCCAACTCATCTTGTCGTGATTTATCAACAGGATACAACCTACAACAAAGTATAAAATTAAGATGAACTCTAAGCTGATAAACTAAGGTATGCATTAGGGACCTACTTAATGCTAAGAATTACATTAAAATCAAGATCCCTTTCTTCATAGCTATGACATAATTGAGGAGTGGAAATGGAAAACCACGTAAGTGCCACAAATGTCATTTTGAGGTTTTTGTTACGACATGAGCCTGTGTGTTGTGGTGATCCCTCTGAAAAGGATTCATGTACCAGAAACATTTATATTCATTCCAACCACGGTACACAGATAGCGTTAGCATTTTGAGCAAACACTAGTGCCAGTGACCGTGGCCTGGAGAGTGACGCAAGTGCCTAGGGAGGTCCGGTCATCAATGTGTGTAGTGCCGCAGCTCGCACCACACTACATCGCACCAGCCAGTGCTGTTACAGTGGTTGTGTGACACGTTATTACACTGTGTGTGTGTGTAATGCAGATGAACTGACATGGAACCTCATACGTCTTGGAAGGTTTACAAACCAACGATAAACAAAGAGCATAAGGAGAAACGTACCGCTGGTAAACCTTACACAACATCTACAGGTCGTGAGATTCCTGGCAAGAAAGTGCCAGCAGAACAACATACATGTAAGTGTAAATATGCTTGTAAGACGTTACTATGCGAGTACAGGGTGAGCCTGTTCACCCAGTTCTACACTTTTTGCGAAAATGAGCAAAGTACATACCTTTTAAATAGACTGGAACTTGTGAACGTAAACAGAAGATGACACGAAACATACAACCATCCATCAGATAGTAAGAGAGAAGTAACAGTGTGCTACAGTGTCCCTAACAGAAGAGGTGAGCATGTGCAAGTGTGCAGTAAGTCGTTCCAAGGAGATTTTTGCTGTGATAAATCAGCAGCTTTGGACACTTCAAGAAAAGAAAAAGAAAGGTGTTATGGTTTATGAAGACGGAACGGTGAAAAGTGAAGGCTCAAACAGGCATAAGGTTAAGTTCACCACAAATGATAGGGATCTTCTAGCATCCTACATCTGGTGGAAAACCGTATAAATTCCTTTCCCCGAGAAGACAGTCATTACGGTAAGAAGAAATCGCAGAAAGAATATCTCAGTCCGGATTTAAGTTACCACCAGATGTTTACTGTGTTCAAAGAAAAGTATCCAGACAATAAGGTGACATACAAAACTATTGTGGCGTCTTCAAGACCGATTTTAAGACACTCTCCATTGCTAAACCCAGAACAGACACTTGCCAGCGTTGTGACAAGCTGCAGACCACTGTGAAAGCCACTTCTTCAGTGTCGGAACAACATAAGGCCAACAGTGAACTACAGCTACACGCAGAGCAAGCGGAAAAAACACAAACACTTATGAAAAGAGATATCTGTGATTCTCAGTTACCCACCAGTAGTACCTGCACAGTGAGTATGGATATGCAACAGGTTCTGTTTGTTCCTACCCTCAAGCATTCCAGCATGTTTTACTCATGACAACTAGCTTACTATAATCAATGTATACATGATTCAGGCACCAATGACAGTTTCATGTGCTTGTGGGATGAAGGGAGCGGAGGTGGAGGGGGTAATGAAATATCATCTTGTTTATTCAAAGTGATGACGTTCCGATATACAAACAAACGAAACGTTGTTATATGGTGTGACAACTGCGCATCACAGAAAAACAGGATGATGATAATGGCACTCATTTATTTAATTGCTAAAGACCATTTTGATACTATTGATTTAAAATTCTTAGTGTCCGGACATAGTTTCATGACATGTGACAGGGACTTCAGTCTCATTGAGAAAAGGAAACGAGTAATGAAAACCATGATCCCAGATGAGCTAGAGGCCGTTATTAAGTCCGCAAGACCAAAAAAAAACCATTCAAGATAGTTAAAATGGGTAAAGATGATTGGTTTGACTTTGGAGCTCTCGCCAATGAGTACATCAATACTACAAAGTTGCAGCTCAGTAAAGCCTCACACATTAGAGTAACTGACACCCTAAAGTAATACATGTCAGAACGTCATTCGATAGTGATTGGGCGTCATACAAGATATTTAAGAAAACAAAGAAAATGCGGGGGCTTCCTCCACCATCACGGCTTCCCCATGTTCAGAAGCATCATCATACCAGTGCAGAAAAGAAGAAGGATCTGCTGGCGCTCTGCGACTACTTAGATGTAAAGTATAGAGATTACTATCGTCAGCTGTGTCGAGAAGAAACCGTGTGTTCATAACCAAGTACAGTGTAACATTCATATAAGGATATTATCCACTTCATAACACGTCCTGCATGTATTGTATGTTTCGTTTCATAATGATGATTAAAGTGTTCTTTAACATGCTCTATGCTGTATAGGAAAGATACTTGGTGTGTCGTTCAGTTACAAAATGTGCGCAATCATAAAACTTAACTGGAAATGTGTCATTTGTTTACCCTTTTCACGTTAGATAGTATGTAGGCTTACATCACAATGTATGAGAGATAATATGTGATGAATACATACATATACCACTCAATTAAATGTTCCTAAATGCACTGAGTACGTTCCAAAACAGAATGACAGGTCATTCATTATTGTGTTGCGTAATGACCTGGAAAACGTCACATGTGCCAGCAGAATGACATGGAGAACAATGTAAGTGGCATATTCTTGACAGCAATCGTTTTGTCCGTACTTCTCCACTAGATACCTTCTGGCACTTAGGTCGTTTTCCATTTCCACTCCTCCATTGTTTTAAAAGGGAATATTGTGTGGATGGCTATTGGTCCTTGATATGACAATCATGAATGATAATAAAATGAGAGAACAAGAGAAATAAAGAAATATCATTAACCTTCAAAGATTATACCCCAATACATCTAATTTGCTGGAAAATATTAAAAATGCCTTTAGGAATACTTCAATTTCTAAAACAAACAAATGTGAGGTCCTTGACGCTATAGTGATTTCTATACATAAGGTATATTAGATATTCAAAGGTCAGGTCAGGAGCACCCTGCTACCATATGTGACAGTAGACCGTACTACCTGCGACTGTCTGGCCGAGGGTTGGGCGGCCATCACCAAACCTGACAAAGTAAGGGAGAATCAATGGCTAAGGGTGGAGGAGTTCACCCTTAGGAGCGTTCGTGAAACGTTTGTGTAGGAAATGACACAGAAATTCACCAAAATGCTGCTACCACATAGTCCACTGCACTAATGCTACTTTCGTAGTATAAAATGGAATTACATAATGTATGCTACTGGTAAAAACAGAAAGTTGCACTTGAACTAAATCAAGAAAAGCATTCTGGGAGCCAAAATTTAGAAAATTTCCTGAGGTTGAAAATGAACTGCTTCACTACGTGAAATGCTTATGTGATGATGGATATGATATTTCACATGATATACTACAATTTAAAGCATGTGAAACAGAAACAGAGCAGGGTATTAGCTATATGGAACTGAACATTAGCTGTGGCTGGATAGCCGACTCATTTCAGATGACAAGGAAATGGCAGGGGAGCATATTTGGCTATGAATGGAATCTACAAACTTTCATACTTTTGTAAATCTTGAATAACATGTTATGGAACATAATTAAATGCAATCCACTACGTGAAATCATGAGGCTTTACCTATTTGCCTACTTTTTCCTTGACACAAAAGTAAGCTTTCAATACACAAATTAATTTAGGCTTTTTTGCCTATAATTGCCTACTTCAGCCTGCAACATTGTCATGCTGCGTAGCCATGGGCACAATGAATTTTCAGCCAACATTGCTGTTCATAGTTTGTAAACATGGTGAACACCCAACACAGAACAGTTTAGAGCAGCAACTCCCACAAGACTGGCCTCTTTCCACCACAGCATAACCCCATTTCTATGGGAAGGCGATTCTGCTGAATGTGACACAGTCAAGAATATAATGTAAAAATTTCATACTTTTGAGTTTTGATTTGTGAATAAGAAATATTTTGGGTTCAGAATGGAACAAACATTGTCTTAACTCGAGTTGTGAAGGAATGTGTGATGGCCTACTGTGGTCTGAAGGGACCAGAGCATGTGCGGTGTTGGTTGATAATTTTATCAGAATAAAAGTCGTTAATTAGGAGAAAGATGGCATTTGTATAAAACATTTGTGATTTTTTTTCATTAATTTCATTAAGATTGTAGTTAGGATTAGTGTACTGGTCTAAGTGTATAAAACATTTTTCAGTGAAACTGAGCAGGGTTCCTTTTGATATAATTTTTAGGATTTTCATGTCTTGTTCAATATTGGAAAAGTTGTGTTTGAAGTGAATCAGATGTTATCCTATAGCAGAAAAGTGGTTCTGTTTAAGAGTGTTCATGTGTTTGATGTAATGGGTACTGAAATCCCTACCTGTTTGTTCAATGTAGCTAGCTTTACAATTAATGCATTTCAGTCTATAAATACCTGAATGATCATATTTGTTGGAAGTTTTTAATGCCATTTTCAAATTACATTTTAAGTTAGTGATGTAGTAAATGCTGGTGGTAAAAGATGCATGCTCACTTTTAGGTTTATTTTCTTTAACAAGATTGGATTTGTGTTTAATTTTGTAAATGATCTTGTCTATTAAAACAGTCATTCTTGTGTGAATTGTGTTTACTCTATTTCTGTTTTAAGGTTTTCAGTTGACAGCTCTATGGATCACACTGTAATAGGCAGCTCTTTATTGGGCATTGAGGTGAGTGGAGCTTTGGTTTACAGTTTGAAGTGTTAGAAAGTGTTTTTATTTTTTTTTAATGATTTGTTGATTTAAAATTCTTTATTTTACATTCTCCTTCATGCAGCATCTTGAAACACATCTTAAATGAATACAAGTTAACTTTTTCAGTTTTATCTGAATACTGTAGTGAAATCATTGAAAGTAGATCATGGCCAGTGTCTCACGAAAGTAGATCATGGTCAATGTCTCAGCATTTGCATCTGTTAATCGTCGCCTCCTATCACTTACTATGAGACTACATTTTTTAAACGACCTTTCAGAATCCATACTTGAACATGGATACTACATACTTTTTAATGCAGTAGTTGCATAGTCTCCATGAGCAAGCCTTAATCCCATGAGAATCTCTGAAACATTCACACAATCTTCGTAACGCAGTTGGATTTTGATGGCAGTCAGGTTAATGCTGTGAGTATCTAAAAACTGTTGAAGACTCCATCCTCTTCAGAAATGGAGAATTATTCTTAAACTGGAGTCGTTCTGTAGGATGATACGTTCTTAGTTGCATGCCGACAATTAAACGACGACTTGATGGCTTCTACGGTCTTTCTGGCTGGTTCCATGGTCCATAAAGTCCTGACTTTTACTAGAGCTAACTGGGCAACATATGAAGTTTGAACTTAACCATTACCTGCCTCTTTTGAGGAAGCTGTTCCAAGTTCTGGAGGACTGTTTGGTTGCATACTCCACCATCGCCTAATAGTTTGAACTTCACTTCAAAGGTCATCTAACTTCCCGGCGAGTACATGAATTCATGGGTACTTAGATCCCTCCAAGAAACTGATGATGCTTGTTGGTTGTTGTTTGAAGGGGCCTAACATCTAGGTCATTGGCCCAGTACCTCCAAGAAATTAAGCTACTCTATAAGAGAAGCACCAACAACAGAACCATACACTGCTTGTAATTTCATAATTTGAATTGTTGAAGTCTACACTTCTTGGAAAAAGAATTAACCATTGAAACTGATCTTGGTACTTTGTACATTTTTTATATTCAGTACATCTATTCAGTATCTCTTTCTTGTATACATTGGTACCTCTTACACGAATGAATAAATGAAAAAAGAATTTATAATTTGTATTGTTGAACTCAGTGCTTGTTGGAAAAGTCTGACCCCAGAATTTGAATGTTCCAGTGTTTTGAAAAATGATACCATATCTTCCCCACATGTGTGGCCATATACACTGCAGCCTTAAACCAGGAATACCATCTTGTACACACACACGCATTGGGAGAGCTAGAATTTCATCTTCTTCTGTTTTTCATATTTCTCTCTTAGAAATGTAGCGTAGTTGCCTTTTCCTTTTTGTGTATTGGAAAAGGCATTCTTTGTCTTTACTATAGACATATTCAATTCGTCCAGCTCGTTTTCAAATATGCAACCGACAAGATTGACTTTATGCACCCAGCACTGGGTATGGCCTACTTCTTCACTCAGTACTTGAGGAGTAGTTACACATTTTGTCGTGCAGCATGCACAGTCCGTAACTGCTGCCGCCACACACTCCCATTCAATTTCGTAGGAATTTGAAGTATCTAATATAGCATTGGCACAATTTGTGCTATTGGCATAATCTAGAAAAACAAAAGCAGCCAGATGGGTGTTCATTTCAGTTTATGGTACTGATGGATGAAGTATGATGTTTAAAACACACTTACCATTCTTATTAGTTTTTTCATCACATAGCAGAAATGCATCTTTGTTTTTTAACTCTTCCTTAACCCTTTGAGAGTCAGGTTTCTTAATCCACTGCACACCCCAAAATTTAGGTTATTGCACATGTTTGCAAAACAACCCTAAAGAGGCATTATATTTTAACGAAACAAATGTATTTAACATAGCATTTAAAGATAAAAATTTCATTGTTCCGTATTGAAATTATTAACATTAAAAATTAAATAATTGAAGTTCAACCAATTCAATACATAAAATAAAGAAATGTAGTAATTACATTCTTATTTAAATGGGACCGGTTTCGACCTTAGTCCAGGTCATCATCAGCCGTAAAAACAAGTAGGCAAAATCACACAATGTTTATGAATATTGGAGAAATGGGTCAGATTCACACTCTGTCAGGCACAAAGTCACAACACTATCAAATAATGTATGAAGATTATAAATAAACTTGAAGTCGCAGACGAATAGATTTGTAGAAGCAAACCACCAGTTCTCGGTGATCAGCGCGGCACATTCAAGGTCATGCGCTGCGTTCTCGAACGCCAAAGTAGAGTGGAGAATGTCTTGAAGGTCCAATATTTGTCTCGGTTGCGGGAAGTTAAGTACGTATATGAAAAATATACGACGCAAATCAGTATAATTGAATGAGAACTTGTGCTCTTGCTAAGTTCTTGGAAAACAGTTGATTTGAAAAAAACAATTGTAAAGAGAAAAAAATGTAGTAAAAAGCGCAATATCGGAAAACAAATGAAAACTTATATGCACAGTGCGCTATTTTTTAAATTGAAAAAATTATTAGGACATGATTGAAGTAGTCGAAATTGGCGCAAGACAAGAGTTAAAATTTGAAAGAGGAGAACCGAAATGAAGGTCGATTGTTTTTTTTTTTTTTATAGAGAAGGTAGAATAAATTAACAGAGGAAGAGTGATAGTGAAAAAAGAGAAAAAATAAAAGAGATTGAAGTTAGATGGTATTGAGGAAGGATAAGATAGGGAAAATGAAGGAGGGGTAGTTTAGGGTGGGTTAGGAGGGTGGGTTATTGGAGGTAGAAAATGTGGGTGGGAACTTTGTAAGGCATGGAAAATAGAATTGGGGTTTTGGAATTTGGAATTTTTGAGAAGAAGAATTAGGAAGTCAAAAAGGATATTGTGTTTTTCAGAAATGTCGTTTAAATTGAAATTAGGGTTGAAGTACTGGTCAAGGTGGATAAAGCAATTTTCAGTAATGTTTAAGAGGGGGCCTTTGTTAATGATTTTAAGTATATTCATGTCATTGTTAATACTGGTGAAACTATGCTTGGAGTCTTGTATGTGCTGTCCTATGGCAGAGAATCTGTTGTATTTAATGGCGTTGACATGTTCAGAGTACCTGATATTGAAGTTGCGGCCAGTTTGTCCGACGTAGGAGGAATTGCAGTTGTTGCATTTGAATCTGTATACACCAGATTTAGAAAAAGCATTAGACTTATTTAGAGATTTAGAGTTGTGTAAGATATCAAGATTTCTATTATTAGTTCTAAAAGAAATTTTCATGTTATGTTTTTTAAAAATATTAGTTATTTTATAAGCATCCTGAGTGAAAGTGAAGGTGGAAAAAGCAGTTGGTTTTATTGTGTCTTTAGATAAAGTGGTTTTTGGACGGTGTTTGAATTTGTTGATGATGCGGTTAATGAAGGAGTTGTTAAAGCCATTAAATTTAGCAATGTTGCAGATGGTGTTTAATTCATTATTTAAATCTTTTTTGGACATAGGGGTGTTGAAGGCACGAAAAATTAAGCTGTTATAAGTAGCACGTTTATGAGCTTGGGGGTGCGAAGAATCTTGTCTTATTGTAGTTGCTGTTTGGGTTGGTTTTCTGAAAATTTTGTAAGATAAAGAGGAAGGATGTCTAGTAATAGTTAGGTCTAGAAAATTAAGAGTTTGGTTGTGTTCTGATTCGAGGGTGAATTTAATGTTAGAGTCCAAGTTGTTGAGATGAAGAAGTGTAGAGGCTGCGTTGGTTGATTCCTCATTTAATATTACTAATGTGTCGTCGACATATCTCGCCCAAAAGAGGATGTTGGAGAAATTATTATTATTATTATTAATTTTAGTGTTTTCTAAGAAGTCGAGGTAAATTTCAGCAAGAATGCCAGAAGCTGGTGAGCCCATAGCCAAGCCATCTTGTTGATAAATGGTGTTGTCAAAGGTAAAATAATTATTGTTGAGAACTAATTTTAAAATAGACATGAAGTCTTGAATTTCAAGTTTATAAGTAAAGTTACTGAATTTGTTTAGGTTGTTGTTTATAATGGGGAATAATTTTGAAATTGGAATACTAGGGTACATGTTCACAATATCAAAAGAATGGAGAGAAAAATTTGGTTGGATTTCAAAATTCTTTAATTTGTTGATTAGATCAGAAGTGTTTTTGATAGATTTGTTGGATAAAAATCGATAATTTTTTAGTAAAAATGTTTGGATAAATTTAGAAGTGTTGTATAGGGGACTGGGTCTGTAATTGATTACTGGACGGATGGGAATGTTAGTTTTGTGAATTTTAGGGAGTGCTTTGGCAGTGGGTAGTCCTGGGTTCATGTTTATTAATTTAGTTTTTTCTTGATCTGTGAGGAGAAAGGAAGCGTTTTTTAAAGTATGTTTGAGTAGGCGTTGGATTTTTGAGGTTGGGTCTTTATTTACTATAGAAAAAGAAGGGTCACTGAAAAAGTTTTTGGTTTTATCTAAGTAGTCAGTTTTTTCCATTATGACAGTAGTGTTGCCTTTATCAGATTTGGTGATAATGAGATTATTGTCATTGATTTTCTTTTTAAGATCTGAAATGATTTTATTATCTTTAATTAAATTATTAATATTATTATTATTATTATTATTATTATTATTATTATTATTATTATTATTATTATTATTATTATTAAGAGAAGTGTTTTTGTTATTGTTAATGAAGACTTTTTCGAGTTTCCTTTTTACTTCATATCTGATTTCATCTTGTACATCTGTTGGCATTTTGTTAATGGCTATACTGAAATAGCCATTAACAAAATGCCAACAGATGTACAAGATGAAATCAGATATGAAGTAAAAAGGAAACTCGAAAAAGTCTTCAGATTCATTATTGAAATAGCCATTAACAAAATGCCAACAGATGTACAAGATGAAATCAGATATGAAGTAAAAAGGAAACTCGAAAAAGTCTTCATTAACAATAACAAAAACACTTCTCTTAATAATAATAATAATAATAATAATAATAATAATAATAATAATAATAATAATAATAATAATAATAATAATAATAATAATTTAATTAAAGATAATAAAATCATTTCAGATCTTAAAAAGAAAATCAATGACAATAATCTCATTATCAACAAATCTGATAAAGGCAACACTACTGTCATAATGGAAAAAACTGACTACTTAGATAAAACCAAAAACTTTTTCAGTGACCCTTCTTTTTCTATAGTAAATAAAGACCCAACCTCAAAAATCCAACGCCTGCTCAAACATACTTTAAAAAACGCTTCCTTTCTCCTCACAGATCAAGAAAAAACTAAATTAATAAACATGAACCCAGGACTACCCACTGCCAAAGCACTCCCTAAAATTCACAAAACTAACATTCCCATCCGTCCAATAATCAATTACAGACCCAGTCCCCTATACAACACTTCTAAATTTATCCAAACATTTTTACTAAAAAATTATCGATTTTTATCCAACAAATCTATCAAAAACACTTCTGATCTAATCAACAAATTAAAGAATTTTGAAATCCAACCAAATTTTTCTCTCCATTCTTTTGATATTGTGAACATGTACCCTAGTATTCCAATTTCAAAATTATTCCCCATTATAAACAACAACCTAAACAAATTCAGTAACTTTACTTATAAACTTGAAATTCAAGACTTCATGTCTATTTTAAAATTAGTTCTCAACAATAATTATTTTACCTTTGACAACACCATTTATCAACAAGATGGCTTGGCTATGGGCTCACCAGCTTCTGGCATTCTTGCTGAAATTTACCTCGACTTCTTAGAAAACACTAAAATTAATAATAATAATAATAATTTCTCCAACATCCTCTTTTGGGCGAGATATGTTGACGACACATTAGTAATATTAAATGAGGAATCAACCAACGCAGCCTCTACACTTCTTCATCTCAACAACTTGGACTCTAACATTAAATTCACCCTCGAATCAGAACACAACCAAACTCTTAATTTTCTAGACCTAACTATTACTAGACATCCTTCCTCTTTATCTTACAAAATTTTCAGAAAACCAACCCAAACAGCAACTACAATAAGACAAGATTCTTCGCACCCCCAAGCTCATAAACGTGCTACTTATAACAGCTTAATTTTTCGTGCCTTCAACACCCCTATGTCCAAAAAAGATTTAAATAATGAATTAAACACCATCCGCAACATTGCTAAATTTAATGGCTTTAACAACTCCTTCATTAACCGCATCATCAACAAATTCAAACACCGTCCAAAAACCACTTTATCTAAAGACACAATAAAACCAACTGCTTTTTCCACCTTCACTTTCACTCAGGATGCTTATAAAATAACTAATATTTTTAAAAAACATAACATGAAAATTTCTTTTAGAACTAATAATAGAAATCTTGATATCTTACACAACTCTAAATCTCTAAATAAGTCTAATGCTTTTTCTAAATCTGGTGTATACAGATTCAAATGCAACAACTGCAATTCCTCCTACGTCGGACAAACTGGCCGCAACTTCAATATCAGGTACTCTGAACATGTCAACGCCATTAAATACAACAGATTCTCTGCCATAGGACAGCACATACAAGACTCCAAGCATAGTTTCACCAGTATTAACAATGACATGAATATACTTAAAATCATTAACAAAGGCCCCCTCTTAAACATTACTGAAAATTGCTTTATCCACCTTGACCAGTACTTCAACCCTAATTTCAATTTAAACGACATTTCTGAAAAACACAATATCCTTTTTGACTTCCTAATTCTTCCTCTCAAAAATTCCAAATTCCAAAACCCCAATTCTATTTTCCATGCCTTACAAAGTTCCCACCCACATTTTCTACCTCCAATAACCCACCCTCCTAACCCACCCTAAACTACCCCTCCTTCATTTTCCCTATCTTATCCTTCCTCAATACCATCTAACTTCAATCTCTTTTATTTTTTCTCTTTTTTCACTATCACTCTTCCTCTGTTAATTTATTCTACCTTCTCTATAAAAAAAAAAAACAATCGACCTTCATTTCGGTTCTCCTCTTTCAAATTTTAACTCTTGTCTTGCGCCAATTTCGACTACTTCAATCATGTCCTAATAATTTTTTCAATTTAAAAAATAGCGCACTGTGCATATAAGTTTTCATTTGTTTTCCGATATTGTGCTTTTTACTACATTTTTTTCTCTTTACAATTGTTTTTTCAAATCAACTGTTTTCCAAGAACTTAGCAAGAGCACAAGTTCTCATTCAATTATACTGATTTGCGTCGTATATTTTTCATATACGTACTTAACTTCCCGCAACCGAGACAAATATTGGACCTTCAAGACATTCTCCACTCTACTTTGGCGTTCGAGAACGCAGCGCATGACCTTGAATGTGCCGCGCTGATCACCGAGAACTGGCGGTTTGCTTCTACAAATCTATTCGTCTGCGACTTCAAGTTCATTTATAATCTTCATACATTATTTGATAGTGTTGTGACTTTGTGCCTGACAGAGTGTGAATCTGACCCATTTCTCCAATATTCATAAACATTGTGTGATTTTGCCTACTTGTTTTTACGGCTGATGATGACCTGGACTAAGGTCGAAACCGGTCCCATTTAAATAAGAATGTAATTACTACATTTCTTTATTTTATGTATTGAATTGGTTGAACTTCAATTATTTAATTTTTAATGTTTAACATAGTATGTTAACAAGACATCAAACAACTAGTTTGAGTACAAAAATTGTGAAACATCATTTTTAGTAATGTTTTTTGGTATGAAAATCCTGAAAACAAGGTGCAGGGAACAATTTTTTACTTGCTTACTTAATCTGCTTACCCTCCAGGGTTGGTTTTTCCCTCGGACTCAACGAGGTACCCCACCTCAACCACCTCACGGGCAGTGTCCTGGAGCGAGAGACATTGGGTTTGGGGATACAACTGGGGAGAATGATCAGTACCTCGCCCAGGAGGCCTCACCTGCTATGCTGAATAGGGGCCTAGGTGGGGGATGGGAAGATTGGAAGGGATATACAAGGAAGAGGGAAGGAAGCTGCCGTGGCCTTAAGTTAGGTAGCATCCCGGCATTTGCCTACAGGAGAAGTGGGAAACCACGGAAAACCACTTCCAGGATGGCTGAGGTGGGAATCAAGCCCACCTCTACTCAGTTGACCTCCCGAGGCTGAGTGAACCTTGTTCCAGCCCACGTACCACTTTTCAAATTTCGTGGCAGAGCCGGGAATCGAACCCGGGCCTCTAGGAGTTGCAGCTAATCACACTAACCACTACACCACAGAGGCGGACAACATTTTTTTGAAAATGTCAATTTATGAACAATTTTTCGTCAGTGAAACATTCTGAATTCCTGACTTACTGCCATCGAAGCTAAAGCGGTTGGCGCGAGTTGGTTAGTTATAGTCTTGTCTTCCCAAACTCTGTGATTACTAGGCGCTTTATTTACATTCGCTTCGGACATGGCGGCTGTAAGACCTCATCCTCACTTTCATTTAAGTCTTCGCCACTTGAATTATTTCCAGATACAACTCGTACATCGTCTTCATCACTGTCTTCAAATACTGAACAATCACTTTCAGTATTCATAAGAATTTCACAAACTGTATCGTCGCTTGTAAGCAAGTGAACTCGACTTCGCGCAGCCATGTTCAACTGTTTGCAATTGACTCGCTAAAGCTGAAGACATCCGCTTAAAAACATTTCCAGCACTCCCCGTGGTGATAACAATAATCTAACGACTTCAAAATATAGCCAACAGATGTAGGTAGGTATCCGTTTTTAAATCGTTGTCCAAAGACATACAGTTACGAAGATATATCACTTCAAATTCCGACATGCAATATATTGCACCGTACCCACAGTGGCACTTACCGCTACACGCAATATATTGCGCCGTGACCTTCAAGGGGTTAATTTCTGCCCTCCTCCTTTCACTGATAATGGGGATGTATTTCTGACGGATCTGATTTGCTGGTGGTAAATCTCCACTTCTGCCAACATACTTATTACGCCAAGTATGAACAGCAGGATTGTCTAGCTTCTCTACTGGTAAGTTAGCTTTCACAAACGTAGTAGTAGTGTCCAAAATCAACACCTCCTTCGAATCCTTCATGCAACAAGCATTGATAATGTTTCTTTCAATGTAGCCACTCTAGTATCACTAACTTCAAGACGCAAAGTTACTTGGTGTTTTGAATGCTTCTCCGATTTACAATGTTTATCTAAAGTACCTTTCCTGTGATAATCTAACCAACAATCGTAATATTTACACATTAGAATACCACAAGAAATTATAAATCCTTCACTCTTATATTCTTTAAGTCTGTCCGCAGCAGAAACTGCTACCTTCGGCATTTTTTAACCCAATTTTGCGATGCCTAGTAACAAACGCTGTTATCACGTGGTTGATTGTAGTAACATGCCAGTATATAGTCAGAACTACATGCAAAATTTACTTCTAAATTCCTTTCATAATATTTAAATTACTTCATGTCTCATCTTTGCCTACTACTAAGTTTGGAACTACCGCGATGAACATGTGGTCACCAACTGATTCACGAAAATAACATACTAGCTTCGATGATAATGCACAATTTGTGCCCCTTTTTTTGTCAAATTCCACTCAGGATCATAAAAAAGAGAACACCTTGAAAGACTTGAGATAAGAAGATCATATTCACAGGACATGTTCAATAGTATGTTCTGCAGAAACGATTAGCAATTCAGTCACCTAGGTTCAGCATGTGTCCTGTTGCCTAGTAGGTACTGGATCCTCCATGGGCACTGATAACTGGTTCCATGCATGATGACATCGACGCATATAAGGCGTGAATGGCATCCTGGGGTATAGCCATCCCTGATGCATTCACTTAGTTCCACAGTTCATCTTTGGCGGTTGGCATTGGGTCACAGCGCTGCACCCATCATTTCACCATATCCCACACATTTTTGATTGGCGACAAGTCCGGTGATCAGGCGGGCCAGGGCAACAGTCTCACATCCTGTGACAACAAGAAGGCATGTGTTCGTGCAGCAACATGTGGTCGCGTACTGTCCTGCTAAAATATGGTTTCTGGGGTGTCGTGCAGAAAGGGTATGGCTACGGGTCACAGGATGTCATTCACACAGGTCAAACTGGTCACAGTGTCCTGCACACACACCAACTGTGATTTGTGGTTGTATCCAATAGCACCCCACACCGAAAGGCCTTAAGTTGACACTGTATATCTTGTGCGAATGCAGTCAGTGTGATGCGTCTCCCCCTGTCTGTGGCAAACCAAAATGCGGCTATCATTTTCAAACAAACAGAACCTGGATTCGTCCGGGAAACACTATCTACTACCTTTCCTGTCCCCAGTGATGTCGTTCCATACACCACTGCAGTCTAGCATGTTTATACTCATTAGTCAAAGGTAGGGAGAGAAGTGGACGACGCGCCGGTAACACAGACCTTAATAAATGGCAACGGACTTTCACTCCTGATAGTGTATGATGTGTTACACTGTTCCACTGTTCGTCTACCGATGTCATTCCATGCCAATTCTCCACTGACAGCTCGGAACATACCACTTAATAATACCAATATAGTTATTCCATTACTTACTTACTTACTTACTTACTGGTCGGCGCTACAGTCCTTGTAGGTCCTTGGCCTCCTTTATCACCTGCCTCCATTCATCTCGGTCCTCAGCTTTTCTTCTCCAACGTTTAACTCCTAACTTTCTAAGGTCATCCTCAACATCATCAATCCACCTTTTCCTGGGTCTTCCTCTTCTCCTCCTTCCATCAAGTTTCCCTATAAACACCTTTTTTACGGTGCAGGTTTCTGCCATTCTCTGAACATGACCGGCCCACCTAATTCTTCCCTGCTTAATTTTAGCAACAATATCTGGCTGGCCAAACAGTCCTTGCAGCTCTACATTTGTCCTCATTCTCCACCCATCCTGCTCTCTTACTGCACCGAATATCTTTCTCAATATCTTCCTTTCCCACCGTAACAGCCACTGTTCTTCTCTGGAGGTCATCACCCAGCATTCTGAGCCATACATAACTATTGGTCTTAGTACTGTTGTGTATATTTTAATTTTTGTATTCCTGCTGACATTCCTGGATTTAAACATATTTTGCAAGGCGTAAAAGCATCGGTTTCCACTTGTTATCCTCTCCTGTATTTCCACGGAGGTTTTATTGTCCTCTGTTATTATAGAGCCTAGATATTTGAAAGATGTGACTCTTTGATATTCCTTCCCATTTAATCTTACTGGGGTCCTTCCTCTTACTCCCTCTGTATCTCCCATCTTCATATATTTTGTTTTGTTTATATTCACTTCTAGTCCTAGGTCCCGTGCTTTCCCTTCTAATACTGAGTAGCTCTCTTCAAGAGCTCTTTCATTTCTTGCAATTATTGCTACATCATCAGCATATGCTATCACTTGTACTAATCTGTTCAAAATGGTTCCCCCTGGGTTGATGGGCAATTCACGGATTACTTTTTCCAATGCTAGATTAAAAAGAAGTGTGGAAAGTACATCTCCCTGTCTTAGTCCTCTCTCCACTAAAAACTCCTCTGACAGATCTTGCTCCACTCTCACCTTGCATACCGTTGTTTTCAAAGTCATTTCTGTTAATCTAATCAATTTCCTTGGGATTCCAAATTCTTTCATAATCTTGTAAATTTTACCCCTATCTAGACTGTCATATGCCTGTTTAAAATCAACATACAGCTGATGTAGCTGTTTGTCATATTCATAAAATTTCTCTAGCACTTGTCGTAATATAAATATCTGATCCAGAGTAGAGCGATGTTTTCTAAAACCTGCTTGGTAATCCCCTAATATTCTTTCCATCCATAATTCCAATCTTAAGGCTAGTACCTTACCAAAAACCTTGTACGTTCCATCCAGCAAGGTGATCCCTCGATAATTTCCACATACTGCCTTATCTCCCTTTTTATGTAATGGGTAAATTATACCCAATGTCCAATCCTTGGGTATTTCCTCCTTTGTCCAAACCTCCTTAATCAATTCATAAACAGCCATTTCTATTCCCTCTCCCCCATATCTCAACAGCTCTGACTCCATTCCATCTTCACCTGGGGCTCTATTATTCTTTAATGCATTAATTGCAGCTTTGACCTCTTCTAAGTCTGGCTCTTTTACTGATTCCTCTTCCAATTCTCTTTCTTCCCCATCAACATTTATATTTTCCTCCTCTCTATCATCTTCATTATTTCCATTGAGTAACTCGTAAAAATACTCCTGCCATCTTCCAAGCACTTTGCTTTTATCACCCAGAAGGTTTCCATCTTTATCCTTGAAGAAAACAGCTCTTGGTTGAAACCCTCTCTTAATGTCTTTTGTTCTTTCATAGAACTTTCGTACCTCGTTTCTATCCTTCATTTCATCCAGTTCTTCGATTCTCTTTCTTTCAAAAGCTCTTTTCTTATATCTACATATCTTATCTGCTCTTCTTCGTTTCTCTCTATACTCTTCTACTGTTTGTCTTGTTCTCCTTTGAAGCATTCTGTTCCTAGCATCATTCCTCTCTTGGATTAATGTTGAACATTCCTCATCAAACCATTCTGCTCTCTTTACCAATTTCTTCTTTCCCAAGGTACTATCTGCAACTTCACTGATAGTTGTTTTCAGTATCTCCCATTTATCTTCCACTTCTCCTTTCTCCCATAATTCCCTTTTTATTACCAAAGATTCAGCTATTTTCTTTTTGTATTTCTCTTGCAATTCCTCATTTTTTAGTCCTTCAATATTGTGCTTTGCCTTTCTTGTTACTTTTTCCGTTCTTGCCAAATCTATTTTTTGTCTGTACTTGACTCTAACAAGATAGTGGTCTGTATCTGCATCAGCACCTCTGCAGCTTCTAACATCCATAATATCTGATGCATGTCGCCTGTCTATGATAACATGGTCTATTTGATTTCTTGTCACACCATCTGGTGAAATCCAGGTCTCCTTGTGAATGTTTTTCCTAGGATGCCAAGTACTTTTAATTATCATCTGCTTTCCACTCACAAAATCAATCAATCTCAATCCGTTATCATTACTTACTTCATGCAGGCTTTCTTTCCCTACTAAGTGTTTGTACACTTCTTCTCTTCCAATTTTTGCATTTAAATCTCCAAGGATAATTTTTACATCATGCCTTTGAACTTTATTAATTTCTTCCTCCAATTTGGTATAAAATGCATCTTTCTTCTCATCTTCTGCCTCCTCAGTAGGGGCGTACACACAAAACACAGTTACGTTGAAGAATTTTGCCCTAATTCTCACAGAGCACATCCTATCATTGATTGGAGTAAAGTTGATCACGCTTTGCTTTACTGACTTATGTATGAGGAATCCTGTGCCATTACTGCCTGCTTTTTCTCCACTGTACATCAAAATATGTTGTCCAGACATCATCATCCCTTGCCCTTTCCATCTTAGTTCCTGTAGAGCTGCTATTTTCACTCCATACTTATCCATTTCATTCCTTAATACTTTTAACTTGCCAGGTCTCTTCAATGTCTTAACATTCCACGTTGCTAATATAATATCATTTTTCCTTCTCTTTAGCCGTTTTTCTCGCCGGTTCGTCACCAAGTTTTCCAGTCCTGCATTATTCATTCTTAAGGTATCCGTAACAGTTGGTTTTTTTACGAGGTAGGGGAGTTAACCCTACGCTCAACCCCCAACCTGGAGGACCAGGGTATCACTCTTAGTCTGGATCATCACCTTAGACCTGTCCGGCTTGGGTGGCCCTACCAGGAGCAGATGCTCCCGCCGGCATAGCTCTAAGGATCATTTGACCACGCAAGCCTCCAATAAACACCCGGCAAAATATATTTTGCCTTCGTCAAGGTGGTGATACCTTCGGGAGGAGTTATTCCATTACTGGACATAATAAATTTTCCAGCTTACTCATTCCTCGCTGACAGCGTTTCGCCCCAGTGTGCTAAGTTGGGCTCATCAGCTGGTAAATAGTACACCTACCAAGACAACTGGCCGGTGGCTCCACGTGGCCTACTCAGTGGCCTCCGCAGTATGCACTAGCCAGTCGTCTTGGTAGGTGTGCTATTTACCAACTGATGAGCCCAACTTAGCACACTGGGGCAAAATGCTGGCAACCAGGAATGAGTTAGCTGAAAAATTTATAATGTCCAATAATGGACCAACGATATTGGTATTATAAATTTACTCATTTGGAACAAATATTTCAGGTTCCCTATGAGAATCAACATCTTTAACATACCACTTAGTCGAGCAGCTTGTCTCCTTTCTCCCAAGTCTTCTCAGCCCAAATTTTGCAACATTTTTGCAATGCTACTCTTTTGTCGGAAATCCCCCAATGTGTGAGAATTTGTTCGATACTCTATCGTCTTTTTTCTTTTTTTTTTTTTTTTCTTTTTCTTTTCAGTTTAGCCCACAAGTAAAAATTACACACCGTTAGATCTGGTGGGACAGTTATCACTGCAGCATTGTATTTTCGTATGTAAAAGTTCTGGTTCATCTTAATGGTTGTGTGAACAGTCATAACTCTCTGCTCATTCATGTGTCCCCCTTCTGCTCTGATTAATGCCTGACAAGTATGCGGCATTCTTCCAACTAGTTTTTCTAACATCTCTGTGATTTTAGTTCCCCATACCTGCAATAGGCATTGCCATCATAACTATTGATAGAAGATTGTTTTGCTTAACTATCAAGTTCCTCCCACATCAACCCAATGGGTGACGAATTGGGTGACTGAAGGGGCTAGATCGTTACGCGTAGAACTCCTGATGATACTTTGTTTCTTACGTAGTTTCATACACAGCTTTGGAGTGTATTTTGGGTTGTTGTCCCACATAACAAACCCTCTTCCAGTAAGTTGAGCTCCAGGCTAAACTGCATTGCAAGATATTAAGAGGTCCGCAACCTCACTATGTACACTTATTGTTCATTTCCATCTGGATCATTTGTTTTCATTTCTTTTCTTAGGTTAACACAGTTTTTAGCTTCAATTATGTTTTGTATTAATCTCTGTTTCACTGAATTTTATCACAGCAAGTTGTTCTTTGCTCCACATGATGATGTAAATATTGTATATTGTGCTAATTTTGTTTCCATCTTGGCTCTCTCTTGTTTTTTTCATTTGTTCCTTCATTATGTTTTTTGGCATTTTTTTAGCTTTATTATGTCAATTATTTCAAACCCCCCCCCCTTTTTTTTTTTCCACTGAAGATGGCTCAAACGAGCCACAACATGTTTGAATTTGATTACTCCATCTAATGATGGAATATATGATGCATTGAATTAGGAAATTACACTCAATTTTTTACCTTTGTAAAGTGTAAACCGCATTGCTCGACAGAATGTCATGGTACCGATCCTTCCCCAAGATACCTTCCACTTTCACAAAGTCTTCCACCTTATTGTTAACGATACAACCCCAAACAATAACACATGCTTCACAGTTATGTTAGGCAGCCTTCTAGAATTCTTTCTCGTGGATGAAGGCAGATATACTGATGAATATTTGACCCAAACTTCTCAAATTTTGACTCATTAGTCCAAATGTCTCCCCTGGTCAATAGTTCAATCCTTGTCTTATCTGGCCCGCTGAAGTCTCTGATATTTATCCCAGCATGTTAAAACAGGCTTCCTGGCAGATACATGTCCTCATAACCCAACATCACAAAACAATATTTCACAACAGACACTGACACTGGTTGTTCTCTAGTTCTGTTGATTTCAGTGCAGATGCCCACAGCCTTCTGTTATACATTGCTGCAGTAAGTCTCTATCCCACAAAAACTGGAACTGTACTGGAGAGAAGTCACGGCTGAAAAATAGTCTAAACCGACATTTAAAAAGGAGAGTAAGTACTTTGTATCTTTTTTAATAGCATTTGCAGACAGAGGTTCCCCTGTAGACAAAGCATTCCAAACATGAGTTACAATATATCTTATAATCAGATGGTAAATGAGATTTCTTTGTCAGTTATAAGAGTTATATAAATGATTCTTCAAAATTGCAACAGAACCCTTAATACCCACCAAGGCCACCATGTCCGTAAGCTGATTATCCAGCCTGAACAGCTTACAGAACTGTTCATGGATGATGTTGTGCCTCTAGCACCAACCATGAGACCCACTAATTCTATAGATGTCAACTTATATTTTGCTTTATAGTATGGAATTATGGGTTCGCAGGCCTCTTTCTTCTCTTCTGGTTGAGTTTCAGAGGCTTCAGTCCTAACTGTACGGTCAATTATAAAACCATGAGTCAAGCCAGCTGGAATGACCATCATTAAAGGCACCTGTTTTTGCCTAATTTTGTCTTGTTCTAAAAGTTATTTCTATATTTTTTGCTACTTTTATTTTATTTCCTCCAAAAATTCACTTATTTTATTTCTACCTTTCAGCAATAAATGCTAAACCAAAATACAGTTGATAGCTTATTTACAGTAAAACATATTTTATTTTTACACGAGTGTAAAAAACATGCGAGTTATGCTTCTGATGAAAACGCATATTTTACATGGATGTTTGGACAAATTTTATCCTGCGTAATAATAATAATAATAATAATAATAATAATAATAATAATAATAATAATAATAATAATAATAATAATCGTATGGCCTCAGCTACCATGTGCAGACATTTCGATCTGACGCCACCTGGCTGTCTGCCTAACAATTTATACACCAGTCTGAAAAAGACAAGAGAGTATTGCTGGGAGTAAGAGCTTTTCTCCTGTCAGACATTCTATTACAACACATTGAAAATGTCCCCTTGCTATCAACAATACTGACTGGATCCATAAACCCTTCACTGTAGCTTTCACAAAATGCCCATATTCTGATGTCAGGGAAATAAGAATGGTAATCACATCAATATCTTAACCTGATCTACATGAACTATCAACTATATCTCTAAACACTGAGTATGGTTCAGGATATTTTTATGTTGAAAGTTCTCGTAGGATGGGAATTTGCTTTGTTAGATAAGAGACTTCATCGTTTTTAAATCACCTTTTATTATATTTCTTGGATTAAAGAGTAATTCCACATAATTTTATCAGTTATTTCGCGATTTTGCTTAAGGATAAATAAGTTAACGTTTTGAGTCAAATTTGTAATATTTTCCAAAACTTTAATGATTTTACGCTTTGCGAAAAACAGGTCCCTCTATCATATCTATTCAGTTGCAGCATCCAATGAACAAGGTGATGACAGGCATTTCTACGAACTTCACCATGGTTTTTTTTTTTTTTTTTTTGCTTTACGTCGCACCGACACAGATAGGTCTTATGGCGACGATGGGACAAGGAAGGGCTAGGAATGGGAAGGAAGCGGCCACGGCCTTAATTAAGGTACAGCCCCAGCATTTGCCTGGTGTAAAAATGGGAAACCACGGAAAACCGTTTTCAGGGCTGCCGATAGTGGGGTTCGAACCTACTATCTCCCGAATACTGGATACTGGCCGCACTTAAGCGACTGCAGTTATCGAGCTCGGTCTTCACCATGTTTGCAGGCACCCAAGACATATGCAAGAGTTTCTATCTCACTATGGCAACAGCGACAGTGGTAGCCATCTTGGGACCTGTCTGGTAACGTCCAGACTGGATAAACATTAGCAATGATTTTGAGTGAACAACAGCTAATAATCAATTATTTCAACAAAATCAACAGTCTTTTAAGGTTTGTAAATACTTCGGTATAGCAATATAACAGAATCCAAGCTGACATTTGCTGCACACAGGCTGAAGATTATATTACAAGTATAACTCTCCAGATAATTAAATAATACCTAAATAATAATTAAAAACCATTAAATATCATATTTGAATGTAAATAGATCAGAATAAACAAAAACCTGGAGTAGGAACTCAATCAGAAATCCAATAAATCTCAAATAAGTGTTAGTTTTAAAGTATATACAGAGAATTTCAGAGGAGAGTTTAAATTTTTTTATGCTAGTACATGTCAAACTTACTTTAATAGTTACCAAATTGTTTAAGTGATCCATAAAAAAGTATCCAGATTACAATGGTCCAATTTTATGTTGTGTGTGTGTGTGCATGCGTGTGTGCATGCGAACTGTACATAACTGCAAATATTAGGAAGCATTCTAACTACTGATGAAATTCTTTTTAAATTATAAGTTGCTTAAAATTTGCTTGTCGTGTACAATGAATCAAGTTCCTCCTCAGAAACGAGTCCTGAAAAAAAACTGTTATTTTAAGCTGCAAGGCAAGAAGATTATTAACCCTGTAAAGTAAGATATACTTACCATCTTTGATAAAGATAGATGAGGAACACAACATCATCACGGAAACAAGCCACGCGATGAGCAGTTGGCATTGGAATCACAAAAGCAAACAGATCATCTATAAAGGTGTTAAATGCCTGTAACAAATTATAACATTTAACAATTATAACTCTGATATGAAACTACAAAACAGGGAATGAGCCAACATTAAACATGAATATCACTGGAAATTTCTAGGTACCGTATTTCTCCAAATCCAAGACAACCCCCACTTTTTCCTTCAAAAATTTAAATCAGGCTTAAAAAGTGCTTTGTGAAATCATAATTTTATTTAAAACAAATTTTAAATTTAATTTGAGATAAAAAATAAACACACACAAGTATCATCCAAATCTTACCTACTTCCCCAATCATAGTCATTAGAAGTACCTGATACTGCCTTTGAAAGTTTAGGGAATTCCTCTTCACAAGCCCGCCTTCATATCGCATCTTGTGTCATGGCCATTCTGACCTTGCGTTTTTTTTTGTTGTTTTTTTTTCGCACATACCCCAAAATTTCATATCTGACTTCTTTAAAGCATCCTTGTGTTGCGGGTTACCGAATGCCTTTCTTGTACAGTACGCATTTTTAGACTATCTTTGCCTTCACGCCAACGTTGAACATTGGCTTTAGTTACACCGTATTTTTTTCCGGCTGCACAATTATTCTTTATTTCTGTGTGTTTAATAACCATTAACTTTAAATTGACATCAAACATCAAAGAGAACCCGTTGAAAATTTGCTGGCAATACCTATTCCACATGACTCTACAATACGACGACCCATCACAAAAATATTCCTGTTGTCTATAAAACTATTACTTTTACTAAGCACCAGGTGCAACCGACTGCCGCTAGACGCATGTCTCACTTGCCAGCTTCAGCGGTTAGCAATATATAATAAAGACGCGCATGTTAAAGGTCAACGAGTTTTGTGTGCCATGGTATGGCCATTCCGCCCTTGCATTTTTTTGTGCACATACCTCACAATTTCACCTTCAACTTCTTTAAAGCATCCTCGCTGAGAGCCACCAAATGCATTTTTTTGTACAGTACACATTTTTTAAGCTGTCTTTGTCTTCATGCTAACACCAAACATTGGCTTTAGGTATGCCATATTTTATTGCAGCTGCACACTATTATTCATTTTCACGTGTTCAATAACCATTAACTAAAAATTGGCATCATAATATCGATGATGACCCATTAAAAATTTGCCGGCTTTACCTGTTCCAAGTGTCTTTACAATACTAAAAAATTGCACTTCAATAGGGAACAAAAATGAAATTTATAGCTTATAAATATGATCTTTAGAATACGATGATCCATCACGAAAATACTCCTGCTGTCTATAAAACCGTTACTTCTACTAAGCGTCAGGTACAGTAGACGCGTTATCACTCTGCCAATGAGTGGCCATGGTCTTTCTAAGAATTCGAAGGGGCGCATCCTTGCTATTCCAATTCGAATGACATTTCCTGCACAGCTGGTACTCAGAAGCACATTATAGTCAACCTTGCAATCAGCTCAAGAGAGTAATGTTTTGATGCCATTCTGAAGATGTGAGAAATGTTTTTGTACTGGCTAGTAGAAAGTTATTCTCTCTCCAGTATTTTCTAAGCACCAGTGATGACACACAAAGGTACCATACAACTGGCTCCCGCAACTAGCGATTTATAATAAAGACGTGGACGTTGAAGATCAATAGAGTTTGTGAGCGCATGCCAGGGGGGCAAGGGGGTTGAAGGGAAGCAGCATGGTTGCCATGGTAGCTGCCAGAGGTGTTCATTACTGTTAGGTCGTGAAAGCAAGACAACCCTAGATTATTCACATGAAATTCTGAGAGAGAAAAAAAAAAGTGTCTTGGATTCAGAGAAATACGGTAGTTACAAAGAGAATACATCCAGATTTGACTAACATCTCAATGGGATACTCCCCTTAGTCATTTCAAAGAAGAACTGCTGGATGGCAGCTACTATAAAGCTTCCATTTAGTATACCTCAATTAAGGATTTCTTACATCCGGTGAAGTTTTTTCCACAGTCAGATCAGCACAAATAAAATGTTACTTGTCTCTGAGTTAATGGTCTTCTCAATTTATGGTACACTTCTGACACAAAAAGTTAATGGCAAGAAATTTCTTATGTCCCCAAGTACAAGCACGACCTAACGGAAGGAGTACATTATCGCAGATATTTCTTGACTAGTTAATAAAAGGATGTTTAAATTTGCCAACAAGAAGGTGCACTTCCATGCCTTTAGGGCACGTTAAAATGACAAAATTTGCTACAAATTGCCTTAAACACTGCTTGTCACTTTTTTTACCGTATTAGAACTATGAAAACTAATTGGCAACACATGTTTGGACAAATGTATATTACAGAGTACAACAATTTATATTTTATTATGAAAGACCATAGCATGAGACAGGGTACACAAAGTTTGAAGCTGATTCTCCTGCACAAGGGTGTGCTCAGTTTTTGTATCATGAAGTTTATTTTCATCGGTATTCAATATTCATTATGCAGTAGAATCAGCATCCATAGAAACAGTTTCTTCTCATTCATTTATTCGTATATCCTGTTTTCAATTTCTGGAAACATGTCTTTTGTCAATGAAATGCACAGCGATTACCGTTTGTACGCTCACAAAGAGCTTTACGTACCGTAACTTCTGTCCATATCATACTTTCTTCCCACAGTTCAATTACCAATTTGCTCTGCCTCATCAATAATTTGGAGCTTTTCTTTAACTGTGAATGAATTAAGAGAACTCTTGCCAGTCATCCTGAACACATTCCACTAGTTAAACTGATACCACGCAAGTGACGCTTCTCACTTGTGGAGGGAACAGAGTCACCAATGGAGTGGACAGAAAAATACTAACTTCCAGTTCTCTGTGCCAACCTTCGTTCAAATAATACCCGTACCCCAACTTTCTGCCAACAAATTTTGAAAATATATGCTGGGATTATTCATAAATATAATGATGTTGTTTTTTCTGTTTTTTTTTTAGACTTACCGGTATCTGAGAAGCTTAAATTTAATTAAAATGTTATGCCCTTATACTGGACATACATAACCTAACCAATATTACAATGTTCTGTCAAATAACTAGACCTGTAATAATTTCACTATTGCTTACAAAAAGAAGACAGATATAAATATGTTACTTTACAAACAAACAAAAACAAAGAAAAAGTGACTTAAAGCCAGAAATGCTTGCAGTTTTTCTATGATTTAAATTAAAAGATAACACTGAACAAGATCTTTTCCTTCATATCTTTCAAGTATAACACCGAATGAATGTTCATTACACAATTTAATGACAACTCGCAATTACTGTAATTTAAAAATCAACCATTAAAACACACAGTTAAAAAAAATTAGGGATACATGTTTTGTAAAGTCTGGCATGTAAAAGTTAATTTGGTAGATGGGGTTCCAATGATCGTACAGCATACCTGGAGACCTTAGCTACTCAGGGTACGTCAAATCTAAGTTATACTCCATCTGTACACGTAGCCGTGGATTAAACTGTCAGGTGACACCTAAAAACAAAGTGAGTAGCGGTGCGTCTGTGTGTCGTTGTGAGGTACACAGACTACTGCGGTTATTTGAGTATGTTGTACGTCAACGAACACATCTCATGAGACAACTTAACGAGGTTCAAGTCGCAAGGACTGTCACTTTGATCCAGGAAGGATGGACTTTTCGTCGTGTTGCTTTGGATTGTCTCTCTGTCAGTTATTCACCGCTTGTGGAATCACTACAATGAGACAGGCTACTTCACAAGGAGGGTTGGACAAGGTCGTGGACGCATGACAACCCCACAGGATGACCGATATCTGACCATCTGTGCGTTGCGGCGTCGTTCAGCAACTGCCAGAGAACTGCACCCAGACCTCAGGAGGGTCACTGGAGTCATGGTGTCTGAACGGACAGTAAGGAACAGGTTAAGAGAAGTGTCCTTACGACCCAGATGTCCAGTTCAAGTGCCCCATTTAAGGCAGCAACATCGCGCAGCTCACCTTCTGTTTGCCTGTACCCATGTCAACTGGTAACTTTGCTAATGGAGACCTGTGTTGTTCACAGACGTGTCCAGATTTCCCCGACACAGCGTGATGGACATCAACATGTATGGAGATGCTGTGGTGAGCAGTACATGCCTAATGTTGTCCAGGAAGGCGACTGATTCGGACAAGGTTCTGTGATGTTTGGGGTGGCATAAGTATTGATGGCCGTACAGATCTTGCCGTCGTCTGTGGTAATCTTACCACTGCGGGGTTCATCGAGCAGATACTGCTACAGCATGTGTTGGTTGCTGCTTAAGGTGTTGGCCCTGAATTCATATTCATGCACGACAATGCCAGGGCTCATGTAGCGTGCATCACCAGAGATGTCTTGTGAGAACTGGACATTCAATAGATGGAATGGCCTGCAGTGAGTCCCGACCTTAATCCCATCGAGCATGTGTAGGTAGGCTTGACAGAAGTGTTTGTGGGCGTCCTGTTCCACCACAGACTCTTCAAGACCTCAAACAGGCTCTCATTGAAGAATGGGACCTGATACCGCAATGTGACTTCTGTCGACTTATATACGGAACATGCCACGTAGGTGCCAAGCTGTGATAAATGCTCGCGGAGGATATACACCATACTGAAATTCTCCAACTGTGATAAAAATCCACCCTGGAGGACTGTTATCACTTTGTTTTTGCCCCTATTTGGACATTCCCGCTGATGTTCTCAAAATGAATGCAAATCCATCGATGTTCTTTTGTATACTCCAACGGTGAAGAATAAAGGTTCAGTTGGTAATATACCTGGGTGTGAGGTATTGTTTTGTGGAGCATGGCATACGTTCAAGAACATGTTCCCCTAATTTTTTTGAAGCATGTATTACGAACAGCGTGCACCTTCATATTGGTGCTTCCTTACACCCTTCCCAAGGAATGACCACCAGGTCGTCTTTAACAGATGAAAGCGAAGATCAAGGTTGCACATGCACGGTTTATGCTTTATCAGCTATGAGCCAGTCAATGATAAAGTTTCCAGCCAAGCTGTATGCAAAGAATGAAACGTCTGAAGACTGTGTTGGTAATAACTAGAGGGTGGATTCTTATGCAGTAAAAACTGCAAAATATTCATGCATCTCTGCACTAAAAACAGGAATAAATGCACTCGTATATGCACTATTGCATATTCTGCAAAATACTTGTTTTTCCTCTGTATCTATAAAGTTTGTTCTCCATATATCCACTGCTAAAGTAGAATACTTTTAGCTGTTTATTTTCTTTTGGCATGATTTCTAGTGAAGAAATGAAAGTATAGGTTATAAATCCAACACAGCAGCAGCTCCGACAAGCTCACAATGCATTAAACAGGCTTGCCAATGCCGGCAAATTATCCACTGATACTGACTAACATGAAAGATGAATGGCAATGATGATAGATAGATTAGACCTACGAACTTATTTTAGTCTGGATTGGTTAGGTCCTGCTAGTGACAAGACCACAGGAACAAAGAAAATGGTAGCTTTACTGTATTTAGTTTCAGGCTATCTTAGTTTTGATTCTTCTATATACTAAGAATTTTTTTTGGAGTGGGCAGGTTCGTCCCTGCCACGCATCAAGAAAGGATCTCCCCTCTCTACTACTTGAGGTATCGTAAAACATTATTTTCCTATGATTCCAAAATCCGAACAGAATACCAAGGGCGCCAAAAAATCAACCTGTTATCAAGCTATTGTTAATAATGTCAACTGTCAACAACATGCAATGTAATGCCTCCAGTGGCGAATATAATTTTTTACATATAAATTACACAGCATTGTTGTACCGATTTGAATATCAATATATACTGTATGTTGTTTTAAACAAAATAAGAACAACTGCAATTATCTGCAATTATGCATTTATATGTATGTATATCAAGAATATGCGTGAATTCTGTATATGTGTGTTTATATGCACTACAAAACTTAGCAATTCAATTTCAAATGGTATGAATCACCTTTACTTCTTATGGGCATATTACCGGCATATCATGAAACAAACAAAACATGCAATTATGCCAAAATCCACCGTCTATTAATAACTGACCAACGCCCAGCTCACCCTCGTAACTTGGCAATGCGAAATGTAGAGTTGGAATTCTTCCCAGCCAACCGCACAAGGTAACTGCAACCCCTAGGTTTGAGGATCATCCATGTATTTAAGAAAATTTTGGTTACAGAAGCTTCAAGTGCAATGGAGAGCAGAAACGACACAACAGGTATGAAGGTTTCAGTTTTAAATGCTATGCACCTTTTTGACGAAGCATGGTATACAATCGGCCCTGAAAGAGGAGGAGGCAATGAAACAATGGTGCAGAATAGTGAGTGGACATGCCTCCACTCCAAGACTTCCATTTGCAGACATCTAGGTTGACTATATCATCATCACTAGAGAACAGCATGCACTGAAGAAATAATCAAGAACCATATGTAGGAAGATCACAATACACAATAATTATCCCAAAGATGGTGAAGTAAGTGACAGTGTTCCTTCAGTAGGGGATACTTTCTCATCTCTGGAAATACTGAGGAAGTTTCTCTCAATTTCAGAGGTGGTGATGCAACATTTAATTACCTTTAGGAACTTGAAACATACATTACATACATACATAATCATTATAGACTGTTATGCCTTTCAGCGTTCAGTCTGCAAGCCTCTGAGAATTTACTAAACGTCGCCACAATCCTCGATTTGCAACTAGTGCTGTGGCCTCATTTAGTTCTATACCTCTTATCTTTAAATCGTTAGAAACCGAGTCCAACCATCGTTGTCTTGGTCTACCTCTACTTCTCTTACCCTCCATAGCAGAGTCAATTACTCTCCTAGGTAACCTATCCTCCTCCATCCTCCTCACATGACCCCACCACCGAAGCCGGGTTATGCGTACAGCTTCATCCATCGAGTTCATTCCTAAATTAGCCTTTATCTCCTCATTCCGAGTACGCTCCTGCCATTGTTCTCACCTGTTTGTACCAGCAATCATTCTTGCTACTTTCATGTCTGTTACTTCTAACTTATGAACAAGATTTCCTGAGTCCACCCAGTTATCGCTCCCGTAAAGCAAAGTTGGTCTGAAAACAGACCGATGTAAAGATAGTTTCGTCTGGGAGCTGACTTCCTTCTTATAGAATACTGTTGATCGCAACTGCGACCTCACTTCATTAGCTTTACGACACCTTGATTCAATCTCACTTACCATATTACCATCCTGGGAGAAAAAACAACCTAAATACTTGAAATTATCGACCTGTTCTAGCTTTGTATCACCAATCTGACATTCAATTCTGTTGAATTTATTACCTACTGACATCAATTTAGTCTTCGAGAGGCTAATTTTCATACCATACTCATTGCACCTATTTTCAAGTTCCAAGATATTAGACTGCAGGCTTTCGGCACAAACTGCCATTAAGACCAAGTCGTCAGCATAGGCCAGACTGTTTACTACATTTCCACCTAACTGAATCCCTCCCTGCCATTTTATACCTTTCAGCAGATGATCCATGTAAACTACAAACAGCAAAGGTGAAAGATTACAGCCTTGTCTAACACCTGTAAGTACCCTGAACAAAGAACTCATTCTACCATCAATTTTCACTGAAGCCCAATTGTCAACATAAATGCCTTTGATTGATTTTAATAATCTACCTTCTTAGTCCCCCAGTATGGCGAACATCTTTTTCCTCGGTACCCTGTCATATGCTTTCTCTAGATCTACGAAACATAAACCCAACTGCCTATTCCTCTCGTAGCATTTTTCAATTACCTGGCGCATACTGAAAATCTGATCCTGACAGCCTCTCTGTGGTTTGAAACCACACTGGTTTTCATCCAACTTCTTCTCAACGACTGATCGCACCCTCCCTTCCAAGATGCCAGTGAATACTTTGCCTGGTATACTAATCAATGAGATACCTCGATAGTTGTTACAATCCTTCCTGTTCCCTTGCTTATAGATAGGTGCAATTACTGCTTTGGTCCAATCTGAAGGTACCTTACCAACACTCCATGCTAATTTTACTACTCTATGAAGCCATTTCATCCCTGCTTTCCCACTATACTTCACCATTTCAGGTCTAATTTCATCTATTCCTGCTGCCTTATGACAATGGAGTTGATTTACCATCCTTTCCACTTCCTCAAGCATAATTTCACCAACATCATTTTCCTCCTCCCCATGAGCTTGGCTGTTCACAACACCACCAGGATGATTTCCTTTTACATTGAGAAAAGGTTCAAAATATTCCCTCCACTTCTCCAGTGATTCCCTGGGATCTATTATGAGTTCACCTGAATTACTCAAAACACTGTTCATTTCTTTTTTCCCTCCCTTCCTAAGATTCTTTATTACTGTCCAGAAAGGCTTCCCTGCTGCTTGACCTAGCCTTTCCAGGTTGTTACCAAAATCTTCCCACGACTTCTTTTTGGATTCAACAACTATTTGTTTTGCTCTGTTTCTTTTATCTACGTACAAATCCCTGTCTGCCTCTGCCCTTGTTTGGAGCCATTTCTGATAAGCCTTCTTTTTACGTTTACAAGCTGTTCTCACTTCATCATTCCACTATGATGTTCGCCTTTTCCCATCTTTACACACAGTTGTTCCTAGGCATTCCCATGCTGTTTCTACTACAGCATCGCTGTATGCCAACCATTCACTTTCTATATCCTGAACATGCTTACTGTCTACTGTTTGAAACTTCTCACTAATCATATCCATGTACTTCTGTCTAATTTCTTCGTCCTGGAGATTTTCTACCCTTATTCGTTTGCAGACAGATTTCACTTTCTCTACCCTAGGCCTAGAGATACTTAGTTCACTACAGGTCAGATAGTGGTCTGTATCATAAAAAATCCGCAGAAAACTCGTACATTCCTAACAGATTTCCTGAATTCAAAGTCGGTTAAGATATAGTCTATTATGGATCTGGTACTCCTAGCCTCCCATGTGTACCGGTGAATAGCCTTATGGTTGAAGAATGTATTCGTAACAGCTAAACCCATACTAGCACAGAAGTCCAGCAAACGCTTCCCATTCCCATTAGCTTCCATATCTTCCTCACATTTACCAATCATCCTTTCGTATCCTTCAGTTCTATTCCCAACTCTCGCATTGAAATCGCCCTTAGCACTATTCTATCCTTGCTGTTGACCTTGACCACGATGTCACTCAATGCTTCATAAAACTTGTCAACTTCATCCTCATTCGCACCCTCACATGGTGAATACACGGACACAATTCTTGTCCTAATTCCTCCAACTGACAAATCTACCCACATCATTCGCCCATTTACGTGCCTAACAGAAACTATGTTGTGTGCAATGGTATTCCTGATGAAGAGCCCTACCTCAGACTTTGCCCTTCCCTTTCTAACACCCGTCAAGTACACTTTGTAATCTCCTATCTCTTCCTCCTTATCTCCCCTTATCCAAATATCACTTACTCCTAGCACATCCAGATGCATCCTCTTTGCTGACTCAGCCAGTTCTACTTTCTTTCTTCCATAAGCCCCATTAATATTGATAGCTCCCCATTGAATTCCATTTCGTTCGCCAAGTTGTTTCCAAGGAGTCCCTCGCCTGTCAAATGGGAGTGGGACTCAGTTACTCCCATAGGTCCGAGGTTGCTTAAAATGTTCTGAGCTCGGTAAACTCATGAAGCAGGATGCTACCCTACTTGCACATAGTCCAAGTGAGGATCTCGTAACATTTTTCAATTACCTGACGCATACTGAAAATCCGATCCTGACAGCCCCTCTGTGGTCTAAAACCACACTAGTTTTCATCCAACTTCTTCTCAACCAATGATCACACCCTCTCTTCCAAGATGCCAGTGAATACCTTGCCTGGTATACTAATCAATGAGATAGCTCGATAGTTGCTGCAATCTTTCCTGTTCCCTTGCTTACAGATAGTTGCAATTAATTTCACCAACATCACTCTCCTCCTCCCCATGAGCTTGGTTGTTCGCAACACCACCAGGAATATTTCCTTTTACATTGAAAATATTTTCAAAATATTCCCTCCACTTGTCCAATGATTGCCTGGGATCTAATATGAATTTACCTGAACTACCCAAAACACTGTTCATTTCTTTTTTCCCTCCCTTTCTACGATTCTTTATTACTGTCCAGAAAGGTTTACCTGCTGCTTGACCTCACCTTCTGTTATTTTTGAGAAAATAAATTTTTAGTTTTCAGAACTCAAAAGTTTCTAACTTGTATGATGCTTGATAAAAGAGGAAATTATCCTTAATAGAGTTTTTTTTTATTTTATGAACCAACGCTCTGTTTAACCCATTCGTATGGTTGCGTGAGGTGTTTTGGCGCATGAATTAAATGGCAAGCACAACTTGCAATGACGCTGTGCCTCACTTATCTTTGGATATTAGATTCCCTTTGCAATATAATTTCTAACCATACACACTGTAGGGAACTAGAAACATGTACTGTTGGTAAAGAATGATGTCTGTGTTTCTGTGTGACACTGGAATTGTTGATTAACAGTTTATCTTCATCGGTATTCAGTATTCATTATGCAGTAGAATCGGCTTTGCATTCAGGTCTACAAGATTGAAAGCGCTTGTACATATTGTTTTAGATGGCAATTATGGCCATAATGACGTTTTGGAAAATGAATCCAAGTTCAAGGACAATGGTACCATTTCCACTTTTAATTAAATAAGAATGTAATCTCTACATCTCTTATTTACTTGTATTGAATAGGTTGAACTACCATATTTATTATTTCAATTTTTCAAGTACACGGATCCGCTCTTTTTGAAATTACTTCAAATGAAACATTTGTACCACAGCTAGCAATCTCTCAAGGAATGAAGAATGGGTAAGTCATAACCTTCAATGGCGTGAATGCAAAATTTGAATGAGTTATCTGCATTAGTTTTTATTTTATGCATGTTTATATGTGATAAGTACTCTCAAACTACAGGCGGGCAAATTAAATCTGATTCCAGTCAACAATGTGGCCATTTATCGTGACTTGAAAGGGTTAACAGTTAACCTTCAACGGTGCCAAGTTATTGATCCCAGGTCATTTCAGATACTTGTGAGTAAAACCCATTTCCCTTCATTCACATTATTTTCTGCATTTCGTTGTAAAGTTTAAAAGAGGGATTAAACAGCATAGAATGATACCCAAAGTTCTACTATGAATCATAGACATTGGAAAAATCATTACTTTGCCTCTTAACAAAATATGGCATCTATATAAGTTCCCCCCCACGCCTGTGAACCATGTGAACTTGCTGCGGGCGGGAGGCTTGCATGTCCCAATGAAGCAGGTAGCTGAGCCGTAGGTGCAACCACACTGGATGGGTATCTGTCGAGAGACCAGACTAACAAATGGTTCATCGAAAGGGGGGCAGCAGCCTTTCAGAAAATGCAAGAGCGGCAGTCTGGGATTGACTAATATGGTCTTGTAATAATACTTAAAATGGCTTAGCTGTCATACTGCTACATGGCTGAAAGCAACGGGAAACTACAGCCGCAACTAACTCCCCGGGACATGCAGCTCTCTCTGTATGAATGATGTACTGATGATGGCTTCCTCCCGGGTAAAATATTCTGGAGGTAAAATAGTTCCCCATTCGGATCTCCGGGTGGGAACTACACGAGAGGGGGCAATCATCAGGAAGATGGATACCGACATTCTGCGAGTCGAAGCGTGGAATGTTAGAAGTTTGAATTGCTGTGGTAGGTTGGAGAATCTGAAAAGGCAGAAGGGAGATGGATAGACTAAAGTTAGATTTACTTGGTATAAGTGAAGTACGTTGGCAGGAAGAGCAGGATTTCTGGTCAGGCGACTACAGAATTATCAACACAAAATCAAACAGGGGAAATGCAGGAGTAGGTTTAATAATGAATAAGAAAATAAGGTAGTGGGTAAGCTACTACATGACCAGCATAGTGAAAGGATTATTGTGGTCAAGATAGACACCAAGCCAATGCCCATCACAATAATGCAGGTCTAAACTTGCCTGAAGTTGAATGGAATGGAGCTGCAAGTGAAGCCCATGAACAGAAACTGGCAAATAAGTTAATATGGGAGGGAGGATTTACACAGGTAGTACAAGAACCAACTCGTCTCAATAACTTACTAGATGTATTCTTGGTTAAACCATGGGAAATTGTTGATAAAACTGAGGTAATTGAAGGAATAGGTTACCAAAAGGCTGTAATAATGGATGTAGGACTGGTACCAAAAAGGCTTAATAAGAGGGTCACACAAGACAAGAAATTGTACAGAAAAACTAAAGTTGATGAATTTGGGACTTTCCTTAAATCACAATTCAGTTGTTGGATTAGTGAAGGGAGTAATGTGGATACACTTTGGGCTAAATTTAAAGGAATCATTTGGAAAGTAGAGAAGAGATGTGTACCTGTTAAGAAGGGTAAAATGACCTCAGACCCTGTTTATTATACAAGGGAAATAAGAAAATTAAAAAGAAAATGTAGAATAGTAAACAGGAAAATAAAAGAGGGTAGGGAGAGTAGAGAAACTAGAAAACAACTAATGAGGAAACTGAATAGAGTGAAAAAGGAAGCAAAAGAGAATTATATGAATGGCATACTTCAAGAGGGTAATGACCACAAAGGGAAATGGAAAAAGCTGTATTCATATATCAGGAATCAAAAAGTTTCCAAATTCCTACAATGGTGGGAGAAGGGGGTGAACACTATTTCACAGATACTGAAAAAGCAAACCTATTTAGTAGGGAATTCAGAGATCCAGTAGATGATTGTCAGGAGTTGGAAACCGAAACAGAAGATAGAGAGGGAGAGACACAGAGGGAAACAAGAAGCTTCTCACTCACAAATGAAGATATTTTCAGAGAAATCCAACTGCTTCAGCAAGGAAAAGCAGCAGGAAGTGATCAAATTACTGGGGAGGTATTAAAGGCAATGGGGTGGTACATAGTGCCTTATTTAAAATTTCTCTTTGACTATGTCATAAATAATAGTGTAATACCAAAGGAATGGAAGGAATCTATAATAATACCAATTTATAAAGGAAAGGGTGATAAAAGGAAACCAGAGAACTACAGACCAATCAGCCTGACCAGTATAGTTTGTAAAATACTGGAGAGTTTAATATCAAAGTACATCAGAGGAATATGTGATGATAAAAATTGGTTCATGAGGAGCCAGTATGGATTAAGAAAGAAATTTTCTTGTGAGGCACAACTGGTGGGATTTCAGCAGGACATATCAGATCAAATTATTATTAAATTACTACCTCACGCAGCTTCTCACAGAGCATGGATATTTCCGGAAATTCCTGCATAAAGTGGGCAGAGCGAGTGACGCAGCATGCATATACTGTGATGACATTGACGACGTATTTCACACCTTTTTTGTATGCGGCCATTGGACGATTCAGAGAAGATGTGTGGAAACTGAACTAGGAGAATTGACAACAGATAATATTATTTTGGTGATGCTGCGAAACCAGGAATCCTGGGATCTCATGGCAGTGTACGTGGAGAACGTCCTTCGTCAGAAGAAGAAGGATTTGGAAGCATACGAACGTTCATAAAGGAGAAATGAAGAAAGAAGACGTCTGAAAGACAAAGCACGATATCACCCTGAAGTAATGCGAGAGCGATTCCGGGGTGATGACACACATCATGGGAAAAGGGTGTGTGGTTTTTAGTGGGTAAGAATCCCACACACTTGTGGAGTGCGGACCCTTAACAAGTGTCTTTTGAAGATTTTCCACAATCCCTCGTAAAAAAATATATTATTTTTATTATTGTTATTATTATTATTATCATCATCATCATCATCATCATCATCATTATCATCATCATTTATTTTCCACTAATTGTAGGTACAATTTATGGATGGTGAATGGAGAAAGGGCATAGCCCCACATACACAAAAGTGCCTCCATCACCCCCATCACCAATCATGAAGAATGAGATCAGTAAGGCTGCTGAAGAAAAGTTAGGAAGAAAGGAAAGATCATCTAAGAAACAATGGATAACTCAAGAGATACTAGACCTGATTGATGAACGACAAAGGTACAAGAATGAAAAAAATTAGGAGGGCAGAAAAGAATACAAGCAAATAAAGAATGAAGTAGATAGGTGCAGGACAGCTAAGGAAGAATGGCTGAAGTAGAAGTGCATGAATGTTTAAGGATGTATGGCCCTAGGAAAGGTAGATGCTGCATACAGGAAAATCAAGGAAACCTTTGGAGAAAGAAATAGTACGTGTATGAATATTAAAAGCTCAGATGGAATACCACTTCTAGGGAAAGAAGACAAGTCAGAAAAATGGCAGGAACATATCCAACAGCTGTATCAAGGTAAAGAAGTAGATGATAGTGTTCTGGAACAATGAGAGGCTATTGAAGCTGATGACATGGGAGACTCAATTCTGCGATCAGAATTCAACAGAGCTTTGAGAGATCTAAATAGGAACAAGGTACCGGGAATTGATGACATACCCACAGAATTACTGCCTGCCTTAGAAGAAACCAGCATGGAGAGGTTATTCTGTTTAGTGTGTAAGATGTATGATACAGGAGAAGTGCCAGCTGATCTTCAGCAGAATGTTGTTATACTTATTCCCAAGAAGGTCGGTGTCTACAAGTGTGAAAACTACCGCACCATTAGTTTAGTATCTCACGCCTGCAAAATTTTTATATGTATTATTTACAGCAGAATGGAAAGACAAGTTGAAACTGAGTTGAGAGAAGATCAATTTGGCTTCTGAAGAAATGTGGGAACACGTGAAGCAATCCTGACTTTACGTCTGATCTTAGAAGACCAAATTAAGAAGGACAAGACTACGTACATGGCGTTCGTAAATCTAGAAACAGCATTCGATAATGTTGATTGGACCAAGCTGTTTGAGATTCTGAAGGTGATTGGAATCAGATACCGAGAAAGGAGAATTATCTACAATCTATACAAAAATCAGTATACAGTGATAAGAATCGAGGGCTTTGAAAAAGAGGCAGTAATGCAGAAAGGAGTGAGGCAAGGATGCAGTTTGTCCCCTCTCCTTTTTAATATTTACAGGGAACAGGCAATAAAGGAAATAAAAAACGAATTTGGAAAGGGAATCGAAGTTCAAGGAGAGGAAATCAAAACCCTGAGAATTGCCAATGATATTGTTCATTTATCTGACTCTGTAAAAGATATGGAGAAATTGCTGAATGGTATGGACAGAGTCTTGGGGAAGGAATACAAGATGAAAATAAATAAGTCCAAAACAAAGATAATGGAGTCCGGTCGAACAAAGTCAGGTCATGCAGGAAATATTAGATTAGGAAATGAAGTCTTAAAGGAAGTAGATGACTACTGTTACTTGGGCAGTAAAATAACTAATGATGGCAGAAGTAAGGAGGACATAAAATGCAGACTAGCACAAGCAAGGAAGACCTTTCTTAAGAAAAGAAATTTGTTTGCCTTGAACATTGATAAAAGATTTTTTTTTCTTTCTGGTAGTTGCTTTACGTCGCACCGACACAGATAGGTCTTGTGGCGATGATGGGATTGGAAAGGCCTAGGAGTTGGAAGGAAGCGGTCATGACCTTAATTAAGTTACAGCCCCAGCATTTGCCAGGTGTGAAAATGGGAAACCATGGAAAACCATCTTCAGGGCTGCCGACAGTGGGATTCGATGATGCTTGCTGCTGATGATGCTTGTTGTTTTAAGGGGCCTAACATCGAAGGTCATCGGCCCCACAGTGGGATTCGAACCCACTATCTCCCGGATGCAAGCTCACAGCCGCATGCCCCTGACCGCACGACCAACTCGCCCGGTGATATATAAGAATTAGAAAGATTTTTTTTTAAGACTTTTGTCTGGAACGTGGCATTGTATGGAAGTGAAACATGGACGATAACTAGCCCAGAAAGAAAGAGAATACAAGTTTTTGAAATGTGGTGTTACAGAAGAATGCTGAAGGTGAGATGGGTAGATAGGATCACAAATAAAAAAGAGATACTGAATCGAATTAGTGAGAGGAGATCAATTTGGCTATGACCAGAAGAAGAGATACAATGATGGGGCACATCTTAAGACACCCAGGTCTTTTTTTTCTTTTTTTCTTTTTTTGCTAGGGGCTTTACGTCGCACCGACACAGATAGGTCTTATGGCGACGATGGGATAGGAAAGGCCTAGGAGTTGGAAGGAAGCAACCGTGGCCTTAATTAAGGTACAGCCTTGTGTGAAAATGGGAAACCACGGAAAACCATCTTCAGGGCTGCCGATAGTGGGATTCGAACCTACTATCTCCCGGATGCAAGCTCACAGTCGCGCGCCTCTACGTGCACAGCCAACTCGCCCGGTACACCCAGGTCTTGTACAGTTGGTTTTTGAGGGAGGTGTAGGTGGTAAGAACAGTAGGGTAGACCAAGGTACGAATATGACAAGCAGATTAAACAAGATATACGATGTAGTAGTTATGTAGAAATCCAAAGGTTAGCACAGGATAGGGTGGCATGGAGAACTGTACCAAACCAGTCTATGGACTGATGACTCAAACAACAACATAAGTTCCCCTGCTCTCTCTCTCTCTCTCTCTCTCTCTCTCTCTCTCTCCCTCTTATATCCACTGTATATACACAAGCATAGCATACTTATAGCTCATATATCATTTACCTTGTACATAAAAGCTCTCCATGGAAGATGAGCCACAGACTTGAGTCTGTAGTTAACAAATAACTGTGGCAGCATAAACAAAAATCCAAAGGCATACACACCATTCACCAGGCTATGAATAGTCCACGAATACCAACTGAAAACACAAAACAGAATTATTTACTGACATAACACTATGATTACCAACCACAATAATTCTAAAGAACAACTTGCAAAGTTGTGATTTATATTTGCACAATTCTATTTCACATCCCAGCTTCTACAACACAAGACAAACAGTGTCCTCATCATGTCATGATTCCCAAATCAACTACTAATAATACTACAGGGAACTGTGATGTATCAAAAGGTCATCTAAAATACATGTGCAAGCATGGACATCTGATGCCAAATTGGTAAAGAGGATCGTAAAAGTAGTGTTCATTCTACATGCCCTCTCCATGTCTGGGAACCAGTATAATCAATGGTGTTAAGCTTCAAATCAACTGGCTCAAGTCTGTAGAAAATATTCACACATCTACTAGTAATTAAATGTTTTCGGTTAGTCTTCTATCCTGAGGTAAGATTACTTGAGATTCCTTGGCAAGACCAAATGCCACCCTATACAGTACATGGTATTCAACAACTCCTACCTTTGAAGAACAGAGAAGCTCACACCATTTGGCTTAAATGGATTATCATACAGTTGTGATAATGTCTCTAGACGGTTTAAGAAACCAAAATAATCACTGTAAGAACAGAGTTTTTTGACAGGAGGCAGTGTGAGAAGATGTGGAGATTATCCTCATCCTTTCATGTTTACACATTTGTCTTCGCCTCTCTTCCCTGTCTCTTCCTCTTCTCACACTGCTTTATCATTGTACTTATCCCCATTATGTGTTCTTATTCATGAATATTGAATTTTCACGACCGTATTGTAATTGAAACAGACTTTCAACCTATTAGGTCGTGTTACGTACATTTAGTACGTGTTGAAGAGATGTTAAGTACAGAACAAAAATGGCCAACCAAACACCAGTGGGATCCGAACCCACAACCTCCCGATTTCGCGTCGGTTGCTCTACCAATTGAGCTATGGTGGCCTAGGCCATTTTTGTTCTGTTGGAAAGGATCTAGGCTACAGGTCTGGCACTACACGACCTAATAGGTTGAAAGTCTGTTTCGATTACAATACGGTCGTGAAAATTCAATATTCATTGACTTGGCCCTCAACGGGCGATGTAAACGCACTCGACAGTGTGCTAGCAGTAGTGCCAGACCTGCAAGATTCCAGGTGACGTTGCCAAACACACTTCACTCGGTCTTCAATCAGCTCACTGTGCATTCAGCCAGATTCTTAGGTTCAAACGGTAACACCAGATGGCAAATTTCCTTTCAGAAGTATTTTTAGTTTTAGAACCACATACATAAATGGTTCCATCAGCCAACATGTATAACCTAACCTCTGAAATTAGTTATGCACACCACTGGATCTTGAGGAGGAGAAGTATCACATTCGTATTTTATTTCAGTACATAGTATAAAAATTAAGCAATCTTTTACTTCAGCCTTTAATGCTAAGGAGTTAACAACTGCTGTCAGTGCACTTATTGGGAAAATATGTTCTTGCGATGTTTGTTTACACAACAATTGGGGAGGGGGAGTACTCGCTCGTGCATGTAGCGAGGAATCGATATGGAAGATGATAGATTGCGTTCCATATAAACCCTGGAGTAGAGTCAGAGTGTATGAATATTGATAACGGAAAAACTAACACGCCTGAATTTGCCCATAACAATACATGAATCAGTAAAGAGAGTCCTCATTTTAATGGAAGGATATTGCACAGATAATTATAGGAGTTTTCGAAAGTCATAATAATACTGTCACTAAAAAGGGGTTTTCTACTGTACTACAACAGCCACGATCAAATGTGTATCTGAATCTGACATCTCACTTAAGCCCTAAGTGCCCGCGTTCAAAATTCCTCTTCTACCTTGAACCATCCTTAGCAAGCTTATGACATCTTTTTGATAGGTTCTTAATGTCCCATGACCATAATGAATAGAAATAAATACTTGAGATAATTCCTTACGCTAATGCAGGTTTTGCCCTAATGTGAATTACGATAAATCACATATAAAATTCCTTTGCTCTTATGGAATAATTTTCGGGACTAGAAATTTCTTGCGCTAAATGCAGGTTTACACTAAATCGACATCACACAAAATCGAGGTTATACTGTATGGTTTTTTTTTGTGCTAAAGCATGCATTCCAGAGGCTCTAATAATAATTTTGTGTGGCTATTTCTAGCCAAGTGCAGCCCTTGTAAGGCAGACCCTCCGATAAGGGTGGGCGGCATCTGCCATGTGTAGGTAACTGCGTAATTATTTTGGTGGAGGATAGTGTTATGTGTGGCGTGTGAGTTGCAGAGATGTTGGAGACAGCACAAACACCCAGCCCCCGGGCCATTGGAATTAACCAACGAAGGTTAAAATCCCCAACCCGGCCAGGTATCGAACCCGGGACCCTCTGAACCGAAGGCCAGTACGCTGACCATTCAGCCAACGAGTCGAATTCCAGAGTCTCCAAAACGAAAACAAAATAGAATAACAGTGACTGACTGTTGTTAGTTGGGGTGTGCTCTGTCTCTACTGCTGTCACTTATCTCCACTAGATGATAGCACAGCTACAAATATACAAAACTAACCCATCAACAATGGGTACAGAAGCTAGTGTATTATAAATATTAGGATAATGCCACACAATAATACACTGATATAGTGATTGTACTTTAAGAAACGTGGAATAATGGAGTTATCAGCACTGACTACATACATTTACTTAATGAACTTAAGATATTTATTTTAAAAGGCATACCTTTTATGAGGTTCATATAGCAATGAATATATAGCTCCAATTAAGCAGATGGGATAGAGTAGATAGGAAAGGTATCGCATACTCTCTGCATCAAATTCCTGAGTCCTCTGTTCAGCTAACGAAGTCCCTTTCGAAGTGAATTTTAATTTAGGAATATACTGTCCTTGAAAAACAATGTCCACATTAATAACTTTCTGGAACTTCCAAATCTGTAAAATAAAACAAAACAAAAAAATATGAAGTTAAGCAAACATTTACAACTGATTTGGGATCGCAAACTCCAAATTATATGCCTTTGAAGTATCAGCAACTAATTACCAGCTCCTAATAAGAATTGGTGACAAGAATGATGAATGTTAATAACCATTAGTGCCTCCAATTATCTATGTTAAGTGTATATGAGCATTTCTACAATATATCTATAAATACTTCTAGCTTCTAACTTTCATATTTATTCAGAGTATTAGTTATTGAGATACATATAGGTCATAAACCACATTATTGAAGAATAATACAGGCTTTCATGGCCAGTATCTAATACACGGTTCAAAAAAATTAAAGGAACATGTTTTTGAACATATGCCATCCTCCACAAAACAATACCTCACCCCCAGATATATTACCAACTAAACCTTTATTTTTTATCGTTGGAGTATACAAAAGAACATCAATGGATTCGCGTTCATTTTCAGAACACCAACAGAAATGTCCAAATAGGGGTGAAAACAAAGTGATAACAGTCCTCTAGGGTGGATTTTTATCACAGTTGGAGAGCTTCAGTATGGTATATGTCCTCCACAAGCATTTATCACAGCTTGGCACCTACATGGCATGCTCAGTATAAGTCGACAGAGGTCAATTGGACTAGAAAAAAGAGTGACTGAATAGGTGGCTATATTTTAGAAAATAGAACTCAGAGAATTAGAGTAGGCGAAGCTTTATCTAATCCTGTAATAATTAAGAAGGGAATTCCTCAAGGCAGTATTAATGGACCTTTATGTTTTCTTATATATATCAATGATATGTGTTTAGAAGGGTTATAGGCAGGTACATTCAGGGAAATGGGGTGGCCTAGGGAGCGGTGTTAAGCGAACAGGGAACTGGAAATCAAATAAGGATGACATAAAAATGTTAGTGCTCAACTGTAGAAGCATTGTAAAGAAAGGAATAGAATTAGGTAATTTAATAGATATATACTAATGGAACTGGAGTGTGTATCATAGAGATAGGATAGGCATGGTAGGAGGGGGAGTATTCATTCTGGTGAAAGAAGAATTTGTAAGCTACGAAAAAGTTAAGGATGAAAAACATGAAATTCTGGGTGCAAGGCTCTTCTCTAAAGATAATAGGCAACTTAATGTCTTTGGAGTGTACAGGCCGGGAAAGGGTAGCACTGACGCTGATTCAGAATTATTTGATAAGATAATAAGCAATGTTGGAAATGATATGGAAAGGAATGTGATAGTAGCAGGTGATCTTAATTAACCAAATGTCAATTGGGAAGGTAATGCGAACGACGGGAATCATGAAAAACAAATGGCAAATAAGTTAATATGGGAAGGGCACCTGATTCAGAAAGTGAGGGAACCAACCAGAGGGAAGAATACTTTGGATGTGGTGCTGATAAAACCAGATGAGCTCTAAAGAGAAACCGAAGTAATAGATGGTATTAGTGATCACGAAGCTGTTTTTGTCGTAGTTAAAAATAAATGTGAAAGAAAGGAAGGTTTTAAATTAGGACTATTAGGCAGTACCATATGGCTGATAAAACAGGCATGAGGGAGTTTTTAAAAAGTAACTATGATCGCAGGAAAATGGTAAATAAAAATGTAAACAGACTCTGGGATTGTTGAGGAATGTGAAAACAGGTTTGTTCCTTTAAAGGTGGTAAGGAATGGTAAGGATCCACTATATTATAACAGAGAAGTAAAGAGACTAAGAAGGAGGTGCAGGCTGGAAAGAAATAGAGTTAGAAATGGTTACGGAAGTAAGGAGAAATTGAAGAAACTTACTAGGAATTTGAATCTAGCAAAGAAGTCAGCTAAGGATAACATGATGGCAAGCATAATTGGTGGTCATACAAATTTTTGTGAAAAATGAAAGAGTATGTATAGGTACTTTAAGGCAGAAACAGGTTCAAAGAAGGACACTCCAGGAATCATTAATGAACAAGGGGAGTGTGTATGCGAGGATCTTCAAAAGGCAGAAGTATTCAGTCAGCAGTATGTAAAGATTGTTGGTTACAAGGATAATGTTCAGATAGGGGATGTGAGTAAGACTAAAGAAGTATTAAAATTTACCTATGATAACAATGACATTTACAGTAAGATACAAAAGTTGAAAACTAGAAAAGCGGCTGGAATTGATAAGATTTATGGGGATATACCAAAGGCAATGGGTTGGGATATAGTACCATATCTGAAATACTTATTTGATTATTGTTTGGTTGAAGGAGCTATACCAAATGAATGAAGAGTTGCTATAGTAGCCCCTGTGTATAAAGGAAAGGGTGATAGACATAAAGCTGAAAATTACAGGCCAGTCAGTTTGACGTGCATTGCATGTAAGCTTTGGGAAAGCATTCTTTCTGATTAATGACATGTTTGCGAAATTAATAACTGGTTTGACAGAAGGCAGTTTGGGTTTAGGAAAGGTTATTTGACTGAAGCTCAGCCTGTAGGATTTCAGCAAGATATAGCAGATATCCTGGATTCAGGAGGCCAAATGGACTGTATTGCGATTGACCTACCTAAGGCATTTGATAGGGTACATCATCGAAGACTACTGGCAAAAATGAGTGCAAGTGGACTAGAAGAAAGAGTGACTGAATTTCTAGAAAATAGAACTCAGAGAATTAGAGTAGGCGAAGCTTTATCTGACCCTGTAATAATTAAGAGGGGAATTCCTCAAGGCAGTATTAATGGACCTTTATGTTTTCTTATATATATCAATGATATGTGTAAAGAAGTGGAATCAGAGATAAGGCTGTTTGCAGATGATATTATTCTGTACAGAGTAATAAATAAGTTACGAGATTGTGAGCGGCTGCAGGGTGACCTCGATAGTGTTGTGAGAAGGACAGTGGACAATGGTATGATGATAAACGGGGTTAAAATTCAGGCTGTGAGTTTCACAAAGTCCTCTCAGTTTTAATTACTTTGTTGATGAGGTGAAAGTTCCTTTTGGGGATCACTGTAATACCTAGGTGTTAATATAAGAAAAGACCTTCATTGGGGTAATGACATAAATATGATTGTTAATAAAGGGTACAGATCTCTGCACATTGTTATGAGGGTATTTAGGGGTTGTACTAAGGATGTAAAGGAGAGGGCATATAAGTCTCTGGTAAGACCCCAACTAGAGTATGGTTCCAGTGTATGGGAGCCTCACCAGGATTACTTGATTCAAGAACTTGAAAAAATCCAAAGAAAAAAAGCTTGATTTGTTCTGGGTGATTTCCGACAAAAGAGTAGCATTACAAAAATGTTGCAAAGTTTGGGCTGGGAAGATCTGGGAGAAAAGAAACGAGTTGCTCGATTAAATGGTATGTGATTGAAATAATAACATTAAGTTATTTATTAGACCACCTAATCAATACAAAATCGTCTTGGATGGTTTACATAAATTTGTTAGCTAATAGTGGTACATGTTTCGCCTTCCCTGAAGGCATCACCAGCCATAGTCTTAACCTTAAATTAAAAATAAGCGTCTAAATAACATGTAGTAATGAAATGAATTTTAAAAACTTGAAGAGATTTGAAGTGAAATAACATTAAAAATAACAATGATGGTTTGAAAATACAATGTGATGAGATACAATAGTGGAAGTATTAACAAAATTAACATTAGAAGGCTGCTAAAATAAGTACAATGGATAAAACAACAGATTGTTATACAACAAGTAGTAAGATTACATAAAAGTAAAGTTGATAGTCTGGCGGTTATAATTAGATGATGGCGAAAAATCTTATATAATCAAAGTAAAGAAGAGAGAATAAAAGTCAAAGTTAGACGAGAGATCCGAAGTTAATCATGATCTAAAGATAAAAGACGAAAGTCAGATGCATATGGTGAAGTTGTAGAACACTTTTTTGTTGAGGATATGAAGTTGATGAATAGAAGTTGAAGAACAGTTTCAAATAGGATCACTATGGACCATCTCAAAATTTGAAGTGATGTTCAAATGTTGTAAATTGTGAGTTTGTAGATATTCTAGTTGAAGAAGCATATAGAAGTGGAATCTGTAAATGGAAGCAAGAAAAGTAGGGTTAATTGTGTGAAAAGATATTTGAAAAATATTGAAGTAGAATCGTATGCACTTACTGTTTGACGGTGACAAAGATAGCTTGTAATAATATGAGTTAGAAGTATTTGCAACAGTAGACTTCTTGCTACGTGTGTTATAACTGAAGTTTTGTGCTGGAGGGGGATCTGTTTGCGTTGACGTAACTATTGGAGGGGGGCTGCTATTGGTGGGGGGGAAGGAAGAGAGTGTATTACTGCGCGTGTTGTAACGGTGTAAGGCTATTGGAGGGAGCGATGTTACGGTGGGTGTGGCTATGGGTTTATTGGTTGTATTTGAATTAGAGGTACTAGCGGAGGGGGGAAGGGAGGGGGGTATATTAGCTGTAGGGGAGGTGGGAACTCTAATTGATGTGAGGTTGAAGATTTTTAAGAATTTGTTGGTGAGGGAAGTTGATTCTCGTAATAAAATAAGAATCTGTTCATACAAAGGGCTTTTTTTATCAATAGTGTCATTTAGATTTTTATCTTTATTAAAATGTTGGTCGAGGAAAATAGCTAAATTCAATGGATTTAACACGAGTATGATTGATAAAATCATCAATAAAACCAAACTGAAACTAGCTACCAATTTAACTCCATTAAAACCCGTCAAACCAAAATACACTAAATTCACGTTCACTAACCATAGCATGCCAACCAGGCAATAGTAAAACCTAACAAGTATTTGAACCTAAAAATTAAATTAGGCAAGATTTCTAGAGATATCAAGTTTCTTAAAGATTGCTTGAAATTAGAGTTGGTACCTAAATTTCTCAAATCTTTACAAAGAAAAAGTCATCCCTATTCAAAATCTAATGCCACTCAAAAGAAAGTAAACAACATATGGTTGAAAAATGAAATTAAACTATTATACAAGAAGAAATCTCTACTAAATTTACAATTATATAGGACTCATTTGACCATCTCTCAGAAATTACCCCCACTTGAATGGAGCTCATTTTTAAGGTACACTGACCTCAAATTATCTTACGTATTAGACAAGAAACAGAAAACCCTAAACCATAAATTACTTTGTCTTCAAGAAAACAAATGTAAAACTCTTGACCAAAATACAAACAACAAAGTGTCCCCTTCCCATTTGACTAACATTCCCACTACAATCAACCTATCTAATGCAACCTTCTCTAACCAAGAATTAAATCTATTAGATAAAGGCATCAAACATAATTGGCCTAATCACAAAAAGGCAGAAGACATCATCACTACCATCGCTGAAACCGAAACTAATATCGATAAACAAATCCCAATTGATAAACAGAATGACGTACGATATGAAGTAAAAAAGAAACTCCCAACTTTGATTAATGAGATAACATCTAATAATAACTACAATGTCTCGAAACAAATTCTAAACCTGAAATCCAAAATCCATAACAACAACGTAGTAATTACAAAAGCAGATAAGGGCAACACCATAGTAATAATGAACAAACAAGATTACATCAATAAAACTGAAACCTTTTTTTCAGACAATACCTATACCTTAATTAACAAAGATCCAACAAACAAAATACAGCATAACTTAAAGAACCTTCTTAAAAATTCTAACTTCATTTTAGATGATCAAGATTATCAGAAATTAACTGTAATGAACCCAAAATTACCTACAGTCAGATCACTGCCCAAAATTCATAAAAAAGATGTCCCCATTCGGCCTATAATTAATAGTATCAATAGTCCTACCTATAAAACCTCTCAATTCCTACACAAATTCCTAAAAAAACACTTCAAATTTCACAACTCCAACCCCATAAAGAACTCGATCGAACTTTGTAATTCCCTAAATAAGTTCAGTCTACAACCAAACCACGTTTTATGTTCTTTTGACATCACCAACATGTATACTAATATCCCTATCAACAATACTATTAACATCATAAAAAACAATCTGTTGAAACATAGCACATTGAGTAAAATCGAAATTGATGAATGGTTAAAATTACTTAATTTTGTTTTAGACAACAACTATTTTACCTTCAATAAGAAAATTTACAAACAAGAAGGTCTAGCGATGGGAGACCCGTTATCTGGAATACTAGCCGATATATACTTAGATAATCTCGAACATAGTAAGATTATTAATAACATCAACGGACTCTGTCTTTGGCATCGCTATGTTGATGATACCATAGCTATCATTGATAAACAAATCAACAACAGCAATAACATACTATCATTCCTCAACAACTTAGATAATAATATTAAATTCACTAAAGAAGATGAGTTCAATAACTCTTTGAACTTCTTAGATATCAAAATCACACGAGCAATGAACAAATTTGACTTCCAAATATACAGAAAACCCACCTTTTCTCCAACAACCATAAAAAATGATTCTTTACATCCCAACTCACATAAAAAAGCCACTTATCACAGTTTAATATATAGAGCATTAAAGATCCCTATGTCCTCTATTAATTTAAAGAAAGAATTACTATTCATCAAGGAAATAGCTAAATTCAATGGATTTAACACGAGTATGATTGATAAAATCATCAATAAAACCAAACTGAAACTAGCTACCAATTTAACTCCATTAAAACCCGTCAAACCAAAATACGCTAAATTCACGTTCACTAACCATAGCATTTACCCGATAACCAATTCATTAATGAAGCACGAAATAAAAATAGCCTACACAACAAAAAACACTAATCGTAATTTATTCTTCAATCACAACTCTATTAACATCACAGACAATAGTTACTCTGGATCAGGAATATACAGATTGAAATGCTCTACATGTAATTTTTCTTATGTTGGCCAAACTGGCCGCAGCCTCTCTACCAGATACGCCGAGCATTACAATGCCCAAAGACACAACAAATTCTCCGCAATGGCCAACCATATGAGGGACACCGGGCATAAATTCACCACAATAGAACAAGACCTCCATATCCTAAAAAGAGTCGATAAAAGCAAACTCATGACAGAATATGAAAACTTATTTATTTTCCTCGACCAACATTTTAATAAAGATAAAAATCTAAATGACACTATTGATAAAAAAAGCCCTTTGTATGAACAGATTCTTATTTTATTACAAGAATCAACTTCCCTCACCAACAAATTCTTAAAAATCTTCAACCTCACATCAATTAGAGTTCCCACCTCCCCTACAGCTAATATACCCCCCTCCCTTCCCCCCGCCGCTAGTACCTCTAATTCAAATACAACCAATAAACCCATAGCCACACCCACCGTAACATCGCTCCCTCCAATAGCCTTACACCGTTACAACACGCGCAGTAATACACTCTCTTCCTTCCCCCCCACCAATAGCAGCCCCCCTCCAATAGTTACGTCAACGCAAACAGATCCCCCTCCAGCACAAAACTTCAGTTATAACACACGTAGCAAGAAGTCTACTGTTGCAAATACTTCTAACTCATAATATTACAAGCTATCTTTTTCACCGTCAAATAGTAAGTGCATACGATTCTACTTCAATATTTTTCAAATATCTTTTCATACAATTAACCCTACTTTTCTTGCTTCCATTTACAGATTCCACTTCTATATGCTTCTTCAACTAGAATATCTACAAACTCACAATTTACAACATTTGAACATCACTTCAAATTTTGAGATGGTCCATAGTGATCCTATTTGAAACTGTTCTTCAACTTCTATTCATCAAAATCAAAATCAAAATCTCTTTATTTGCAAATGAGGTGTCTACCTCGGTGGCAAATGGTACACTAAAATACATTATTGTCAAGCACTAAATATTAAATTAACAGGAGAAGAAAATTTTTCCTATAATACAATATTATACAATTTACGCTAACAATGTTTTCTATTAAACACACAGCTCATCCTTAATAAATTTATATTGTTTACAAAATTCTACTTATAATATATCCTGTCCTACTTACAAATATAGTCAACTGATATACAGTATGTGGAATTACTTCGAATGATACTATACAACTGGTATAACATTAATATTTACATTGCATTTATTTATTTACTTTTTTTTTTTTTCCCGTTCTGGATCCTAAGTAGCATAACGACCTGCTGCGTCTTAACCAGAGCCCCTTTTGCCACCACTTTTCAGAGTTCCTGAAGGGCCTTCACAGCTACCGTAGCGGTCCCAGGGCCCTCGAAGTCCCCACTGTACTTCACCCCTACAGGCAGTCCCCTACTTTGGCTGTCCAAACTCCTTAGACCAGGGGATGGAATTAATTTATTCACACACATTTTTTTATATACAATAACCTGCACTGGTCGAATGCCCTCTAACATTTCATTTATTTTCTCTGTTGCTGTTTATTCTCTTCTTGAATATCTGTACAGATTTTGGAAAAGGATCAAACACTACCCCTGGTAAACTGTTCCACTCCTTCACACCCTTCCCAATGAATGAAAATTTACCCCAATCGCTTCTGCTAAAATTCCTTCTAATTTTATATTTGTGGTCAGTCCTGCCGATATAATTATTTTCCAACTGAAGCCTCTCACGGATATCTCCCCATGCTTCTTCTCCTGTATAGGCTCTATATAATCCTGTAAGTCTAGTTTTCTCCCTTCTCTTACTTAAACTTTCCCACCCAAGTTCCTTTAACATTTCTGATACACTACTCTTTCTCCTGAAATCCCCTGTTACAAATCTTGCTGCTTTCCTCTGCACACTATCTATTTCTTTTATTAGGTATTCTTGGTGAGGATCCCAAACACTGTTTGCATATTCCAATAATGGACGAACCATACTCAAGTAACTTTTTTCTTTTAATTCTTTGTTGCATCCTTTAAGTAGCCTCATTATGACATGTAATGATCTGTATGCTTTCCCAACAATGTCATCAATATGACCCTTCCAGTGCAAATTACTTTCAAATCTCACACCTAAGTATTTGCACTTGCCATCTTTTGGGATAACTACCTCATCCAAAGTATATTCAAATTCAGTTTTAAAGCTTCTGTTTGTAAAAGTTGTAACGGTTGATTTGCCTCCATTAACCTTCATATTATTTTCTTCAACCCATTGTTGGATACTTTCAAGGTCCCTTTGTAATTCTGAACAATCCTCAATGTTGTTTATTTCTCTATAAACAATTATGTCATCTGCATACAATCTTATTTTTGATGTTATATTGTTCCCTAAATCATTTGCGTATATTAAGAAAAGTAACGGACCGATTATACTACCCTGTGCAATTCCCTTCCAAACTTTCTCTTCCTGAGATACATTATTTCCTACTTTGACTTTCTGAACCCTTGAATTTAGAAATGCTTTTATCCAACGTGTAACCCTTACGTCCAATCCTATTCCCTCCAATTTCTTTAATAATATTCCATGTTCCACTCTATCAAAGGCTTTGGAAAGATCTAAGGCTATGCAATCTAACTGACCTCCTGAATCCAACTGATCTGATATGTCCTGCTGAAATCCCACCAGTTGTGCCTCACAAGAAAATTTCTTTCTAAATCCATACTGGCTCCTCATGAACCAATTTTTATCATCACATATCCCTCTGATGTACTTCGATATTAAACTCTCCAGAATTTTACAAACTATACTGGTCAGGCTGATTTGTCTGTAGTTCTCTGGTTTCCTTTTATCACCCTTTCCTTTATAAATTGGTATTATTATAGATTCCTTCCATTCCTTTGGTATTACACTATTATTTATGACATAGTCAAAGAGAAATTTTAAATAAGGCACTATGTACCACCCCATTGTTTTTAATACCTCCCCAGTAATTTGATCACTCCCTGCTGCTTTTCCTTGCTGAAGCAGTTGGATTTCTCTGAAAATATCTTCGTTTGTGAATGAGAAGCTTCTTGTTTCCCTCTGTCTCTCTCCCTCTCTATCTTCTGTTTCGGTTTCCAACTCTTGACAATCATCTACTGAATCTCTAAATTCCCTACTAAATAGGTTTGCTTTCTCAGTATCTGTTAAATAGTGTTCACCCCCTTCTCCCACCATTGTAGGAATTTGGATTCCTTTTCCTTTTTGATTCCTGATATATGAATACAGCTTTTTCCATTTCCCTTTGTGGTCATTACCCTCTTGAAGTATGCCATTCATATAATTCTCTTTTGCTTCCTTTTTCACTCTATTCAGTTCCCTCATTAGCTGTTTTCTAGTTTCTCTACTCTCCCTACCCTCTTTGATTTTCCTGTTTACTATTCTACATTTTCTTTTTAATTTTCTTATTTCCCTTGTATAATAAGCAGGGTCTGAGGTCATTTTACCCTTCTTAACAGGTACAAATCTCTTCTCTCCTTCCCAAATAATTCCTTTAAATTTAGCCCAAAGTGTATCCACGTTACTCCCTTCACTTATCCAACAACTGAATTGTGAGTTAAGGTAAGTCCCAAATTCATCAACTTTAGTTTTTCTGTACAATTTCTTGTCTTGTGTAACCCTCTTATTAAGCCTTTTTGGTACGAGTCCTACATCCATTATTACAGCCTTATGGTCTCCTATTCCTTCAATTACCTCAGTTTTATCAACAATTTCCCATGGTTTAACCAAGAATACATCTAGTAAGTTATTGAGACGAGTCGGTTCTTGTACTACTTGTGTAAATCCTCCCTCCCAAATTAACTTATTTGCCAGTTTCTGTTCATGGGCTTCACTTGCAGCTCCTTTCCATTCAACTTCAGGCAAATTTAGATCTCCCCCAATTATTACCATATCATTATTATTGTTTTTACAAGTATAATCTATTATTTTTTCAAAGATTTCCATGTCTCTTGCCTCTCTTCCAGGCCTGTATGTTCCTATAATTCCCACCTCCTTCATATTATCACAAACTAATTTTATCCCTAATATTTCATCCCTTTCATCGGTAAACCATTCATGTGAACAGTAAGTTTCCTTCACCAGAATAAACACCCCCCCTCCCTTTTTATCTCCTCGGTCTCTACGATAGACTGTGTACCCTTCTGGAAATACTTCTCTATTACCCACCCCTTCTTTCAACCACGATTCCGGACAGTTTACCAAGAGCAATCTCAGACCCCCTTCCTCCCTAAAACTTGACTGTTGCAATTGGGTAACTTGAAATTCCTTACTATCCTGAGTTTCTTTTTCTAGTTGACTGAGCCAGCTTAAAGTATAGCTGGCTCTTTCTACTAGTTTTCCTGGTCAGTATTATAACTCAAGGGAGTTGCCTGTTTTACAGTACATATCTTAAGATTAATAAAATCTAGAACAATATTTCCTATCTTTCGTTTACCTGAATTGTTTAGATGGAGGCCATGTTTTGTATAACAGTATCTCTCAAAGCTGCTGCATTCAATAACCTGAGTATTCCGAAAATGTTTACAAATTTTAACAATATCTGTATTGACCTTGTCCACTTCAATGTTCACACACGAATCTCTACTCAAATCATGCCTGTGGGGCACGTTCACTACAAAAACGTTAGTGTGGGTCAGCTTCCCTAGTGTATGTTTAAGTTGTGATCTTACATTCTTGGCGTCGTCGCGAGCTACGTCGTTCGTCCCACCGATGATAAGCACTGCATCGCCGCTCCCGAAGTTCCTAGTTGCTGCTTCTACGTTTTCCACAACCCTGCTGATAGAAGCTCCTGGATATATTTCTCCGGTTGCTGCTATATTCTCGTCGTTAATCATTCCCGCAATTCCCCTTCCTTGGCTATCACCAAACACAGCTACCTTCGCTGATTTAGGCCTAACTGGGTCTTGAATCTGAATTCTAGGCCTAAATTTCAAACTCGGCACGGCAACGGATCGCGATGATTTGGTTTCACGCGCGCGATCACTTTCTTCCAGGATTAAATTATTTAGGGCAGAAAACCTATTTCTAATGTTTATTTCCGGAAATTCAGTTGTAGATTTCTTCTTAGCCGGCCATCCACGAACTACTTGACACCACGTGCTCGAGTTTGTTACTTGTACCGGTATATCACTCGAAGAATGGTCAGTCCCAAATTCTAGCGATCGCAGTCTTTCTTTTAATTCTTGATTTTCAACTTTAAGAGTCTCATTGTCCTTTTTTAGAATGTTTATAATTTCTAATGCACTTTTATATTCCTCATCGACTGTTTTCGGTGCTTCGTCAACGCCGTCCCCAACAGCAACATTCCGAACACACTGCTCACAAATCCAGTCAACATTTTCATTAGTTTTTACGTCTCTAGGGCAATTTCCGCACTTATAATGCCACCATCGATCACATGAATCACACAACATTCCATTTTTCACTAATTTTCGACATTTTCCGCACTTTTCGTCACATTTTACGGTTAATTTACTCGGAGAATAAAATACTACGTCGTCATTACCGGGCGCCATTTTGAAAAAAAAACTTCATATCCTCAACAAAAAAGTGTTCTACAACTTCACCATATGCATCTGACTTTCGTCTTTTATCTTTAGATCATGATTAACTTCGGATCTCTCGACTAACTTTGACTTTTATTCTCTCTTCTTTACTTTGATTATATAAGATTTTTCGCCATCATCTAATTATAACCGCCAGACTATCAACTTTACTTTTATGCAATCTTACTACTTGTTGTATAACAATCTGTTGTTTTATCCATTGTACTTATTTTAGCAGCCTTCTAATGTTAATTTTGTTAATACTTCCACTATTGTATCTCATCACATTGTATTTTCAAACCATCATTGTTATTTTTAATGTTATTTCACTTCAAATCTCTTCAAGTTTTAAAATTCATTTCATTACTACATGTTATTTAGACGCTTATTTTTAATTTAAGGTTAAGACTATGGCTGATGATGCCTTCAGGGAAAGCGAAACATGTACCACTATTAGCTAACAAATTTATGTAAATCATCCAAGACGATTTTGTATTGATTAGGTGGTCTAATAAATAACTTAATGTTATTATTTCAATCAAATATCATCAATACGGACCAAAAATGATATTTATTACATGTAATTATTACATGTAAATGGTATGTTCCGAGCTGTCAAAGGAGAGATGCGTGGGAGGACATCAGTAGACGAATAAGTTTGAGTGGTGTCTTTAAAAGTAGGAAAGATCACAATATGAAGATAAAGTTGGAATTCAAGAGGACAAATTGGGGCAAATATTCGTTTATAGGAAGGGGAGTTAGGGATTGGAATAACTTACCAAGGGAAATGTTCAATAATTTTCCAATTTCTTTGCGATCATTTGAGGAAAACAACAGATAGGGAATCTGCCACCTGGGCGACTGCCCTAAATGCAGATCAGTAGTGATTGATTGATTGATTGATTGATTGATTGATTGATTGATTGATTGATTGATTGATTGATTGATTGATTGATTGTCACATTACGGTATCAGGTCCCATTCTTTACTGAGAGCCTGTTCGAGATCTTGGAGTGGAACAGAATGCCAAGGTCAGGACTCACTGCTGGCCATTCCATCTCTTGAATATCCAGTTCTCGCAAGACAGCTCTGATGATGCGCTCTACATGAGCAATGGCATTGTCGTGCATGAGTACGAATTCAGGGCCAACATCGTTTGCAGCAACCAACACATGCTGTAGCAGTATCTGCTCAATGTACCCCGCAGTGGTAAGATTACCACGGACGACGACAAGATCCGTACGGCCATCAATACTGATGCCACCCCACACATCACAGAACCCTGTCCGAATCGGTCGCCTTCCTGGACATTTGGCATGTACTGCTCACCACAGTATCTCCATACACATTGACGTCCATCATGTGTCAGGAAAAATCTGGATTCGTCTGTGAACAACGCAAGTCTCCATTGGTGAAGTTACCAGTTGACGTGGGTACAGGCAAAGAGAAGGTGAGCTGCGCAATGTTGCTGCATTAAACGGGCACTCGAACAGGACGTCTGGATCATAAGAACACTTCTCTTAACCTGTTCCTTACTGTCCAGTAAGACACCGTGACTCCAGTGACCCTCCTGAGGTCTTGTTGCAATTCTCTGGCAGTTGCTTAACGACGCCACATCGCATAGATGGTCAGATATCGGTCATCCTGTGGGGCTGTCATGTGTCCACGACCTTGTCCAACCCTCCCTCTGAACTGGCCTGTTTCATTGTAATGATTCCACAAGCGGGGAATAACTGACAGAGAGACATTGAGATCCACCGCAACACGACGAAAAGTCCGTCCTTCCTGGATGAAAGTTATGCCCCTTGCAACTTGAACCTCGTTAAGATGTCTCATGGGATGTGCTCAAAGGACCGCAGCAGTCTGTGTACCTCATGATGACACTTTGTTTTCAGGGGCCACCTGACAGTTTAATGCATGGCTACACCTACAGATGGAGTATAACTTTGATTTGACATACCCTGAAAAGCTAAGTAAGGAACCCCATCTACCAAATTAACGTTCACATACCAGATGTTACAAAACATGTTCCCCTCAAATTTTTTTTAACTGTGTAGGTGCAGTTTTCAGGGCTATTAGCCTATGGCTCCATTTTGACTGGTACCAAGTTTCACGTATTGTACTGCAGACCTTCTCAAGACAGACAGTTGAGATGTTTGTTGAGACCTCATCACAAAGGCTGGTTGCAGTCTCAACAAATTAACCATCAGCTGCCACAGGTATACTAGACATCACTAAAGAGATGTACTATGGAAATTAGGAGTGAAGTAGTATCCCGCTGCTTTCCTCACTGAACCAGAATGTACCATCATGCTGTATTAGCTCCTGCTGTTCCTTAAAAACCCACTGGTCAGACTGATGAAAACATTACTTGAGGAAGCATATTCTATCAATGTAATGGATGTTATAAATTCGAGTTCTTATCAATATTTAAAATAAATTTTCCAGATCCAGGTAAGAGAACACCTGTAATGGATTTAGAATTACTCCTCGCCATGGTACGATGTATTTTGCATCTCATTCATGTGTTCATATGATTGTCAGCGTCACCGTGAGTTCTAATATCGAGATTGTATGGCCTTTCCTCTGATTTGGTGATGGTGAGCCATCTAGTGGTCGACTTGGTACTAGTATTACGAGGTAGCTAGTTGGTGCTGCTCTCTGGCCGGGAGAAGATAAGCTTGCTATGCGATGAACCGTGGCTCGACAATGTAAGTGAATAGCAGTTGTTTTTTATTCTTGATTCTGGAATTGAAGAAGACGCCTTGGAAGCTAAGCTCCTGGTTGTGCATTAAGGAGTAAATTATCACTTCAGAACGTGAAGATGGTGATGGGATTTGATCCTGGTTGATGGATTCTCCATCTGGGCATAAGGCCCGAAGTTTTGGTTTGTTTTTTAAATTTAATCGTTCTAATCCTCCGACCTTGTAAGTAGACTTCAAAGCACTTCAGTACTGGGTTAACCTAGCCAACGAAAACCTACTATTTCACGGTGTTAAGAGACATGGAGACCCTATAAGGCCTACTGAAAATGAAAATGAAAAATTCTGTATCTAATCTTCAGACTTTTGAGGTTTAAAAAAAATATATATATTTAAAAGACTGGTCTTCATCATAACTATGTAATGTTCATCTGTTTGGGGTTTCAATTTTAAATTGTAAGGATGATATTAGTTTTACCTTCTTGATACAGTTATTTAATGTCTCATGCACGTAAATGAATAATTTATGTTGAGGAGCTCCTAACTAAGCTATTATGTACGAAGTCTCTGTATAACCTAGATGGTGGTTTAATTTCATTTTCTCTTATTTATCATAATAATCATATTAATTATTTAAATATTTTCAAGCCATTTCAAGCAAGTAAAAAAAAAAGTTTAGATGAAAGCTTTTCTAATGAATTCCTCGGTACTTTCGAGTAGCCATTTTGATCACGGTGGTTGTCAGCTGTTACACAGCCGTGTAATAGAATGCAAACGGAAGGGGGGGCATTGCTCTGTTGTATTTGACATATGAGTATCAGCTAATTATTGATGTCTTGACATTCATCTGATATGGAGATGATTTTTTCGTGCGTGCTGATGACTTTTCTGCAGTGTTGAGTTACTCACTTAATTAAAGTTTCGGTCGCTAGTGCGATTGATTATTTATCCTACTTGGGGATTTTCTTGCATGTTCATTGGATTATTTCTTCCTGATTACTGAAGCTGGGTGTTGTTGTGTGTTATGACAGTTTTCATGCACCATTTGGGTAACCGAGATAGTCCATTAGAGAAGTTTTCAGTGTTCATACTGTAATAGTTGTTTTTAGATTTTAATTTTGGATTAATCTTCCATTTATTAATTGCTCTGAATTTGAATTGTAGTTTTGGGAGGTCGGAAGTTCTTTTAAATGATTTTGCCTTATTAAAGTTTTCTTTCAAAAATTTAATTGAGGGTTTATTATTTCAGCCAATCACTTAATTAAACTTAGTTTTAATTGATTCACTTGGCCTCTTGTGCCCTAGCTTCTGCAAATCGCGACGGCCTTTTCTTTGGGATATCTGTTATGTATACTGGTTATTATTATTATTTCTTATTTGCTTGTTATTATCCCAGGTCGTGCTAACACTCTTGCCTATTTATTTTACTGTGTCGTGAGAACCTGAATGTTTTGATACATATTATAGGGTAGGGGACAGATCAAGATGTGTTGATTGAAATATAAAACTCAAGAATAGCCATCAGAAATATATGTATTACCAGCCAAACCCATTTTAAGGATAAACTAGTTATCTGAACTGTGACAGAAATTAAGTTTATCATTAAATAAACATGGAGCTCCCATACGGAATTTTCCTAGTCTAAACTAAGTTTGACCTCCAGATGCACTTAGAAGATATCCAATTTCTGCTAGTCAAAACAGGTATTTCTTTTTCGGTCAAAAGAGTGAACAGGTTCAAAGCTGTTGACTATTATTTTCCAAACATAAATAGGTGCAAGCATTAAGGCAGTGGATGATTAGAAGTTTCCCTCATCACGTCTGACAACAAAGTGCAATCTGCTAGAGCCATTGTAATGCCTTTTGGTCTGAAATTGTATTTCTGTTGTTCTTGCGCATTTCTCATTATTATGAGGGTGACTGAAGACCTCCCATTTGAATGTCTGTAAGAGTTCCTCGATTGCGTCGCCAATGGCATTGGTAATGTGGTGTGGCGTTGTCATGGAGCAGAATAATCCCACAGGTGAGCTGTCCTGGTTGTTTTGATTTGATTGCTTTGCGAAGGGTGGTCAACGTTTGTGAACACCGCTGCGCATTCACCATCCATACAGCCTGGACCTGTCTCCTTGTGATTATGCTATTTCTGCTAGCTAAAGAAGGCTCTGAGAGACAAACGATTCACCCTGGATGATGATATCAAGCGGTATGTTCGGAACTGGTTCACATCACAGCCCCAGGAGTTTTAGGAGATGGCCATTCACCGCCTTGTGTCGCAATGGGACAAGTGCCTCAACAGTGCTGGACAATACTTTTGAAATAACAGTACAGGTTTTCATTTTTTAACCTCTGGCTTGTTTCTTTTTGAATGGCCCGCATAAATTCAAGTTTGCAATAGTTTATGTAACTTTAAGGCTTTTCAGACGGTCAGAAACGCTAATTATAACACATATAACAGTATAACATACCTCGGAAAAAAAATACACACACACCAACAAACAAGGAATGACATGTTTTGTTCTACAAGAACATCCTCAGATTCTATCAAATCTCTCTAAATCGAGCATATATATGTACAATATTGTTTCTATTGCATAAACTCGTCAATGATCATGAATTGGTGATGTTATGAACAAGTGAGGCAAATTATGATTGCAGTAGCCCTACACTGTCACCTTAGTAACTTGGACACAAAGTTTTCTGAACTTAATCTATGCTGTTAATTGTCTACACAGACAGTTGCTCTCTGTTCGTATAATAAAATGGTTGAGTAGCAGTGTGTGCTTGCCAGTGTGGGCAATGAGAGTGTTTTAGTATCTGATGTCATGAGTAGTAGATTATCATTATAAAACCTTGTCCGGCTCCATGGCTGAATGGCTGAATGGTTTTAGCATGCTGGCCTTTGGCAACAGGGGTCCCGGGTTCAATTCCCGGCAGGGTCGGGAAATTTAACCATCCTTGGTTAATATCACTGGCACAGGGGCTGAGTGTATGTGTTGTCTTCATCATCATTTCATCTAAATCATGACGTGCAGGTCGCTTACGGGAGTCAAATCAAAAGACCTGCAACCGGCGAGCTGATATGTCCTCGGACACTCCGGGCACTGAAAGCCATATGCCATTTCATTTCATTTCATTATAAAAACTTCTCCAGATATAACCAACAGGTTATGGGCCCTTAAGTACAGAGACAATAAGTGATAAATTAAGAGATAAAAGTGTGAAACGCAGGGAAACATGGCTAGCATGGTGACGAAGAACTATCCTATTCTCACTGAGAATAATCACATGCAATGGAGAGAAAGAATATGTTCCTTTCTTAACCCTCAGGACATCAAGCCACAGTCTTTTCAACTGCATGCATTCTTCTTTTGTTATTCTGTCTAGGATTGTTGTAGGACAGATTTCTCCCTCCACCACATCTACTCCGCACCCTCTCTCTAGTGCTTAAAGCCACGCAGTGCTCCCTAGTGTCTATTCTGTTATCACTGTGGATGTTTATGTGAGTGTGTGATGCTTTCGACCGCAGGCGACTACTGCCGTTTGTTAAATTTAGTTCTAACACTGGACGGGGGACAATTAGAATACACAAAATTATTTGACTGTTTACTTGTATTATGAGTGAGAATAGATCTCGAAGAAGCTGATAGGATAAAAAAAAATTGATTTATAGTGTAGAAAAGGAAGAGAAAATGAAACATTACAGACTACGAATCTCATATTACATCCATATTGACGGTTGAACTTCTTACAAAATTGTACAAAACTATTTTAATCCTCCTAGTCAATACTATATATTTTATGTCCAATTAAGGTGAAACTTCACACATAAATAGACATGTTTCAACCCGGCATTGGGCCATCCTCAGTAAGACATGTATAATGAATTAAAAACATTGGAACACACAAAATAAAATGTTACTTAAACACTCATCTATTTCACTAATGCTTAATTTACTGAATTTAGTTAAATTATTCCGTATCAAATTTATAGATGAGTTCATAGACCTATTAAAATTCTCTAAGTAATAATTATTTCAGTTTTGAGAATAAAATCTACCAACAGACAGGTTTACCTATGGGAGCACTGTCCTCAAGTATTTTGGTGAACATATATATATGGACCACTTAGAACACACAAACATCATAGTTAAGATCAAAGCTATAAAATACTGGACATGTTACGTTGATGATGTGCTAGCCAACAGCAGCATTAACAAAGGAAAGAAAATTTTGGAACTACTCAACAATTTAGATCAGAATATTAAATTCACTATGTAAATGGAGAACAATAACTCGCTTAATTATTCAGACATAACACTATCACATCATGAGAATAATCACCTGGCATTTAACATTTACCGGAAACCAACTTTAACTAGGCTACTAACACCATTAAACAAAATTCAATACATCCTGAAGCTCACAAAAAAGCTGCCTACATAGCATGTTAGAAAGAGCTTTAAAAATCCCACTCTCAAAGAAAAATTTGAAAAAAGAAATCCGGACCATCCACGAAATAGATTTGAACAATGGATTCAGCACAAAATTTATAAGCTCATCAATAACCATACCCACAACTACTTTAACAAAAAAAAGTCCAAAACTAAAGAAAAATATGCCACATTCAAATTTAGCAATAAGAATATACACATAATCACCAATGTCCTAAGAAAACAGAACCTAAAAATTGCTTTCAAAACCAGCAACACTAATGAAAGAACATTATTTAACTCTCACACAGTAATATACTAGCAATAAATACACAAATTCTGGGATATACAACCTGTGTCTGAAAATTTTGGGGAATGGTCGCCTATTTTGTACACTGTGCTAGTTCAGATGATGCACTCGTGCATACGCATTGCGAGACATGACACCAAGTGTCCCCTATCGATCAACTCAACACAGTTAAACGGAGTTGAACGCTGCAACACATCACACGGAGTCAGTGTGAGGACTCGTGTCATTGCACAATGGAATGCAAAATGGAGCAACGCGTTATCGTGAAGTTTTGCTTCCACCTAGGCAAAACAGCAACGGAAACACACGCAATTTTTTTAATCCACCTTCTCAATAATTGACAATCGTGCAATGTTTACAAAAACATTACAATGTGCTATTACAAGGTACTAGTTTCGGTCCTATGAGGACCATCATCAGCCTAGCCAAGATACGTAAGTGTATACCATAGTCCTAAAACAGAGTTATGCGGTGAGATGAGAGATGAAAAAATGGACTGGGGATGTGGTGGAATGATATACATATAAAATGGTGTAAATATGAACTGTTGTAGATGTAACAAAGTTATGTTGAACAGTGACAAATAAAATCTTTTGGTATATGTCTCGTAATATTACAATATTAAAACAACAATTATCTCAGAATTGAATAAAATTATAATCTCTAGTTGACGAATAGTCCGAGGTTGCACATTTAAAAATTGGTTTATGTCGGATTTTAAAAAATGTCGAATGTTTCTATTAAGTTCTAGAAGATATGAAGTTCAACATTGGCGCAGAGGGAATTATTTTGTTGAATAAATCCACAACAGAGGTTAAATGTTGACAAAACTGTTGGACATATCTTGTGGTAGATTGAAATCTTGCTGTGTTACAAAGGAGCAATCCCAATTCAGTAGGAACCAAATGAACCTTGTGCAATGTGAAACAAACTTGCCGGTTGAGTACAACTAACTATGAAGTTTATAACCTTGAACACACACAATGTTAGTGCAAGTTTACCATGCTCAAGCGGTGAGTAAAAAGTGCGTTGTAGACTGGTTTAAGCGCTTTCGTAATTTATAAGCTTCATATCTGTATTGATAATTCATACAAATGCAAAGAGGAGAAGAACTCTACCTAATCAATACTTATTTATTATTGTTATTATTATTATTATTATTATTAAAAATACAGGACCAGTTTCGACCCTAGCGGGTCATCCTCAGCTGGACATACATAATACATATACATGTAACACATCATACAATTGCAAACATTACCATATTTAAAAAGGAATATCATATGAGGGTAACATGTCAGGTTGTACTCATGAGTAGGGCATTCGTCAAATTGCGTATCTGAGAAAAGTGAATATTCCTAAACTTAAAACTAACTTATAAGTATACATAAAATAAATACAACATACGCACCAATAAATGAAGATAATAGCAAGAAGCCAAGTAAAACAGAAGAATTCTGGAGTCTTCTAGATGATGAAATGTCAAAAATTCCAAAATCAAATGTTGTTATTCTACTAGGTGATTTTAATGCACAGATAGGCAAAGAAAAAGTTTTCAGCAAAACAGTAGGGGCATATCCGGCACACAAAAGAACAAACAAAAATGGCATGAGACTAATCTCTGCAAATCCTTTCACCTAAAATTAATGTCGACCTTCTTTAAGAAACTTCCAAGAAAGGCTAAAACATGGGTGTCCCCAAATCCAATGTTAGGTGAGTTTCAGTTGGACCATGTAGCTATTTCTCAAAAAAGTATTAAGGAAATTATGAATGTTAAAGTAATAAGAAGTGGGGAGTTTGACTCCAATCATTACCTATCTAAAATTAAGCTAAAGCTTCTACCTCACAGGAATCAAAGAAGGCCAAGAAAATTAATGAAATACAACATAGATATGCTCAACATTACACAAGCAACTATAGAAAACTTTCAGGAAGAAATTAAAATAACTCAGCATGGCAAATGGCCAGAATTATCTAAACAGATTAATAGTGCAGCGAAGAAAGTATTTGGATCAGTTAAAACTAAAAAAGAAAGTATGGTGGAATAATGTATGTGAGGAAGCACTTATGGAAAGAACGAAAAAGTGGAAAAAATGGAAATGTTCTGGAAAAAATGAACACTATGAGCTATTTAAACAACAAAGAAAGGAAACAACAAGAATAATAAGGCAGGTTAAAAGATCTTTTGAAAAATCGCAGCTAGTAGAAATTGAGAATAATTTTGTAAGAAATAAATCCCAAAATTTCTATCAGACCTTTAAGAATAACCTGAAAGGTTATCAATCCCGGAGCATTTGCTTCAGAGATGCAAATGGTAATATTGGCCTTAACAATGCCGAGAATTGTGAGATTCTGGCAAAACACTTCGAACACCTGCTGAACTGCCCTGAGCCAAATCATAAATTAGAATTTTCAGAAATTTAGGATAATCTAGAAGCTGATTCACCTCCAACAGCGGAAGAAATAAAGGAAGCATTAAAAAATCTTAAAAAGAACAAAGCTAGTGGGGAAGACTCCATAACAGCTGAACTTTTAAAATGGGCTGAACCAAAAATTATAGAAGATCTACAAATAATCTTTGAAGAAATTTGGGAAACAGAAAAGATCCCAGAGGATTGGAAAGTGGCTCTAATACACCCATTACACAAGAAGGGTAACAAGCAAGATGTCAACAACTACAGAGGTATATCTCTCTTGTCAGTTGCTTACAAGATATTCTCAACAATACTACTAAATAGAGTAAAATTGACACTGGACAGTCAATTGGGTGAATATCAAGGTGGATTTAGAGAAGGAAGATCTTGCTCCGAACAGATTTTCAACCTGAAATCTATAATTCGACACAGATTAATAAACTCCAAAGACATAGTTGTAACATTTATTGACTTTAAAAAAGCTTTTGACTCTGTTGATAGGGAAACCCTAGATAAAGTAATCCGTGAATTTGGAGTTAAAACTAAATTGGCAAACCTAATTCGTGAAAAACTTACAGAAACTATCTCGAAAGTAAAATGTATGGGTGAAGTATCTCGACCTTTCAAAATAAATACAGGTGTCAGGCAGGGCGATGGTCTATCTCCACTCCTTTTCAATTGTGTCATGGAGAAAATTGTAAGAATTTGGGATGAAAAACTGAAAGAATCTAAAATATTGCCACTCATGCTGGGGAAGAAGAACAAAGGTGTTGCAATAAATTGCCTAGCATTTGCAGATGACTTTGCCATACTTTCAGAAATCCTTACAGATGCAGTAATGCAAGTCAATCTCCTTGAAAAGACAGCCAACATGACAGGCTTGAGAATCTCTGCCGAGAAAACAAAATTTTTGACGAATATAAAAAGTGCCCCAAAGTTTTTAGTAACGGATATTGGTCAAATAGAAAAGGTAAAGAAATTCAAATATTTGGGTGAGACAATTCAAGAAAATGGTTTAGGAAATTCTGCTATAGAGGAGAGGATACAAAAGATGGAAAGAGCGTACGGTATAACTAAGAATATTTACAACAAAAAGTGCTTATCAAGAAAACTTAAAATAAAGCACTACAACACAGTAGTGAAACCAGAATGCCTTTATGCCAGCGAATGTCTAGCACTGAACTACAAGCTTGATAAATTAGAAATATTAGAAAGAAGAATTATAAGGAAAATATTAGGTCCTCTAAGAATTGCAGAGTTTTGGAAATTAAGAAGTAACAATGAAATTTACCAGAACATAGAAAACATACCAGAAACAATAAGAAAAAGGAGATTGCTGTTTCTTGGACACATTTACAGAATGGATGACAATAGACTAACTAAACAAATCTTCAAGTACCTTTGGGAAAAGAAATCAACTACCACCTGGATTCAAGAAGTCAAGAAAGACCTGGAAAGGAACAACATACGAGAAGAAGAATTATTGGAAAGAAAGATTTTAAGGAAGAAAGTCTTACAAATGGAAGGATTCCAAGGGAAGAAGGAAAAGAAGACAGGCACAAAGTGGACTGAAGACAGGAAAAAGAAACACAGTGAAACCATGAAAGAATACTGGAAGAAAAGGAAAGAACAACTAAGGAGGAAAAATTGAAATTGTAACGTGGTCCTTAGAAGGCCGGAACACACGAAGAAGAAATACAACATATGTGTAAAACACTTTCATGCTTGTGAATGTTCGAGTTTATGGCTTGCACTGTTTCTTAGTTCTTCAGTTTCACTAAACTTAAAACTAACTTATAAGTATACATAAAATAAAAACAACATGTGCGTAAAACACTTTCATGCTTGTGAATGTTCGAGTTCCTTGCACTGTTTCTTAATTCTTCAGTTTAAGTGCTATCATTAAGTCCAGTTGTCCACAACTATGCGTTATATTAAAAACTCAATGGCTTGATTTGTAATATGAGTTACATTGGAAAATACCAATATCTCATTTTTAAAATATTTTGTCACATATGTACACAAAGGATAAGAAACACTTTGCATCTCTAAAAGGCAAAATATAGACGTAGTGTTGATTCAGTTGAGGCTTGGACGGAAGTGTAGAAATTGCAGCTTGTCATATATAAAATCCAGTTGTTTACATTAAAAGATGGGTCATAATTGAACCCGAGTGACTTAGGCCCATAGTCAATCATGATTTGATCGGTAAAATAATATGGTACATTTATTGAAATACAGAAGGGACGTTGAAAATATTTCGTTTAGGTAATGTCGAAATCAGAGCGAAGGAAGGACGACAGACTGGAGCCTGACGGATTAGCTCAACACGACAACTTTTAGCTACTTCACAGCAGGGAATATCATTAGTTGGCATACAAGGAAATACAAAGTCCACAAATAAGTCTTGGTCAGAAAGAGGAAGGGGGAGAGTCATACAAAGGAAACTCACCACATGAGTAATACCTTGGGATATTTTTGGCAGGACGGAAATTCCATGACCTCATGGAAAATTACAGCGGCTGAGTGTACGTTCGCTAGCCTAAGTTCGAGCAGGTGGAGATTTAAATCACGTGACCGCTTGCCGGCCAATAGTAAAAATTTGATGGGAGACTCAGTGATACCATCTTAAGGAATGAGGGATGAGATGTTTTCGTAACTACAAAAGTAATCAGTAATAAATTAATATGAGTACGCGGATGGATGTAATGAATTTATTAGATGTCACGCATGGAAAAATAATCAATACTTATTAGGAAATTAAAGAAATTGAAGGCTGGATTTCTTGGAAACCAGACAGCTTGATTCTCATTGGCTGAAAGAAGACCACGTTGTCAGGGACGCTTACGAAGGCGCGAAATGTGAGGAGCGAAATCCACCCATATCTCCTAAATCTGTGATCACCAGGAGTTCATATTTTATCCAGCAGATATGCTAGCGGAGTGGATTGATTTGATGTAAATTTTAACTTCCAATTCGGAGTGCAAGTACCGATATTAAAAATCCACCCCCTCCCTCAGGGGTATGACGTCAATGAATCCGCGGGAAAAAGGCTTCATCCATATATACGGGGCAAGGGATCCTCGCCAGCACACTTGTAGTGAACACTTGTCTTGAATCGTTGGAGCTGAATTGACGGTCGCCAGCACACGTGAATTGAATATCGGGAGCTGAATTGATGGTCGCCGGTAACTTAGAATTCTACGGACGTACAGTCATTTAATGGCGCGAGCATCCGCCAGTGTTTGTAAAATGTGATCGCGCTTAAGCAACAGGAATTAGAAATAGTTAACGTAGGACAGTGTTTGTTATTTATGAATATCAGTGACGTAAAGTAATTACCCTGCAAGAGAGTAGTATAAAATATATCACCATAAGTACGTACATAATAGACTGTGTGACGAACAGTACTTTAAGGAAGTAGTAGCCTGTACTTAGCTATACCGAACCGATATTATGAACACGTCAAGAATGCCGTATCAATCGGGCGTATCGCGACGGGCGTAATAGTTGACACCTCGTCGTACGTGTCCAGGTCCATTGTGCGGTAGGTGGACGAAGATTAAATAGTGTAAATATATTAAATTCTTGGGTCTAGGATAGAAATTTGTTGTATCCAAGTTAATGTATACAGTGTTAACGTTGTAAATGGTGAAGGTTTGTGGTAGTCAAGATATGAGTGTAAAATGATAATGTGCCAGGAAATCATTTGTGAAACTACGCCATCAAGAATGGAGGAGTAAAACGCAGAGAGGGGCCGGATGGAGCCTCTCGTCTGCAAAGCTGCAATGGAATACCGATAACTAAGATGAGTACTAAACTGTAAATAATATTTGGGAAATGTTATCGTGATGGGAAAAATGGGAATAATTTGATTATACTTGGTTACCTTCTGTAACAAGATGGGTCGCTTAACGACCCCATCCTAAATTTGTAGCACGGACAGTAGTAAATCATAATAATGTAAATAATCGGGTCTTTATGTATTCAGTTTGTTGGAGATGTAAATTTGTATATATAGTGTAGTACGTTAAGTCATGCATGCATTCATATTTTCTTTGTAGTCGATAATTTTCTTTACGTTTGATTTTGGTTATGCTAGTTAAATAAGACCCGATATGTGTTTTCTGTTTTATCATTTTAACGAGCTATGTAATGACATGGAAGGAAAATCCAGCTTCGCCATACCAAGTGTGTTTTGTTGTAATTAATATGGTCATATTTTCAAAGTGAAGTTGTTAAATTTGTGAGATGCGATTAATATAATAATTTCCAAATAAATCATATCTGGAGTGTTTAGTGCCAGAATAAATCGAGTTTGTAAAAGGGGTTATGCGTTAAACATATTAGGAGTGGACTACCGTATAACAGGCGAAATTATTATTTTTTTTAAATAATAATAATAATAAATAAATAATATAACTACTTTTTTTTGAAGAAGATTTTTTTAAAAATATGATTTGGAGATAATAATAATTTATGTGATCAAGTGTTGAGTTTATTGGGAATCATTTAATGACGGGATGTCGTTTTTAGTTCGGAATTAAAGTGCGTGATAATTTAATTTGATAAATTAATAATATTGAAATGTAGATCGGTGCTAATAATCCGTACATGTTAATGAACGTGTGGTTTAAATTACGGTCCAATGTTTTTTTTTTACGTATAAATGTCGCGTTTTGAAGTTGCGATTTATTAGCCGGAAAACGTAGGGCTAATATTACGAGACCATAATTGTCAAAATTTGGTAAATATAATTTCAAGATGTTACGATTATTTGTGGAGAATGAACTAAAGCGTAGATCAAAATGAGATAGAAAATGTGAAAGAATCTGCAGTCAGATAATAAAAGGTCGTACGATGTCAGAAATGAATAAATAAGTCAGTTGATAATTCTGTGAGAAATAAATGAATCGAGGAATATTGAGATAGAGAGGAAAATAAATTCCGTACGAGAGACACTTAGGATATTGAAATGAGTGTAAAATGTACGGGCAGTGTCACAGAGAAATACTGAGTTACAGAGCGGGGAGAATTCGAACCCGTGACAGCATGTACGAAATAAATAGACTGCACAGCTATTCGTTGAGATACAACGGATCTAAGGATAATGAGAGTTCAGATTCCACATAAATGGTCGTATATTGTATTCATTGTAATGACGAGCGAGGACAATCATGATGTCGTGATAATAATAATAATAAATATTGCAGATAAAGGATTGGACCGCCTTAATTAAATGAGCGTTGATAACGATGTTAAACGGGAATCTAAATGATAATATGCAACCGATAATAATAATAACAATGTAAGGACGATGTTAAATCATCGCGGTCGGATTAATAATAATTGTCATAATAATAACTGGAATGATGTCGTTGGTTGATCAGTGAAACATTTGTAATTGCGACCGATATCTTAATATATAATTTGGCGGAAGTGACCGGTCCATTAATAATAATAACCTCTTAAGTGACATGAATAATAATAATAATAATATCTTGAGTCACCTATTCATTAATAATAATAATAACCACGAGAGGGATATAATAATAAATACAGTAATAACCATTGGTGTTTGCATCCCGCATAATAATGATGATATTAATCAAACGTGACAGTGCCAGGAACCGTTGAATAATAATAATAATAATAATAATAATTTCGAGGATGATAATTTCATGAATATTCTGACGATGGTGGAATTAATTATTTGGTGACGATATCCCTCTATTCGTATGTTGAATAATGAGAATGATATATTAGAGTCATTTGGTACCTCGTTATCGTACGGTTTCCGCATGGGACGATGTGACTGTATACTTGACGTGTTTGTTTACTTCGCTCGCGATGCGAGGGGGGGTCACTGGCACGGTATTTTCCCACCGCTTCTCGTTATCTCATCTGTGGCAGTAGTCTATTGAGGCTAACTGGTAACAATTCAGATCACATGTAAATAATATATAAATGCTGATTCAGTGGTATGGCATCAGCTGGATATCGTAAGATAGGAACTGTCCGTGGAATCCAGTTTTCGCACTTCACGAGAAACATTACCCAGTCCGAGTACCGGTCTCGGAAAAATGTATATAGCCGGAGTACGTCATCTTAGTTAAATCGGGAAGCCGACCGTAACATGGGTTATGCTCGGGCTCCCGATAGAAGGAAGCTATATCTTTGAACAACGGTTCGGTTCAAATGGAATCGATCCGTAAATTATACCTCCAAAATGTCATTTTATTTCAGAAGCAACGCAGCAAGATATTGATACCACTTGCGGTATGGCAAGTGATTTATATATGTAACATGTGTGGAAATTCAAATGTTGTTGCCAAGTGTATCAAAGTTTCATACGTCAAATGGCGTAATAAACCGCTCCTTCTGGCAAATTATTTCAAAGGAAACCACTCTCATAATCTTATTATTGTAGTTAGATGATGCCCTTTTTAAAGTAATAGTCACTTCCTAGTCCTATCATGGAGTCCTTAAATTCAAGTTAAAATCGAGCCTTCCCCCATTTTAATTTTAAGTTGCTCCGTTCATCCCCGTGTTCAATTTATGCCGTTATATTTATATTTGATGATTTAAATAATGAACCGACACCCCTGAGATAAATGCTAGTCTGGGACTCGGGAGGTGGACGGGTGCAAAATGGCTGGCCCAAAGTGGGGCTTTAAGAACGGCAAAGTGTTGCTTTAAGAACGGCAGAGAGGCCAATATTATTGCTAATCAATTGTAAAATTTTTATATTTTTTATACTTTTTTCAAATTTTATATTTTTAAAATTTTGATTTTTTTTTAAATTGATGACCGCATCACGGTCAGGTGTGTGTTCACTTGTAACGTAATATCATGCTAGAGTAAGGTTAGTTTCGAACGGAGCTAGATTTGACTAGTTTATTAATATAATCCATTGCTAATCTCTTCAAGTTTGGCAATGATTCAAAATTCAATAAGCTCGAAGATTTGATGTTTCTCTTTTTCCCATATGAAATTTAATATTATTTTGGTAATTCAGGACTCCATTTAAATGTCAGTGGACATGAGATGAATATTATAAACAGTTGTTTAGGAAGGCTTGAAATGGTAAAAATATTACTGAGCACCAGTTCAAGTTATTATTTAAAAAGAGGTTGAGATGGTATAAATTTAAAATTAACGTATTTCAGGGCAGGAGATTTCCAACTTCATCGTTGTTTTTAATGTTGTTGTTGTTGTTATATTGGAGCGGTTTATTGTGAAATCTTAAGCGCAAGCCAGCATTCAAGTTGAATGACCGGCAAATGTAAACAAGTTTTAAAGTCAAAATTTTTTTTTGTTAAATGAAAGTTAGTGTAGGGGTATAATGTCATAGGATAGGGCCTAGACCCAATAGCGTATTCCTTCGTGTGCAGCAAGGTGAGAGGCCGATCGGCCCTTTTGCTTTCTCAAGAAAAGTTATGTCTGACGACGGTGGGGAGCGATCCCAGGACATAGTGGTAGAAGGACAGGGAAAGGTGGTCGATAGCACGTTAGTGGACTTAATACGAAATTTAACTTTGAAGATGGATCAATTACAGACTAATAGTGTTTCGGTAGAGAATAAAATAGATCAAGTACAGGCTAATAGTGTTTCATTAGAAAATAAAGTTGATCAAATGCAGGCCGATAATGTTTCAACTAAACATGAACTTGCAGAACAAATGAAGGTTAATAGTGGTTCATTAGAAAACAAAATAGATCAAGTACAGGCCGCGAGTGTTTCACTAGAGAATAAGATAGACCAGGTACAGGCTGCGTGCGAAGTTAATAAAACAGAACTCAAGGCACAAATAGATGCAGTTCAGGCCGCGAGCGTAGCGATGGGACAGGAACTTAGGGACAAATTAACTCAAGTCCAGGAAGCATGTCACTTCGCGAAAGATGAATTAAAAGTGCACATGGATGCGTACATTACCATCGTTAATGAAAAGGTTGACCGCGTTAGAGATGAGGCTCAAATGGAACGCGCAGAAATTAAGGAAAAATTGAACGCTAGTGTCAAGGAACTCGCCGCTCTACGATTAACTGACAGAAAGGACATAGAATCACACATAGAGGAAATTCGGGATGAATGTAGGAAGGAGAATGACATCGTCCGGGGACAAGTCGAAGAAAAATGCGCGCAGATAGCGGGCACCTTGGACAAGCATGACAAGGGCATGAACGAGTTACGTGGGGAAGCCGCACGTACACTTGTCATCGTAGCAGGACTGAAAAACAAAGTCGAAGAACTAACTATAAATTTAGAAGACCGTAGCCAGAGAATAACAAAGTGCGAAGACGCAAACTTAGCGTTATTCCAGCGGACGGAAGATCTAATCGAACAGGGCCAATCATTCGCCGACACGGAAGTTCGCTTGTTAGAACAATGCAAGGCGTATAATGGGCAAAATTCCGGCACAAAAGAAATGTCAAGTTGTAATCCCGAGGGAATGGATGACATGCGAAAAGACTTGGAGATGTTGAAGGCTAGGTTGGAACCATCAGCGTCTAGCCAAGATTTTAACCTCCAATATCGCGAATACGAACCCCATGATAACCAGGGGATTCATAAGAAAGGAGGCCTATCCCATGCTGATACACACGGTTTCAAGTTTGAAAACAGAGATGGGTCGTCTACGTCATCAAATGCTATCCCGACATCGGTGGTACACGTCATTAAGATGTCTGATGACAAGCCACCAAAGTTCGATGCCCGTGGGCATATCACCCCGAAAGGTTTCATCCGGGAAATCGCCGGTTATATAAATGAGAATAAAATACCAGTAGAGCGACAACTGCGAACGGTCGAGAAATTCCTAGACGGAGCACCAGCTGTATGGTTCAGGGCTTTCTTGTATACTTTTGAAGATTTTGAAGGATTTCGGCGGGCTTTTCTCCAAAAGTTCTGGAGTATTCAGGAACAGCAGGAGTTAAGGCTGGAAGTATATTCCAGACGATATTAAACATCTTCACCCACGAAATTCTCTGATTACTTTGTGGCACAATTTCACAAGCTACGGGAGCTTGATAATCCAATGAGCGAAACAGAATTGATTAGCGCCATTGGAAAGCAATTGCCATTCGAGGTCCAACGAATGATGATAGCGTCAAATGTCCAGACAGCTGTCGATGCGGAGGCTTTATTACGTCAATTAGACCTCACAACGCATCATTCGAACCCAAGACAAATTAGGAGCAGGGACCAACAGGTGAATAATATCGAACGGACAATCGAACCGAAGACCACGAGTACAAAGAACCAGGGAACTAGTACTGATCAGGAACCTCGTCGAGCATATAATACGGAGTGGAAGCCGCGACAATGGACGAGACCAAGGAATTTTGCGGAAGGCAACCGGCAAACCAACCAAGGGAACTTTCGAGCTGACAGGGGATACCGTGGATTCCAGAGAAGTAATTATAGGCCGTATCCAGCTAGGAATCAAGGGAACCCGAGATATTACCAGGGAGGATCTCGTCAGGAGAAGGATGACAGATACCAAGAGTCTAGGCGGTATATAGAAGAGCTGAACAAGAGAAAATGGAAGGAGGCGATCCATGATCGAGGCCGTGATGAGGAAGCGACAGGAGCGGAGAGCTTGCAATTCCAAAGAGCAAGGAAAGGGGGCAGCGACCTGAACCCGAATGCACCGACGTTCGAATCTGAAGAACGGCTCGGGGCGAAAAAAAAACCGCCGAATTTTAACTGAAGAATGGGTCATCGCAGAGGTCGATACATGGGTTGTGACCTCTGACGAATTAATTGACGATCCCGAAATCCAAATTTCAAAGGAAATTAAGAGACTACCAGTGATATACACTAGGATCAACCACGTGAGGGTTCGATCACTCATTGATACAGGCGCCAGCGTATCAGTAGTATCCCAAGTTCTGGTAAATGAACTACAATCCAAAGTAAACATCCCGATTATCCCAGTTTCAAATTTGAAGATTCGTGGAATTATCCCGGATAAATCCGTCATATGTAAGAACCAGGCATTATTGGACATCGAAATTGGAAATTCAAAATTTGCTCATACATTTATTATCATGAATAAAATCAACTATAACTTGATCCTAGGGGCCGATTTTATGACTGAATACCAGGCTGTGATTGGTATGGGGGATAACTCTGTCAGATTTAAGCACAGAGAAGGTATTGAGGATACAACCATGAACCCTCAGTCGGAGATAGGAGAACACGAAGAAATTTGGAACACCGAAGTCGTGAATCCGCTTAGGACGGACGAAAGTGTCATGAGTGAGACGGATGATCATGTGACCTCTGATGATTATAAGCTATTTGCGGCAGAATTGCAGGAAGGTGAAATCAACTGTGGGAAGGTTATAGCAGATAAAGTTAATGCAGCTGTAATAGATTCCGAGGGGAAGGAAGATTTATTCAAAATTTTAACAAAGCATAGCGACACGTTTGGCTCAAAACCTGGAAAAATTGAAAATTTTGAATACGAATTAAACGTGAATGATTGGTCCCCGTATAAGAAGAAATTATATCCAATTGCCGAGAAATTCTACCCCCAAGTCCGCGAAGCTATTAGAGAAATGGAAGCAAGTGGATTGATTTCGAAGTCACCGACGCCATTTTTGAATCCTTTAGTGATAGTAAGGAAACCGGACGGATCAGTGCGCATTTGCCTTGATGCACGTGCTATCAACGAGAGATTAGTCCCAGAGTATGAGCAGGCCCCGCCTATTAAAGAGATCTTGAAGAGATTTAAAGATATGGAATATTTTACCACTTTTGACCTGACGTCATCATTTCATCATATACTGTTGGAAGCTAAATCTAAGTTGTTGACGGGATTCTTATTCGATCAACAGACTTATGTCTTTAATCGTCTCCCGTTCGGTATTAAGAATGCGGGTTCGGTTCTCATTCGAGCTCTTGACCGCAATCTAAGTCCAAAGGTCAAAGAGGCGACTATCATGTATGTGGATGATATCTTGGTAGCTACAAGAACACTTTCGGAACATTTGGAAAATATTAACGAAGTCCTCACCGATTTAGGAAGGCATAACTTCAAGGTCAACCTATCGAAATCACATTTTTGTCAGAAGGAGGTGTTATTTTTGGGTCACCTTGTAGATGGAGATGGTGTGCGACCAAACCCAGTCAAAATTGAGGCCATTAGGATGTTTCCTAAGCCTACTAAAGTAAAACATGTTCGGCAGTTCCTTGGAATGTGTCAATTCTTCGCTGATCATTGCCCTGATTACACAACCGTAGTAGCACCATTGCAGGACCTGCTTAAGAAAAATAATCGATGGAAGTGGGACCATAATTGTGATGAGGCGTTCGCTCAGACCAAGCAACGATTACTGCATAATGTTAAGCTCGGATACCCGGATTTCAGCCTCAAATTCATAATTCAAACAGACGCCTCAACCATAGGTATAGGAGCCGTGTTACTGCAGGAAAACCCCGATGATCCAAGCATAAAAACCTATATTGCCTTCATGAGCCGGAAATTGCGGAAACATGAGATAAAGTACACTATCACGGAATTGGAAATGCTGTCTATCGTGAGCGCTTTGCAATATTGGAAGAAGATCGTGTATGGTTTTCAGATTGTTATCCGTACCGATCACAAAGCGCTGACGTTCATTATGAAGACCAATATGGCAAGCGAGAGGGTTAGCCGTTGGGCATTATTTATCCAGCAATTTGATCTAACAGTCGAACATTGCCCCGGGAAACTCAATATTTTGGCAGACACATTGAGTCGACATCCAAACCCGGAGGAAGTCGTAATCCACCAAATTGAGTTGATAGAAGAGGATCAGGAGGTCTTAAGGAATCTGAAGGACATAGGAGCGATACAGAAGAGAGATGGGTTCACTAACTTGATGATAGAGTTCTTTAACAAAACATTGCAGCCAGACAATCCACAGTATGACAGAGCTAGTAAATTATCAGCGAGCTACCATTATTTGAATGGGGTTCTTCATAAGTTTTTGGATGAGGAACACACGAAACTTCGCATAGTCATACCATCTGAAATGCAAGTACCGGTAGTCAAGCATGTACACCGGGTCATTGGACACGGAGGTATAGGGAAGGTTTTGGCAACTATCCAAGAGACATTCGTGTGGGCCAAGATGAACCAAACAGTCCGAAATGTACTACGATCATGCGACGTCTGCCAAAGGATTAAACCTAATCCGTACTTACTTAAGCAGTCTCCGCGCCCACTGTTACCTACTGAACCCCGCGAGATATTCGCAATGGACCTGTACGGACCACTCCCCAAGGCCCGTAGGGGAAACCAATTCATCCTTGTTAGTTTAGATGTATTCTCTAAATTGGTAGCCTTGTATCCGCTGCAAAAGGCAAATTCTAAAACTGTACTACGAGGAATTACTTCACATATCATTCCACAGATGGGGAAGCCTAAGAAGATCCTTACTGATCATGGTAGTCAGTTCACATCTGCTGCGTTTGCAAATCAATTACGACAACTAGACATTCAGCATGTACTTAGTTCGATTCGCCATCCCGAATCGAATCCATCAGAGAGGATCATGCGAGAGATTGCAAAATTTTGCAGGATCTATTGTTCCGAGGCACATTGGCGGTGGATTGACGTGGTGCCCATTATAACTAAATGTATTAACACCACGATCCACGAAGCAACGGGCCAGATACCGGAAGTGGTTCACTTTAACAGATATCCGGCCAGACCATGGCATAATGCAGTAGCATGTCCTGCAGATCCACGCGTATCCAGCGAAATTTGTATCAGAAAGACACGGGAACATTTGGAGGCACAAGCAGAACGACGATTGAGAAGGCTGAGGAATAAGCGATTCCACCGTCCGTTGAGGGTTGGCGAGCTCGTTCTAGTGAAGAAGCCTAGTGTATCTAACCCAGAGCAGAAGGTGTACCACAAGTTTTGTAAATTGTTCGTGGGCCCTTTCAAGATTATACAAACGTATGACAACAATGCTTACAAAGTTCAGAGCTTGGATGGAAGTTCAGAGAACATCTATAACGCTGCAAATTTGAAGCTTTACCACACGCCAGCAGACCACAGGGAAGCAGAGGATGAACGAGAGGAAGCAGATGACGAGCCGGAAGAAGATGATGTCGAAGAAGAGGATGAAGAAGATGACGGAAGGGAAGAAGAAGTCCAAGTAATCCATACACCAATTGAAGCAAGGCCATGTCCAGAGTGTGGAGAGATAGACAGCGACGTGCAGGAATTTGTAAATACGATCCATGAAATCGAAAGACAGAACGAGGAGTTAAGGTTCAGGAACCAGATGCTGAGAGACGAAATCAATAGCCGTCGCAGAACAGAGGATCCGATGTCAAATCATGATCGTGATGATATGGACACATCATAAAAAAAATCTTATGATACTCACTAGATTTTTTTTTACCTGGGCAAGAGGAAGATGAACCCGAGTGACTTAGGCCCATAGTCAATCATGATTTGATCGGTAAAATAATATGGTACATTTATTGAAATACAGAAGGGACGTTGAAAATATTTCGTTTAGGTAATGTCGAAATCAGAGCGAAGGAAGGACGACAGACTGGAGCCTGACGGATTAGCTCAACACGACAACTTTTAGCTACTTCACAGCAGGGAATATCATTAGTTGGCGTACAAGGAAATACAGAGTCCACAAATAAGTCTTGGTCAGAAAGAGGAAGGGGGAGAGTCATACAAAGGAAACTCACCACATGAGTAATACCTTGGGATATTTTTGGCAGGACGGAAATTCCATGACCTCATGGAAAATTACAGCGGCTGAGTGTACGTTCGCTAGCCTAAGTTCGAGCAGGTGGAGATTTAAATCACGTGACCGCTTGCCGGCCAATAGTAAAAATTTGATGGGAGACTCAGTGATACCATCTTAAGGAATGAGGGATGAGATGTTTTCGTAACTACAAAAGTAATCAGTAATAAATTAATATGAGTACGCGGATGGATGTAATGAATTTATTAGATGTCACGCATGGAAAAATAATCAATACTTATTAGCAAATTAAATAAATTGAAGGCTGGATTTCTTGGAAACCAGACAGCTTGATTCTCATTGGCTGAAAGAAGACCACGTTGTCAGGGACGCTTACGAAGGCGCGAAATGTGAGGAGCGAAATCCACCCATATCTCCTAAATCTGTGATCACCAGGAGTTCATATTTTATCCAGCAGATATGCTAGCGGAGTGGATTGATTTGATGTAAATTTTAACTTCCAATTCGGAGTGCAAGTACCGATATTAAAAATCCACCCCCTCCCTCAGGGGTATGACGTCAATGAATCCACGGGAAAAAGGCTTCATCCATATATACGGGGCAAGGGATCCTCGCCAGCACACTTGTAGTGAACACTTGTCTTGAATCGTTGGAGCTGAATTGACGGTCGCCAGCACACGTGAATTGAATATCGGGAGCTGAATTGATGGTCGCCGGTAACTTAGAATTCTACGGACGTACAGTCATTTAATGGCGCGAGCATCCGCCAGTGTTTGTAAAATGTGATCGCGCTTAAGCAACAGGAATTAGAAATAGTTAACGTAGGACAGTGTTTGTTATTTATGAATATCAGTGACGTAAAGTAATTACCCTGCAAGAGAGTAGTATAAAATATATCACCATAAGTACGTACATAATAGACTGTGTGACGAACAGTACTTTAAGGAAGTAGTAGCCTGTACTTAGCTATACCGAACCGATATTATGAACACGTCAAGAATGCCGTATCAATCGGGCGTATCGCGACGGGCGTAATAGTTGACACCTCGTCGTACGTGTCCAGGTCCATTGTGCGGTAGGTGGACGAAGATTAAATAGTGTAAATATATTAAATTCTTGGGTCTAGGATAGAAATTTGTTGTATCCAAGTTAATGTATACAGTGTTAACGTTGTAAATGGTGAAGGTTTGTGGTAGTCAAGATATGAGTGTAAAATGATAATGTGCCAGGAAATCATTTGTGAAACTACGCCATCAAGAATGGAGGAGTAAAACGCAGAGAGGGGCCGGATGGAGCCTCTCGTCTGCAAAGCTGCAATGGAATACCGATAACTAAGATGAGTACTAAACTGTAAATAATATTTGGGAAATGTTATCGTGATGGGAAAAATGGGAATAATTTGATTATACTTGGTTACCTTCTGTAACAAGATGGGTCGCTTAACGACCCCATCCTAAATTTGTAGCACGGACAGTAGTAAATCATAATAATGTAAATAATCGGGTCTTTATGTATTCAGTTTGTTGGAGATGTAAATTTGTATATATAGTGTAGTACGTTAAGTCATGCATGCATTCATATTTTCTTTGTAGTCGATAATTTTCTTTACGTTTGATTTTGGTTATGCTAGTTAAATAAGACCCGATATGTGTTTTCTGTTTTATCATTTTAACGAGCTATGTAATGACATGGAAGGAAAATCCAGCTTCGCCATACCAAGTGTGTTTTGTTGTAATTAATATGGTCATATTTTCAAAGTGAAGTTGTTAAATTTGTGAGATGCGATTAATATAATAATTTCCAAATAAATCATATCTGGAGTGTTTAGTGCCAGAATAAATCGAGTTTGTAAAAGGGGTTATGCGTTAAACATATTAGGAGTGGACTACCGTATAACAGGCGAAATTATTATTTTTTTTAAATAATAATAATAATAAATAAATAATATAACTACTTTTTTTTGAAGAAGATTTTTTTAAAAATATGATTTGGAGATAATAATAATTTATGTGATCAAGTGTTGAGTTTATTGGGAATCATTTAATGACGGGATGTCGTTTTTAGTTCGGAATTAAAGTGCGTGATAATTTAATTTGATAAATTAATAATATTGAAATGTAGATCGGTGCTAATAATCCGTACATGTTAATGAACGTGTGGTTTAAATTACGGTCCAATGTTTTTTTTTTTTACGTATAAATGTCGCGTTTTGAAGTTGCGATTTATTAGCCGGAAAACGTAGGGCTAATATTACGAGACCATAATTGTCAAAATTTGGTAAATATAATTTCAAGATGTTACGATTATTTGTGGAGAATGAACTAAAGCGTAGATCAAAATGAGATAGAAAATGTGAAAGAATCTGCAGTCAGATAATAAAAGGTCGTACGATGTCAGAAATGAATAAATAAGTCAGTTGATAATTCTGTGAGAAATAAATGAATCGAGGAATATTGAGATAGAGAGGAAAATAAATTCCGTACGAGAGACACTTAGGATATTGAAATGAGTGTAAAATGTACGGGCAGTGTCACAGAGAAATACTGAGTTACAGAGCGGGGAGAATTCGAACCCGTGACAGCATGTACGAAATAAATAGACTGCACAGCTATTCGTTGAGATACAACGGATCTAAGGATAATGAGAGTTCAGATTCCACATAAATGGTCGTATATTGTATTCATTGTAATGACGAGCGAGGACAATCATGATGTCGTGATAATAATAATAATAAATATTGCAGATAAAGGATTGGACCGCCTTAATTAAATGAGCGTTGATAACGATGTTAAACGGGAATCTAAATGATAATATGCAACCGATAATAATAATAACAATGTAAGGACGATGTTAAATCATCGCGGTCGGATTAATAATAATTGTCATAATAATAACTGGAATGATGTCGTTGGTTGATCAGTGAAACATTTGTAATTGCGACCGATATCTTAATATATAATTTGGCGGAAGTGACCGGTCCATTAATAATAATAACCTCTTAAGTGACATGAATAATAATAATAATAATATCTTGAGTCACCTATTCATTAATAATAATAATAACCACGAGAGGGATATAATAATAAATACAGTAATAACCATTGGTGTTTGCATCCCGCATAATAATGATGATATTAATCAAACGTGACAGTGCCAGGAACCGTTGAATAATAATAATAATAATAATAATAATAATAATTTCGAGGATGATAATTTCATGAATATTCTGACGATGGTGGAATTAATTATTTGGTGACGATATCCCTCTATTCGTATGTTGAATAATGAGAATGATATATTAGAGTCATTTGGTACCTCGTTATCGTACGGTTTCCGCATGGGACGATGTGACTGTATACTTGACGTGTTTGTTTACTTCGCTCGCGATGCGAGGGGGGGTCACTGGCACGGTATTTTCCCACCGCTTCTCGTTATCTCATCTGTGGCAGTAGTCTATTGAGGCTAACTGGTAACAATTCAGATCACATGTAAATAATATATAAATGCTGATTCAGTGGTATGGCATCAGCTGGATATCGTAAGATAGGAACTGTCCGTGGAATCCAGTTTTCGCACTTCACGAGAAACATTACCCAGTCCGAGTACCGGTCTCGGAAAAATGTATATAGCCGGAGTACGTCATCTTAGTTAAATCGGGAAGCCGACCGTAACATGGGTTATGCTCGGGCTCCCGATAGAAGGAAGCTATATCTTTGAACAACGGTTCGGTTCAAATGGAATCGATCCGTAAATTATACCTCCAAAATGTCATTTTATTTCAGAAGCAACGCAGCAAGATATTGATACCACTTGCGGTATGGCAAGTGATTTATATATGTAACATGTGTGGAAATTCAAATGTTGTTGCCAAGTGTATCAAAGTTTCATACGTCAAATGGCGTAATAAACCGCTCCTTCTGGCAAATTATTTCAAAGGAAACCACTCTCATAATCTTATTATTGTAGTTAGATGATGCCCTTTTTAAAGTAATAGTCACTTCCTAGTCCTATCATGGAGTCCTTAAATTCAAGTTAAAATCGAGCCTTCCCCCATTTTAATTTTAAGTTGCTCCGTTCATCCCCGTGTTCAATTTATGCCGTTATATTTATATTTGATGATTTAAATAATGAACCGACACCCCTGAGATAAATGCTAGTCTGGGACTCGGGAGGTGGACGGGTGCAAAATGGCTGGCCCAAAGTGGGGCTTTAAGAACGGCAAAGTGTTGCTTTAAGAACGGCAGAGAGGCCAATATTATTGCTAATCAATTGTAAAATTTTTATATTTTTTATACTTTTTTCAAATTTTATATTTTTAAAATTTTGATTTTTTTTTAAATTGATGACCGCATCACGGTCAGGTGTGTGTTCACTTGTAACGTAATATCATGCTAGAGTAAGGTTAGTTTCGAACGGAGCTAGATTTGACTAGTTTATTAATATAATCCATTGCTAATCTCTTCAAGTTTGGCAATGATTCAAAATTCAATAAGCTCGAAGATTTGATGTTTCTCTTTTTCCCATATGAAATTTAATATTATTTTGGTAATTCAGGACTCCATTTAAATGTCAGTGGACATGAGATGAATATTATAAACAGTTGTTTAGGAAGGCTTGAAATGGTAAAAATATTACTGAGCACCAGTTCAAGTTATTATTTAAAAAGAGGTTGAGATGGTATAAATTTAAAATTAACGTATTTCAGGGCAGGAGATTTCCAACTTCATCGTTGTTTTTAATGTTGTTGTTGTTGTTATATTGGAGCGGTTTATTGTGAAATCTTAAGCGCAAGCCAGCATTCAAGTTGAATGACCGGCAAATGTAAACAAGTTTTAAAGTCAAAATTTTTTTTTGTTAAATGAAAGTTAGTGTAGGGGTATAATGTCATAGGATAGGGCCTAGACCCAATAGCGTATTCCTTCGTGTGCAGCAAGGTGAGAGGCCGATCGGCCCTTTTGCTTTCTCAAGAAAAGTTATGTCTGACGACGGTGGGGAGCGATCCCAGGACATAGTGGTAGAAGGACAGGGAAAGGTGGTCGATAGCACGTTAGTGGACTTAATACGAAATTTAACTTTGAAGATGGATCAATTACAGACTAATAGTGTTTCGGTAGAGAATAAAATAGATCAAGTACAGGCTAATAGTGTTTCATTAGAAAATAAAGTTGATCAAATGCAGGCCGATAATGTTTCAACTAAACATGAACTTGCAGAACAAATGAAGGTTAATAGTGGTTCATTAGAAAACAAAATAGATCAAGTACAGGCCGCGAGTGTTTCACTAGAGAATAAGATAGACCAGGTACAGGCTGCGTGCGAAGTTAATAAAACAGAACTCAAGGCACAAATAGATGCAGTTCAGGCCGCGAGCGTAGCGATGGGACAGGAACTTAGGGACAAATTAACTCAAGTCCAGGAAGCATGTCACTTCGCGAAAGATGAATTAAAAGTGCACATGGATGCGTACATTACCATCGTTAATGAAAAGGTTGACCGCGTTAGAGATGAGGCTCAAATGGAACGCGCAGAAATTAAGGAAAAATTGAACGCTAGTGTCAAGGAACTCGCCGCTCTACGATTAACTGACAGAAAGGACATAGAATCACACATAGAGGAAATTCGGGATGAATGTAGGAAGGAGAATGACATCGTCCGGGGACAAGTCGAAGAAAAATGCGCGCAGATAGCGGGCACCTTGGACAAGCATGACAAGGGCATGAACGAGTTACGTGGGGAAGCCGCACGTACACTTGTCATCGTAGCAGGACTGAAAAACAAAGTCGAAGAACTAACTATAAATTTAGAAGACCGTAGCCAGAGAATAACAAAGTGCGAAGACGCAAACTTAGCGTTATTCCAGCGGACGGAAGATCTAATCGAACAGGGCCAATCATTCGCCGACACGGAAGTTCGCTTGTTAGAACAATGCAAGGCGTATAATGGGCAAAATTCCGGCACAAAAGAAATGTCAAGTTGTAATCCCGAGGGAATGGATGACATGCGAAAAGACTTGGAGATGTTGAAGGCTAGGTTGGAACCATCAGCGTCTAGCCAAGATTTTAACCTCCAATATCGCGAATACGAACCCCATGATAACCAGGGGATTCATAAGAAAGGAGGCCTATCCCATGCTGATACACACGGTTTCAAGTTTGAAAACAGAGATGGGTCGTCTACGTCATCAAATGCTATCCCGACATCGGTGGTACACGTCATTAAGATGTCTGATGACAAGCCACCAAAGTTCGATGCCCGTGGGCATATCACCCCGAAAGGTTTCATCCGGGAAATCGCCGGTTATATAAATGAGAATAAAATACCAGTAGAGCGACAACTGCGAACGGTCGAGAAATTCCTAGACGGAGCACCAGCTGTATGGTTCAGGGCTTTCTTGTATACTTTTGAAGATTTTGAAGGATTTCGGCGGGCTTTTCTCCAAAAGTTCTGGAGTATTCAGGAACAGCAGGAGTTAAGGCTGGAAGTATATTCCAGACGATATTAAACATCTTCACCCACGAAATTCTCTGATTACTTTGTGGCACAATTTCACAAGCTACGGGAGCTTGATAATCCAATGAGCGAAACAGAATTGATTAGCGCCATTGGAAAGCAATTGCCATTCGAGGTCCAACGAATGATGATAGCGTCAAATGTCCAGACAGCTGTCGATGCGGAGGCTTTATTACGTCAATTAGACCTCACAACGCATCATTCGAACCCAAGACAAATTAGGAGCAGGGACCAACAGGTGAATAATATCGAACGGACAATCGAACCGAAGACCACGAGTACAAAGAACCAGGGAACTAGTACTGATCAGGAACCTCGTCGAGCATATAATACGGAGTGGAAGCCGCGACAATGGACGAGACCAAGGAATTTTGCGGAAGGCAACCGGCAAACCAACCAAGGGAACTTTCGAGCTGACAGGGGATACCGTGGATTCCAGAGAAGTAATTATAGGCCGTATCCAGCTAGGAATCAAGGGAACCCGAGATATTACCAGGGAGGATCTCGTCAGGAGAAGGATGACAGATACCAAGAGTCTAGGCGGTATATAGAAGAGCTGAACAAGAGAAAATGGAAGGAGGCGATCCATGATCGAGGCCGTGATGAGGAAGCGACAGGAGCGGAGAGCTTGCAATTCCAAAGAGCAAGGAAAGGGGGCAGCGACCTGAACCCGAATGCACCGACGTTCGAATCTGAAGAACGGCTCGGGGCGAAAAAAAAAACGCCGAATTTTAACTGAAGAATGGGTCATCGCAGAGGTCGATACATGGGTTGTGACCTCTGACGAATTAATTGACGATCCCGAAATCCAAATTTCAAAGGAAATTAAGAGACTACCAGTGATATACACTAGGATCAACCACGTGAGGGTTCGATCACTCATTGATACAGGCGCCAGCGTATCAGTAGTATCCCAAGTTCTGGTAAATGAACTACAATCCAAAGTAAACATCCCGATTATCCCAGTTTCAAATTTGAAGATTCGTGGAATTATCCCGGATAAATCCGTCATATGTAAGAACCAGGCATTATTGGACATCGAAATTGGAAATTCAAAATTTGCTCATACATTTATTATCATGAATAAAATCAACTATAACTTGATCCTAGGGGCCGATTTTATGACTGAATACCAGGCTGTGATTGGTATGGGGGATAACTCTGTCAGATTTAAGCACAGAGAAGGTATTGAGGATACAACCATGAACCCTCAGTCGGAGATAGGAGAACACGAAGAAATTTGGAACACCGAAGTCGTGAATCCGCTTAGGACGGACGAAAGTGTCATGAGTGAGACGGATGATCATGTGACCTCTGATGATTATAAGCTATTTGCGGCAGAATTGCAGGAAGGTGAAATCAACTGTGGGAAGGTTATAGCAGATAAAGTTAATGCAGCTGTAATAGATTCCGAGGGGAAGGAAGATTTATTCAAAATTTTAACAAAGCATAGCGACACGTTTGGCTCAAAACCTGGAAAAATTGAAAATTTTGAATACGAATTAAACGTGAATGATTGGTCCCCGTATAAGAAGAAATTATATCCAATTGCCGAGAAATTCTACCCCCAAGTCCGCGAAGCTATTAGAGAAATGGAAGCAAGTGGATTGATTTCGAAGTCACCGACGCCATTTTTGAATCCTTTAGTGATAGTAAGGAAACCGGACGGATCAGTGCGCATTTGCCTTGATGCACGTGCTATCAACGAGAGATTAGTCCCAGAGTATGAGCAGGCCCCGCCTATTAAAGAGATCTTGAAGAGATTTAAAGATATGGAATATTTTACCACTTTTGACCTGACGTCATCATTTCATCATATACTGTTGGAAGCTAAATCTAAGTTGTTGACGGGATTCTTATTCGATCAACAGACTTATGTCTTTAATCGTCTCCCGTTCGGTATTAAGAATGCGGGTTCGGTTCTCATTCGAGCTCTTGACCGCAATCTAAGTCCAAAGGTCAAAGAGGCGACTATCATGTATGTGGATGATATCTTGGTAGCTACAAGAACACTTTCGGAACATTTGGAAAATATTAACGAAGTCCTCACCGATTTAGGAAGGCATAACTTCAAGGTCAACCTATCGAAATCACATTTTTGTCAGAAGGAGGTGTTATTTTTGGGTCACCTTGTAGATGGAGATGGTGTGCGACCAAACCCAGTCAAAATTGAGGCCATTAGGATGTTTCCTAAGCCTACTAAAGTAAAACATGTTCGGCAGTTCCTTGGAATGTGTCAATTCTTCGCTGATCATTGCCCTGATTACACAACCGTAGTAGCACCATTGCAGGACCTGCTTAAGAAAAATAATCGATGGAAGTGGGACCATAATTGTGATGAGGCGTTCGCTCAGACCAAGCAACGATTACTGCATAATGTTAAGCTCGGATACCCGGATTTCAGCCTCAAATTCATAATTCAAACAGACGCCTCAACCATAGGTATAGGAGCCGTGTTACTGCAGGAAAACCCCGATGATCCAAGCATAAAAACCTATATTGCCTTCATGAGCCGGAAATTGCGGAAACATGAGATAAAGTACACTATCACGGAATTGGAAATGCTGTCTATCGTGAGCGCTTTGCAATATTGGAAGAAGATCGTGTATGGTTTTCAGATTGTTATCCGTACCGATCACAAAGCGCTGACGTTCATTATGAAGACCAATATGGCAAGCGAGAGGGTTAGCCGTTGGGCATTATTTATCCAGCAATTTGATCTAACAGTCGAACATTGCCCCGGGAAACTCAATATTTTGGCAGACACATTGAGTCGACATCCAAACCCGGAGGAAGTCGTAATCCACCAAATTGAGTTGATAGAAGAGGATCAGGAGGTCTTAAGGAATCTGAAGGACATAGGAGCGATACAGAAGAGAGATGGGTTCACTAACTTGATGATAGAGTTCTTTAACAAAACATTGCAGCCAGACAATCCACAGTATGACAGAGCTAGTAAATTATCAGCGAGCTACCATTATTTGAATGGGGTTCTTCATAAGTTTTTGGATGAGGAACACACGAAACTTCGCATAGTCATACCATCTGAAATGCAAGTACCGGTAGTCAAGCATGTACACCGGGTCATTGGACACGGAGGTATAGGGAAGGTTTTGGCAACTATCCAAGAGACATTCGTGTGGGCCAAGATGAACCAAACAGTCCGAAATGTACTACGATCATGCGACGTCTGCCAAAGGATTAAACCTAATCCGTACTTACTTAAGCAGTCTCCGCGCCCACTGTTACCTACTGAACCCCGCGAGATATTCGCAATGGACCTGTACGGACCACTCCCCAAGGCCCGTAGGGGAAACCAATTCATCCTTGTTAGTTTAGATGTATTCTCTAAATTGGTAGCCTTGTATCCGCTGCAAAAGGCAAATTCTAAAACTGTACTACGAGGAATTACTTCACATATCATTCCACAGATGGGGAAGCCTAAGAAGATCCTTACTGATCATGGTAGTCAGTTCACATCTGCTGCGTTTGCAAATCAATTACGACAACTAGACATTCAGCATGTACTTAGTTCGATTCGCCATCCCGAATCGAATCCATCAGAGAGGATCATGCGAGAGATTGCAAAATTTTGCAGGATCTATTGTTCCGAGGCACATTGGCGGTGGATTGACGTGGTGCCCATTATAACTAAATGTATTAACACCACGATCCACGAAGCAACGGGCCAGATACCGGAAGTGGTTCACTTTAACAGATATCCGGCCAGACCATGGCATAATGCAGTAGCATGTCCTGCAGATCCACGCGTATCCAGCGAAATTTGTATCAGAAAGACACGGGAACATTTGGAGGCACAAGCAGAACGACGATTGAGAAGGCTGAGGAATAAGCGATTCCACCGTCCGTTGAGGGTTGGCGAGCTCGTTCTAGTGAAGAAGCCTAGTGTATCTAACCCAGAGCAGAAGGTGTACCACAAGTTTTGTAAATTGTTCGTGGGCCCTTTCAAGATTATACAAACGTATGACAACAATGCTTACAAAGTTCAGAGCTTGGATGGAAGTTCAGAGAACATCTATAACGCTGCAAATTTGAAGCTTTACCACACGCCAGCAGACCACAGGGAAGCAGAGGATGAACGAGAGGAAGCAGATGACGAGCCGGAAGAAGATGATGTCGAAGAAGAGGATGAAGAAGATGACGGAAGGGAAGAAGAAGTCCAAGTAATCCATACACCAATTGAAGCAAGGCCATGTCCAGAGTGTGGAGAGATAGACAGCGACGTGCAGGAATTTGTAAATACGATCCATGAAATCGAAAGACAGAACGAGGAGTTAAGGTTCAGGAACCAGATGCTGAGAGACGAAATCAATAGCCGTCGCAGAACAGAGGATCCGATGTCAAATCATGATAGTGATGATATGGACACATCATAAAAAAAATCTTATGATACTCACTAGATTTTTTTTACCTGGGCAAGAGGAAGATGAACCCGAGTGACTTAGGCCCATAGTCAATCATGATTTGATCGGTAAAATAATATGGTACATTTATTGAAATACAGAAGGGACGTTGAAAATATTTCGTTTAGGTAATGTCGAAATCAGAGCGAAGGAAGGACGACAGACTGGAGCCTGACGGATTAGCTCAACACGACAACTTTTAGCTACTTCACAGCAGGGAATATCATTAGTTGGCGTACAAGGAAATACAGAGTCCACAAATAAGTCTTGGTCAGAAAGAGGAAGGGGGAGAGTCATACAAAGGAAACTCACCACATGAGTAATACCTTGGGATATTTTTGGCAGGACGGAAATTCCATGACCTCATGGAAAATTACAGCGGCTGAGTGTACGTTCGCTAGCCTAAGTTCGAGCAGGTGGAGATTTAAATCACGTGACCGCTTGCCGGCCAATAGTAAAAATTTGATGGGAGACTCAGTGATACCATCTTAAGGAATGAGGGATGAGATGTTTTCGTAACTACAAAAGTAATCAGTAATAAATTAATATGAGTACGCGGATGGATGTAATGAATTTATTAGATGTCACGCATGGAAAAATAATCAATACTTATTAGCAAATTAAATAAATTGAAGGCTGGATTTCTTGGAAACCAGACAGCTTGATTCTCATTGGCTGAAAGAAGACCACGTTGTCAGGGACGCTTACGAAGGCGCGAAATGTGAGGAGCGAAATCCACCCATATCTCCTAAATCTGTGATCACCAGGAGTTCATATTTTATCCAGCAGATATGCTAGCGGAGTGGATTGATTTGATGTAAATTTTAACTTCCAATTCGGAGTGCAAGTACCGATATTAAAAATCCACCCCCTCCCTCAGGGGTATGACGTCAATGAATCCGCGGGAAAAAGGCTTCATCCATATATACGGGGCAAGGGATCCTCGCCAGCACACTTGTAGTGAACACTTGTCTTGAATCGTTGGAGCTGAATTGACGGTCGCCAGCACACGTGAATTGAATATCGGGAGCTGAATTGATGGTCGCCGGTAACTTAGAATTCTACGGACGTACAGTCATTTAATGGCGCGAGCATCCGCCAGTGTTTGTAAAATGTGATCGCGCTTAAGCAACAGGAATTAGAAATAGTTAACGTAGGACAGTGTTTGTTATTTATGAATATCAGTGACGTAAAGTAATTACCCTGCAAGAGAGTAGTATAAAATATATCACCATAAGTACGTACATAATAGACTGTGTGACGAACAGTACTTTAAGGAAGTAGTAGCCTGTACTTAGCTATACCGAACCGATATTATGAACACGTCAAGAATGCCGTATCAATCGGGCGTATCGCGACGGGCGTAATAGTTGACACCTCGTCGTACGTGTCCAGGTCCATTGTGCGGTAGGTGGACGAAGATTAAATAGTGTAAATATATTAAATTCTTGGGTCTAGGATAGAAATTTGTTGTATCCAAGTTAATGTATACAGTGTTAACGTTGTAAATGGTGAAGGTTTGTGGTAGTCAAGATATGAGTGTAAAATGATAATGTGCCAGGAAATCATTTGTGAAACTACGCCATCAAGAATGGAGGAGTAAAACGCAGAGAGGGGCCGGATGGAGCCTCTCGTCTGCAAAGCTGCAATGGAATACCGATAACTAGGATGAGTACTAAACTGTAAATAATATTTGGGAAATGTTATCGTGATGGGAAAAATGGGAATAATTTGATTATACTTGGTTACCTTCTGTAACAAGATGGGTCGCTTAACGACCCCATCCTAAATTTGTAGCACGGACAGTAGTAAATCATAATAATGTAAATAATCGGGTCTTTATGTATTCAGTTTGTTGGAGATGTAAATTTGTATATATAGTGTAGTACGTTAAGTCATGCATGCATTCATATTTTCTTTGTAGTCGATAATTTTCTTTACGTTTGATTTTGGTTATGCTAGTTAAATAAGACCCGATATGTGTTTTCTGTTTTATCATTTTAACGAGCTATGTAATGACATGGAAGGAAAATCCAGCTTCGCCATACCAAGTGTGTTTTGTTGTAATTAATATGGTCATATTTTCAAAGTGAAGTTGTTAAATTTGTGAGATGCGATTAATATAATAATTTCCAAATAAATCATATCTGGAGTGTTTAGTGCCAGAATAAATCGAGTTTGTAAAAGGGGTTATGCGTTAAACATATTAGGAGTGGACTACCGTATAACAGGCGAAATTATTATTTTTTTTAAATAATAATAATAATAAATAAATAATATAACTACTTTTTTGAAGAAGAAGATTTTTTTAAAAATATGATTTGGAGATAATAATAATTTATGTGATCAAGTGTTGAGTTTATTGGGAATCATTTAATGACGGGATGTCGTTTTTAGTTCGGAATTAAAGTGCGTGATAATTTAATTTGATAAATTAATAATATTGAAATGTAGATCGGTGCTAATAATCCGTACATGTTAATGAACGTGTGGTTTAAATTACGGTCCAATGTTTTTTTTTTTACGTATAAATGTCGCGTTTTGAAGTTGCGATTTATTAGCCGGAAAACGTAGGGCTAATATTACGAGACCATAATTGTCAAAATTTGGTAAATATAATTTCAAGATGTTACGATTATTTGTGGAGAATGAACTAAAGCGTAGATCAAAATGAGATAGAAAATGTGAAAGAATCTGCAGTCAGATAATAAAAGGTCGTACGATGTCAGAAATGAATAAATAAGTCAGTTGATAATTCTGTGAGAAATAAATGAATCGAGGAATATTGAGATAGAGAGGAAAATAAATTCCGTACGAGAGACACTTAGGATATTGAAATGAGTGTAAAATGTACGGGCAGTGTCACAGAGAAATACTGAGTTACAGAGCGGGGAGAATTCGAACCCGTGACAGCATGTACGAAATAAATAGACTGCACAGCTATTCGTTGAGATACAACGGATCTAAGGATAATGAGAGTTCAGATTCCACATAAATGGTCGTATATTGTATTCATTGTAATGACGAGCGAGGACAATCATGATGTCGTGATAATAATAATAATAAATATTGCAGATAAAGGATTGGACCGCCTTAATTAAATGAGCGTTGATAACGATGTTAAACGGGAATCTAAATGATAATATGCAACCGATAATAATAATAACAATGTAAGGACGATGTTAAATCATCGCGGTCGGATTAATAATAATTGTCATAATAATAACTGGAATGATGTCGTTGGTTGATCAGTGAAACATTTGTAATTGCGACCGATATCTTAATATATAATTTGGCGGAAGTGACCGGTCCATTAATAATAATAACCTCTTAAGTGACATGAATAATAATAATAATAATAATATCTTGAGTCACCTATTCATTAATAATAATAATAACCACGAGAGGGATATAATAATAAATACAGTAATAACCATTGGTGTTTGCATCCCGCATAATAATGATGATATTAATCAAACGTGACAGTGCCAGGAACCGTTGAATAATAATAATAATAATAATAATAATTTCGAGGATGATAATTTCATGAATATTCTGACGATGGTGGAATTAATTATTTGGTGACGATATCCCTCTATTCGTATGTTGAATAATGAGAATGATATATTAGAGTCATTTGGTACCTCGTTATCGTACGGTTTACGCATGGGACGATGTGACTGTATACTTGACGTGTTTGTTTACTTCGCTCGCGATGCGAGGGGGGGTCACTGGCACGGTATTTTCCCACCGCTTCTCGTTATCTCATCTGTGGCAGTAGTCTATTGAGGCTAACTGGTAACAATTCAGATCACATGTAAATAATATATAAATGCTGATTCAGTGGTATGGCATCAGCTGGATATCGTAAGATAGGAACTGTCCGTGGAATCCAGTTTTCGCACTTCACGAGAAACATTACCCAGTCCGAGTACCGGTCTCGGAAAAATGTATATAGCCGGAGTACGTCATCTTAGTTAAATCGGGAAGCCGACCGTAACATGGGTTATGCTCGGGCTCCCGATAGAAGGAAGCTATATCTTTGAACAACGGTTCGGTTCAAATGGAATCGATCCGTAAATTATACCTCCAAAATGTCATTTTATTTCAGAAGCAACGCAGCAAGATATTGATACCACTTGCGGTATGGCAAGTGATTTATATATGTAACATGTGTGGAAATTCAAATGTTGTTGCCAAGTGTATCAAAGTTTCATACGTCAAATGGCGTAATAAACCGCTCCTTCTGGCAAATTATTTCAAAGGAAACCACTCTCATAATCTTATTATTGTAGTTAGATGATGCCCTTTTTAAAGTAATAGTCACTTCCTAGTCCTATCATGGAGTCCTTAAATTCAAGTTAAAATCGAGCCTTCCCCCATTTTAATTTTAAGTTGCTCCGTTCATCCCCGTGTTCAATTTATGCCGTTATATTTATATTTGATGATTTAAATAATGAACCGACACCCCTGAGATAAATGCTAGTCTGGGACTCGGGAGGTGGACGGGTGCAAAATGGCTGGCCCAAAGTGGGGCTTTAAGAACGGCAAAGTGTTGCTTTAAGAACGGCAGAGAGGCCAATATTATTGCTAATCAATTGTAAAATTTTTATATTTTTTATACTTTTTTCAAATTTTATATTTTTAAAATTTTGATTTTTTTTTAAATTGATGACCGCATCACGGTCAGGTGTGTGTTCACTTGTAACGTAATATCATGCTAGAGTAAGGTTAGTTTCGAACGGAGCTAGATTTGACTAGTTTATTAATATAATCCATTGCTAATCTCTTCAAGTTTGGCAATGATTCAAAATTCAATAAGCTCGAAGATTTGATGTTTCTCTTTTTCCCATATGAAATTTAATATTATTTTGGTAATTCAGGACTCCATTTAAATGTCAGTGGACATGAGATGAATATTATAAACAGTTGTTTAGGAAGGCTTGAAATGGTAAAAATATTACTGAGCACCAGTTCAAGTTATTATTTAAAAAGAGGTTGAGATGGTATAAATTTAAAATTAACGTATTTCAGGGCAGGAGATTTCCAACTTCATCGTTGTTTTTAATGTTGTTGTTGTTGTTATATTGGAGCGGTTTATTGTGAAATCTTAAGCGCAAGCCAGCATTCAAGTTGAATGACCGGCAAATGTAAACAAGTTTTAAAGTCAAAATTTTTTTTTGTTAAATGAAAGTTAGTGTAGGGGTATAATGTCATAGGATAGGGCCTAGACCCAATAGCGTATTCCTTCGTGTGCAGCAAGGTGAGAGGCCGATCGGCCCTTTTGCTTTCTCAAGAAAAGTTATGTCTGACGACGGTGGGGAGCGATCCCAGGACATAGTGGTAGAAGGACAGGGAAAGGTGGTCGATAGCACGTTAGTGGACTTAATACGAAATTTAACTTTGAAGATGGATCAATTACAGACTAATAGTGTTTCGGTAGAGAATAAAATAGATCAAGTACAGGCTAATAGTGTTTCATTAGAAAATAAAGTTGATCAAATGCAGGCCGATAATGTTTCAACTAAACATGAACTTGCAGAACAAATGAAGGTTAATAGTGGTTCATTAGAAAACAAAATAGATCAAGTACAGGCCGCGAGTGTTTCACTAGAGAATAAGATAGACCAGGTACAGGCTGCGTGCGAAGTTAATAAAACAGAACTCAAGGCACAAATAGATGCAGTTCAGGCCGCGAGCGTAGCGATGGGACAGGAACTTAGGGACAAATTAACTCAAGTCCAGGAAGCATGTCACTTCGCGAAAGATGAATTAAAAGTGCACATGGATGCGTACATTACCATCGTTAATGAAAAGGTTGACCGCGTTAGAGATGAGGCTCAAATGGAACGCGCAGAAATTAAGGAAAAATTGAACGCTAGTGTCAAGGAACTCGCCGCTCTACGATTAACTGACAGAAAGGACATAGAATCACACATAGAGGAAATTCGGGATGAATGTAGGAAGGAGAATGACATCGTCCGGGGACAAGTCGAAGAAAAATGCGCGCAGATAGCGGGCACCTTGGACAAGCATGACAAGGGCATGAACGAGTTACGTGGGGAAGCCGCACGTACACTTGTCATCGTAGCAGGACTGAAAAACAAAGTCGAAGAACTAACTATAAATTTAGAAGACCGTAGCCAGAGAATAACAAAGTGCGAAGACGCAAACTTAGCGTTATTCCAGCGGACGGAAGATCTAATCGAACAGGGCCAATCATTCGCCGACACGGAAGTTCGCTTGTTAGAACAATGCAAGGCGTATAATGGGCAAAATTCCGGCACAAAAGAAATGTCAAGTTGTAATCCCGAGGGAATGGATGACATGCGAAAAGACTTGGAGATGTTGAAGGCTAGGTTGGAACCATCAGCGTCTAGCCAAGATTTTAACCTCCAATATCGCGAATACGAACCCCATGATAACCAGGGGATTCATAAGAAAGGAGGCCTATCCCATGCTGATACACACGGTTTCAAGTTTGAAAACAGAGATGGGTCGTCTACGTCATCAAATGCTATCCCGACATCGGTGGTACACGTCATTAAGATGTCTGATGACAAGCCACCAAAGTTCGATGCCCGTGGGCATATCACCCCGAAAGGTTTCATCCGGGAAATCGCCGGTTATATAAATGAGAATAAAATACCAGTAGAGCGACAACTGCGAACGGTCGAGAAATTCCTAGACGGAGCACCAGCTGTATGGTTCAGGGCTTTCTTGTATACTTTTGAAGATTTTGAAGGATTTCGGCGGGCTTTTCTCCAAAAGTTCTGGAGTATTCAGGAACAGCAGGAGTTAAGGCTGGAAGTATATTCCAGACGATATTAAACATCTTCACCCACGAAATTCTCTGATTACTTTGTGGCACAATTTCACAAGCTACGGGAGCTTGATAATCCAATGAGCGAAACAGAATTGATTAGCGCCATTGGAAAGCAATTGCCATTCGAGGTCCAACGAATGATGATAGCGTCAAATGTCCAGACAGCTGTCGATGCGGAGGCTTTATTACGTCAATTAGACCTCACAACGCATCATTCGAACCCAAGACAAATTAGGAGCAGGGACCAACAGGTGAATAATATCGAACGGACAATCGAACCGAAGACCACGAGTACAAAGAACCAGGGAACTAGTACTGATCAGGAACCTCGTCGAGCATATAATACGGAGTGGAAGCCGCGACAATGGACGAGACCAAGGAATTTTGCGGAAGGCAACCGGCAAACCAACCAAGGGAACTTTCGAGCTGACAGGGGATACCGTGGATTCCAGAGAAGTAATTATAGGCCGTATCCAGCTAGGAATCAAGGGAACCCGAGATATTACCAGGGAGGATCTCGTCAGGAGAAGGATGACAGATACCAAGAGTCTAGGCGGTATATAGAAGAGCTGAACAAGAGAAAATGGAAGGAGGCGATCCATGATCGAGGCCGTGATGAGGAAGCGACAGGAGCGGAGAGCTTGCAATTCCAAAGAGCAAGGAAAGGGGGCAGCGACCTGAACCCGAATGCACCGACGTTCGAATCTGAAGAACGGCTCGGGGCGAAAAAAAAACCGCCGAATTTTAACTGAAGAATGGGTCATCGCAGAGGTCGATACATGGGTTGTGACCTCTGACGAATTAATTGACGATCCCGAAATCCAAATTTCAAAGGAAATTAAGAGACTACCAGTGATATACACTAGGATCAACCACGTGAGGGTTCGATCACTCATTGATACAGGCGCCAGCGTATCAGTAGTATCCCAAGTTCTGGTAAATGAACTACAATCCAAAGTAAACATCCCGATTATCCCAGTTTCAAATTTGAAGATTCGTGGAATTATCCCGGATAAATCCGTCATATGTAAGAACCAGGCATTATTGGACATCGAAATTGGAAATTCAAAATTTGCTCATACATTTATTATCATGAATAAAATCAACTATAACTTGATCCTAGGGGCCGATTTTATGACTGAATACCAGGCTGTGATTGGTATGGGGGATAACTCTGTCAGATTTAAGCACAGAGAAGGTATTGAGGATACAACCATGAACCCTCAGTCGGAGATAGGAGAACACGAAGAAATTTGGAACACCGAAGTCGTGAATCCGCTTAGGACGGACGAAAGTGTCATGAGTGAGACGGATGATCATGTGACCTCTGATGATTATAAGCTATTTGCGGCAGAATTGCAGGAAGGTGAAATCAACTGTGGGAAGGTTATAGCAGATAAAGTTAATGCAGCTGTAATAGATTCCGAGGGGAAGGAAGATTTATTCAAAATTTTAACAAAGCATAGCGACACGTTTGGCTCAAAACCTGGAAAAATTGAAAATTTTGAATACGAATTAAACGTGAATGATTGGTCCCCGTATAAGAAGAAATTATATCCAATTGCCGAGAAATTCTACCCCCAAGTCCGCGAAGCTATTAGAGAAATGGAAGCAAGTGGATTGATTTCGAAGTCACCGACGCCATTTTTGAATCCTTTAGTGATAGTAAGGAAACCGGACGGATCAGTGCGCATTTGCCTTGATGCACGTGCTATCAACGAGAGATTAGTCCCAGAGTATGAGCAGGCCCCGCCTATTAAAGAGATCTTGAAGAGATTTAAAGATATGGAATATTTTACCACTTTTGACCTGACGTCATCATTTCATCATATACTGTTGGAAGCTAAATCTAAGTTGTTGACGGGATTCTTATTCGATCAACAGACTTATGTCTTTAATCGTCTCCCGTTCGGTATTAAGAATGCGGGTTCGGTTCTCATTCGAGCTCTTGACCGCAATCTAAGTCCAAAGGTCAAAGAGGCGACTATCATGTATGTGGATGATATCTTGGTAGCTACAAGAACACTTTCGGAACATTTGGAAAATATTAACGAAGTCCTCACCGATTTAGGAAGGCATAACTTCAAGGTCAACCTATCGAAATCACATTTTTGTCAGAAGGAGGTGTTATTTTTGGGTCACCTTGTAGATGGAGATGGTGTGCGACCAAACCCAGTCAAAATTGAGGCCATTAGGATGTTTCCTAAGCCTACTAAAGTAAAACATGTTCGGCAGTTCCTTGGAATGTGTCAATTCTTCGCTGATCATTGCCCTGATTACACAACCGTAGTAGCACCATTGCAGGACCTGCTTAAGAAAAATAATCGATGGAAGTGGGACCATAATTGTGATGAGGCGTTCGCTCAGACCAAGCAACGATTACTGCATAATGTTAAGCTCGGATACCCGGATTTCAGCCTCAAATTCATAATTCAAACAGACGCCTCAACCATAGGTATAGGAGCCGTGTTACTGCAGGAAAACCCCGATGATCCAAGCATAAAAACCTATATTGCCTTCATGAGCCGGAAATTGCGGAAACATGAGATAAAGTACACTATCACGGAATTGGAAATGCTGTCTATCGTGAGCGCTTTGCAATATTGGAAGAAGATCGTGTATGGTTTTCAGATTGTTATCCGTACCGATCACAAAGCGCTGACGTTCATTATGAAGACCAATATGGCAAGCGAGAGGGTTAGCCGTTGGGCATTATTTATCCAGCAATTTGATCTAACAGTCGAACATTGCCCCGGGAAACTCAATATTTTGGCAGACACATTGAGTCGACATCCAAACCCGGAGGAAGTCGTAATCCACCAAATTGAGTTGATAGAAGAGGATCAGGAGGTCTTAAGGAATCTGAAGGACATAGGAGCGATACAGAAGAGAGATGGGTTCACTAACTTGATGATAGAGTTCTTTAACAAAACATTGCAGCCAGACAATCCACAGTATGACAGAGCTAGTAAATTATCAGCGAGCTACCATTATTTGAATGGGGTTCTTCATAAGTTTTTGGATGAGGAACACACGAAACTTCGCATAGTCATACCATCTGAAATGCAAGTACCGGTAGTCAAGCATGTACACCGGGTCATTGGACACGGAGGTATAGGGAAGGTTTTGGCAACTATCCAAGAGACATTCGTGTGGGCCAAGATGAACCAAACAGTCCGAAATGTACTACGATCATGCGACGTCTGCCAAAGGATTAAACCTAATCCGTACTTACTTAAGCAGTCTCCGCGCCCACTGTTACCTACTGAACCCCGCGAGATATTCGCAATGGACCTGTACGGACCACTCCCCAAGGCCCGTAGGGGAAACCAATTCATCCTTGTTAGTTTAGATGTATTCTCTAAATTGGTAGCCTTGTATCCGCTGCAAAAGGCAAATTCTAAAACTGTACTACGAGGAATTACTTCACATATCATTCCACAGATGGGGAAGCCTAAGAAGATCCTTACTGATCATGGTAGTCAGTTCACATCTGCTGCGTTTGCAAATCAATTACGACAACTAGACATTCAGCATGTACTTAGTTCGATTCGCCATCCCGAATCGAATCCATCAGAGAGGATCATGCGAGAGATTGCAAAATTTTGCAGGATCTATTGTTCCGAGGCACATTGGCGGTGGATTGACGTGGTGCCCATTATAACTAAATGTATTAACACCACGATCCACGAAGCAACGGGCCAGATACCGGAAGTGGTTCACTTTAACAGATATCCGGCCAGACCATGGCATAATGCAGTAGCATGTCCTGCAGATCCACGCGTATCCAGCGAAATTTGTATCAGAAAGACACGGGAACATTTGGAGGCACAAGCAGAACGACGATTGAGAAGGCTGAGGAATAAGCGATTCCACCGTCCGTTGAGGGTTGGCGAGCTCGTTCTAGTGAAGAAGCCTAGTGTATCTAACCCAGAGCAGAAGGTGTACCACAAGTTTTGTAAATTGTTCGTGGGCCCTTTCAAGATTATACAAACGTATGACAACAATGCTTACAAAGTTCAGAGCTTGGATGGAAGTTCAGAGAACATCTATAACGCTGCAAATTTGAAGCTTTACCACACGCCAGCAGACCACAGGGAAGCAGAGGATGAACGAGAGGAAGCAGATGACGAGCCGGAAGAAGATGATGTCGAAGAAGAGGATGAAGAAGATGACGGAAGGGAAGAAGAAGTCCAAGTAATCCATACACCAATTGAAGCAAGGCCATGTCCAGAGTGTGGAGAGATAGACAGCGACGTGCAGGAATTTGTAAATACGATCCATGAAATCGAAAGACAGAACGAGGAGTTAAGGTTCAGGAACCAGATGCTGAGAGACGAAATCAATAGCCGTCGCAGAACAGAGGATCCGATGTCAAATCATGATAGTGATGATATGGACACATCATAAAAAAAATCTTATGATACTCACTAGATTTTTTTTTACCTGGGCAAGAGGAAGATGAACCCGAGTGACTTAGGCCCATAGTCAATCATGATTTGATCGGTAAAATAATATGGTACATTTATTGAAATACAGAAGGGACGTTGAAAATATTTCGTTTAGGTAATGTCGAAATCAGAGCGAAGGAAGGACGACAGACTGGAGCCTGACGGATTAGCTCAACACGACAACTTTTAGCTACTTCACAGCAGGGAATATCATTAGTTGGCGTACAAGGAAATACAGAGTCCACAAATAAGTCTTGGTCAGAAAGAGGAAGGGGGAGAGTCATACAAAGGAAACTCACCACATGAGTAATACCTTGGGATATTTTTGGCAGGACGGAAATTCCATGACCTCATGGAAAATTACAGCGGCTGAGTGTACGTTCGCTAGCCTAAGTTCGAGCAGGTGGAGATTTAAATCACGTGACCGCTTGCCGGCCAATAGTAAAAATTTGATGGGAGACTCAGTGATACCATCTTAAGGAATGAGGGATGAGATGTTTTCGTAACTACAAAAGTAATCAGTAATAAATTAATATGAGTACGCGGATGGATGTAATGAATTTATTAGATGTCACGCATGGAAAAATAATCAATACTTATTAGCAAATTAAATAAATTGAAGGCTGGATTTCTTGGAAACCAGACAGCTTGATTCTCATTGGCTGAAAGAAGACCACGTTGTCAGGGACGCTTACGAAGGCGCGAAATGTGAGGAGCGAAATCCACCCATATCTCCTAAATCTGTGATCACCAGGAGTTCATATTTTATCCAGCAGATATGCTAGCGGAGTGGATTGATTTGATGTAAATTTTAACTTCCAATTCGGAGTGCAAGTACCGATATTAAAAATCCACCCCCTCCCTCAGGGGTATGACGTCAATGAATCCGCGGGAAAAAGGCTTCATCCATATATACGGGGCAAGGGATCCTCGCCAGCACACTTGTAGTGAACACTTGTCTTGAATCGTTGGAGCTGAATTGACGGTCGCCAGCACACGTGAATTGAATATCGGGAGCTGAATTGATGGTCGCCGGTAACTTAGAATTCTACGGACGTACAGTCATTTAATGGCGCGAGCATCCGCCAGTGTTTGTAAAATGTGATCGCGCTTAAGCAACAGGAATTAGAAATAGTTAACGTAGGACAGTGTTTGTTATTTATGAATATCAGTGACGTAAAGTAATTACCCTGCAAGAGAGTAGTATAAAATATATCACCATAAGTACGTACATAATAGACTGTGTGACGAACAGTACTTTAAGGAAGTAGTAGCCTGTACTTAGCTATACCGAACCGATATTATGAACACGTCAAGAATGCCGTATCAATCGGGCGTATCGCGACGGGCGTAATAGTTGACACCTCGTCGTACGTGTCCAGGTCCATTGTGCGGTAGGTGGACGAAGATTAAATAGTGTAAATATATTAAATTCTTGGGTCTAGGATAGAAATTTGTTGTATCCAAGTTAATGTATACAGTGTTAACGTTGTAAATGGTGAAGGTTTGTGGTAGTCAAGATATGAGTGTAAAATGATAATGTGCCAGGAAATCATTTGTGAAACTACGCCATCAAGAATGGAGGAGTAAAACGCAGAGAGGGGCCGGATGGAGCCTCTCGTCTGCAAAGCTGCAATGGAATACCGATAACTAGGATGAGTACTAAACTGTAAATAATATTTGGGAAATGTTATCGTGATGGGAAAAATGGGAATAATTTGATTATACTTGGTTACCTTCTGTAACAAGATGGGTCGCTTAACGACCCCATCCTAAATTTGTAGCACGGACAGTAGTAAATCATAATAATGTAAATAATCGGGTCTTTATGTATTCAGTTTGTTGGAGATGTAAATTTGTATATATAGTGTAGTACGTTAAGTCATGCATGCATTCATATTTTCTTTGTAGTCGATAATTTTCTTTACGTTTGATTTTGGTTATGCTAGTTAAATAAGACCCGATATGTGTTTTCTGTTTTATCATTTTAACGAGCTATGTAATGACATGGAAGGAAAATCCAGCTTCGCCATACCAAGTGTGTTTTGTTGTAATTAATATGGTCATATTTTCAAAGTGAAGTTGTTAAATTTGTGAGATGCGATTAATATAATAATTTCCAAATAAATCATATCTGGAGTGTTTAGTGCCAGAATAAATCGAGTTTGTAAAAGGGGTTATGCGTTAAACATATTAGGAGTGGACTACCGTATAACAGGCGAAATTATTATTTTTTTTAAATAATAATAATAATAAATAAATAATATAACTACTTTTTTTGAAGAAGATTTTTTTAAAAATATGATTTGGAGATAATAATAATTTATGTGATCAAGTGTTGAGTTTATTGGGAATCATTTAATGACGGGATGTCGTTTTTAGTTCGGAATTAAAGTGCGTGATAATTTAATTTGATAAATTAATAATATTGAAATGTAGATCGGTGCTAATAATCCGTACATGTTAATGAACGTGTGGTTTAAATTACGGTCCAATGTTTTTTTTTTTACGTATAAATGTCGCGTTTTGAAGTTGCGATTTATTAGCCGGAAAACGTAGGGCTAATATTACGAGACCATAATTGTCAAAATTTGGTAAATATAATTTCAAGATGTTACGATTATTTGTGGAGAATGAACTAAAGCGTAGATCAAAATGAGATAGAAAATGTGAAAGAATCTGCAGTCAGATAATAAAAGGTCGTACGATGTCAGAAATGAATAAATAAGTCAGTTGATAATTCTGTGAGAAATAAATGAATCGAGGAATATTGAGATAGAGAGGAAAATAAATTCCGTACGAGAGACACTTAGGATATTGAAATGAGTGTAAAATGTACGGGCAGTGTCACAGAGAAATACTGAGTTACAGAGCGGGGAGAATTCGAACCCGTGACAGCATGTACGAAATAAATAGACTGCACAGCTATTCGTTGAGATACAACGGATCTAAGGATAATGAGAGTTCAGATTCCACATAAATGGTCGTATATTGTATTCATTGTAATGACGAGCGAGGACAATCATGATGTCGTGATAATAATAATAATAAATATTGCAGATAAAGGATTGGACCGCCTTAATTAAATGAGCGTTGATAACGATGTTAAACGGGAATCTAAATGATAATATGCAACCGATAATAATAATAACAATGTAAGGACGATGTTAAATCATCGCGGTCGGATTAATAATAATTGTCATAATAATAACTGGAATGATGTCGTTGGTTGATCAGTGAAACATTTGTAATTGCGACCGATATCTTAATATATAATTTGGCGGAAGTGACCGGTCCATTAATAATAATAATAACCTCTTAAGTGACATGAATAATAATAATAATAATAATATCTTGAGTCACCTATTCATTAATAATAATAATAACCACGAGAGGGATATAATAATAAATACAGTAATAACCATTGGTGTTTGCATCCCGCATAATAATGATGATATTAATCAAACGTGACAGTGCCAGGAACCGTTGAATAATAATAATAATAATAATAATAATTTCGAGGATGATAATTTCATGAATATTCTGACGATGGTGGAATTAATTATTTGGTGACGATATCCCTCTATTCGTATGTTGAATAATGAGAATGATATATTAGAGTCATTTGGTACCTCGTTATCGTACGGTTTCCGCATGGGACGATGTGACTGTATACTTGACGTGTTTGTTTACTTCGCTCGCGATGCGAGGGGGGGTCACTGGCACGGTATTTTCCCACCGCTTCTCGTTATCTCATCTGTGGCAGTAGTCTATTGAGGCTAACTGGTAACAATTCAGATCACATGTAAATAATATATAAATGCTGATTCAGTGGTATGGCATCAGCTGGATATCGTAAGATAGGAACTGTCCGTGGAATCCAGTTTTCGCACTTCACGAGAAACATTACCCAGTCCGAGTACCGGTCTCGGAAAAATGTATATAGCCGGAGTACGTCATCTTAGTTAAATCGGGAAGCCGACCGTAACATGGGTTATGCTCGGGCTCCCGATAGAAGGAAGCTATATCTTTGAACAACGGTTCGGTTCAAATGGAATCGATCCGTAAATTATACCTCCAAAATGTCATTTTATTTCAGAAGCAACGCAGCAAGATATTGATACCACTTGCGGTATGGCAAGTGATTTATATATGTAACATGTGTGGAAATTCAAATGTTGTTGCCAAGTGTATCAAAGTTCCATACGTCAAATGGCGTAATAAACCGCTCCTTCTGGCAAATTATTTCAAAGGAAACCACTCTCATAATCTTATTATTGTAGTTAGATGATGCCCTTTTTAAAGTAATAGTCACTTCCTAGTCCTATCATGGAGTCCTTAAATTCAAGTTAAAATCGAGCCTTCCCCCATTTTAATTTTAAGTTGCTCCGTTCATCCCCGTGTTCAATTTATGCCGTTATATTTATATTTGATGATTTAAATAATGAACCGACACCCCTGAGATAAATGCTAGTCTGGGACTCGGGAGGTGGACGGGTGCAAAATGGCTGGCCCAAAGTGGGGCTTTAAGAACGGCAAAGTGTTGCTTTAAGAACGGCAGAGAGGCCAATATTATTGCTAATCAATTGTAAAATTTTTATATTTTTTATACTTTTTTTCAAATTTTATATTTTTAAAATTTTGATTTTTTTTTAAATTGATGACCGCATCACGGTCAGGTGTGTGTTCACTTGTAACGTAATATCATGCTAGAGTAAGGTTAGTTTCGAACGGAGCTAGATTTGACTAGTTTATTAATATAATCCATTGCTAATCTCTTCAAGTTTGGCAATGATTCAAAATTCAATAAGCTCGAAGATTTGATGTTTCTCTTTTTCCCATATGAAATTTAATATTATTTTGGTAATTCAGGACTCCATTTAAATGTCAGTGGACATGAGATGAATATTATAAACAGTTGTTTAGGAAGGCTTGAAATGGTAAAAATATTACTGAGCACCAGTTCAAGTTATTATTTAAAAAGAGGTTGAGATGGTATAAATTTAAAATTAACGTATTTCAGGGCAGGAGATTTCCAACTTCATCGTTGTTTTTAATGTTGTTGTTGTTGTTATATTGGAGCGGTTTATTGTGAAATCTTAAGCGCAAGCCAGCATTCAAGTTGAATGACCGGCAAATGTAAACAAGTTTTAAAGTCAAAATTTTTTTTTGTTAAATGAAAGTTAGTGTAGGGGTATAATGTCATAGGATAGGGCCTAGACCCAATAGCGTATTCCTTCGTGTGCAGCAAGGTGAGAGGCCGATCGGCCCTTTTGCTTTCTCAAGAAAAGTTATGTCTGACGACGGTGGGGAACGATCCCAGGACATAGTGGTAGAAGGACAGGGAAAGGTGATCGATAGCACGTTAGTAGACTTAATACGAAATTTAACTTTGAAGATGGATCAATTACAGACTAATAGTGTTTCGGTAGAGAATAAAATAGATCAAGTACAGGCTAATAGTGTTTCATTAGAAAATAAAGTTGATCAAATGCAGGCCGATAATGTTTCAACTAAACATGAACTTGCAGAACAAATGAAGGTTAATAGTGGTTCATTAGAAAACAAAATAGATCAAGTACAGGCCGCGAGTGTTTCACTAGAGAATAAGATAGACCAGGTACAGGCTGCGTGCGAAGTTAATAAAACAGAACTCAAGGCACAAATAGATGCAGTTCAGGCCGCGAGCGTAGCGATGGGACAGGAACTTAGGGACAAATTAACTCAAGTCCAGGAAGCATGTCACTTCGCGAAAGATGAATTAAAAGTGCACATGGATGCGTACATTACCATCGTTAATGAAAAGGTTGACCGCGTTAGAGATGAGGCTCAAATGGAACGCGCAGAAATTAAGGAAAAATTGAACGCTAGTGTCAAGGAACTCGCCGCTCTACGATTAACTGACAGAAAGGACATAGAATCACACATAGAGGAAATTCGGGATGAATGTAGGAAGGAGAATGACATCGTCCGGGGACAAGTCGAAGAAAAATGCGCGCAGATAGCGGGCACCTTGGACAAGCATGACAAGGGCATGAACGAGTTACGTGGGGAAGCCGCACGTACACTTGTCATCGTAGCAGGACTGAAAAACAAAGTCGAAGAACTAACTATAAATTTAGAAGACCGTAGCCAGAGAATAACAAAGTGCGAAGACGCAAACTTAGCGTTATTCCAGCGGACGGAAGATCTAATCGAACAGGGCCAATCATTCGCCGACACGGAAGTTCGCTTGTTAGAACAATGCAAGGCGTATAATGGGCAAAATTCCGGCACAAAAGAAATGTCAAGTTGTAATCCCGAGGGAATGGATGACATGCGAAAAGACTTGGAGATGTTGAAGGCTAGGTTGGAACCATCAGCGTCTAGCCAAGATTTTAACCTCCAATATCGCGAATACGAACCCCATGATAACCAGGGGATTCATAAGAAAGGAGGCCTATCCCATGCTGATACACACGGTTTCAAGTTTGAAAACAGAGATGGGTCGTCTACGTCATCAAATGCTATCCCGACATCGGTGGTACACGTCATTAAGATGTCTGATGACAAGCCACCAAAGTTCGATGCCCGTGGGCATATCACCCCGAAAGGTTTCATCCGGGAAATCGCCGGTTATATAAATGAGAATAAAATACCAGTAGAGCGACAACTGCGAACGGTCGAGAAATTCCTAGACGGAGCACCAGCTGTATGGTTCAGGGCTTTCTTGTATACTTTTGAAGATTTTGAAGGATTTCGGCGGGCTTTTCTCCAAAAGTTCTGGAGTATTCAGGAACAGCAGGAGTTAAGGCTGGAAGTATATTCCAGACGATATTAAACATCTTCACCCACGAAATTCTCTGATTACTTTGTGGCACAATTTCACAAGCTACGGGAGCTTGATAATCCAATGAGCGAAACAGAATTGATTAGCGCCATTGGAAAGCAATTGCCATTCGAGGTCCAACGAATGATGATAGCGTCAAATGTCCAGACAGCTGTCGATGCGGAGGCTTTATTACGTCAATTAGACCTCACAACGCATCATTCGAACCCAAGACAAATTAGGAGCAGGGACCAACAGGTGAATAATATCGAACGGACAATCGAACCGAAGACCACGAGTACAAAGAACCAGGGAACTAGTACTGATCAGGAACCTCGTCGAGCATATAATACGGAGTGGAAGCCGCGACAATGGACGAGACCAAGGAATTTTGCGGAAGGCAACCGGCAAACCAACCAAGGGAACTTTCGAGCTGACAGGGGATACCGTGGATTCCAGAGAAGTAATTATAGGCCGTATCCAGCTAGGAATCAAGGGAACCCGAGATATTACCAGGGAGGATCTCGTCAGGAGAAGGATGACAGATACCAAGAGTCTAGGCGGTATATAGAAGAGCTGAACAAGAGAAAATGGAAGGAGGCGATCCATGATCGAGGCCGTGATGAGGAAGCGACAGGAGCGGAGAGCTTGCAATTCCAAAGAGCAAGGAAAGGGGGCAGCGACCTGAACCCGAATGCACCGACGTTCGAATCTGAAGAACGGCTCGGGGCGAAAAAAAAAACGCCGAATTTTAACTGAAGAATGGGTCATCGCAGAGGTCGATACATGGGTTGTGACCTCTGACGAATTAATTGACGATCCCGAAATCCAAATTTCAAAGGAAATTAAGAGACTACCAGTGATATACACTAGGATCAACCACGTGAGGGTTCGATCACTCATTGATACAGGCGCCAGCGTATCAGTAGTATCCCAAGTTCTGGTAAATGAACTACAATCCAAAGTAAACATCCCGATTATCCCAGTTTCAAATTTGAAGATTCGTGGAATTATCCCGGATAAATCCGTCATATGTAAGAACCAGGCATTATTGGACATCGAAATTGGAAATTCAAAATTTGCTCATACATTTATTATCATGAATAAAATCAACTATAACTTGATCCTAGGGGCCGATTTTATGACTGAATACCAGGCTGTGATTGGTATGGGGGATAACTCTGTCAGATTTAAGCACAGAGAAGGTATTGAGGATACAACCATGAACCCTCAGTCGGAGATAGGAGAACACGAAGAAATTTGGAACACCGAAGTCGTGAATCCGCTTAGGACGGACGAAAGTGTCATGAGTGAGACGGATGATCATGTGACCTCTGATGATTATAAGCTATTTGCGGCAGAATTGCAGGAAGGTGAAATCAACTGTGGGAAGGTTATAGCAGATAAAGTTAATGCAGCTGTAATAGATTCCGAGGGGAAGGAAGATTTATTCAAAATTTTAACAAAGCATAGCGACACGTTTGGCTCAAAACCTGGAAAAATTGAAAATTTTGAATACGAATTAAACGTGAATGATTGGTCCCCGTATAAGAAGAAATTATATCCAATTGCCGAGAAATTCTACCCCCAAGTCCGCGAAGCTATTAGAGAAATGGAAGCAAGTGGATTGATTTCGAAGTCACCGACGCCATTTTTGAATCCTTTAGTGATAGTAAGGAAACCGGACGGATCAGTGCGCATTTGCCTTGATGCACGTGCTATCAACGAGAGATTAGTCCCAGAGTATGAGCAGGCCCCGCCTATTAAAGAGATCTTGAAGAGATTTAAAGATATGGAATATTTTACCACTTTTGACCTGACGTCATCATTTCATCATATACTGTTGGAAGCTAAATCTAAGTTGTTGACGGGATTCTTATTCGATCAACAGACTTATGTCTTTAATCGTCTCCCGTTCGGTATTAAGAATGCGGGTTCGGTTCTCATTCGAGCTCTTGACCGCAATCTAAGTCCAAAGGTCAAAGAGGCGACTATCATGTATGTGGATGATATCTTGGTAGCTACAAGAACACTTTCGGAACATTTGGAAAATATTAACGAAGTCCTCACCGATTTAGGAAGGCATAACTTCAAGGTCAACCTATCGAAATCACATTTTTGTCAGAAGGAGGTGTTATTTTTGGGTCACCTTGTAGATGGAGATGGTGTGCGACCAAACCCAGTCAAAATTGAGGCCATTAGGATGTTTCCTAAGCCTACTAAAGTAAAACATGTTCGGCAGTTCCTTGGAATGTGTCAATTCTTCGCTGATCATTGCCCTGATTACACAACCGTAGTAGCACCATTGCAGGACCTGCTTAAGAAAAATAATCGATGGAAGTGGGACCATAATTGTGATGAGGCGTTCGCTCAGACCAAGCAACGATTACTGCATAATGTTAAGCTCGGATACCCGGATTTCAGCCTCAAATTCATAATTCAAACAGACGCCTCAACCATAGGTATAGGAGCCGTGTTACTGCAGGAAAACCCCGATGATCCAAGCATAAAAACCTATATTGCCTTCATGAGCCGGAAATTGCGGAAACATGAGATAAAGTACACTATCACGGAATTGGAAATGCTGTCTATCGTGAGCGCTTTGCAATATTGGAAGAAGATCGTGTATGGTTTTCAGATTGTTATCCGTACCGATCACAAAGCGCTGACGTTCATTATGAAGACCAATATGGCAAGCGAGAGGGTTAGCCGTTGGGCATTATTTATCCAGCAATTTGATCTAACAGTCGAACATTGCCCCGGGAAACTCAATATTTTGGCAGACACATTGAGTCGACATCCAAACCCGGAGGAAGTCGTAATCCACCAAATTGAGTTGATAGAAGAGGATCAGGAGGTCTTAAGGAATCTGAAGGACATAGGAGCGATACAGAAGAGAGATGGGTTCACTAACTTGATGATAGAGTTCTTTAACAAAACATTGCAGCCAGACAATCCACAGTATGACAGAGCTAGTAAATTATCAGCGAGCTACCATTATTTGAATGGGGTTCTTCATAAGTTTTTGGATGAGGAACACACGAAACTTCGCATAGTCATACCATCTGAAATGCAAGTACCGGTAGTCAAGCATGTACACCGGGTCATTGGACACGGAGGTATAGGGAAGGTTTTGGCAACTATCCAAGAGACATTCGTGTGGGCCAAGATGAACCAAACAGTCCGAAATGTACTACGATCATGCGACGTCTGCCAAAGGATTAAACCTAATCCGTACTTACTTAAGCAGTCTCCGCGCCCACTGTTACCTACTGAACCCCGCGAGATATTCGCAATGGACCTGTACGGACCACTCCCCAAGGCCCGTAGGGGAAACCAATTCATCCTTGTTAGTTTAGATGTATTCTCTAAATTGGTAGCCTTGTATCCGCTGCAAAAGGCAAATTCTAAAACTGTACTACGAGGAATTACTTCACATATCATTCCACAGATGGGGAAGCCTAAGAAGATCCTTACTGATCATGGTAGTCAGTTCACATCTGCTGCGTTTGCAAATCAATTACGACAACTAGACATTCAGCATGTACTTAGTTCGATTCGCCATCCCGAATCGAATCCATCAGAGAGGATCATGCGAGAGATTGCAAAATTTTGCAGGATCTATTGTTCCGAGGCACATTGGCGGTGGATTGACGTGGTGCCCATTATAACTAAATGTATTAACACCACGATCCACGAAGCAACGGGCCAGATACCGGAAGTGGTTCACTTTAACAGATATCCGGCCAGACCATGGCATAATGCAGTAGCATGTCCTGCAGATCCACGCGTATCCAGCGAAATTTGTATCAGAAAGACACGGGAACATTTGGAGGCACAAGCAGAACGACGATTGAGAAGGCTGAGGAATAAGCGATTCCACCGTCCGTTGAGGGTTGGCGAGCTCGTTCTAGTGAAGAAGCCTAGTGTATCTAACCCAGAGCAGAAGGTGTACCACAAGTTTTGTAAATTGTTCGTGGGCCCTTTCAAGATTATACAAACGTATGACAACAATGCTTACAAAGTTCAGAGCTTGGATGGAAGTTCAGAGAACATCTATAACGCTGCAAATTTGAAGCTTTACCACACGCCAGCAGACCACAGGGAAGCAGAGGATGAACGAGAGGAAGCAGATGACGAGCCGGAAGAAGATGATGTCGAAGAAGAGGATGAAGAAGATGACGGAAGGGAAGAAGAAGTCCAAGTAATCCATACACCAATTGAAGCAAGGCCATGTCCAGAGTGTGGAGAGATAGACAGCGACGTGCAGGAATTTGTAAATACGATCCATGAAATCGAAAGACAGAACGAGGAGTTAAGGTTCAGGAACCAGATGCTGAGAGACGAAATCAATAGCCGTCGCAGAACAGAGGATCCGATGTCAAATCATGATAGTGATGATATGGACACATCATAAAAAAAAATCATGATACTCACTAGATTTTTTTTTACCTGGGCAAGAGGAAGATGAACCCGAGTGACTTAGGCCCATAGTCAATCATGATTTGATCGGTAAAATAATATGGTACATTTATTGAAATACAGAAGGGACGTTGAAAATATTTCGTTTAGGTAATGTCGAAATCAGAGCGAAGGAAGGACGACAGACTGGAGCCTGACGGATTAGCTCAACACGACAACTTTTAGCTACTTCACAGCAGGGAATATCATTAGTTGGCGTACAAGGAAATACAGAGTCCACAAATAAGTCTTGGTCAGAAAGAGGAAGGGGGAGAGTCATACAAAGGAAACTCACCACATGAGTAATACCTTGGGATATTTTTGGCAGGACGGAAATTCCATGACCTCATGGAAAATTACAGCGGCTGAGTGTACGTTCGCTAGCCTAAGTTCGAGCAGGTGGAGATTTAAATCACGTGACCGCTTGCCGGCCAATAGTAAAAATTTGATGGGAGACTCAGTGATACCATCTTAAGGAATGAGGGATGAGATGTTTTCGTAACTACAAAAGTAATCAGTAATAAATTAATATGAGTACGCGGATGGATGTAATGAATTTATTAGATGTCACGCATGGAAAAATAATCAATACTTATTAGCAAATTAAATAAATTGAAGGCTGGATTTCTTGGAAACCAGACAGCTTGATTCTCATTGGCTGAAAGAAGACCACGTTGTCAGGGACGCTTACGAAGGCGCGAAATGTGAGGAGCGAAATCCACCCATATCTCCTAAATCTGTGATCACCAGGAGTTCATATTTTATCCAGCAGATATGCTAGCGGAGTGGATTGATTTGATGTAAATTTTAACTTCCAATTCGGAGTGCAAGTACCGATATTAAAAATCCACCCCCTCCCTCAGGGGTATGACGTCAATGAATCCGCGGGAAAAAGGCTTCATCCATATATACGGGGCAAGGGATCCTCGCCAGCACACTTGTAGTGAACACTTGTCTTGAATCGTTGGAGCTGAATTGACGGTCGCCAGCACACGTGAATTGAATATCGGGAGCTGAATTGATGGTCGCCGGTAACTTAGAATTCTACGGACGTACAGTCATTTAATGGCGCGAGCATCCGCCAGTGTTTGTAAAATGTGATCGCGCTTAAGCAACAGGAATTAGAAATAGTTAACGTAGGACAGTGTTTGTTATTTATGAATATCAGTGACGTAAAGTAATTACCCTGCAAGAGAGTAGTATAAAATATATCACCATAAGTACGTACATAATAGACTGTGTGACGAACAGTACTTTAAGGAAGTAGTAGCCTGTACTTAGCTATACCGAACCGATATTATGAACACGTCAAGAATGCCGTATCAATCGGGCGTATCGCGACGGGCGTAATAGTTGACACCTCGTCGTACGTGTCCAGGTCCATTGTGCGGTAGGTGGACGAAGATTAAATAGTGTAAATATATTAAATTCTTGGGTCTAGGATAGAAATTTGTTGTATCCAAGTTAATGTATACAGTGTTAACGTTGTAAATGGTGAAGGTTTGTGGTAGTCAAGATATGAGTGTAAAATGATAATGTGCCAGGAAATCATTTGTGAAACTACGCCATCAAGAATGGAGGAGTAAAACGCAGAGAGGGGCCGGATGGAGCCTCTCGTCTGCAAAGCTGCAATGGAATACCGATAACTAGGATGAGTACTAAACTGTAAATAATATTTGGGAAATGTTATCGTGATGGGAAAAATGGGAATAATTTGATTATACTTGGTTACCTTCTGTAACAAGATGGGTCGCTTAACGACCCCATCCTAAATTTGTAGCACGGACAGTAGTAAATCATAATAATGTAAATAATCGGGTCTTTATGTATTCAGTTTGTTGGAGATGTAAATTTGTATATATAGTGTAGTACGTTAAGTCATGCATGCATTCATATTTTCTTTGTAGTCGATAATTTTCTTTACGTTTGATTTTGGTTATGCTAGTTAAATAAGACCCGATATGTGTTTTCTGTTTTATCATTTTAACGAGCTATGTAATGACATGGAAGGAAAATCCAGCTTCGCCATACCAAGTGTGTTTTGTTGTAATTAATATGGTCATATTTTCAAAGTGAAGTTGTTAAATTTGTGAGATGCGATTAATATAATAATTTCCAAATAAATCATATCTGGAGTGTTTAGTGCCAGAATAAATCGAGTTTGTAAAAGGGGTTATGCGTTAAACATATTAGGAGTGGACTACCGTATAACAGGCGAAATTATTATTTTTTTAAATAATAATAATAATAAATAAATAATATAACTACTTTTTTTTAAGAAGATTTTTTTAAAAATATGATTTGGAGATAATAATAATTTATGTGATCAAGTGTTGAGTTTATTGGGAATCATTTAATGATGGGATGTCGTTTTTAGTTCGGAATTAAAGTGCGTGATAATTTAATTTGATAAATTAATAATATTGAAATGTAGATCGGTGCTAATAATCCGTACATGTTAATGAACGTGTGGTTTAAATTACGGTCCAATGTTTTTTTTTACGTATAAATGTCGCGTTTTGAAGTTGCGATTTATTAGCCGGAAAACGTAGGGCTAATATTACGAGACCATAATTGTCAAAATTTGGTAAATATAATTTCAAGATGTTACGATTATTTGTGGAGAATGAACTAAAGCGTAGATCAAAATGAGATAGAAAATGTGAAAGAATCTGCAGTCAGATAATAAAAGGTCGTACGATGTCAGAAATGAATAAATAAGTCAGTTGATAATTCTGTGAGAAATAAATGAATCGAGGAATATTGAGATAGAGAGGAAAATAAATTCCGTACGAGAGACACTTAGGATATTGAAATGAGTGTAAAATGTACGGGCAGTGTCACAGAGAAATACTGAGTTACAGAGCGGGGAGAATTCGAACCCGTGACAGCATGTACGAAATAAATAGACTGCACAGCTATTCGTTGAGATACAACGGATCTAAGGATAATGAGAGTTCAGATTCCACATAAATGGTCGTATATTGTATTCATTGTAATGACGAGCGAGGACAATCATGATGTCGTGATAATAATAATAATAAATATTGCAGATAAAGGATTGGACCGCCTTAATTAAATGAGCGTTGATAACGATGTTAAACGGGAATCTAAATGATAATATGCAACCGATAATAATAATAACAATGTAAGGACGATGTTAAATCATCGCGGTCGGATTAATAATAATTGTCATAATAATAACTGGAATGATGTCGTTGGTTGATCAGTGAAACATTTGTAATTGCGACCGATATCTTAATATATAATTTGGCGGAAGTGACCGGTCCATTAATAATAATAACCTCTTAAGTGACATGAATAATAATAATAATAATATCTTGAGTCACCTATTCATTAATAATAATAATAACCACGAGAGGGATATAATAATAAATACAGTAATAACCATTGGTGTTTGCATCCCGCATAATAATGATGATATTAATCAAACGTGACAGTGCCAGGAACCGTTGAATAATAATAATAATAATAATAATAATAATTTCGAGGATGATAATTTCATGAATATTCTGACGATGGTGGAATTAATTATTTGGTGACGATATCCCTCTATTCGTATGTTGAATAATGAGAATGATATATTAGAGTCATTTGGTACCTCGTTATCGTACGGTTTCCGCATGGGACGATGTGACTGTATACTTGACGTGTTTGTTTACTTCGCTCGCGATGCGAGGGGGGGTCACTGGCACGGTATTTTCCCACCGCTTCTCGTTATCTCATCTGTGGCAGTAGTCTATTGAGGCTAACTGGTAACAATTCAGATCACATGTAAATAATATATAAATGCTGATTCAGTGGTATGGCATCAGCTGGATATCGTAAGATAGGAACTGTCCGTGGAATCCAGTTTTCGCACTTCACGAGAAACATTACCCAGTCCGAGTACCGGTCTCGGAAAAATGTATATAGCCGGAGTACGTCATCTTAGTTAAATCGGGAAGCCGACCGTAACATGGGTTATGCTCGGGCTCCCGATAGAAGGAAGCTATATCTTTGAACAACGGTTCGGTTCAAATGGAATCGATCCGTAAATTATACCTCCAAAATGTCATTTTATTTCAGAAGCAACGCAGCAAGATATTGATACCACTTGCGGTATGGCAAGTGATTTATATATGTAACATGTGTGGAAATTCAAATGTTGTTGCCAAGTGTATCAAAGTTCCATACGTCAAATGGCGTAATAAACCGCTCCTTCTGGCAAATTATTTCAAAGGAAACCACTCTCATAATCTTATTATTGTAGTTAGATGATGCCCTTTTTAAAGTAATAGTCACTTCCTAGTCCTATCATGGAGTCCTTAAATTCAAGTTAAAATCGAGCCTTCCCCCATTTTAATTTTAAGTTGCTCCGTTCATCCCCGTGTTCAATTTATGCCGTTATATTTATATTTGATGATTTAAATAATGAACCGACACCCCTGAGATAAATGCTAGTCTGGGACTCGGGAGGTGGACGGGTGCATAATGTCCCTTGCCATATTGAGATGATGATGTGTTGCATTAAACCAGAGTGGAGGCTCCTTCCTTTTTTGTAGTTGTGTGATATTGTAAGAATTGTCTGTGAAATATAAGAGTAAGATGTGAGTGATACTAATATGTTAAAGGAATGTCTTAGGTCATGCGAGAGAATCTGATGATGATGATGATGATGATGATGATGATGATGATGATTATTGTTGTTGTTTAAAGGGGCCTAACATCGAGGTCATCGGCCCCTAATAGTACGAAATGAAAAAACAAAAAGTTCAAATTCATCCACTGACCAAAATAAAATAAAAAATGTCATGAAGAATGAATGGATAGACATGAACTCAACAAAAAACAAAAAAACAAAAACCAGTGGATCAGAACCAAAAAAATATCGTAAATAATATTATTACCGACCAAGGGACCACTTATAAAGCACAATGATGCTTAATGTCTAAAGGGGTGCAAAATCCACGTCTAAGGCCCCACAGAATGGTACATGTTGTGAGTAAAGTAGAACCATAGTATTTGTCATATTGGAGTACTAATCAAAAGTAACGAAGATTCATGGTGTTCCACAGAAGATGGTACTAGTCACAAGGATTGCACTTCGTACAGGGAACGCAGACCTATGGGTTTCTCACATAATGGCAACACTCAGAGCCAACGCGAACCGATAAGGTTCCCCACCTAGGTGTACTAATCACGGGCGCCGGTATTCCCGTGGTGTTCCTCCCAACTCACAGCCTACGCCCAGATCCGCAGTGTTGATCACATGGGTACGACGCACGGGTATTGGAAACCCCCAGGCCAGCGTGTTTATTGCTACTAATCACAAACCTATTTCGTACCAATTCAGTGATACTATTCGCAAGTACAGGCAACCCATGGTGTTCCCCGCATGATGGTACGAATCAAGAGTAGTTTCATGGTTCTAATTCAATCATCCCTTGGTTGCCCCTTATAGTCGCCTCTTACGACAGGCAGGGGATACCACGGGTGTATTCTACATGTGCATCCCCCACCCACAGGGGGTGTGAGAGAATCTATACGTGTACTTACTGCTATTGTGGTCTTGAGGTTGTATATGGTTTGGGAGCACGTTGTGTACTACTTCGTGTCCGTCTCGGGCTAATGCCGTTTGGTGTGAGGGTAAGGGGCGGAGGGGCGGGAGGAGTGGCTGTTGAGGGGGTAGGGGTGGGGTTGGGTGTGTCTTTTGGTGGTTCTATGGCGCGTGTCAAGTTTTGTTTACTGATTCTCTTGAGATAAGCATTTTTAGGGATGGAATGACTGTATTAAAGATGATATTTGTTTTTTGTGTGATTTCATTTATATTAAAATTAGGGTTGGCGTATTGATCTAGATTAATGTAAAATTCTTCTGTTATGTTGAGCAAGGAGCCCTTGGTGTTTATATTAAAAATGTGCGTATCATTTTCAATATTTGTGAATTTGTGTTTATAATCTTCAATGTGTTGGCCTATGGAGGAAAAATGATCGTGTTTTATGGCATTTAGGTGTTCATTATAACGGATTGGTAAGTTCCTACCAGTACGTCTGATGTAGCTGGTGTCACAGTTGTTGCATTTTATCCGATATACCCCTGAATGGTTGTATTTATTTATTGCTGTTAATTGTTTTAGCGTTGTGTATGATATTGGCTCTGTTGTGTGTAGTTTTGTATGCTATTTTTCACTTGTATTTTTTGAAAACATTGGTTATGGGATATATATGCGTATTATTGAAGGTAAATAATACGTAATCTTTCTTGGATTTTTCTGTTTTTGTTAATTTGGATTTGGATTAAAATTTTATTTTATGAATAATTCTGTTAATCATTTTTTTTCTTATACCCATTGTGTTTGGCTGTTTCATTAATTAGTTGTAATTCTTCTGTTGTTAACGGTATGCTAAATGCTCTATGTATCATGCTATAGTATGCTGCTCTTTTGTGTATATTGGGATGAGTAGAATCCATTTTAATTGTGTTAGAGGTGTGTGTGGGTTTTCTATATATTCTGTAAGATAGGTGATTTTCATGTCTGGTTGTGGATATGTCTAAATAGTTTAGGGTACGGTTGTTTTATATTTCTTTAACGAATTTTATGTGTGAGTCTATTGTATTCAATTGGTTCAATATGTTGGTTTCATTGGTAAATCTATTATCAACAATAATAAAAATGTCATCAAATCGGCACCAGAAAAATATGTTATCTATTTCTGATTGATTGATGCTTCAAATGATCTATGTAGATTTCGGCTAGTATGCCTGAGGCAGGAGATCCCATCGGTAGGCCTTGCTGTTGATAAATAGTATCGTGGAACTTGAAATAATTGTTACTGATGGCAAATTCTAGTAGTTTTATAAACTCTTCTATTTCTAAGGTGCTTAGATTACTGTAGTTTTTTAAATTGGACTCAATTATTTTTATGGTTTTCTGTGTAGGTATATTAGGGTACATATTTGTTATGTCAAATGATGCAAGTATATGGTATAGTTCAATCTTTAGTTCTTTCATAATATTGCAAAATTCTATTGAATTCCGTACTGTTTTTTTGGCTAAGAATACATAGTGTTTTTCAAGGAATTTCTGAATAAATTGTGAAAGCTTATAGGTCGGGCTTGATCTGTAATTTATGATGGGTCTCACTGGTATGTATTCGTTATGTATTTTGGGGTAAGCTTTAGAGGTTGGTAATTGCGGATTCATTACGGTAAGTTTCACGGATTCTTCTTCCGTTAAAAGAAAATGTGTATTTTTTAGTAATGCTTTGAAATTTCTTTGTATATTAGTAGTTGGATCTTTGCGTTTGATATGAAAGGTACTCTTGAAAACATTCTTTAGTTTTTGTTATATATTCGTCCTTGTCAATGATTACAGTAGTATTACCTTTGTCGGCTTTAGTTACGAGTAGATTGTTCTGTTTAATTTTGTCCTTGATTTCTTTATATGTGAAATGTTGATATTGTTTTTGTCATGGTTATGGTCGTGAATTCTATTCATATATTATGGAAGTCATTTTTATTTAGTATCTGGCTTTGTCGCGTAAATCGAATGGGATTTTTTGTATAGCATTTTCGGTTTCTGTGATGATGGTTGTAATGTTCTGGAAAGTTGATATATTTCCCCACTTATGTTTGGGTCCCTTGTTCAATATGACAGTTTCCGTTTCATCGAATTCCGTTCCTTGCTCAACATAACAGAAGAATTTTACATTAATCTAGATCAATACGCCAACACTAAATTTAATATAAACAAAATCACAGAAAAAACAAATATCATCTTTAATACAGTCATTCATTCCCTAAAAAATGCTTATCTCAAAAGAATCAGTAAACGAAACTACCACAAAACTACTAGGACTATTTCCAACAGATATCCAAAGAAAAATTAGAAAACTTAGTGATTCTCAAACAAAACACACTGAATAGGGAACTATAAGCACTCAAACCAAAGACGCAAACCAAGACCCCGAAAATGAATCCCTCCACCCATGAACACAGATTCCATCCACCTATAAAAAATATAACAGGAACAGAATTCGAGGAAACGGAAACTGTCATATTGAGCAAGGGACCCAAACATAACTGGGGAAATATATCAACTTTCCAGAACATTACAACCATCACAGAAACCGAAAATGCTATACAAAAAATCCTATTCAATTTACGCGACGAAGCCAGATACTAAATAAAAAAAAACTAACATAATATATTAATAGCATTCACGATTATAACCATGACAAAAACACTATCAACATTTCACATATAAAAAAATCAAGGACAAGATTAAACAGAACAATCTACTCGTAACTAAAGCCGACAAAGGTAATACTACTGTAATCATCAACAAGGACGAATATATAACAAAAACTAAAGAATGTTTTCAAGATAGTACCTTTCATATCAAATGCAAAAATCCAACTAGTAATATACAAAGAAATTTCAAAGCATTACTAAAAAATACACATTTTCTTTACGGAAGAAGAATCCGCAATTACCAACTGCCAAAGCTTACCCCAAAATACATAACGAACACATACCAATGAGACCCATCATAAATTACAGATCAAGCCGGAGCTAAACACTTTCACAATTTATTCAGAAATTCCTTGAAAAACACTACGTATTCTTAGCCAAAAAAAAACCAGTACGGAATTCAATAGAATTTTGCAATATTATGAAAGAACTAAAGACTGAACAATATCATATCCTTGCATCATTTGACATAACAAATATGTACCCTAATATACCTACACAGAAAACCATAAAAACAATTGAGTCCAATTTAAAAAACTACAGTAATCTAAGCACCTTAGAAATAGAAGAGTTTATAAAACTACTAGAATTTGCCATCAGTAACAATTATTTCAAGTTCCACGATACTATTTATCAACAGCAAGGCCTACCGATGGGATCTCCTGCCTCAGGCATACTAGCCGAAATCTACATAGATCATTTGAAACATCAATCAATCAGAAACAGATAACATATTTTTCTGGTTCCGATTTGATGACATTTTTATTATTGTTGATAATAGATTTACCAATGAAACCAACATATTGAACCAATTGAATACAATAGACTCACACATAAAATTCGTTAAAGAAATATAAAACAACCGTACCCTAAACTATTTAGACATATCCATAACCAGACATGAAAATCACCTATCTTACAGAATATATAGAAAACCCACACACACCTCTAACACAATTAAAATGGATTCTACACATCCCAATATACACAAAAGAGCAGCATACTATAGCATGATACATAGAGCATTTAGCATACCGTTAACAACAGAAGAATTAAATAAAGAATTACAAATAATTCATGAAACAGCCAAACACAATGGGTATAAGAAAAAAATGATTAACAGAATTATTCATAAAATAAAATCTCATTCCAAATCATAATTAACAAAAACAGAAAAATCCAAGAAAGATTACGTTTTATTTACCTTCAATAATACGCATATATATCCCATAACCAACGTTTTCAAAAAATACAACTTAAAAATAGTATACAAAACTACACACAACAGTACCAATATCATACACAACGCTAAAACAATTAACAGCAATAATAAATACAGCCATTCAGGGGTATATCGGATAAAATGCAACAACTGTGACACCATCTACATCAGACGTACTGGCACGAACTTTCGAATCCGTTATAATGAATACCTAAATGCCATAATACACAATCATTTTTCCTCCATAGGCCAACTGATTGAAGATTATAAACACAAATTCACAAATATCGAAAATGACATGCAAATTTTGAATATAAACCCCAAGGGCTCCTTGCTCAACATAACAGAAGAATTTTACATTAATCTAGATCAATACGCCAACCCTAATTACAATATAAATGAAATCACACAAAAAACAAATATCATCTTTAATACAGTCATTTCATCCCTAAAAATGCTTATCTCAAGAGAATCAGTAAACAAAACTTGACACGCGCCAGAGAACCACCAGAAGACATGCCCAACTCCACTCCTACCCCTCATCAGCCACTCCTTTCGCCCCTCCACCCTTTCCTCTCCAAGCAAACGGCATTAGCCCGAGACGGACACGAAGTAGTACACAACGTGCTCCCAAACTATATACAACCTCAAGACCGCAAAAGCAGTAAGTACACGTATAGATTCTCTCACATGACCTAAGACATTCTTTCAACATATTAGTATCACTCACATCTTACTCTTATATTCCACAGACAATTCTTACAATATCACACAACTACAAAAAAGGAAGGAGCCTCCACTCTGGTTTAATGCAACACATCATCACCTCAATATGGCAAAACATTATGACTCATCTTTTAATGTAAACAACTGGATTTTATATACGACAAGCTGCAATTTCTACACTTCCATCCAAGCCTCAACTGAATCCACACTACGTCTATATTTTGCCTTTTAGAGATGCAAAGTGTTTCTTATCCTTTGTGTACATATGTGACAAAATATTTTTTAAATGAGATATTGGTATTTTAAAATGTAACTCATATTACAATTCAAGCCATTGAGTTTTTAATATAATGCACAGTTGTGGACAACTAGACTTAATGATAGCACTCAAACTGAAGAGTTAAGAAACAGTGCAAGGAACTCGAACATTCACAAGCATGAAAGTGTTTTACGCACATGTTGTTTTTATTTTATGTATACTTATAAGTTAGTTTTAAGTTTAGGAATATTCACTTTTCTCAGATGTGCAATTTGACGAATGCCCTACTTGTGAGTACAACCTGACATGTTACCATCACATGATGTTCCTTTCTAAATATGGTAATGTTTGAAACTGTACGATGTGTTATATGTATATGTATGTCCAGCTGAGGATGACCTGCTAGGGTCGAAACTGGTCCTGTATTTTTAATAATAATAATAATAAAAATAATAATAATAAACAAGTATTGATTAGGTGGAGTTCTTCTCCTTTTTGCATTTGTGGTTTAAACGCTTTTGAGATGAAAAGAAGGTGTTGAGGATGAGGCGCATTCGAGTCGACCAACCACAAGCACATCTCCAGACAACATCGAACGAGTGCGACAGACGCTTGCGAATGATCGGCGACTGTCCTTACGAATGACAGCAGATAAAATGGGTGTAGGCAACGACAGTGTAAGGACCATTGTTCACGAACATTTGAAAAAGCGGAAGATTTGTGTCCGCTTTGTACTGCACAACCTGACAGACAAGCAGAAGCAAACTCGGATGGAAACGTCAAGAGATTTCATTGACGTTTGTGAGCAAAATCCGGAGGTGTTGAAAACCATCATTACAGGAGACGAGTCGTGGTGCTACCAGTATGATCCGGAGACTAAGAGGCAGTCAATGGTATGGTGTTCAGCGTCTTTTCCGTCTTCCAAGATAAGTCGGCGCACAAAGTCCAAGATTAAGACAATGCTGATCACCTTTTTTGACAGCAATGGTGTCAATCATCATGAATTTGTACCCCAGGGTACACCTGTCAATGCAGAATTCTATGAGGGAATTTTGAAACGGCTACTGCAATGCATCAGACAGGTTTGGCCTGAACTGTACCGGAGTGGACAGTGGAAGCTCCTCCTTGACAATGCCCGTTCCCCCGTCTTAAATTAGCCGTGAAAGGACACCGGTTCGACAGTGTATCAGGTATCCAACAACGCGTGACAAGGGTTCTCTGGGAGATTCCAAAACAAGCATTTGCTGCCAGCTTCCAGCAGCTTTACAGTCGATGTCAAAAGTGTGTTGTAGCTAACGGAGATTACTTTGAAGGCCAGTAAAGGAGTTTTGTGTGTAGCTTACGTTGTCTTTATTTCATGACACCATTCACCAAACTTTTCAGACATGGAATGTCAAGAATGCGGGTCAAGTTACGTCGGACAAACTGGTAGAAACTTCCTCATAAGATATACAGAACATCACAACGATTTAAAATATAATAGTTTCTCTGCCATAAGGAACCATCACAAAGACTATAATCACAATTATACTACAATAGATCAAGATCTAAAAATTCTACAACGTGAACAAAAAGGTCCACTACTCAACATTTTGGAGAATTTTTACATCCATATGGAATATAAGAACCCAGCCCTCAACTTAAATGAATAATAAATAATAATGTTATTTGTTTTACGTTCCACTAACTACTTTTTAAGGTCTTCGGAGATGCTGAGGTGCCGGAATTTAGTCCCGCAGGAGTTCTTTTACGTGCCAATAGATCTACCGACACGGGGCTGTCGTATTTGAGCACCTTCAAATACCACCGAACTGAGCCAGGATCGAACCTGCCAAGTTGGGGTTAGAAGGCCAGCGCCTTAACCATCTGAGCCACTCAGCCCGGCCAACTTAAATGAGATAAATGAAAAAATAACATAATATGGAAACTTTTATTCCAATCATTTGCAGTAAAACACAGGAACATAAAAACTCACAATTATTACACTCAGTTTCAGACACTGCCCCCATTATTCTGCACATTCCCGTTCTTCCGCAAGCCCTGCCCCATTTACCCACTCCACTTCCTTGTAGCAACACTTCTTGAGTCTCGACTGCGGGAGCAAGTCCGTCGAAAGCCGGACTCCGTAGTCAGAGAACACGGGTCATACAAGCAGGCCTGTTAGTCACCATTTTGCAACCTTAATTCGATTAGTATTATCCATTTTACAGATTAAAAATCGGACGGTTCAGCTTCAATAATGCTTATGTATATCAGCCCATGTCGGAACACAAAAACTAAGCCAACAGCATACAGATAGCAGTCGAACCACACCAAAGGACAACAAAAAATTGAAACAGAAAGACCTCCAGCTCAAGACTGTTTTAACGATCAACATTTGACAGTTTTTTAACTTTCATAATGCTTTTTAAAAACATTTTTAACTAACATTTTATTTTTTGTGTTCCTATGTTTTTAATTCATTATACATGTTTTACTGAGGATGACCCAATGCCGGGTCGAAACATGTCTATTTGTGTGAAGTTTCATCTTAATTGGACGTAAAATATATAAATACACAATGCTGGGTCGAAACATGTCAATTTATGTGTGAAGTTTCATTTTAATTGGACTTTTTTTTTTTGCTTTACGTCGCACCGACACAGATATGTCTTATGGCGACGATGGGATAGGAAAGGCCTAGGAATGGGAAGGAAGCGGCCGTGGCCTTAATTAAGGTACAGCCCCAGCATTTGCCTGGTGTGAAAATGGGAAACCACGGAAAACCATCTTCAGGGCTGCCGACAGTGGGGTTCGAACCCACAATCTCCCGATTACTGGATACTGGCCGCACTTAAGCGACTACAGCTATCGAGCTCGGTTTAATTGGACTTAAAATACATAGTACTGACGAGGAGGATTAAAACGGTTTTGTACAATTTTGTAAGAAGTTAATGAAACATTACGAAAACTACAAGTGAGTGCAAGGAAGAAACTTTTTGATGACGATGTGAGTGATACAGAAGAGGCATGTAATATTTTAGAAGAAGACAACAACATTAACGATTTTCTTGAAGAAAGTGATCACTACACGAATACAGAGGATTCTGCAGATACTGAAGATGAAAATATGGATATATCAGAGAACATAGCATTATATCAATACACTGTAAAGGACAAGGTAACTACGTGGAACATTCACTGTAGTAGGCCTAAGGGACAAGCCAGAAGACATAATATAGCAACGCACCTGCCTTGCCCATTAAATTTAGCTTTTAATGTAACATTTCCCCATTGAATCATAGCAGTTATTCTTTCCTGATGATATGCAAGACAAAATTGTACATTACACAAATCTATGGATTGGAATGAGACGAGAAAATTACCGAAGGCCTCGGGATGCCCCAGACACAAACTGTGTATAGAGGTGAAGGCAGTAATAGGATTGCTCTACCTCGCAGGATGTCAGAAGTCGTCCCACACAAATCTAAAAGATTTATGGGCTTGAGATGGTATAGGTGTTGAGCCTTTTGTCACAACTGTGAGTCTCAGAAGGTTACACTTTCTACTGACTGCTTTGCTGTTTGACAATATTGATAAGCAAGGAAGGAATTTGACAGAAAGGTAGAAGGAAGACGACCCGTGGGAAGGCCACGAAGGAAATGGATAGATTTAGTTAAGAGCGATGTAATGCTGAGAGGTCATGATTGGGACAAGTTGGTGGAGGAAGAATGGTACAAGGACAGGATGAGATGGAGGAGGCTCATATACCACACCTGGGAAACTGGAGATGGTTTAGGATGATGATGATGAAGGTGGATCGTCAGAAATCTGACAAATTCACAGCCTTTTGGGAGGTGTGGGAGGATACGTCACAACAGATGAAATGCTTGATGCCTTAAATGGCAGATGCCCTTTTTCATCAATATATAGGATATAAGTGAGCAAAATACGGTTTAAAAATATTTTCACTTGCAGATGTGAAGATCATCTACTGTATACGCACAATATGGGGCATATACAGGGAAACAACCTGATGGACCCTGCAAATTGAGCAACAGTGGTAAAGATGTACTGAAGAGACAAGTACAGCCGATTTCTGGCACTGGCCGTAATATAACCAGGGACAATTGGTATACATCAGTATCATTAGCTCACAGTCTTCTGACCAACCACAGACTTACTCTGGTTGGAATGATAAAGAAAAACAAATGGGAAATACCTCCCATCTTTGTTAAAACAAAAACCAGACCAGAGGGAAGCAGAATGTTTGGCTTTGAAAATGTATCCACAGTGTTGTTGTATGTTCCCAAGAAAAATAATGTAGTGTTGTTTTTATCAACTATGCACAAAAGCGATGACATTGATGGCGAATCGGGTGAGGCAAAGAAACCTGAAATATTGACTTTTTACAACCTAACCAAATGGAGAGTGGATGTCGCTGATAAACTAAAAGCATCTTATACAGTATCATGAACGAGCAGACAATGAACTCTGACATTGTTTTACATTCTCCTCAACATAGGTGGCATCAAAAGTTTCATAATTCTACAAAACAAAGTTGACATAAATCGTCCTTCATCCTTGAAGACACTAACAACGGACCTATGCCACGATTACTTGCAGTATCGCTTCTCTCTTGAAAATATTCCCCGAAGAATTAAGCAGAGACTATGGGATATTCTTGGGACAGGAAGAGAAGAAGAAAGGCCTGAGAGGAATACCCAAAACCCCAGTAGATGTGCCTTCTGTGATAGAACAAGAAACAGGATGACGAAGACTTTGTATGCTACCTGCTCTCTGTAGATATGCTGGGAGCACACTGTCTTCACCTGTCAAGCCTGCAGTACGGGGACAGCAGACGAAGATGAAGAAAATGAAGATAGTTTATTATCTAAGGATACAGTCAGCTCACGCATATAAGGAAGACTGAAAAGCAAATTGTCTTTAGTGAATAATAAAACTCTAACTGCTGTTACCCTTCTAACTGTTGTAGCTTTTAAAGTGGTAAAGATTGCTCTTACCATTGTACTGTACACCTTGTTTATATTGCTGTAACATTGTTTTACACATATTTTTACTGATAGTTGTAAATTACTCGTACATTGCAAGCAAGTTGCTTTACATCGCACCGACACAGATAGGTCTTGTGGCGACGATGGTACAGGAAAGGGCTGGGAATGGGAAGGAAGCGGCCATGGCCTTGATTAAGGTACAGCCTGGTGTGAAAATGGGAAACCACGGAAAACCATCTTCAGGGCTGCCGACAGTGAGGTTCGAATCCACTATCTCCCGAATACTGGAAACTGGCCACACTTAAGCGACTGCAGCTATCGAGCTCGGTCTCATACATTGTACTATATTTTTCTCACCAATTTACTTTTGTGAATTCTGTGACCATGTTCTTCCCATTTCACTGTATTTTGATGTATGTTTTAAAGTAGAACGTATCATTAGTTTTTGTATTATTTTAAAGCACCACTTAAATGTAAATAAATAATATTTGTAATGATGAAAATAGAGAGTAAACAAAAAATATAGCAATATAACAAAAATAAATATCAATTTCAAATACAAAAATGATATTGAATGCTTGCAGTCTTATCCACCGCGCGCAACAACTGACATTACACTGCCTCGCGCGACATCCTGAGGGTTAATCCACGATATGGTGGAATTGGATTGGATGCTGCACAACAGACGAAACATGAGGATGCTAGAAACATGATTATTCAGTGTGTAGAGGATCAATAAACAACATCAAGCTTGAGACATCAGCGAAAGCATATATAGGAAGTACTTCATCGTATTCACTGTAATTTTAATGCATTAGACATAGTGGTCTTAACTGAAGAGTTGTTGATATGGAAGAAAAAAAAAAAGAGACAGTATTACAATGAGACAATATTTGGACAAGGTTGAGACAACAATGGACAAACTGAAAGAAGCCCGAGTGGAGCTGGGAGATTTGGTTAACGGAGCACTGTTGCTACGAGGACTGCCAAGGGAAAAATACTGAGATGTCATATTGCAGTTTCGAATGGACAAGGGGTCACTGTCCATGCTCAACGTTAAAGCCAAGCTTAATCAAGGAGGGCAAGAGAGAAGAAATCAAGAAGATGAAGTCATTGCCTACTGGCTCAAGTGTCAAGGTAAGACTGAGGGTAAATCAATGAGACATCAAGGTGTACAACAAAATTCCTGGAATAACAAGACTCAGACAAGAAATAAGTTATACAAGTGTTATAATTGTGCTTTAGAGGGACATGTGTCAAAATACTGTAAGATTAGAGTAAAGTGTTATGCTTGCGATCAATTTGGACATATATCTGTGAACTGCCCAAATAAAAGAACAGAAAGGAAGAACATGAGTGGAAAAGGAACTGGTATGTTAGCTACAGCAGATACAGAACCAGTGATAGATAAGGTGGGATGTGTATGCCAGTGTCTGTGGAGGAAGGGAAGAGACATGAATGTTACTTGGACTACTGTTCTTCACATCACATGAGTTCATGTAAGGAGATGTTTGAATCTATGTCAAGGTGTAAAACTGGACACATAATAATAGGTGATAACAGAGAATTAAAAGTGGAAGGTATAGGAACAATTACAGTCAAAATGTTAACAGGATGAAAATTAAACTTACTGCTGTATGAACCTAATATCTATTGGTCAGGTGACTGCTAAAGGATTTAAAGTTGAATTTACTAATGATACAACTCAGGTAATGGATCATAAGGGGGAAAAACCCATGGCACAAGAGCCCCAAAGGGCCATGGCCTACCAAGCAACTGCTGCTCAGCCTGATGGCCTGAGACATTATATATACTGCTGTGAGAAGGGACAATTTTGTGTACCAGGTCAGGAATGAAAGTGCATCTGTCATTACAGGTAGTGAATGCCAAAGTGTCACTTAAGAAGCTGAGGAAGGAGTTGAAGGTGTAGAAGACAAGTGTGCAAGTGATGTTAAATTGTGGCATGATAGGTTTGGTCATGTGCATGAACAAGCATTGTTGTGTTAAGAGTTGAAAAGGGCAAATTGTTTTGAGAATTGTTCTGTATGTATTCAGGGGAAAATTGTGTAACAAGGGACATCCTAAATCTTGTGAAAGAAATGCAAGTTAAGTGTATGAAAAATAAGAGTAAAGTTCTTTATGTACTTCAAAATTTTTAAGCGAGTGCTGAGAGATATATGTGTTATACAATCATATAATGGTACTGAGTATACAAATGAAATTTTTCATCATCATCATTTACAGAAATCTGGGGTGAGACATTTGAGGTCTGTACCACATAGCCCAGAGCAAAATGGTTTAGCTGAAAAGTAAATCATACATTGTTTGATATTGTAAGATGTTTGACAGTGCAATCAGGTAAACCTAAGAGGTTTCGGGGGGAGGCAATCATCAGAACTGCATATGGCAGAAACAGGTGTCCTTCATCAGCTCTAAATTTTCAAATATCATTTCAGTTACAGTGAAATAAGAAGTTAGATAAGGATGAGGTTGCAAAACAGAGTATTTGGGTGTAAAGCTTGGGCTGTCAGAGTCAATGGAAACAAGTTGGATTTCAGGGCTGAATCATGTGTTATGTTAGGGTATGAGCCAAACACCAAAGAGGGAAAGAAACTTTGGAGTCTAGAGAAGGGAGAGAGAAGGTTATAATCAGGAGAAGTGTAGTATTTGTGGAAAGTGTATTCCCATTTAAGGATGGACTTAATACTATGTTTGAATCAATTGTATCTGAACCAACTGTGTCATTGGATGATGAAGTGGGGGTAGATATAATGGATGTTCAAGGACCTGATATAACAAACCATGGTACTTTTCAGGAAAAAGCTGTAAGAACATCGTGATTTCAGAATGTGGATGAGAGAGTAGCACATGAAAATCAAAATGAGGAAGGATTATGTAGGTCAGAGAGACAGGGGAAAGCTAAAACTTGTGGTGGTTGTAATGTAGTAACAAATAATTTTCAGGTATGGATATCTAAGACTGTTAATGAAGCAATGATCTGTGAAGATGCTAGCAAGTGGAAAGAGGCAAAGAGGCAGGAAATGGAAGTGATGAAACAGAAGGATGTATGGGATGTTGAGGACAGAAAGTGAGGTGGGTCTTTGCAGTTAAATACAATGCTGAGGGAAACATTGAGCAGTATAAAGTAAGACTCATGCCACAGCAATTCAAAGGGAAAATAAATAGGAGTTAAGAGGAAACATTTAGCCCTGTCATGCAAGGGAAAACTATGAGACTAACTTATTGCTATTGCTGCACAAAAACATTGGAGAGTAGAACACTTAGATGTTACTAGTGCTTATCTTAACAGTCCAGTAAGTCTAGATGTGTACATGAAACTGCCTGAATTGTTTGAAGTTGGAAATCCTATAACAGATCTATGTAAATTGAAGAAAAGTATTTATGGACTACCAAATTCAAGTAGGAATTAGAATGTATACGCTGATAAAATTATGCAGAAACTAGGGTTTGTACATTGTAAGAAAGATCCATGTATATATGTAAGTGGAAGTATTTTAATTGGTTTGTATGTTGAGGATGCTAATTGTAACTGGAGAATCAGAATCTGTAGTTCATGACAAAGGTGGGCTGTTAAAGAGTTGGATATTCATGGGCTGGGTAAAGCAACATAACATATTGCCTATAAGAGTCAAGCAATGTGATGGTAGTATTGCATTGTCTCAGTCACATTATACTGATTGTGTGTTAAGTGAGTATCTAATGGAAGACTGTATCAGACCTGTATATACTATATTACCTGGGGAATCTAATGAAGAACTTGCCATCAATGACAATGAAAGTTTTGATTCTAGCTTGTACAGAAGTGCTGTAAGAAGTCTTCTATATCTGTCGAACAATTCTAGATCAGATATAGCATTTGCTGTCAGCATTTTATGTCATAAGTTTAAGAATCCTACTAAACAAGACTGGAAGAAACTGAAACATATGCTTAGGTATCTGTATGCGACAAGAGATGTTTGCATTTTTGCTTTGGTAATCGAACTGTACAAATGTATTGTGATGCTGATGGGGAAGGGGATACAAAGAATCTAGAAGGTCTGTAAGTGGATATTCAGTTATTATTTCAGTAAATGCCATATCTTGTTATAGCAAGAAACAATCTTGTGTTGCACGATCCACAATGGAAGCTAAATACACAAGTATGGCAGAAGCAACCAGGGAACTCCTGTGGCTTAAGGATGTTCTCATTGAATTAGGACAGGAGAATATGATTGCTATCCCATGTGAAATTTATTTTGATAATGCTTCAGCTATAAAGTTACGTGTTAATACTGATGCGAGTGACAGGTCGAAGCATATAAATATTATATTTCATGCTTGTAAAGAATTTGTTCAGAAGGGAATTCTCAGGTTTAAGTATATTCCTTCTTCTGAGAATATAACCAATCTGTTTGCCAAGAGAGAAAGTTCAGAAATTCCGCAAGGATCGTGGAATATACTAGTTTATTCAAAATGTATCAAAGGAGGAAGTGTTCGTATCTGGACTGTTTTGATACATTTTGTGTATATAATGTGGTTTGTATATTAAGTTTAGGTTATGTTATATTTTTACTATGTCAAAGTTGGTACCATGTTTTTATTGTTCATTTCTTTTATCGTGGATTGTTTCACTGTTGGGATAGACAGTTGATCTTTGTTGATGTAATAAAATGAATGTGGAGCAGTGTGTGCTTGCCAATGTGAGCAATAAAAGTGTTTTAGTATCTGATGTCATAAGCAGATTATTGTTATGAAACCTTGTCCAGATATAATCAACACTATTATTTCCAGTGCCTATTTGGACCAGTAATGGTGCTATGTACGAGGGTGAGGGGAATGCTGTAGACAACTCTTTTCTGTGGAGATGGGAAGGGAAGTGTTGGTAATCTTATGTCCTTTTGTGAATGATTATGAAAGTCTTAGGGAATATCATTTTCTGATGACACAACTCCCTAACGTGTCAATTTCCAGCGCATATTAACCACTGCATAAAACAAAGCCATCCTCATTCAAATATGCATTTTGCAAAATGTCAATGAGCAAGTGAATAAGGCAAAGGATCTCCAAGATAAAGTGATGAGCATTTAATGAGTCACACTTGATGAAAAAGTTAGGTAGTGGTATTCACATAGCTTTATCTGGCTTGAATCACCCACTGAAGGGTATACTTTTATTTTGCACCTTCCCATCAAGCAACCTCAAGCAAAATTATGACTACCTAGTGAACAGTACAATGTTCCATTCTTCTACAGTACTGTACATACTGATGCACAAAAACAAAGTGAACAAACACCACTTATGGAGTTAAATGAAGCTTCATGACAGATCTTTGGATATCAAATTTCTTTCTTCTGACATTTTGATAATTAACATGTTTTACTTCATGTGCTTCCCGGAGATTATTCTGATTATGCAATAAAATTATTATTATTATTATTATTATTATTATTATTATTATTATTATTATTATTATTATTATTGGACCACTTGAGTTGTTCCACGTTCATTTTCTCTTTGAAGGTTGTTTGGTTTGGTTCTTATGGTCTGCCCAGTACTTTTTCATTCGTTCCGATCGTAATTTTCTCAATTAGTCTTAAATCGCTATAGCCCTTCTATCTGTAATTACTGCTGAAAATTTGTGAGTTTTAAGAAGGATGTCAATTTCATTCTGGTTCTCCGAATAATCCTGAAATTAAAGAACATTTCATTGAACCAGAATTTATTATTACTGATAAAACAAGAAACAACATTTAAATCTACAGATTATTCTTCAATTTTAAATAAAACCTCCACTTACTTCCTCACATTTATTCCACCATTCTGTAAGCATGAAAAAAGCCCTGTGGTATTCCAGCAACCACATACGGTTTCCTCAGGTTCACGAAATTAAACTAGAATGCATTCCTTTGCATCCTAGAAGAGAGTGGCCATAACTCTCCAAGATACACAATAAGGAAGCTCCTTTAAGAAGCAGGAAGCTGATTAACAAGGGACCAGGCATCCACAATGATCTGGAAAATGGGAACTATTAGAATCTACAGGTCTTTATAGAGCGCAACCGGTGCACGCCAGTCAGTTTTAAGAAAGTCAGTCTTGAGTGTGTCAACTGCAAGTGAAGGTAAGCAGTACGGAACAGTCGCGAGTCCGTGAAGTGTCATTCATTGGGAAGAGTCCTTCAGATGACTACATGGAATTCAATGAGGCTTGCTATTGTGGGGTACACAAAAGGAGCTTCCCAGAAGATTGCCATTTCAGCAAACAATTGTACAAGGAAACAATCAGGTGTACCCTGGGCAATGTCAGAAAATGAATGAACCTTTCCTGGTGGCTGATCCTTTGTATTCCAGAAGCAATTACTCTAAATGGTCTTTTTCAAGACCAATTTTGCCAATTATATCTATTAGCATAGAGGGAATATCTGCAACAAAAGAGGAACTCCTCCAAAAATTTTGCCATGAATATCAGTGTGATGTCTTATGTGCTCAAGAGAGTTGGGGATAATAACCAAAGACGACCTAACCTGGAATGAATCTTGCGATCGAAAAACCTCATCTACAGTATGGTAGTGCAACATCTGTCAAAACTGGCTTCATTCCGTATTGATGGTTAACTTTTATAATAATATTAACATTTATTATGTCCTAATATTCAATACAGTTTTCATTTGCTGAGATGAATTTTTATTCTACCCAAACATGTTAAGACTCCATTTGAGTCATCCTCAGCGAGTTATTATAAAATATTACTATATTCACAGAGTACATTGCTAAAAATGCATAGTTCTTAATATTATCTCAATAATTCTATCTTTGTAAACTCAATATGGCATACTAGTAAATGTATAAGAATAAAACAGTGATGCGAGTTATAGCCTCTTGTCTATATGTAAAACGACATCTTTATGTGGGTTTAATTAATGTGCAGCCCCAACATTTGCCTGGTGCGAAAAGGGAAACCACAGAAAAACAGGGCTGCCAAAAGTGGGTTTCGAAACCACTATCTCCCTAATACAGACACCTGCATGACCCAAACAGTACAGCCATTCACTCAGTGTCAGAAAAGCAGCTCATGTTCATACCTCAGACTGAGCCCAGTGTTGAGATTTGAGGCAAAAGATGACAAATTGTTGAAAAGCAGTTCAACATTACATTACATTACATTATCATTATAGACTGTTATGCCTTTCAGCGTTCAGTCTGCAAGCCTCTGAGAATTTACTAAACGTCGCCACAATCCTCGATTTGCAACTAGTGTTGTGGCCTCATTTAGTTCTATACCTCTTTAAATCGTTAGAAACAGAGTCTAACCATCGTCGTCTTGGTCTCCCTCTACTTCTCTTACCCTCCATAACAGAGTCCATTATTCTCCTAGGTAACCTATCCTCCTCCATTCGCCTCACATGACCCCACCACCGAAGCCGCTTTATGCGTACAGCTTCATCCATCGAGTTCATTCCTAAATTAGCCTTTATCTCCTCATTCCGAGTTCCCTCCTGCCATTGCTCCCACCTGTTTGTACCAGCAATCATTCTTGCTACTTTCATGTCTGTTACTTCTAACTTATGAATAAGATATCCTGAGTCCACCCAGCTTTCGCTCCCATAAAACAAAGTTGGTCTGAAAACAGACCGATGTAAAGACAGTTTCGTCTGGGAGCTGACTTCCTTCTTACAGAATACTGCTGATCGCAACTGCGAGCTCACTGCATTAGCTTTACTACACCTTGATTCAATCTCACTTACTATATTACCGTCCTGGGAAAACACACAACCTAAATACTTGAAATTATCGACCTGTTCTAGCTTTGTATCACCAATCTGACATTCAATTCTGTTGGATTTCTTACCTACTGACATCAATTTACTCTTCGAGAGGCTAATTTTCATACCATACTCATTGCACCTATTTTCAAGTTCCAAGATGTTAGACTGCAGGCTTTCGGCACAGTCTGCCATTAAGACCAAGTCGTCAGCATAGGCCAGGCTGCTTACTACATTTCCACCTAACAGTTCAAGCTGATACTTAATATTATGGAATCCAGCATTTGAGATTTGAGGCAAGAAATTAAAGAAATTGTCAATAAACAGATTATGGCATATTGCAGACTAATTAAAGAAATTGTCAATAAACAGATTACGACATATTGCAGCGTCTAGTGTACAAGACATGAGGTAAGAGACGATACCTCATATTGAGCCCGATATTCAAAATTTGCAAAAAGAGACGAGTAATAAAAATAATAATCATGGTATGGCCTCAGCTACCGTGTGCAGACATTTTAATTTGATGCAATCTGGCTGTCTGCTTGTCATTTTTTACTTTCTGTTTTACTCTAGGCCTATTAGGACGTCTATGGCTGAGTTCTAATCAATTTTGTCGAGTAAACACCAAATGTGTCACTAGAGATCTTTTACATGCTGACATTGTAGGACATGGAGTGTTTAATGGACATTTTCCTGCCCTTCAAAAATCCGAATACCTCTGCCAGTTCTCTGCTGGTTTCGAACTTTCTATCTTGGGATCCGGAGGCTGACACTCTGCTACTGATGCACAGAGGCGAGTGATCAACAGGGAAGAATGATGACCCTAGAAACCAGACCGCGGACTATAATCCGCAACAGCGGTACCAATGTTGCAAAAGTGAACCCCTACGCTTCAGCAGGACTACACCCTGAGTGACGTTCCAGATCCATTTTGAGACTGTGACCAACCATAACAGGTAGATGCCGAACGAGAGGACCATACAACTCATCACTGGATTGTACAAACAAGATATGGAGATGCTACACAGTGTCCAGGAGCCGCCACATTCTAAAAGATAGCAAGGGTGCTTGACGGATTCTACGGCTGGCCTGCAAGTTGTTAGGTAGCTTACCAACGGAGCATATATGGCAGGAGGCTCCCTACAACTTCGTCGATAGGTTTCATGTCACTGAGATCCATAACACCTGATCCTCAGTGGGGAGCACTGCTTTAAAGAGGCCTTTACCATCACCCTGAGGATGGAAGCTGAAAAAATGACAGTAACTTTGACGTCATCAGTGAGGGGATAAGCCATCAGGGGCGAAGAAAACTTGAAGTTCCGCTCATCTCCACCAAAGTGACGTTTGCTACCGTCGGGATGCCAAGATTCCAGAAGAATCTTCTGATGGAAATGTGGTGAGCACAGCCATCTGAAGAAATGCCAAAGCAGACACTAACCATCAGGAGAGAAGAGAACCCGGAAATCCTCTCATCACCACCGGAGTGACACTCACTATCACAATGTCACGAAGGCTCCAGTCTGACTCATTGGCTGAATGGTCAGCATACTGGCCTTCGGTTCCGAGGGTCCCAGGTTCGATTCCTTCATTGGTTAATTCTAATGGCTCGGGGGCTGGGTGTTTGTGCTGTCCCCAACATTCCTGCAACTCACACACCAGACATAACACTATCCTCCAACACTGTAACACGCAGATACCTACAAATGGCAGATGCCGCCCACCCTCATCGGAGGGTCTGCCTTACAAGGGCTGCACCCGGCTAGGAACAGCCACACAAAATTATTATTATACTAAGGCTCCAGAGGAATCATCTGCAGATACTCCGGCGCAGGAGGCACCGCCTCACCCGGGGAAACGAGTAGAGGCCAACAACAAGAAGAGGAGCTTATCAGCACTGTCTTTACCACCCCACCCCATCCCACCTGCTTCACGTTGACCGTTGTCACCGAGAGGAAAAATTACACCCTGATCGCCGAAGGGTGGCTCAGGCCATGTCATGTTATGGACGACTTCAGGAGACACCATCCCTGTCCTGAAGGAGGTGCTACTGGACCTGACATTGGGGAGAAGTAGTCTACAGATTTGGGCTCTCACCAAAGACATCACCAATGAGGTCATCTTGGGACATTATTATCCTTTTTATTATTAACAAATACATTGCAATTGGGAAATATCCTGGTGGCAATGGTCATTTACAGTATTGTGATAGTAAGGTAAACTTAAAACATAATTACCAAACAACAACAAAATAAAAGTACAACAAGCAATTCCATAGAAAGAAAATACAACAAGAAATACTACTAGTTTAACATTCTAAATCCAGCATCATCATATACAATTTCATACACAACTTAAATATTTCCGGTGCTTAACACTACGGTGGGTCTTACTACTACTTTAACATTACAAAGATACGAAGGGCGTACTATATTGTTTTACACTTTATTCTTTTCTACACAAATGAAGTACATTACACATCAGTTGTTACGTCCACCTTCTCAACATAATCTCCCTGTAACTGTAAGTACTTTTGCCATCGGTGCTGCGTACCTATGCCTTGACAGCTGTGTCCACTTCTGCAAAATCTGCAAAACAGCGACCACGCAGAGGTTTCTTCACATTTCCGAACAAGTGATAATCACTTGGTGAGAAGTCGAGAGAGTATAGTGGGTGTGGCAGCACCGTGAATCCCATTTGATCAATGGCAGCGATGGTCTCTCAGCTAGTGCGAGGCCAGTCGTGACCCCAATAAGTCGTCTGGATCTTGATCATGGTGTTGCAAAAGTTCTCTGCACACGTCCATACGTCTCTGCTTTTCGTCTGCAGACAAGAGTCTAGGCACCCACGTGGATGACACCTTCCCCATCTGTAAGTGGCCGTGCACGATCCACTGCAGGGTGTTTCAGCTAAATCCCGTGGCTGCCTCCAATTCCGTAAATGTGATGCATTTGTTTCCTTGGATGGCCTGTTCGACCCAGACAATGTTGGCTGGTGTTGACACTGTCTCATTGCTTCCAGAACTGGTTCCCTTGTCCACCAATGTGCGCCCTGTTTTCCAACATTCCACCCAGCTGTAAACTGTTTTCTGTGACGGCGCATGTTCTCCACAGACTGCCACCAAGCGCCGATGAATTTCTGCAGTGGTCACGCCTTCTTTCCATAACAACCAAGTCGTATAGCGCTGTCCCTGATGGTTGCTTTCCATGTTGTCTGCTCCTACGCTGACCGTGTTGTTATGAAATGGCTATGACGAGTGCATTTGTTGGCCCCTGTGCGTGTGTTACTACCAAACGGTGGAACAAGACACTAGTTGCACGTCACCACCTTCAAAAGTGAAATGTGAACCATACCCGGACGTACAAAAAATAAAGTGTAAAACAATATAGTACACCCCTCGTAATAAAGTTAAAAACATAATTAACCAACAACAACAACAACAAGCAAATCCATGGAAAGATAATATTACAAGAAATACTACTAGTTTAACATTCTAAATCCAGCATCATATATAATTTCACACACAACTTAAATATTTCCAATCCTTAAACACTACGGCTTACAATACTATAGGTTGATTTTTTTAAATGCTATGTTTAAGGGGCGTTGACCCATGTGGATCTTTTGCCCCTACTGGCACCATATTGTATGAAGCTGCGTGTAATTGGAATGGCGGTAGTGTGGAATGTTGTATGTGAAGAAAGGAAGATCAAGGACTGCAATTGATGCTTTCACGGCCCGTACTTATAGACATGATGTAGGCTTTTGGACTTATGCCGTGTCAAGAAGATAAGGTGAAATTCTTTACGTTTTGCAGAGAACTATGCTCTGCGTCATCAGAAGAAAATCTCGACTGTCCATGAGAAAGGCTTCATTAAAGAATTTCACCTTATTTTCTTGACATGTCATAAGCCCAAAAGCCTATATCATGTCTAGAATATTAAGGACGTCACAAACACCCAGTACTCCGACGCCAGGGATACTAATCATTACAATTAAAAAACCCTGATCCGGCCAAGCTTCGAACCCGGGGCCGCCGGGTGACAGGCGGATGCGTTTTCCCCTACATCGCGGGGCCAGATATAGGTTGATCTTACTACTAGCTTAAAATTACAATGATAATGTTAAATACATCATATACAAATTCACACACAACTTAAGTATTTCCAGGTCTTAACACTACAGCTTAAAAGGCCCATAGACGTGCAATATTATTGCGCAAAATGGATTGTACAATATACTGTTAGCTGCCTATAGACGTACAATATTACTGCACAAAAATCGAGTTTGTGCAATAAACAGAATCGTGTGGAGATAATATTGATAGTTGTGCAATATATTGTGCATAGCGGCCAAAGACGTACAATATGCGTTGCAATATGTAGTCAGTCCATGCCGGTATTTTATTTGGTGATTATATTGAGTGACACTGATCTTTGCTGCGTTTTGATCGCCGTGGGCGTAAGTGCCAAAAAGAAGCAGAAACGGAAAAGAAGCACAAGGGCCAAACAGTGGTTTCTAGACAGAGAAAAGTACACTCATGAAAATTTACTCATTGAACTGAGAAAATGGGAACCAAATGATTTACAAAACTTTCTGCGCATGAATGGTGAATTGTATGATGAACTCCTCGCTTTGCTATTAACGTCCCACAGAGCCGGAAGGCCATGGTACACTTCGATAAACTCCAAAATAAACTTCTCCTCCTCCTTTTTGCCTGCCATCACGATACCTTCTCCAACGCTTGTTGATACCAACTGGCGGGAGGACGGGATATTGCACAATATTGCCAACACACAGCACAGTATTTTGCGATTTGCGCAATATATTTCAAACTTTCTTGATTTCGTACAATATATTGCACAACCCTTCAATATTAAATACACACTATCAATTTTATTGCACAAACCCCGATATTGCACAATAATATTGCACGTCTATGGGCCCCCTTACTTCTAGCTTAACATTATAAGTGGTAATAAAGTAAACTTAAATAATTACCCAACAACAACTACAACAAACAATTCCTTGGAAAGACGCACTCCATGCTTACAAAAAAAAAAGTTGACAAGACTACATGTGCTAAGGTTGGATTGTCAGTGCTCTGACACCCCAGAACCCAGCTCAGAGTAGCCAGGATAACACTACCCAGCGAGAAAGTGACATCAGCCCAAAGTGAGGCGGTGGTGGTGTCACAACTACAGGGAACTCTTAAGGACAGCAGAGTAGTGAAATCTGGACTGATATCTACAAAATGTGGACTTTACTTCGCCAGTTTGTTTGTGCAGTTACAAAGCTGCATACTTGTATGAATTTTCAACATGACATCAATGGATACCCAGCAGGACCAAGCCCAGAACATATGAACCAGCCAACTGTGTCGTACCAACAGATGACTAGGATTTGCAAGTTAATGAAACTAAGGAGGCAGACAACAAGCTCCAAAGGGAGATATCTGATGCCAGAAGACACCTGAGGCAGACCAGTTGTAAGAACTCAAGAGGCTGATCATGGAATTCCACCAGGACATCTTCACGAAAACTTGAGGCGACAATAGGACGACAGACACGGTGTTCCATTGCATTATAACCAGCAACACGATCACTATCTGTCAACCACCCTGCCACGTGACCAGACACTGAGCAACATGAAGCAATGCAGTATGACAGAAGAATTTAACAGTCCACAGCGTCCCCTATAGTGCTGGTAAAGAAGAACAGCAGCTCCGAACTGCTAGACAACACCTTTGACACCCTATTAGGAGTACAATGGTTCTCAACCCTGGACTTGAAGTTGGAATATGGGCACTGCACCTGGAGGACAAGCAGATGTCATTCTGTACCAGACAAGGGTTGTGGCAGTTCACCATTATGCCATGTGCGACATTCGAGCAACTGAAGGAGCCCATCCTGAGAAGGCTCACGCACAATGCCCGCTTGGTCTACCCAGATGACGTCATGGTAAGACACATGTTCCAGGAACACCAGAAAAACCTCACTAATATGTTCCAGAGACTATAAATATTCACCTAGAACTACACTCTGAGAAGTGCCAACTATTCCAGCTGGAGGTACACTAACTAGGTCACAGTGTGTTACCTGATACGGAAGCCACTGCTAGAAGACATGAAAGATGAACCAAGTGCAATAGACTAATATAAATTGGAAACAATATTCTTTAAGCTGTGGGTAAATAATGGAATTTTTTATTATTATTATTATTAGTTACGTAGTTGTGTACGAACTTTATCTGGTATAATCATGATCACATTATTTGTGAGGTTATGTCATGAAACATCTGCTGTATATGTATTAATATGAGTTTATTTAAAGTAAGAACACATAATAGTATATAACGATTAACTGTATATATGATGCATAAACCACTGCAATATTGTGCAACACACTGTAATAAGTCCAGAACAATGCAATGTGTGACTAGAAATATGTAGAAAGTTCCTTACATTGTAAATAGGCTATTGCAGATTCTCAAAATTACGAGAAAACATATTGTGTCATATTCTTCTAAAAGCCTGGCCAGGCAATGAACATAACAGTCTTGAGGGTAAAGTTGAGTTGTTTTAATGAGACTTGTGTGGAAGTCGTGTTAGTCGAGTGTTTGAAGTCAGTATGTGAATTGGTTATGTTGGTAGTTGGTTGTGACATGCTACTGTAGCAGTCAAATTTTTATCAAGATGGCGATTCATGAGAGAGAGAGAGAGAGAGAGAGAGAGTGTGTGTGTGTGTGTGTGTGTGTGTGTGTGTGTGTGTGTGTGTGTGTGTGTGTGTGTGTGTGTGTGTGTGTGTGTGTGTGTAAATAACTTGTAAATTAAAACAGTGTACACAACTGACAGCATTTTGTGTGCGCCTTTGTGGATACATCAGAGAGAGAGAGAGAGGCCTGTGCCAAAGACAACAAGGAGCTAAGGAGTTTTGATGATGATGATGATGATGATGATGATGATGATGCTTGTCGTTTTAAGGGACCTAACATCTAGGTCATCATCCCCTGATGGTACGAAATGAAATGACAAAACAAAAGAAACAAAAGTTTTAAATCATCCACTGGCCAAAAGAAAAAAAAAGATGACATGAAGAATGAATGGATGGACATGAACCCAAAACAATCAGTGGATCCTACCCAAAAACTACCAGAAATAAATAGCGTTACCGACCAAGGAACCATTCTAAAGTACAATCCTGATGATGATAATGACGCTTGTTTTCTAAAGGCATCCAACATCCAGGTCAACGGCCCCTCATAATGGTATATGTCGCTAGTAAAGTAGAACCATGGTATTTGTCATGTTGGGGTACTAATCAAAAATAGCAAAGACTCACGATGTTCCACACATGATGGTACTACTCACAAGTATTGTACGTCGTACAGGTAACACAGACCTATGGTGTTTCTCACACAATGGCGCCAATCATAGCCAATGCAAACCGATGATGTTCCTCACCTAGGTGTACTAGTCACGGGTGCCGGTATTCCCGTTGTGTTCCTCACATAGTGGGTACTAATCACAGGCAGCCCAGACCCACGGTGTTGCTCACATGGGTATGACTCACGGGTACTGGAAACCCACAGGAGAACCAACTCATTGCTGCTACTAATCACAAACCTGTTTCGTATCTAATATAGAGGTACTACTCACAAGTAAAGGCGACCCATTGTGTTCCCCACATGATGGTACTAATCAAAAGTAGTTTCATGGTTCTAAGACAATCATCCCTTGATCGCCCCTTTTAGTCGCCTCTCACGATAGGCAGGGAATACCATGGGTGTATTTTTTGTCTGCATCCCCCCACAGGGGGTAGAGAGAGAGAAAAAGAAGAAGAAAGAAGGGATTCGTCACTTCGAAAAATGAAGTAACGGACGAAGAAAGGCAAAGGCCACGAAGGGCGTGAAAGACTCCCTAGGCCTCGAATGCTCTAATACCGTCTGGGTCGGAAAAGAAAAAGAGTTGACCAAGGGAGGTCAGACAGGATAGACGAAAGTGAGGAGCCTGGCACAAGTAAGTGGTAGCAATGCCAAAACTCAGCTAAGGGTCTCGTGGTCGCCAATCCATACTCCCAAGTTGAGAGCCCCCTGGGCCCCTTTTAGTCACCTCTTACGACAGGCAGGGGATACGGCGGGTGTATTCTACATGTGCGTCCCCCACCCGCAGGGGGTAGTGTGTTTGGTCCGCGAGAGGTATTTTATTTCCCTCAAGTCCGCCGGCAAGCCGGTTAGAAACACCCCACCCCCCAGCGTAGAAGGTTCATGGCTGAGGAGTTTTCTCAGCCTACGTACCTATCCGCTTTGCCAAAATCTCGAAGCCACTCGCACAATTCACAGAAAAGGGGATGTTTTGATGATCACGGAAGACAGAGTCTGCATTCCGGTCACTCAAGGAGTCTATATGCACAGCAACATTCTTGGGTTATCCCACGCCGGGAGAGAAGTTAGTCTTTGATACTGATGTCAACAACGTGAGGATTAGTGGGGGTGCTGTCACAGATCCAGGACAGATAGGGAAAGGTGATAGCGAACTACAGCAACGTGTTTCCTATAGCCGAGAGGAACTACCGTGTGATCATCCATGCACCACGGGCCATCATGAAGATTCTGGAGCACTTCCATATACAGTAAAAGTCCGGTATAACAAGTATTCATAATGGCAACAAATTTACTCACTATAGCAGATTGTCGGTGAATCCAATTTTTTGTAACAATTGAGAAAAAAAACTCTCACACAATTAAAATCGGTATGAAATGGCAATCGCTTAGTTCAAAACTTGGTCGTCCACCTGGACTGGCTTGCACCTTAACATGGAACTGCTTGAGACAAGCAGCTTCACTTCGATATCTCTTATGATGATCTGCAAAGAGGTCTTTGCGCTATCATTTTCTGTACTCTGCTGTGTATTATTCCAAATTCTACCACAAATGTGCCAACAGTGACAGGTCTATCTTCTTTACTGATGCTACCAAATTTTTCCACATTATGCTCAGTGGAGGCAGTTTGAAGGTGACAGCTACGAGACTGATTTTGGATGTTCATGTTTGCAATTTTGAAATGTTTCACCCAACTCCTGATGTTGCTAGCACTCATGAATGTATCTTCATTATCTTCATATGCACGCTGAAGTCGTGGTGCATTTCAGCAGCAGGAATTGCCTCTTTGGAATTCAATGACAGTAAAATGTAAAATGAAACGTCAGTGTCAGATATTTTCTTTCGACCACCTAAGCTCACAAGATCAATGCTAACAACATTACAATATTTAACATAAATGCTAATGACATCACAATATTTAACAAGTTGTGTAAAATCTGTATACTGTGATAATGTACGTGGTTGTTCCATATTGATGGATACTGTTTTGTTCTGGTTTTGCAAGTTTTGTTCTTTAACACATTGCGGTTAACTCGTGTTTGGCTGGTGACATCTGTTGAAACTTATGAAACTAGCTCGCAGTCAAGGTTACTAGAATCTCGGTGTTGAAGAAGAAACTTGAGTACTTTGGCCATATAATTCAAAATGACAAAATTGAAGGAAGGATAAGTAGGGGAAGAAGGAGAATATCTTGACTATGGAATCTACAAGAATAGTATGAACTCAGTACCCCCACTCTTTTCTTAGTTGCTGAGAACAAGAACCAGATCGCCCTGATGACAGCCAACATCCACTCGGATATGGAGCAAGAAGAAGAGGAAGAAGAAGAAGAAGAAGAAGAAGAAGAAGAAGAAGAAGAAGAAGAAGAAGAAGAAGAAGAAGAAGAAGTGTGTATATAATATGTGCATCTTCCTCTAATCTATCAAAGTACATTCTTATATTAAGAAACGTTTTAAAAAATATATATATTGACGTGCCTTCTATAAAACAACTTCCAGAAAAACAGAAACATGTCTGATAAGTAAATGAACACATTTTTAGATGTACCTATATTTATGATATACAATGCATAAGAAAGAACAACTTCAAATACAATAAGCAAGAACTTAACATGGGTTCGCTATACCAAAATGAAAAATTTCTCACTCTGGAGTTACTCTACAAATGAATTCAAAATTCAGTAAACATCAAACCAGGGCCTTAACAATAATGCTGGCCCTCATTATTTCCTACTTCTTAAAATTAAGTAACATACTGATATTAGATTATCCATTCCTGACCTGGTCGAATGACTGGAAACAGGCTGAGGATTTTCATTCACTGATACTTGATTAGAAAGATTAAATATTTACCTCTATAAGAGTAGCTATACCAGCAGGTATCACCACCAGGAAAGTTGTATTTTCATCCAACAAGTATAAGAATACCACACCCTGGCTGAAGGCTCGCCATGCCACAGTTCGGGTGGAAAGACCGACAAAATTCTGTTTACTGCGCCAGAAGCTTATGTCATTTTTGAAAGCCAGAAAATCGAACAGGAGCTACAAATGAAGAAACAATATCTATTAAAAATATATATACACTATTAATCTCAAATTTCATATCTAAAAAATTTACATGAAAATATACAAAAATTAAGAGAAAATGTAATAATGAAAAGAGAAAATTCTTTACAAACATTAATGGGAAAGAAAAACATCAATTAGTATTGTCATGAAAATATCCTTTTATTTTTATTAATGAGACAACTGAGGACATAGCTATAGGCATAGGCCAGCGATAGAGCTACCTCTTATCCCTCTCCTTTTTATATCTATATGTACATAAAAGAGTTTTGTCTGTACATTGCTCAGAATTCAAAGAGGACGGTATCTGTATCAGTCGTGTCCACATAAACAAGGAAATGCACTTCTTAATTTTCCGTAATGTCTGTCTGTCTGTCTGTCTGTCTGTCTGTCTGTCTGTCTGTCTGTCTGTCTGTCTGTCTGTCTGTCTGTCTGTTCAAGAATCACAAGAAAACTACTGAAGAGAATTGAATGAAAATCGGTATACAAAGTCGGGGATTAAGTCGCCACAATCTAGGCCATAAATAATTTTATTCATACTGAGTGAAATGGTAGTTTAGGGGAAGGCCTAATATTTAATTCTCAAATATTTATGATATTAGTGGCTGTATCTTACTTAAATTGGTATGCAAAGTCGGGGGAATAAGTCGCTATAAGCCACGCCATAAATAATTCTATTCACGCTGAGTGAAATGGTAGTTTAGGGGAAGGCCTAAAATGTAATTCTCAAATATTTATATTATTAGTGGTTCTAAGAGCCTCCGTGGCTCAGGCAGCAGCGCGCCGGGCTCTCACCGCTGGGTTACATGGTTCAAATCCCGGTCACTCCATGTGAGATTTGTGCTGGAAAAAGCAGAGGTAGGACAGGTTTTTCTTCGGGTACTCCAGTTTTCCCTATCATATTTCATTCCAGCAACATTCTCCAATATCATTGCATTTCATCTGTCATTCATTAATCATTGCTGTACTGGGAGGTACACCTCTAGGTCGCACATTTAAATCATGCGCCCAAAAGAAGAACTCTTCTGCAGGAACAGTGAACTTGAAACTACATCTACTTAAACCGTTACTCAGAAGATGTCACTACAGAAATCTAATGAAATTTTGTTATTTTGAAGTTTGATGTACTGTATGAAATTCTACGTGTTTTGTTTACCATTTATCAAGAAGTTTGGACCTTCTGCAAAAATGTCACTACAAAAACTATGATCATGCACCCTGGTGCGAAGTGGATGAACTTTGATTTAAAGAAGTTTTGTATTCATAAGTTTTTTCTAACTAAATTATGTTTATTCATTTTTCGGTTGGCAACATTGATCTTTTCCTTCCGCCAGTTTTGAATTTAGCCAATCCCTAATTTCTGTAATTAATTTTCGGCCTATCACAGGCTTCTTCTTCGATTTTGTGTGTAACTTTAAGGTAAAAATAAAGTGAGAGGGCGTGGCTTGATTATTCATGAAAGGTCTCGAACCTTGCCCGAGGGTGTATAAACTGTGGATTTTCGCGTCTCTTGGCCATTTGATAGTCATCTACCTTAGTGTGTGCGTCAAGCAGGAGGCGGGAGGCACCTCTTTCATCAGGCAGCTGTACTTCAGCAAGGTAATGGCCGTTTAACATCTTTATTTCTTGCTAGCTCCGCAGTTTAACCCGAGGGATAGGTCCGAAACTTTAACGATGTAACCTACTTTTCTGTAAATGTAACTTCTGCTGGCTTATGTAATAACTTCATAAATCTTTAACTGTGAATCGGGGATAGAGAGTGATTTACCCTCTCGAGATCCCCTTCATATTGGTTTGAGGTGACTACGTTTTCTAACTGGTTTTCTTCCTTTTCGTAATGTCTTTAATTTCTTCTTATACAAGTCACCTCCATAGTTTGAGAATAGCCCCTGTTTCATCGGCCTAGTGCCCTTTAGGTTGTAAGTGTTCATATCTAGGAGCGCAAGTATTCGCCTCCTTTCATTTGCGTTTCAGGCCATTTACTTAACCTTCTTTTCTGCTACGGCCCAATAGGTTGGGTACCAGATACCCCCGTTTCAAATTGTAAGTTGTGCCTTGATGGCAAGTGATTGTATTTTCTGATATCGCCTTGGAGAGGCTTGGAAAATGGAGAGCACGTTAGCTCTTTTTCAAGTGTTATAAAAGTGCCTCCAGGAGGCTTGATTTTGTAAATTACGGAGCTAGTGCTCCATTGTATTGAGGGATTTCTGCCCTTGTATAATTTTGTGTCTTTGTAAATCTTGAACTGAGTGCTCAATAATTGTGAAGCGAGGGGCTGGAATCCCCGATTACTAAAACAGTCACTAAATTTTGGATTTTCTTGCTGTGTCTAAACTTTGTCATGGTACCTGATATGTCATTGTTATCTCACTAAGTGAAGAGTTGTTAAAGTTCTGTTGTTGATTTCTGAAATCTTAATGAAATATAACCTTTGATAAAGTTTTAATCAATTCATGAATTTGTAGTTAGACCCATTCACCCTGGCACCTTCTTTCACCTCTGCTAGTCCACGGGTAACCCCGTAACAAGTGGTAGCAGAGCGTGGTTGAGCGAGTCTCAATTAAGCCCCTTTTGATGACTAAACAACCATTTTCTCAGTTGATGGAATTTTCCTTTCCTATTATCTAAATTTGTAAATTTTTTGTCATCATGTCCGACCCTCGCGAAGTCCTCCATCCCGTCTACATGCGCAAGGAGGAATTAATTTACGAATTATCTATTAGAAATGTTCAATCTGGAGGCACGGTTGCGGCAGATACCACCAAGCTTAAGGAATCCCTTGAATTACCTATCTGCCTCCCAACTTCGGGACAGAAGGACATTGATGAGGCTCTATCCACTATCACGGACAACACCACGGAGCTAGCATCCGTAGTTAGTTTTTTTGAAGTGAGTGATCCTTCTGCTAACCAACTTAAGAGAGTGCAGGCAAGATTGTTCCACTTTTATAACAGGATGAGCGATCTATTGTCCCTAAAATTAAAGGAAATTCATGCTAAGGAGGCAAGTAATTAAACTGATCATCTATCAAGAATGTCCAGTAAAGTTAATCAATTGTTGACTGGGGCAGCTACCCCCAAGACCGACCAGGCCACTGTTGTAAACATTATAAGTGAGGAGGATTCTTCCAAGGGTGAAGAAGGTAGAAAATCTGCGGCAACTCAACAAACTTCTGCCCCATTAGGAAATGAGTCGGATCGTCGTATCCAATTTCCCCCATTCTTTTTAAATAATGCTGTCTCTGAAGCTTCTTCACGTCTTAGGCCGTTACCTACTATGTCACCTGGGTTTAGTAATTTGCCTCACCCTTTGGCAATGTTACTTAGGGGAATATCTAAATTCTCGATTAATTCTACTAATGAGGTAACTGCATTTTTAAGGTTCTTAGTTGAATTCTAAGGTCACGCTCTAGTGTTTTCTCTTTCTCCTTGTCAAATTCTTCAAATTATTTACCCTTACTCCATAGGTGTCCTCTCGGACAAAACAGTCAAGAGCCATTGCTGAACAATCCTCTATTGAAGACTTCCATGCACACCTCCTGACGAATTTCATTCCGGCTCGAGCTATGTCATCATTAATTCGAAGGTACTATACAGAGTACAGCAACTGGATAAAAATCTCGCAGACTTCATCCAGGATATAAAGTTCTACACTAGGGTATTTGCTCTTAATTTCCCAAAAGATCAAATAGTGCAGGCTATTGCGGAAGGGATTTCACCACCCTACAGGTCATACTTGTGTTTTGCGTCGCACCCACAGACTTTTGCCGAGTTAGAAGCTATGGCTGTCTCAGACGAAGGAGTTAGGTATGCCGACACATTACGAGTCGCTAAGGAGCCCCCTCCGTTTTCTAGTAATTTTCGGCCTTCACCTCGCCGAACTTCCACCCCCCGCAAATGTTATGATTGTAGATCGGCAGATCATCTGCGTAATAAGTGCCCATTGATTAAAACCAATGGGACAAAGAATGGAGCAAGGTCATCACAAGGATGTTTCAAGTGTGGCTCAATCACCTTGCCAAGAACTGCCCTAATGCCAATAACACCCCCTCCTGTTCAACTTCTGGTGCAACCTCACACAACTCAAATAATAGGAAATGACTAGTTTCTCTGGCTGAGTCAGTGTGTTCATCTTTGCAAGGCTTAGCCCCTATTAAATCGCCCGAAAGCTCAGGCTCGGAATAAGGTAGAAATTCTTCTAAATCCGCACTTGAATGCCCCAAGGAATGCCTGAGGATTGCGGCGGAGACCCCTGCACTTGTACCGTTTCTGAAAGTGGAATTAAATAGTGAGCCCGTTACCGCTCTATTAGACTCTGGGAGTGTTTGTTCTATTATTTCGGCAGAATGGTCACTGGAGACAGAACATTGCCGTTGAATCTCAAAAAAAAACTCACAGGTAAGCCAGCCGCCAAGAACAATACACAGGAAGGCCGGCCCTATCCTACAGGCCGGCTGGGAGATTCCAGATCGTCTGAGTCACCAGTCCCTTCATGGAAATACCGAAAGGAGCTACCACGGGGATGACACGTAACAGTATTATTATTATTATTATTATTATTATTATTATTATTATTATTATTATTATTATTTACAATATTATTTGTGAGGTTATGTCATGAAACATGTATATATATATATATATTAATATAAGTTTAGTTAATGTAAGAACCCGTAATTAATAGTATAGAATTCATTATTACGTCTAAATATTATGTATAATCCACTAAAATGTTGTGCAACACACTGTAATATCCAGAATGACGTATCTTTGATACTAGAAGATTGCAGAAAGGTTCTTCTCGAAGTCTGGCTGGGCACATATATAACGAGGCGGTCTTGACTGTGGAGGGGAGTTATTTTGTAACAAGAGTTGTTTTGACGAGACTTGTGTAGAAGTCGTGCTAGCGAGTGTTGAAGTATGTGAATTGGTTTTGTTGAGTTGGTAGTAGACATGCCTCTAATGCATTCTTCTTCTTATGCTTCGCGATAAGCAGTTGTTCAAAATGGTGGTTTATTGACATGAGTTTAATGTGAAAATAATTTGTAAATAAATTAGTGTACACAACTGACAGCATTTTATGTGCCTTTGTGGATACATCATGGGCGACCGTGACGAGGACGTAAGAATAATTTTCGAGTCAATACGAGTGTAAGTGCGAATTAGAAAGAAATGCAAGTTATAGTAGAAAATACATCCATACAACAACTCAAAGACGAACTCGCCAAGAGAAATCTTGCGATGAACGGCAAGAAGAAATCACTGCAGACGCAGTTATGAGAAGATCTCCTTGAAAAAGGCAAAGATCCCGAAATTTTTTTCGAGGTCGATGACACATCAGACAAAACACCAGAAGACGAGGTAAATATTACTAAAATGTGCTCTAAGTTAACAAACTTGATACAGACACTCAATTCCACCTTAACACATCAAATTTCGAAAGTAAATGACAAAATCTCAGACGTTGATTCAAGAGTTAATTCCACCTTAATGGAAGTAAATGACAAAAGTTCAGACAAAATTTCTCAAGCTAACTCAGTTTTAACCGGACAAATATCACAAGTGTACATGAAGGTTTGCCTCCCACAAGGCCAACCCCTTGTCCACATCGTGGGAGGTGGGCAACGGCATGAAGTAGGGGATTGCCTGTAGGGGTGATGTATAGTGGGGACTGTGTGTGCCCCATGACCGCTACGGTAGCTGTGAAGGCCCTACAGGAACTCTGAAAAGTGACGGCTAACGGGGCTCTGTTGAAGACCTCAATGGCAGCAACGGCGGAGAAGGGGTCCTTTGGTACGGCGAAGCTGGCGGATGAGGCAACACTTCTTCTTGGCGATAAATAAAGATGAAACCACTGCCTTGTGGTAAAGAGGAATCTTTAAAGGCTAAGGGAGATAACCCCTACAGAAAAATCCTGCGGTCTAGCGCAGGCAGGAGGCAGCCCCTCCACTGGACTTAGGGTGCTGTGGGCTAATAACTCGCACACCTGAATTAAACTTATTACAGAAACCAGACGAAATTTATACCGGCCGGATTTTATGGAGACGAGGCAATGAAATACAGAACACGAATCGGATTCTGGAATGTTAAAACTATGTATGAAACTGGCAGACTGAGAGAAGTAGTGGCAGAAATGAAAAGGTATAAACTGGAGATACTTGGGTTGAGTGAAACAAGATGGACAGGCTACGGAGAGGTGAGGACAGAAGAGAGGGGTGTCTTCATTTACTCTGGAAGAGAAGAAAATGATCAGCATTCAAGTGGAGTGGGTGTCTTATTCACAAAGAAAGCAAAAAATAGCATAATGGAATGGACCCCTGTATCACACAGGATAATTATTGTACGAATAAGAACCAAAGTTAGACCTGTGACCATAGTACAGTGCTATGCGCCAACAGAGGTAGCAGAAGAAGAGAAGAACGAGTTTTGATAGGCTGACATCAACACCGGCAGGGATAAAGAAGAAGGACATTGTGGTGTTGATGGGAGATTTAAATGCAAAAATTGGTAATGAAAATGAAGGAAGAGAAATCATCATGGATAGACACGGAATAGGAGAAGAAAATAATAATGGCCAGAGATTCATAGACCTATGCAGTAATTTTGGATTGGTTATAGGTGGATCATTGTTTCCACATAAGAACTGCCACAAGATCTCATGGGTGTCGCCTGATCTCCGCACAGAAAACCAAATTGATCACTTGGTGATAAATAAAAGATGGAGACATTCACTCTTAGATGTGAGGAATAAACGTGGAGCAGATGTAGGCAGTGACCATCACCTTATGATTGCTGATGTTAGATTGAAGATGGGGGCAGCAGTACGAATGAAACGTTTCAATTCCGGGAAATTTGGGGAACTTGAAGTGCAAAATGAATTTAAGGTACATATGAAGAACAGGTTTGAAGTCCTTGCCGAACAACCAGATGAAGATGTAAATACCAAACGGAACACAGTCAAGGAACTCTTTCATGACACATGTGAAGAGATAGTGGGCTACAGAGAGCCAGGGAGGAAAGAATGGATATCGGATAACACTTGGGAATCAATCCAAAAGCGAAGAGAGTGCAAGGCACTTGTCAACTCCAGTAGAACAAGAAACCAGAAAGCAGTAACAATGGAAAAATACAGGGAGGCCAACAAGGAGGTTAAGAAGAAAGTGAGGAGAGATAAACAAGTGTTTACAGACCAACTGGCAACACAAGCAGAAGCAGCAGCAAGAGTCGGCAACAGCAAAGAAGTACATGTCATTACGAGAAAGCTTTCGAGGTGGAACTTTTCAGGGCAGAAACCAATCAGAGATGCAAACGGAGTAGCCTTGACATCTGAGACACAATTGGAAAGATATAGACATCACTTCATGGATGTACTCAATAATCTTGGTGAGGAATCGAGAACGGAAGAAGATGAAACCATTTTGGAGTATCCAGACATCTCGGTAGAACCACCAACACGACAAGAGATTGCACAAGCAGTGAAACAAATGAAGAGTGGCAAAGCACCCAGTGTAAATAACATTATCCCAGAAGCCCTAAAGGTAGATCCAGATTTAACAGCGGAAATCAAGGAGCCACTTCTAACACTAATATGGAACGAAGAACACCTCCCTGAGGAGTGGAAGAAGGGTGTCCTCATCAAGATACCGAAGAAGGGTGACCTCTCAGATTGCAATAACTGGAGGGGAATAACGTTGCTCTCATATGGGAGAAAAGTGATGTCAAGAGTCATACTGAACAGAATAAGCATAGTCGTTGACAAGAGACTACGTCAAGAACAGGCAGGTTTCAGAGAAGGTCGGTCTACTGTGGATCAGATTAACACACTAAGGCTAATCATTGAACAATTTGCTGAGTATCAGACATCTCTGTATATACTTTTTTATTGATTTTGAAAAGGCCTTTGACTCTATCAACCGGAGGAAAATGTGGAAGGCTATGGAAAAGTTCGGAATTCCACAAAAGATAGTCCGTCTTACACAGGCAATGTATGATGGATATACTTGTCAAGTAGAACATAAAGGGAAGCTGTCTGAACCTTTTGCTGTAAAATCTGGAGTAAGACAAGGATGTCTACTGTCGCCAATCTTGTTTATCATGACAGTGGATTGTATGCTGAGAGAGGCAACGAATAAAAAGCGTGGCATTCAGTGGGGATTAAATAACCGATCGGAAGAACTGGATTATGCGGATGATCTCTGTCTTCTTGTAGAATGTTTTCGGGACATGGAAATCAAACTGAATGACTTAAAAATAGAAGCTAAAGAAGTAGGCTTAAAGATTAATAACAGAAAGACTAAAGAAATTAGCATAAACCATCGTAACAATTACAACTTGACTCTGGATGGAATGGATACAGAAAGGGTAGAGGAATTTTGCTACTTAGGAAGCATGGTAAGCCAGGATGGAGGTGCTTTTAGAGATGTGGTGAGTCGTATAAATAAAGCCAAAGGAGCTTTTGCACAGTTACGACCAATATGGAGATCCCCTCACATTCGTATAAAAACAAAGCTAAGGATATTCAACTAAAATGTTAAATCTGTGTTACTGTATGGAAGTGAGACCTGGAAAGTGACCAAAGACATTACCACAAGGTTATAGACTTTTATAAATCGGTGTCTGAGGTACATTATGAGAATATGGTGGCCAAAAACTATCTCAAACAAAGACTTCTGGGAGGCCACAAGTCAAAGTCCCATACAGGAACAGATAATGAGAAGAAAATGGAGATGGATTGGGCACACCCTGAGAAGACCACAAGAGAGTATCACAAGGCAGGCATTGAGTTGGAATCCACAAGGCAGTCGCAGGCAAGGCAGACCGAGGATTACCTGGAAGAGAACCATAATAAGGAGATTGCTGGAGTTAACAAGACATGGAGGGAGGTAAAAGCATTGGCGGTAGATAGAACAAGCTGGAGAAATTTCGTCGCGGCCCTATGTTCCACGTGGAATTAAAGGAAATAAGTCAGTAAGTCAAGTCACATGCAGGTTTACAAAGTAGAACAGGGACTAGAATCGAAAATTTCAACTGTAAATGCTAAAATTTCAACCCAAATTAGCGATGTTACCAATCGATTAACGCAGCAGATTTTGGACAACATGCCAAAACAGGAACAGGTTGAGCAGATCAATAGTAGGGTAAGCCAGCTGGAAGGGGACATCACAAACCTCAAGGAGGAGGTGGAAACCCAGGTTTCCGGCATAAAACAAGAGGTTGAGGGGAGAATTTCTACCTTCAAGGGCAATTTTGGAAGCCGTATTTCTGCCGTTGAAGGAAGATAGAAAAACCAGATTTCGAACATCAAGGGAGAAGATGGGTTACCTCGAACAGGACCTATCGCCGTGCCTCTATACCCCCCAAACCTAACCGGGAATACAGGACACCTAGACCCAAAGGTGATTATAGAGAGCCTTCCGGAATTCCTTGAGTGACTGGAAGAGAATCCAACTAGCTTCATCGAGGGATCAGTGAGTCTACTAGGATGGACTAATCTACCGGAGGACATCTTTGTTCAACTCGTCACATCGCGGTTAAAAGGGCAAGCCGCTACTTGGTGGAAAAACTTGAAGGGCTTAAATTTAAACTGACCGGGAGAGTTGGCCGTGCAGTTAGGGGCACGCGGCTGTGAGCTTGCATCCGGGAAACAGTGGGTTCGAATCCCACTGTCGGCAGCCCTGAAGATGGTTTTCCATGGTTTACCATTTTCATACCAGTCAAATGCTGGGGCTGTACCTTCATGAAGGCCATGGTCATTTCCTTCCAACTCCTAGGCCTTTCCTATCCCATTGTCGCCATAACACCTATCTGTGTCGGTGCAATGTAAAGCCACTAGCAAAAACAAAAAACAAAATTAAACTGAGTGGACTTCAAGAGGGAATTCCTTGCTAGATTCAATTTCGAAGGGGTGAAGAGCTCTGTGAAAAGGAAGCTACTGACTGAGGCACAACCCACCACCATGAGAGCTAGCACATTTGTCCTACAGAAGTACCAGCTCTTCAAGCGTCTGCACCCAGAAGGCAGCGAGAACGAAATCTTACCAGACATCACAGAGCTACTCCACGATAAAATTCAGCCCCTAGTGAAAGTATCAGAACCGAGATCCTTTGATGATCTACGTAGAATCATCGCCCAGTTGGAGGAGGAACACATGAGCAAAGCTACGGAAGAGACCAGATCGGTTAGGAAGTGCTACCAGTGTGGAAGAACGGGACACCTGAAGAACAAGTGCTCGAACTTGACCCCGGAGAAACTAGGTCCTGCCCATTCTGGATTAAGGGGGCATGGGACCGTGAAAAAGGAATGCACCTCAAGGCACGACAGACAAGCAACCCTGGCAAAGTAGGAGAGGGATTGGTCAGATTGTGAGCAAAACAGGCCAACCCCGCCCTGCTATCTTCTGAAGATAGGCAACGAGAATTTCTCAGCCATACTCAACACCCAAGCAAGTCACCTGTTTGTAAATGGGACTGTTACCAGCCCATGAAGTCTCGCCATCTCGGAAGAGTAGTGGGAGCAGTGGATGGGGTAACCTATTCCAGCCAACCGCTAAATGCATGGACCTGCAAATTGTCTCAGTGATTCACAACATACCTGACATCATATTAGGTCATGACTTTCTGGTAGAATACAAGGTGATCATGGACTATGCAGCTCATGAAGTTTTTTGGGAAAAGACAGACGTCTGAGGGTCGCCTGGCACGATAGTAATCGCCGGACTCATAAGGATGCGGAAGTCGACGTAGATATCCAGTTAATACAGCTTCAAGGCAAGGCACACCCGGTAATGGAATCTGAAGCTAGGAGAACCACTGTCGAAAGGGAGTTTCCACAAAAACACCGGAATGAACCCAAGGAACCTGTTCTTATGACCATCAAGAAGGAACCTGATCTGGAAGTTAAGCAATGGCAAGAACAAGACAAGCTCTGTAGGACCATGATGCAGTGGATTAGGAGACAGATCACCGATAGTTGAATTGTCCCGAGGGAATTAAAGATGTGCTACAAGAACTTCCAGGTTGACGGAGGTCTCTTAATGTACAGATCACACCTCTCCGACACACCTGCAATAGTGGTGATCCCTAGACAGCACACGATGGACATCCTTGAGATGTTCTATGACAGCATGGAAGCCGGGCATCCACAGGAGGTAAAGAGACATATCAGTCTATCTGACGAACATTCCTCTAGGTCAACATGCAGAAAGATATTCTGGACTACGTGAACAGCAAGGCAGATTCCAGTCAGCGAGGAAGACAGCCACAACGCCCTTGGGAGGTCACAGCCCTGGACTTGAAGGGTCCTTACCCTAGAACACCACAGGGTAAAACAGGACACCTCTTCACAAGATGGACTGAGGCCTTTAGGATACAAGATACCAGAAGCCACAACATGGCACATCAACAGCCTTCTACAATATGACGTTTTCAGCCGCTATGGTTATCCATGGTACATTCTGTCAGACAACAGGAGTCAGTTCACGACAAGGAAGTGGCAGTAAATGATGACAGAATGGGGTGTGGAGCACTGGACCACCACTATCTACAACCCAAGGGCCAATCCAACGGAACGACGGAACCAGGAGCTAAAAAGGATGCTTCGGGTCCACCTAATAGACAAAGAACTGTGGGACCATCAGATACTGAAGTAAATCTTTGCCCTATGACGATACATCAACCGTGTCACAGGCTATTCCCCAGCGGAGCTGTTCCTTTGTGAACAGCTATACGGCACCAGGGATTGGGAGATTTGTCCACCACCCACTGGTCAAGATGATGCAGCTATTTCCCTAGTAGAGTGGCATCAGCAGCAGAACATCGAGGAGAAACAAGCTTTGGCCAAGAAGAGATCCCTTACACAGGCCAACAAGTACTGCAATGTAACCACCCAGTCAGTAATAAGATTGGAGGGTTTCACATGGGTCTCGCACCTAAGTGGGTTGGTCCCATCGAGGTGGATAAGCAGCTGGGCCATGGGGTCTACTTACTAAAGACCAACCATCCTATCAAGATCCACGCATCGCAGTTGCGGCGAGTCACCCAACCGCTGTGCATACAGAGTAAGCCTGGTACTGCCACAGGTCCACCTGGAGGAGAGGGTACTAATGATACAACACAACCTGGTCATCATGAGGAGAACTCATTGACTATCATCAAGGAAGAGGCTGGCAGCAAGGCAACACTGACCCCCGACACGGCACGAGCTGGTCAAGATGAGGAGAGCACATCCAGCTACGTCGAAGAAGAGAGAAGATACAATCTACAACCAAGGCAAAGTCGATGAGTGTGATAAACTGTTGAAATTGTTTCAAGTTATAGCAGGGATATTGACACAAGTGTAATAGTCTGATATAACTTGAAATCAATATTCTTTAACCCATGGGTAAATAATGCCAATGGGTGGTGTGAATAAAAATGAGCACGCACTCTCTACTCGCTAATTTAGAGCAGGCACTCGCAATGAGGTGGATAAAAACCGCCTGTCGGAAGCAGTCACTCACAGCAAACTTTTGACCTTGAGCAGACACTCCAGTCGCTCGAGTAGCAGAGTGGGCGCTCCAGATTTCTGGTGAATAAAGATAAAGCAGGCACTCTTTCCGGTAAGCGCCTGCTCATGTTTCCTTGAGCTAACTCAGTAGGTGACTCGAAATGATAGTGTGAAGTTCAACAGCATGGCAGAGGTAATGGTGGTGGTTAATAGGAAAAGAAAATTATATAAACTTCGCAGAGAATTATCTCAACTTGATTACAGGATGTTATAAAGGTCCAGTAAGGAGCATGCTGAAGAGCCTCCGTGGCTCAGACGGCAGCACACCGGCCTTTCACCTTTGGGTTCCGTGGTTCAAATCTCGGCCACTCCATGTGGGATTTGTGCTGGACAAAGAGGAGGCGGGACAGGTTTTTCTCCGGGTACTCCAGTTTTCCCTGTCATCTTTCATTCCAGCAGCAGTCTCCAATATCATTACATTTCATCTGTTAGTCATTAATCATTGCCCCAGAGGAGTGCGACAGGCTTTGGCAGCCGGCACAATTCCTATTCTCACCGCTTCATTCATTCCATTCCTGACCCAGTCAGATGACTGGAAACAGGTTGTGGATTTTGAAGGAGCATGCTGAATGGTTAGCGGAGCATTTCCTTGGGCACTCCAAAGAAACAAGAGGTGGTGCACTAAAATGAAGAAAAAATGTAAATCTTCTTGCGTTATGTTGGTGACCCTGGGTTTCAGAATGGAGTTGGTGAAGACATCTCGGAGAACTGTGTCAAAAACATTTTCGCAGGTTTTGACATGAACAGAAATGAAAGCAGATTGTTGTTGTTGTTGTTGTTTGAGTCATCAGTCCATAGACTGGTTTGATGCAGCTTTCCATGCCAACCTATCCTGTGCTAACCTTTTCATTTCTACGTAACTACTACATCCTACATCTGCTCTAATCTGCTTATCATATTCATACCTTGGTCTACCCCTACCGTTCTTACCACTTACACTTCCTTCAAAAACCAACTGAACCAACAATTCCAACAAATGTTGCTTAGATGCAGGAAGCACGGGCTAAGTGGCAAGAACGTTTGAGCTTCTCTTATGCTGTCGGAACTGTAGACTGTACTCATGTACAAATTCAGAAGCCACATGTTCATGAATGGCTACATTTACAGAAAAGGCGTCCCTAGCATTAATGTACAGGCCACTTGCAATGGAAAGGAAGAATTCAACCAGTGTAGATGTATCACACCCTGAATCTGTCTATGACTCCCGAATTTGGAAACTTCGATGTTTGCAGAGTTATGACGCCTCTGTAGGAAGTCGAAAGGATGACAACTTCTGCAGATCTTAAAATTCACTTACATCATGCCGACACAGATAGGTCTTATGCGACGATGGGATAGGAATGGCATAGGAGTAGGAAGGGAACGGCCATGGCCTTAATTAAGGGACAACCCCAGCATTTGCCCAGTGTGAAAATGGGAAACCACGGAAAACCATCTTCAAGGCTGCTGACAGTGGGGATCGAACCCGCTATCTCCCGGATGCAAGCTCACAGTTGCGCGCCCTTAACCGCACGGACAACTGATCCGGTCCTGCAGATCTGACTCCTTAAAAATTTCATTCAATTGTCAATATATTATTTTCATCATAATTAATGTTTGTCATTTACATTATAGGCCTACAGTTTTCCTCAATTTATTAATGTCGTAATATTCAGGCTATGATTTCCTACCTTTCAGACGGCCGATGGTAGGGTTATCCCCCCCCCCCTGCATCACATTCATCAGCCGCTTCTCCCATTATTTTAGCGATATGCATTTGTTTCCTGTACGCTTTAATTCTACTTTATATTTCAGTCTTGTTTTCTTGTTTTGTAATTTCTTTTACCAACAGTTGTTGGACGGAAATTCTTCTTCTACTTTACTGCTTTTCCCACCTCTGTTGGGTTCTGGATGCGAATTGTGTCGAACATGTGGATTTGTCCCTGTTTTATGGCCAGATGCTCTTCCTGACGCCAACCCTAGATGGAGGGATGTAATCACTACTTCGTGTTTCTGTGATAGTTTGTAGTGTAGTGTGTTGTGCGAATATGAAGAGGAAAGTGTTGGGACAAACCCAAACACCCAGTCTCCGGACCAGAAGAATTAATCAGAGGCGATTAAAATCACCAACCCAGTCGGGACCCTCTGAACCGAAGTCCTCAATGCTGACCATTCAGCAAATCAGACAGTTGTTGGACAGAAATGTTTAAGTTAAATTTAGCGAGTAGTTCACACTGAACTGCATTTATTGCACTTGTTTTCTTGTGCTTCTTATCCGGTAACTGTGACTTTGAAAACATAGTTGTATGTTCCTTTAAAAGGGAGATAAAAGCGGACTGGAATTCCACACTGTTGTCAGCCCTGTTAAGCATTGAACTACCTGGAAGTCATCAAAGTGTTATCACAGTCTAAGGTGTTACATACTGTACAGGGCACGTGCATGACCTTGATCAGTGACACGGAGTGGCTGCTCCAGACAGTCGAATGTACCGCAAATGCAGAGTGGATGCGCATCGGGAGGAAAACACTCAGGTACTCAACAAGCACACCCTCACTCTCCTAGACTCGTTTTCATTCACACCACCCAATATCGAATGGTTATTATTATTATTGTTATTGTTGTTATTATTATTATTATTATTATTATTATTATTATTATTATTATTATTATTATTATTATTATTACTGTACCGGGAGGTACAACTCTATGCCGCACATTTAAATCTTGCACCTAAAGGAACTCTTCTACAGGAGAAACACTGAACTTGAAACTAGACCTACTTAAACCTTTACTCAGAAGATGTCACTACCATAATTTTTGTTATTGTGAAGTTTCCAGTACTGTGTGAATTTCAACTTGTTTTTGTTTTCCGTTCATCAAGAAGTTTGGGCACTCTTTCATAGATGTCACTGCTAGAAAACTATAATCATGCACATAAGTGTGAAGTGAAAGAACTTTGTTTTGAGAAGTTTTGTATTCATAAGTTTTTTTTACTAATTGATGTTCATTTATTTTTGGGTTGGCAATATTTATCCTTTCTTTCCGCCAGTTTTGATCCAGCCAATACCTAATTTTTGTAATTAATTTCCAACCAATCCTGTAATTCTTCTTCAATTCTGAGGGCCACTTTTAAATTTGACCAATAAAATTCTGTGGGTGTCTCTTGATTATTCATCAAAGGTCTCGAACTTTCCTCGAGGGTTTATAAACCGCGGATTTTCACGTCTCTTGGCCATTTGATCAACATCTAACTAAGTATGTGTGTGTCGAGCAGAAGGCGGGAGGCGCCTCTTTCATCCGGCAGCAGTACTCCGACAAGGTATGGCCACTTAACATCTTCACTTTTGCTAACTCCCCAGTTTAACCCGAGAGAAAGGTTCGAAACTTTAATTAAGTAACCAACTTCCTTAAAATGCAATTCTCCGTTCGGCTCGTGTGAAATTTCATAAATCTTTAACTGTAATCCGGGGATAGAGAGTGATATACCCTCTCGAGCACCCCTTCATCTTGGTTTGAGGTACCGCATTTGTTTCTGCAATGTATTGAAGTTATCTCCATGCGGGCTACCTCAGTAGTTTGGGATTAGCCCCTGTTTCGTTGGCCAAGTGCCCTATAGGTTTTTAAATTTCTTTTGGGAGTTCAATTTTCGACTCCATTCCGGTTGTACTCGGGCCGTTTATTGAACCTGTTCTTTTTCACTAAGGCCCCGTAGGTTAAGTACTAGATACCTCTGTGTAATAAGATGGCTATTTGTAAATAGTGCCTTGTAAGGCCAGTGACTATTAGATTTTCATATTGTGTTGCCTGGAATAGGCTTGAGAACTGAGAGCGCGTGAGCTCTTTTTCTAAGTGTTGTAAAATTGCCTCTGGGAGGTCTGCGATTGCAATTTTGGGAGCAAGTGCTCCAGGTATTAGGGGATTTCTGCTCTTTGGGTTAATGTATATTCTTTGTAAAATTGTACAAACTAGGGGCTCATAACCCAAGAATGTTCAAGTTCAGAAATCTTGGATCCTTCTAAGTCTTGTTTCTAATTTGCTATGTCATTGTTATTTCACTAAGTGAAAAGTTGTTAACTTGTTATTTTTTGAAAAATATAACTTTTGCTAAAATTTTAAATTAACTTGGACTTTGTAGTTAGACCCATTCATCTCGCCACCTTCTTTCACCTCTGCTGGTCCACGGGTAGCCCCCGTAACAATTATTATTATTATTATTATTATTATTATTATTATTATGACTCTAGAGGGCGCCAAACTGTGGAGATGGCCGCTAGGCTGGGTTTGACGGTCACTAATATTGGAAATGTGCCAACTTTTCAACGACCGGGCTGTAGAGGAACCATACCGGACGTGACTTTTGTATCTGAGGACATCGTGTCGAATATCAATGACTGGCGGGTGATTGAAGAATACACGGGAAGTGATCACCAGTACATTACTTTTTGTATTCTTCCTGAAACTTTACAGCTTAATATTACATCGTATGAACCAACGCGGTGAAATATAGAAAGTATGGACAAAGAAAAATTTCTTGCTATCCTAATTAATGAAATGGATAGTATAACAGAACAAATATACAGTATATATATAAAATAACTTGTCCTGACTGACTGACTGATTCATCATCGCCGAGCCAAAACTACTAGACATAAAGAAATGAAATTTTAGGGATACATTCATATTAACATGTAGGTGCTCGCTAAGGGAGGATTTTCGGATATTCCGTCGCTAAAAGGGGTGAAAAGAGGGTTGAATTTTGAAAGTGAGGATATCTATATCTCAAAAACTTAAAAGTTTACAAATGTAAACACTGGTATTTGGAATCTCCTTTAAAAATAAAAAAACACGTATTTTTTGTTTTCGGAAAATCTCATTGGGGGGATGGAAAAAAAAGGGGGAAAAGCGGTTGAACACCTATTATGAGGAGACTTATATCTCAAAAACCGAAGACATTACAAACATGAAAATTGGTATTTGAAATCTCCTTTGAAAATAAAGAAACACGTATTTTTGTGTTTTTGGATAATCCGATGGGTGAACAGGGGTGACAAACGGGGTGAAATTTTAAAAACAGTATATCTGCAAATTATCTCAGACACGTAACATATTACAGATTTGAAAATCGGTATTTGGAAATTCCTGAAAAATCAAAGAATCATACTTTTTTTTTTTCAGAATATCCACTTAAGGGGAACTGAAAAAGGGGATGAATTTTGAAAAGTAGCCTATCTACAGTATATCTCAAAAACATAACATGTTGCAGACGTGAATATTGGTATTTGGAATGTCCTTTAAAAATAAAGGAACACGCATTGGGGGGGGGGGAATCAACTTGGTAAGGGGGGGGGGGGGGGGGTGGAATGAAAACAGAGATGAATTCCTTTTACGAGGATACATATATCTCAAAAACTGAAGATGTTACAGGCGTGATAATTGGTATTTGGAAGCTTTTTTAAAGAAACTGGTACTGTTTGTTTTTGGAAAATTCACTTGAGTGGGGAGTGTGAAAGGAAGTAAAAAATTTGAATTCTTTTCCTGAAGAAAGTTATACCTAAAATGCGAAGGTTACAGATGTGGAAATTGGTATTTGTAATCTCCTTTAAAGAAACACGCATGTTTTGGGTGGCGGAAACCAACTTAACGGCGGAGAGAAAGTGAAAATGGAGTTGAATTATTTTCATGAAAACACTTATATCTCAAAAACTGAAGATGTTACAGACATGAAAATTTGTATTTGGAATTTTCTTTCAAAGTAAAAATACACGTAATCTTTTGTCTTTGAAAAATCCACTTAAGGGGGGGGGGGGTGAATTAATTGAAAAATTAGTTGAATACTTTGTATGAGGATACTAATATCTCTAAAACTAAAGATGTTACAGACGTGAAAATTAGTATTTGGAATCTCCTTTAAAAATAAAGAAACGCATTTGGGAGGGGGAGCAACTTACGGGCAGGGGCGGTGAGAAAGGAGTTTAATTCCTTTTTATGAGGATACCTATATCTCAAAGCTGAAGATGTTACAGTCGTGATAATGGGCATAAGGAAGCTCCTTTATAAATGAAGGAACACGCAAATTTGGGGAGGGGTGAATCAACTTCACGGGTAGGAAGTGGGGTGGAAAAGGTGTTGAATTACTTTTATGAGGATACTTATATCTCAAAACCTGAAGATCTTACAGACGTGTTTTGGGTGGCGGAAACCAACTTAACGGCGGAGAGGGAGTAAAAAAGGAGATGAATTCTTTTCATGAAAACACATATCTCCTTTAAAAATAAAGAAACACACATTTCTTTTCTTTATGAAAATTGACGAAGGGGTGTGGGGTTGAAAATAAGTAAGTAAGGAGTTGAAATATGTTTATGAGGATACTTTATCTTAAAGACTGAAGCTGTTAGAGACGTGAAAGTTGGTATTTTGAATTTCCTTTCAAAATAAAGAAACGCATACTTTTTTTGTTTTCGGAAAGTCCACTTAAGGCGGGAGAGGGGTGGAAAGAAGTCAAGAAGAAGAAGAAGTTGAATTAATCTTATGAGTATACATTTATCTCAAAAACTGACGGTGTTACAGACGTACAGACATGAAAACTGGTCTTTGGAATCTCCTTTAAAAATAATGAAACACGTATTTTTTTTGTATTCGGAAAATCCAGTTAAGGAGCTGAAAAGATTTGGAAAAGTGGGTGATTTTTAAATGGGTTCCGGTATATCTACAGTACATTACATGTCAAAAACTTATCATGTTAGAGACAAGAAACTTGGAATTTGGAAAGTCCTTTAAAAATACAGGAATATGTACCTTTTCGTTTTCAGAGAAGGCACTTGACGGGGGGTGAAAAGAAGTGAAAAATAGTTGAATTATTTTTTATGAGGATACTTATATCTTAAAAACTGAAGATGTAACAGACGTGAAAACTGGTACAGTATTTGGAATCTCCTTTAAAAATAAAGAAACATGTAATTTTGATTTCGGAAAATACATTAAGATGGGGGTGGGGTTGGGGGAAGCACTGATCAAGGGGTTGAATTCTTTTTATGGGGATACTTATGTATATCTCAAAAACTGAAGACGTTACAGATGTGAGAATAGGTATTTGGAATCCCCTTTAAATATAAAGAAACATGTATTTATTTTTTCGACTTGAGAGAAGACTGTTTCTCACACGTACAGTTCTATGTCACATGGTCGTCTTAGCCCCACAAGGTAATACCACAAACATGGTTTACAAAGACTTTCTGGGGTAAATGAAACTCAATTTTTGGGTGAGTTTTTATACTTTAGGAATTGTCAGATAATGTCTTAGTACAATGCCGAGGAACGATTACTTTGATCAAATTACGAAATCCACGTGAGCGAAGCCACGGGTTAATTGCTAGTGTTGTTATAAAAGGAAAGAAGCCGCTGAGAAATGTGTTGAGCTCACTATGGAGCTTATTCGGAAAGCATGTGATCTTTCCATGACTCGTAAAACATCACGAAACAAGAAGCGTTCAGCGTACTGGTGGACCAAAGATATTGCTGATCAGAGAAGACGTTGTCTGCAACTTTGTCAGAAGGCACAGAGAGCACGGGTCAGCCAAGAAGACACCTCACTCACAGCTGAGTATAAGTCGGCGAAGAAAGAATTGAGAAATGCTATCAAACAGAGTAAAGTCGACAAATAGTGGAAAATGGCTAAAGAAGTGGATGACGATCCATGGGGTTTAGGATACAAGATCGTTATGTAGAAACTTGGAAGTTTCTCGAACCCAATCATGGACTCAAATGCAATGAAGGATATTGTGGATACATTATTCGCAGATCATCCTGAGAGGTCTGCTGATGATGATGATGATGATGATGATGATGACTTCATAGATGATGTGCCACTTTTTACACGAGAAGAATTGACGAGAGCGATTAGGTCCCTTAGAAATAAAAAGGCCCCAGGACCAGATAGTATTCCAGCAGAGATATTAATGCTGATAGCAGATTTCTGTCCACAACTACTGCTGAAAATGTACAGTAGCTGCCTGCTATTGCAGTGTTCGCTGGAAAACAGCTCGGCTAGTTTTAATAAGCAAAGGAAAATCTGGGAGTTATAGGCCTTTATGTAAGCTGGATACTGCTGGTAAAGGATTAGAGAAACTTTTGCAGCCAAGAATACTTTCAGCAGTTCAACTAGCTGGGGACCTCTCTGATCGTCAACATGGTTTTCGAGGAGGGCATTCGACATTCGATGCAGTATGGGAAGTGTTGAATACAGCTAAAAGGGCACAAATGGGTAATCATCACTCTCGAAAAGTGACACTCCTTGTGACCCTAGATGTTAAGAACGCTTTCAACTCGATCAGTTGGAATGACATATTGGAAGCGATTCAAAATACTTTCAAACTACCAGAGTATCTCATGCGCATAATGAGAAATTATTTGAAAGATCGTACACTAGTATATCACACAGAAGATGGGCAGAGAGTGAAACGGCTCACAGCTGGTGCAGCACAAGCGTCCATCCTTGGCCCAAATCTGTGGAACATAGTGTATGATGGATTGTTGAGGTTAGAGATGCCGGAAGACACAACGCTAGTGGGCTATGCTGATGATACAGCTGTTTTGATAGTTGATCGAAATTTGGAGTTGGCTCAGTTTAAGCTAAATCAAGTAATGCGACAGGTGAAAAATTGGATGGTGAATCACAGATTACAGCTTGCAGAGGATAAAACAGAAATTGTTCTCTTGACAAGAAAAAGGATCACGACTGTCATTCCAATGTATATTGGACAAACAGATGTCGAAACATCTAGAAGTATAAAGTATCTCGGAGTGACACTTGATACCAAACTTACTTTTTGGGATCACATCAAACGGGTGACAGATAAGGCGTTGAAAACAACGATTGCGCTGAGTAGATTAATGAGCAACGTTAAAGGTCCGAAGTCTGGCAAACGACGACTTCTGATGTCGATAGTTCACTCGACACTTCTATATGGTGCCGAAGTCTGGGCTGAATCTCTGAAGTTTGAAAAATACCGGTGAAGGATAGCTGCGGTACAGCGGAGATCAGCTTTGCGTATTACAAGCGCATATCGCACAGTATCCGAACCTGCGGTCCTTACAATAGCAGCGGTAGCACCGTTTGATTTACTTGCCTTAGAGAGACAGGAAGTCTGGCGAACTCAAGGAGAGCTCGGAAAGAAGCGCGCTAAGGAGCTAGCTTATAGGCAACGATTGGAGCAGTGGCAGCAAAGATGGGAGGAAGATCCTCGAGGAAAATGGACTAAGCGGCTGATACCACGCCTAGCTGATTGGGTTGCCCAAGCTCATGGTGAGGTTAACTTTTACATTACGCAACTATTGACGGGTCACGGATACTTCCGGAAATTTCTACATAGAGTAGGTAGAGCGAGCGACTCGGCGTGTATTTATTGCAATGATGTAGACGATATATTTCACACATTTTTCGTATGCTGTCATTGGTCAACTCAGAGAAGATGTTTATATACCGAGCAAGGAGAGTTGATGCCAGAAACTATTGTGCAGGCAATGCTACGAAACCAAGAATCTTGGGATTAGATAGCAGTATATGTAGAAGGCATCCTGCGTCAGAAAAAGAGAGAGATGAATGCTCATGAACGGCAGTAAGGAGAAATAAGGAAGAAGAAACCTAAGAAATTAGCACGACACCGCCCTGAAGTAATGCGAGAGCGGTTCCGGGGCGGAGATATACGTCGTGGGAAAAGGGTGTGTGGGTTTTAGTGAGTAGGAATCTCACACACTTGTGGAGTGCGGACCCTCACAAGTGCCTAATGAAAAGTTCCCACACTTCCCTCGTAAAAAAAATAAAATAATAATAATAATATTATTATTATTATTATTATTATTATTATTCCTGTCCGTTTTTCCCACTTTGACGTAAGATAGATCTATCAATGGTTAGTGAGTCGTGTTTTCCTGTCCTCCCAGTACTTTTTCATCCCTTCAGATATTATTATTATTAATATTATTATTTACAATCATATTATTTGTGAGGTAATGTCATGAAACATGTGCTGTATATATATTAATATAAGTTTAGTTAATGTAAGAACCCATAATTAATAGTATATACTTTATTATTACCTGTATATATGATGTATGATACACTACAATGTTGTGCAACACACTGTAATATCCAGAATGGTGTATCATTGACATTAGATGGTTGTAGAAAGTTCTTTATATTATAACTAGGCCATTTGGCACTGTAGAATTTACAATAAGATATGTTGTGACATATCCTTCTAGAAGCCTAGCCAGGCACATATTTAAGGAGGCGGTCTTGATGGTGGAGGAGAGTTATTGTTTAACAGTTGTTGTTTTCACTAGACTTGTGTAGAAATCGTGCTAGCGAAAGCTTGAAGTATGTGAATTTTTTTTTTTTTTTTTTTTTTGAGTTGGTAGTTCAAGTTATAGGGGGGGATATTGACGCAAGTGTAATAGTCTGATATAACTTGAAAACAATATTATTTAACCCGTGCAGTCTTCTTCTTATGCTTTGCGATAGGCAGTTGTTCAAAATGGTGGTTTACTGATGTGTGTTTAATGTAAAAATTAGTTGTAAATAAATTAGTGTACGCAACTGACAGCATTTTGTGTGCGTCTTTGTGGATACATCAATGCTTCTCCTGGTAAAGCTGTTACATTCATCAACCATCTACAATTTGTCCTTTCCGCAAGAAAGTTATCAATGATTGATTTTATTCTTCTGTCACCTCAGTCATATATTGTAATTTTTCTTCTAAACTATGTGTTGCCCATAATCACTCCATTCCTATCACAAAACTCAAATAGTTTCACTCCTTCATTCCTTTTCTGATACCCATATGGTCCGATCACTTCTTCCTTTCCTTGTCTTTGTTTCTAACCCATGCATGTAAGTCCCCCATTTCACTTCCACATCAGTTATTTCCTTTCGTAGTTTCCCCAGGACTCCTCAATATACTCCTCTTTGTTTCCTGTCTGTGGTGCGTACACTTGCACAAAATCCTTCACTTCCTTCCTCATTCCCAGTCTAATTTTCACTATCCTGTAGCTGATAAACTGTACCATACCCGCATACTCCTCCAGCTGTTTTGAAATTATCAGGCCCACTATTTTTTTGCCTCTCAGCCACCACTCCAGTATAGTTGCGATGTTATGTTTTCCCCGTCCTTCTGTACGGTTTCAAAGGCTGGGTGCTTATCATCCCTTCACTGGAGAGCTGGATTGAGGCTTTCAAAATAAACTTGTACAGAAGAGCTGGGCTAAGTAGCTCAAACAGTAAAGTGCTGCCATTCTGAACACAACTTGGCAGGTTCAATCCTGACTCAGCCCAGTGGTATTTAAAGGTACGTAACAGCCTTGTGTCAGTAGATTTATTTTTAGTAATATTTCCTTCTTCCTCGAATCGCGAATACATGATCCATCAATATCATCCTTTCAACCGGCGGCACAATTTTCAATAGTTTCAGCTTCTGTTACTCACTCACAGTAAATGACCACAAATGCATTTTTTTAATTCATCACTTTTTACCACTGATGCTTCTTCACTCAGAACACAAAGTATTAATCAACTACTACACTAATGTGGAAGTGAGCGACGGGGGAAGGCTTAAATATGACCTGCATCCAAATTTAAGGAGCAATATTTCTGTATTTGAAAAAAAGTGTAAGTGATAATCAGGATTATACAGTAATTGTAATGAAATTTGGCACATTATCAAAACATTCCAAAAGTAAAAATCTAGGGAGTATGCGTTAAAATCACTCTTAGATTTTTGTGTAACTGTCCACATACATATCTCTCTAATCTTTATATATAAAAAACAAATACTACTCACAGATCACTATATCTCCACCAGATTCAAGAGACCTAGAGAGCTAAAATTAGGAACATACGTTCATCTTTTGTTTCGGTCTTAACCTTAGGCCCTTTGCCACAACAGCATAGGCTAACGTAGGCAAAAATTGAATCAGTCGTACAACGATGAGACAAGCTTACAAGTGAGGAACAAATTTTTCAATGAAGGGCCCTTAAAGAATGTTCCACCAAATCAACACTGTATCAGTTGCGTTAAATAGCCTATTTTATTATTTAAAGACTAGTTTTGGTCCCTATTTAGGACCATTTTCAGCTAATATACACAAACTTATAAAACTTACAAATAGCAAACATGCATATGAAAAAAACATACAAATATTTTCTCAAATTAAAGGGGTATATCCTCACATTCACATGCATGGAAAATGTGTCAGTTTTTTTGATATTGTTTGTTGGTCTAGTAGTGTTCTTAAAAACCTACTGAAGCTGATGTATTAATAATATATTGTGAGAAAGTTCCTTGTTAATGAATAGGTTAAAACTTGCTCATATAAAATCAGTTATAAAGTCCTTTTGATCATGTTTGTTGGAAAATTAATTTTTTATTTGGGCTCTGTACACACTCTTATTTTGATGTTAACTAAATTAACGTAATGCAGGGGTATTATTTTGCAAGGGAATATCCTTTACTGCTATTGCTTATTTTTCATATGTCAATGGCTGCAGATAAATTTTTCATAACATGAATCGTAAAAAACACATTATGGACACATCAGTGGATAACATTTTTGTCAAGTATTCAGTATTTATGATGAAACAAAATTTTAGCCAAGTGTGAATTTTTAATGATTTTTAATATTATGCTTTTTTGTATGTATGTGTGCTATTTATATGTTTTAAAAGTTTGTGTATGTTAGCTGAAGATGGTCCTAAATAGGGACCGAAACTTGTCCTGAAATAAGAAAACAGGCTATTTAATACAAATGACACAGTGTGATTAGGTGGAAAATCCTTTAAGGGACCTTCATTGAAATTAGGAAATCAACAAAGAACATGAAAATCTTAAACTGCAAGGAACAAATCTCGGTATATCCATATCGGCCCTAAAACTAACTGTTTTTAAGATATTGGCACCACTCTACTGTCAAAAGTGCTGGAGAGCACATGTTCACAGACTCATGAATGAAGCGATCAGGATTACAACTTCCGCTTGGGCAGGTTGCATAAGACATGCAGAAAGATTGCAGAAAGAAGATATTCTGTAAGGGAAGTTCACGATACACATCTTATCTTTTCTTCTTTTCTCTAATTCGTAATACTTTCCACCTTTTGAGACTCATCATTTTGGTCACAATGCTATAGCTGTGCTATCAGGTTTCCCTTTCTGTTCACCTACAGCTCATGTATGCTGTAATTCCTGTTTCTCATAGCCGACTATTTTCATTTTCTTTTCTTTAATAGGATTCATTAGCCATGAAGCTCATTGCTTTTAGTGACATAATGGTACCCTACCGGGTTTTACCTACGAAGGGAGTCTGATCTTATTTTTTTCTATTCCCTAACTAACTTAATGCATGGCACCGACTCGCTGGCGTCTCAGGTGCGGGTTAGTGTCGTACGGCACATTCATCACAGCTGGCAACAGTTTCAAGTGTTTTCTATGATGCCATGAGGAAACATGTACAGAACCTTGGTTGAGTACCCGGGTTTTATGTCCCCACCTTATACGCTACCCACTGCGAAATTGCGGATGCTGGTGGGTTTTTTTTTACAATTTGCTTTATGTCGCAACGACACAGACAGCTCTCATGGCGATAATGGGATAGAAAAGGGCTAAGAGTGACAAGGAAGTGGCCATGGCCTTAATTAAGGTACAGCCCCAGCATTTGCCTAGTGTGAAAATGGGAAACCACGAAAAACCATCTTCAGGGCTGCCAACATTTGAGTTCAAACCTGCACGGCCAATTTGCACAGTATATATACCTTTACCACCTGGTGGTGTATCATGAAGGGAATTTAATCAGTGTTCTCCCTAGGACCTTTTCACTGGGCGCACCGCCCAGCCGTTTTTACAGAACACCCAGCTAACATAACCTACACCAGTGTCCAAAAGTTAAGCATAAGTTACGAGTAAGCAGGGCAACAGGAAATAGACTGCAAATCGCACGACATATGCATCTACCAACTTTATGTGTTCGCTCTGTCTAGGAAAGGAGTGTACCCTGCTTTAACTAGCGGCGTAACCGCAAGGTAAACACAGCCAGTGCCTGCACCCCATAATCCCTCAGTCATGTTTGCCCTGTTATAGTGTGCAGAGTGTAGCCTCATGGTGAACGTGACAGCATAATGGAACAACGCAATTTGGACCCCCTTTTGCAGGGTAGAATACTCGGCCACCTGGAAGCAGGCCAGACACAGACCGAAGTCGCCGTATTCTTGAATGTGCCAAAAAGTGTCATTTCCATACTTTGGAGACGATTTTGAGACACAGGAGATGTTAGTCGTAGGCCAGTACCAGGTCGACCAAGGGTAAGCAGCCCACAGAAGGTCCGATATCTGGCCTTAACTGCCCGATGAAATCGGAGTGAACCTGCAAGACAATTGTCCGTGGAGCTTGCAGCCATCTTAGGGGTTGCCGTTTCCCGGCAAACTGTGTACCAGAGGCTCAGAACAGTAGGGCAGTTTGCTCGACATCCAGTGGTGTGCATCCCGCTCACTCCAGCACAGAGACGGACCCGTTTACTGTGGAGCCGTCAACATCGAAACTGTACCATGAATGAATGCAGGCATGCGCTCTTCACAGATGAATTCCACTTCAGTTTGCAGAACTGATTCTTGTCGCGCATTAATCTGGAGAGAACTGGGTAGCCGATACAACCAAAGGAACATCGTGGAACGGGACGAGTATGGTGGTGGTGGCGTCATGGTGTGGGGCGGCATCATGTTGAATGGCCGTGCGGACCTGCGCATCGTCATGGGTGGTCCGAGGAACACTGTTAACGCTCGGAGATACAGGGATGAGGTACTCACACCACATGTTCGACTCTTCAGAGGTGCGGTTGGTCCAGACTTCCACTTAATGTACGATAATGCCCGACCACACCGCGCTGCTCTGGTGGATGAATTTCTGGCTGGGGAAGACATTTATCCCATGGACTGGCCAGCAAGGTCTGTGGATCAGAATCCTATAGAACATGCCTGGGATGCATTGGGGAGGCGAACTGCATTCCGTAACCATCAAGGACCCTCCAAGACCTTTGCATTGCCCTTTCAGAGGAATAGGATCGACTGCCACAGGAGCTCTTGGACCATCTGATACGAGAGCATTCCACGTCGCTGCAAAGCATGTGTGGCCGTTAGGGGTAACCATACACCCTATTAACAACATATTTTTTCGTGGAAGACATTGCCAAGTTTTGTTAGTTGTTGTCAAAGGTGTACCTTAGCTATCGGAACCTTTCTGACACTGTCTTTTTGGACAAGTTATGTGACATATGGTGTGAGAGTCAGCTTCCATTTGTTCAGCAATCCGTCTGGCATTCCTATCAGGCAGTATAGCCTTGTTTAGTGATTATGCTTAACTTCTGGACACTAGTGTAGATATGTGCTAGTTACAAATTGTTAATACCTATTTGAGACATTTGGTGTTCCAAATCAAAATTTTAATATTGTTGAACTGTTTATTTAAATGATAAATCCTCAATATTGTCATCATAATTGCAACAATTGCATCTGAGTTTAAATGTTTTGTTTGACTATCACGTAATGTGCGTGAGCGGTCCCTGGATTATACTCCCTGCCATGTAAGCTTATACACTAAGACTTCAACCATACTCTTTCTTCCTTATTAATATTGAAGATAGTGATTTATAGTTTTTTAACTGTTGGGTTCGATTCAGAGTCGCTAACCATGCAGTTTAGGGACCCTACTTGCTGATACGACATCTTACAGATACTACTAATCTTGCATGTTGGCACTATACAGTCATGGATTTTTCGTAACTTGCAAGATTTATGTTTTGCCACTGCCTTATTATGATAATCATTGGTGATAAATTTGCAGGCATAAATAAGGCATATTTTCTTTTTCAGTATAATTATAAAGATGTTCGGGTGATATCTGGTAAGTAGAATTGTGGCATTTTCGTATAATGCATTTAATAACGTAGTTGGTGTTAAATGAGGAATGCAGCATTTTAATAATACGGTCTTATTTGGTCCAATTCGTATGTACAGAATCCAATTAGGATGTATGAGAAGCAAGAAAAATCTGAAAGAACTCCTCCAAAAAGGAAAGCAATATTACCTCCCCTATAAAGATCACTTCCATTGAAATGGTAGGAAAATTCGTTATCAAACCTAACCTGTCTTTTCATGACTTTGGTATGGTTAAAAATTTATTAAAGAAAATATTTTAAATAGTTTATGTCGGGTCCACCTTATCAATACACTTAATGATTGAAAATGATTTATTCTATCAACATGTTTCAGGAACAATATGCATTCCCTTCAGCAGCAATATGATTTGCAGGCTTAGTCTTTGTGTACTGTTATTGATTTACAGCATATGTAAATATAATACACTGACTGACAGAGCAAATGCAACACCAAGAAGGAGTGATCAGAACTTTATGCCAATTGCAGGGTAGACTGACGTCACTGAGGTATGCTCATGATGTGAAATGCGCCGCTGTGCTGCGCACGTAGCGAACGATAAATGGGACACGGCGTTGGCGAATGGCCCACTTCGTACCGTGATTTCTCAGCCGACAGTCATTGTAGAACGTGTTGTCGTGTGCCACAGGACACGTGTATAGCTAAGAATGCCAGGCCGCCGTCAACGGAGGCATTTCCAGCAGACAGACGACTTTACGAGGGGTATGGTGATCGGGCTGAGAAGGGCAGGTTGGTCGCTTCGTCAAATCGCAGCCGATACCCATAGGGATGTGTCCACGGTGCAGCGCCTGTGGCGAAGATGGTTGGCGCAGGGACATGTGGCACGTGCGAGGGGTCCAGGCGCAGCCCGAGTGACGTCAGCACGCGAGGATCGGCGCATCCGCCGCCAAGCAGTGGCAGCCCCGCACGCCACGTCAACCGCCATTCTTCAGCATGTGCAAGACACCCTGGCTGTTCCAATATCGACCAGAACAATTTCCCGTCGATTGGTTGAAGGAGGCCTGCACTCCCGGCGTCCGCTCAGAAGACTGCCATTGACTCCACAGCATAGACGTGCACGCCTGGCATGGTGCCGGGCTAGAGCGACTTGGATGAGGGAATGACGGAACGTCGTGTTCTCCAATGAGTCACGCATCTGTTCTGTCAGTGATAGTCACTGCAGACGAGTGTGGAGTCGGCGTGGAGAAAGGTCAAATCCGGCAGTAACTGTGGAACGCCCTACCGCTAGACAACGCGGCATCATGGTTTGGGGCGCTATTGCGTATGATTCCACGTCACCTCTAGTGCGTATTCAAGGCACGTTAAATGCCCACCGCTACGTGCAGCATGTGCTGCGGCCGGTGGCACTCCCGTACCTTCAGGGGCTGCCCAATGCTCTGTTTCAGCAGGATAATGCCCACCCACACACTGCTCGCATCTCCCAACAGGCTATACGAGGTGTACAGGTGCTTCCGTGGCCAGCGTACTCTCCGGATCTCTCACCAATCAAACACGTGTGGGATCTCATTGGACGCCGTTTGCAAACTCTGCCCCAGCCTCGTACGGACGACCAACTGTGACAAATGGTTGACAGAGAATGGAGAACCATCCCTCAGGACACCGCCCGCACTCTTATTGACTCTGTACCTCGACGTGTTTCTGCGTGCATCGCCGCTCGCGGTGGTCCTACATCCTACCGAGTCGATGCCGTGCGCATTGTGTAACCTGCATATCGGTTTGAAATAAACATCAATTATTCGTCCGTGCCGTCTGTTTTTTCCCCAACTTTCATCCCTTTCGAACCACTCCTTCTTGGTGTTGCATTTGCTCTGTCAGTCAGTGTATATTTGCTTGTGTGTATTATTACAAGTCCAACAAGTAATAACAAATTTCAAGAAGGGAGCTGAAATATTTACAACACCCTTGTGGGTGTGGGCGGTAGAATAACACCCACAGTGTCCCCTGCCTGTTGTAAGAGGCGACTAAAAGGGGCCCCAGGGGCTCTGAACTATGGAGCGTGGAGTGGCAACCACGGGGGCATTAGCTGAGTCCTGGCATTGCTTCCACTTACTTGTGCCAGGCTCCTCACTTTCATCTATCATATCGACCTCTCTTGGTCAATTCTTGTTCTTTTCTGACCCCAGCGGTATTACTGCCTGTATTCTACTCCACTCTCTACGGAGTCTTTCATTTTCACACCCTTCGTGGCCCTTGTCTTCCTTTGGCCGATACCTTCATTTTTTGAAGTGTCAGACCCCTTCCATTTTTTCTCTCTGATTAGTGTTATATAGAGAATGGTTGCCCAGTTGTACCTCTTAAAACAATAATCACCACCACCACACCAACTGAAATATTTACACCAGGAAGACACCGAAGTACATGGTTATAACATCTATATCAAAATAAAAGCAGAAATATCATCATCATCATCATCATCTTCATTTCCCATTTCCAGCTTCCCGGGTCGGGTTGTGAATCAAGGACCTCCACTGCTGCCTGTGTCTCATCCACTCTTCACCTTTTTGAAGAACATCTTCTGGTTTTCTACCCCTCTTCTCTATGAACTCCAAACACTGAATCTGTCCATCTCATTTGGGGTCTTCCTTGTGGTCTCTTTCCTGTTAACTTCTCTGAAAAAGCTTTGTTTGGCACTTTCTCTTCTCCCATTCTCATCATATGCCCATACCACTTTAGCTTTGTTGTTTCTATCCTGACTTGAAGTTTCAAAATTCCTGTCCTTTTCCTTATATCTTCATTTCTAATTCTAAACTTTATAGTCTTGCCCTCGATACCTCTTAGGAATTTCATCTCCACTGCCTGTATTCTACTCTACTCTCGTTTTGTTGTAGTCCACAATCCAGCTGCACAGGTCAGTATGGGTTCATAATAGGTTGAATATAATACTTTCTGACATTTCTTCAGGACATCTTGGTTCCACAAAATACCCCTTACCCTCTGGTAGAAGCTATTTGCTTGTTGTATTCTTTTTCCAATTTCCTCGGTAATCTTTCCATCTTCTGTGATCACACATCCCAAGTACTTGAATCTTTTAACCACTTCCAGAACTTTACCATTCAGTTCTATCTTTTCTCTTCCTTCCTTCCTTCCTTCCTTCCTTCCTTCCCCTTGTCATTACTACTGTTTTACTTTTCTCTGTGCTTACTTTCGTCCCAATTTTTTCTATCTCTTGATTCCATACACCTACTTGTTTTTGCACTTCCGTTTCATCCTCACCCCATATCACTATATCATCTGCAAACAACATGGCTTTTGTTGCCAGTCTTCCCAATCTCTGTTTAATATACTTATGAATTTCATCCATGACTATGATCAATAGTATGGGGAACCAGAGACCAGTTTCAACTTTAAACCATTTTGTTTTTCCTATACTAGTCTTCACACTACTAACACAATTTTTGTACATAGCTTTTATCGTTTGCACGTCCACTCTGTTAACTTGTTTTTTTTTCTTAATGTATCCCAATACCAAATGTCTGGGCACACTGTCATAAGCTTTCTCAACGTCAATAAATGTCATCACTATGTCTTTTCCAAACTCCCATCTTTTGTCCATATATGTCTTAATGTAAAGATCAGGTCAAACGTTGACCTGTCTTTAAAGGCAGAAATATATAACATTAAGTTCAGTGAGGGTAAGAGCGAGTGTGTATTTCCTTAATTCCTCATTGAACTTTAAACCAAATTATTTATGACTATCTTGATTGATCATTTATTTGGGTAAGGGAACCTTCATTATTGATACAGTGAAACCTTGCTAAGATGTTTCTGAAGGGGACAACAAAAATTAACGTGTTAAGTGAGAAAACATACCACTGAATATACAAAAAAAAAACCTATCCAACAGGAATATGGAAACAATAGATACGACTTTTTCCGACATGAGGGCATTTACATGTAACTAATCTCATGTTTAGACCCGTATTGAAATTTGCTATAATATGCTTACAATATTGTGATTTTTTTATTTTTTATTGTACAATTGGTACTGATGAGGGCATTTTACATCGTGTATCCACGGGTACAGTGAAAACTAAATGTAACATTTCTAAAGATGAGAGGAAAGTATTAAAAGGTGTGAAAAATATGAGAGATCAAATATGACGACTTTTCTGCTGGAGCTTATAGAATAAGTGCACTGAAAGGTGTAAAAAACACAAAACAACAAATATGAAAACACATGCACAGGGGGCAATAAAAATATCAAAGTATTATGACAGATAACTCTCTTTCTAAACCAAATGTTAGTAGAAGCCTTTTATTTTGGAGCAGTGTGTTATTAAACATTGTTTCTGGTCACACTCTTAGACAATGAATTGAAGGTTACATTCGATGATATGCGACCAGGAGGAATCCGAAGGAATGACTTTGACCGTCATTTTGAAACACTTTGACCAAATCGAATGTGTTGTGATTATTGGGATTTGATTATTTGGACTCTGAAGACGGCGATGAATTATGTATGTAAAGTATTTATTCATTTGTTTGTTTTGGTTTCTCCTCAGTATGTGAATTTTGGAATTGTTTGATTTGTTTGAAGTTAATATGATTTTAAGATTATTTGATTGTCATGGTAATTCTGGTGCATACTGTACCACACGCGCCACATCGGCGTGGGATATTTCCGGTTTCGTAAAGTTGCATCAGTTTAGAAATTTCTCAAGGCTTCCTAAATGTTCCTCGTCAGCACTATTTTTTTCTGCGCTCCTATTGAAGAAAATAAAAGTAAATGTGATTGGTAGGTGAAGGAAAACATCGTACGCTCATTGGCCGTAGTAAGATTTCATAACTTCCGGAGAGAAGCGTTGTCGCTGGAGCCTTGCTCTGCGAGGGCGTCTTTTCTGTTTGACCACAGAAGGGAACGGTCACCTTCCAAGGTACAGGCCTTCTTGGCCCCGCCATCCGGTAAGCACTTTATTATTTTTTAATTTTTCAGGTATTCAGTTTCAGATGTAGTGTTTCATTTAATTTATCTTGCCGGAGCGTACCCGTGTTTCCTTCTGCTTCCAAATGTTATCATTATGACTTAGCCGTTTCGGTAAGTCACCTCACTTTGTTAAGAGATAGTTCCTGTTTGTTGTTTTGTAAATTAAATGTTATACGCCTTTCGAAATAATCTTTATAAGTAATATTTTCCTCGGGACTGTCTCGTTCATTCTGCTTTATTGTGGAATATTCATCTTTGGGTCGGGTACCCTTTCTCAGAAGTGCTTTTGAGGGGGCGACCCACTGAAGATGCTCTGCTCCATGATTAGACATAAATGTTTTTCTCCTTAGATGTACATCTTCACTTTAGTATGACGTTACCTTCTTTTTACTTATTTCTAATTGTTTTGGTTTTTTAAAGGTAACGCCACAACAGTGGAACGTCATGTGTGATGTTCCGGTGTAAAAGAAATTTAATAACTAAATGCTACCCTCATGGTAAATTGTAAATTGTAATGGTTGTTGAAATAATGCCGTCAAAATTTTAATGGTATATTGGCTATTGCTTTATATATGAAATTGCATCTAAATTGTTAAGTAACGTTTAGGATTACATTGACTTCGCTTCTTCAGTATTACCAATACCTTCCACCGCCTGGATATGGTTCCCAGCCGCTTCCCGGTTATCCTTTCTTAACAGTCATGTTGGTTAACCTGTTTGTTTTATTTTTTTGTGATTTATGTGCTTGCAAATTTAGTTTCGTACATGTTGACATGCCTAGTGTAGAGTACTTTTGGTGAATGCACAAGGGTAGCAAACATTTTCTCTTCATTAAACCTATTAATTGTAACCTTACCCTTTGGAGAGGTTACAGTATGGTAGCAGAGCGTGCTTTAGATCCACGGACCTCTGGGTTATGGGCCCAGCACGCTTCCACATTACAGTTCAAACTGGGTGACTGCGCGCAGCCTAGCACGACTGGCGTCATTGGCATATCTGGTTACAGCGCTGTAAATTGACATGTCCAAGTATAGGTGATATCACGTGCCACTAATGGCCACGTCAGTGTATGTCTGGTAACTATTCAGAATCTTGTCAAAATTTTTATTTTGGGAGCTGTGCTCCAAATTAAAGGGGGGGAGAATGTTGTGATTATTGGGATTTGATTATTTGGACTCGGAAGACGGCGATGAATTATGTATGTAAAGTATTTATTCATTTGTTTGTTTTGGTTTCTCCTCAGTATGTGAATTTTGGAATTGTTTGATTTGTTTGAAGTTAATATGATTTTAAGATTATTTGATTGTCATGGTAATTCTGGTGCATACTGTACCACACGCGCCACATCGGCATGGGATATTTCCGGTTTCGTAAAGTTGCATCAGTTTAGAAATTTCCCAAGGCTTCCTAAATGTTCCTTGTCAGCACTATTTTTTTCTGCGCTCCTATTGGAGAAAATAAAAGTAAATGTGATTGGTAGGTGAAGGAAAACATCGTACGCTCATTGTCCGTAGTAAGATTTCATAATTTCCGGAGAGAAGCGTTGTCGCTGGAGCCTTGCTCTGCGAGGGTGTCTTTTCTGTTTGACCACTGAAGGGAACGGTCACCTTCCAAGGTACGGGTCTTCTTGGCCCCACCATCCGGTAAGCACTTGATTATTTTTTAACTTTTCAGGTATTCAGTTTCAGATGTAGTGTTTCATTTAATTTATCTTGCCGGAGCGTACCCGTGTTTCCTTCTGCTTCCAAATGTTATCAATATGACTTAGCCGTTTCGGTAAGTCACCTCACTTTGTTAAGAGATAGTTCCCGTTTGTTGTTTTGTAAATTAAATGTTATATGCCTTAAATTTAAAGTTAAAAACTTCATGATTGTTCCGTATTGAATAGAGAAATAAGAAGATGTACAATATTATAGGGAAGGATCCACCTTTCAATACTCCGTAGTAAAAAGTAGTTACAACCTGTTTATTGGGACCGGTTTCAACACATTTCAAGTGTCATCATCAGCCAATTAGGGAAGATCTTAAAACAACTAATATATTGAACACAGGCAAAATATTAACATTGTATCATATTGTAGCAATTCAGTTAATGTTCAAAACACAATAATCACAGTCAAGAGAGTAAACAGAACATCACTATCTTGCGCCGAAAACAAATATATTTGAAGTTCATAAGCAGATCAAGTATGCACTTATGTAAAGTCGTTGCTAGGCAGGTCTTGTAGGCATTTGTTTCTCTGGCTGAAGAGTAAAAGGTGACGTGAATGAAGTCTTAGGAAAACAGTGTAGGATTTAATTTCGTCAAAATCAAAGTGGATATATAGGTTTTAAAATAATTTAAAACGTTTCCGAGGGCTAGGGAGTCTTTCATTTTCACGCCCTTCGTGGCCCTGGTCTTCCTTTAACCGATATCTTCATTTTTCGAAGTGTCGGTTCTCTTCCTCTTTTTTCCTCGAATTAGTGTTATATAAAGGATTGTTGCCAAATTTTATTTCCTCTAATAACAATAACCACCATCACCACCCTCTAATAAACGTTCCCCACCCCCTTATCTCTATTTATCATTTCTTTATCAATTACTACGGCAAGTTGTTTCGAGTTGAACCTCGTATTTCTTTCATTATTTATTCCCATTTTTTAATATATTTTTGTTTGGCTTTATTCTTTTTTAACGTTTTAAATTATTTTAAAACCTACATATCCACTTTGATTTTGACGAAATTAAATCCTACACTGTTTTCCTAAGACTTCATTCACGTCACCTTTTACTCTTCAGCCAGAGAAACAAATGCCTACAAGACCTGCCTAGCAACGACTTTACATAAGTGCATACTTGATCTGCTTATGAACTTCAAATATATTTGTTTTCGGCGCAAGATAGTGATGTTCTGTTTACTCTCTTGACTGTGATTATTGTGTTTTGAACATTAATTGAATTGCTACAATATGATACAATGTTAATATTTTGCCTGTGTTCAATATATTAGTTGTTTTAAGATCTTCGCTAATTGGCTGATGATGACACTTGAAATGTGTTGAAACCGGTCCCAATAAACAGGTTGTAACTACTTTTTACTACGGAGTATTGAAAGGTGGATCCTTCCCTATAATATTGTACATCTTCTTATTGTTATATGCCTTTCGAAATAATCTTGAACCATGTGACCTTGCCGCGGTGGGGAGGCTTGCGTGTCCCAATGATGCAGATAGCCGAGCCGCAGGTGCAACCATATCGGATGGGTATCTGTTGAGAGACCAGACTAACGAATGGTTCATCGAAAGGGGGGTAGCAGCCTTTCGGTTGTTGCAAGGGCGGCAGTCTAGATGATTGACTGATACGGCCTTGTAATAATACTCAACATGGCTTAGCTGTGTTGATACTGCTACACGGCTGAAAGCAACGGGAAACTACAGCCGTAACCACCTCCCGAGGACATGCAGCTCTCTCTGTATGAAAGATGAATCGTTGTGGTAGGTTAGAGAATCTGAAAAGGGAGATGGATAGGCTAAAGTTAGATGTAGTTGGTATAAGTGAAGTACGTTGGCAGGAAGAACAGGATTTTTGGTCAGGCGACTACCGAATTATCAACACGAAATCAAACAGGGGTAATGCAGGAGTTGGTTTAATAATGAATAAGAAAATAGGGCAGCGGATAAGCTACTACGACCAGCATAGTGAAAGAATTATTGTCGCCAAGATAGACACCAAACCAGTGCCCACCACAATAGTACAGGTCTATATGCCTACTAGTTCAGCGGATGATGAAGAAATTGAAAGAATATATGAGGAGATAGAAGATTTAATACAATATGTCAAAGGTGACGAGAATCTAATTGTGATGGGAAACTGGAACGCAGTGGTAGGCCAAGGAAGAGAAGGTAGCACAGTAGGAGAATTTGGATTGGGACAAAGGAACGAAAGAGGAAGTCGGCTGGTTGAATTCTGCACTGACCATAATTTAGTCCTCGCCAATACTTGGTTCAAACACCACAAACGACGGCTGTATACGTGGACGAGACCTGGACACACTGGAAGGTATCAAATAGACTTCATTATGATTAGGCAGAGATTCAGAAACCAGGTGTTGGATTGCAAAACTTTCCCAGGAGCAGACGTGGACTCTGACCACAACTTGTTGGTCATGAAATGCCATCTGAAGTTGAAGAAATTGAAGAAAGGAAAGAATGCAAAAAGATGGGATCTAGACAAGTTGAAAGAAAAGAGTGTGATGGATCGTTTCAAGGAACATGTTGCACAAGGACTAAATGAAAAGGCCGAAAGAAACACAGTAGAGGAAGAGTGGAGAGTCATGAAAAATGAAGTCAGTAGGGCTGCTGAAGAAATGTTAGGAAGGAAGAAAAGATCAACTAAGAATCAGTGGATAACTCAGGAGATACTAGACCTGATTGATGAACGACGAAAATACAAGAATGCTAGAAATTAAGAGGGCAGAAAAGAATACAGGCGATTAAAGAATCAAGTGGATAGAAAGTGCAAGGTAGCTAAGGAAGAATGGCTGAAGGAGAAGTGCAAGGATGTCGAAGGCTGTATGGTCCTGGGAAAGGTAGATGCTGCATACAGGAAAATCAAGGAAACCTTTGGAGAAAGGAAATCTACGTGCATGAATATTAAGAGCTCAGATGGAAAGCCACTTCTAGGGAAAGAAGACAAAGCAGAAAGATGGCAGGAGCATATCCAACAGTTGTATCAAGGTAACGATGTAGATAATTTCGTTCTGGAACATGAAGAGGCTGTTGATGCTGATGAAATGGGAGACCCAATTTTGAGGTCAGAGTTTGACAGAGCTGTGAGTGACCTAAATAGGAACAAGGCACCTGGAATTGATGATATTCCCTCTGAATTACTGACTGCCTTAGGAGAAACCAGCATGGTAAGGTTATTTCATTTAGTGTGCAAGATGTATGAGACAGGAAAAGTCCCATCCGATTTTCGGCAGAATGTTGTTATACCTATTCCCAAGAAAGCCGGTGCTGACAGGTGTGAAAACTACCGCACTATTAGTTTAGTATCTCATGCCTGCAAAATTTTAACACGTATTATTTACAGAAGAATGGAAAAACAAGTTGAAGCTGAGTTGGGGGAAGATCAATTTGGCTTCAGAAGAAATGTAGGAACACGTGAAGCAATCCTGACTTTACGTCTGATCTTAGAGGATCGAATCAAGACGGACAAGCCCACGTACATGGCATTCGTAGATCTAGAAAAGGCATTCGATAATGTTGATTGGACCAGGCTATTTATGATTCTGAAGATGATAGGGATCAGATACCGAGAACGAAGAATTATCTACAACCTGTATAAAAATCAGTCTGCAGTGATAAGAATCGAGGGCTTTGAAAAAGAAGCAGCAATCCAGAAAGGAGTGAGGCAAGGCTGCAGTTTGTCCCCTCTCCTTTTCAATGTTTACATAGAACAGGCTGTAAAGGAAATCAAAGAGAAATTTGGAAAGGGAATCACAGTCCAAGGAGAGGAAATCAAAACCTTGAGATTTGCCGATGATATTGTTATTTTATCTGAGACTTCAGAAGATCTCGAGAAGTTGCTGAATGGTATGGATGAAGTCTTAGGTAAGGAGTACAAGATGAAAATAAATAAGTCCAAAACAAAAGTAATGGAGTGCAGTCGAACGAAGGCAGGTGATGTAGGAAATATTAGATTAGGAAACGAAGTCTTAAAGGAAGTAGATGAATATTGTTACTTGGGTAGTAAAATAACCAACGATGGCAGAAGTAAGGAGGACATAAAATGCAGACTAGCACAAGCAAGGAAGAGCTTTCTTAAGAAAAGAAATTTGCTCACTTCAAACATTGATATCGGAATTAGAAAGATGTTTTTGAAGACTTTTGTGTGGAGCGTGGCATTGTATGGAAGTGAAACATGGACGATAACTAGCTCAGAAAGAAAGAGAATAGAAGCTTTTGAAATGTGGTGTTATAGAAGAATGCTGAAGGTGAGATGGATAGATCGAATCACGAATGAAGAGATACTGAATCGAATTGGTGAGAGGAGATCGATTTGGCTAAATTTGACGAGAAGAAGAGATAGAATGATAGGACACATCTTAAGACACCCAGGACTTGTTCAGTTGGTTTTTGAAGGAAGTGTAGGTGGCAAGAACGGTAGGGGTAGACCAAGGTATGAATATGACAAACAGATTAGAGCAGATGTAGGATGCAATAGTTACGTAGAAATGAAAAGGTTAGCACAGGATAGGGTGGCATGGAGAGCTGCATCAAACCAGTCTATGGACTGATGACTCAAACAACAACAACAAGTAATATTTTCCTCGGGACTGTCTCGTTGATTCTGCTTTATCGTGGAATATTCATCTTTGGGTCGGGTACCCTTTCTCAGAAGTGTTTTAGAGGGGGCGACCCACTGAAGATGCTCTGCTCCATGATTAGACGTAAATGTTTTTCTCCTTAGATGTACATCTTCACTTTAGTATGACGTTACCTTCTTTTTACTTATTTCTAACTGTTTTGGTTTTTTAAAGGTAACGCCACGACAGTGGAACGTCATGTGTGATGTTCCGGTGTAAAAGAAATTTAATAACTAAATGCTACCCTCATGGTAAATTGTAAATTGTAATGGTTGTTAAAATAATGCCGTCAAAATTTTAATGGTATATTGGCTATTGCTTTATATATGAAATTGCATCTAAATTGTTAAGTAACGTTTAGGATTACATTGACTTCGCTTCTTCAGTATTACCAATACCTTCCACCGCCTGGATATGGTTCCCAGACACTTCCCGGTTATCCTTTCTTAACAGTCATGTTGCTTAACCTGTTTGTTTTATTTTTTTGTGATTTATGTGCTTGCAAATTTAGTTTCGTACATGGTGACATGCCTAGTGTAGAGTACTTTTGGTGAATGCACAACGGTAGCAAACATTTTCTCTTCATTAAACCTATTAATTGTAACCTTACCCTTTGGAGAGGTTACAGAATGATGGAGTCGAAACTCAAAGGTGCGAGTTCAACATTCACAACCTTTGCACGCTTAAAGATGCAGATACCAGTCCACTTCCTGAAAGATTTTAATTTTGTCTTCATTAGTAAGGAATTTCATGACTTTTTCCTTACCCATAACTAGGCTATCACAAGACAAATATGCACCACGCTAGTCAATTTCACAGGATTATGTTCCTAATTCAGATATAGGTTACCCTATCATGTGACAAAACTTCAGTGTACCACTCAATACAAAATAAATGTCAAACTTCTGAATGGAATGCAAAATACAAGATCAAATAGACACACTGTGTTATTCAGCAATCTTGCTGCTAACCGGCAAGCAAAACTCAACATTCCTGAGGCTAACGGCTTGCACCCTGAACATGCAACTTATCCAGTGAAGTTCAGGAACTTAATGCCCTTCTTCCATAATCGTGCAACTGTGGCAACGGATCGTACCCGAGTTGAAAATCATCTTTGTTTCAAAAGGAATGGCAAATATCATTTTCAGGGCTAGGAAAAATGTGATCATACTAAGTGGTAATTGAGGTATTTTTATATAGATTTATTATTTATTTACATAGTTTACGCCCACATTGGAGCACTTAAATCAAACCCAAATACATTTATAGATTTAATACGATGAGAATCAGGACTTCGAACTTACAACCTGCTAAGCAAGAAAACGTGTTAATGAGGAACACTAACGAGGTTTCACTGTACTTATATTGAGGTTAGTTTGTTAATATTTATGTCTCGTGTTTCAATATGTAACTAGGTAAGTACGTTATATTTAAATGCAAAACATTACCGAAGAAAATCACATTCCCGACTGGTATTCACGAGACAAAAATGATACTAGCCATTCTGCTTGTGATGTCGAGTATAAGTTCATAAGCAATGTTTTCTTTTAAAACATGGTACTGTTCAATTCTAATGTATGTTTTCTCACAAGTTTTTTAAATGTAAACAATATAGTCCCTCAGCAAGTGAAAGGCCTACAGTGTTGGTAAATTATGAACAGAATATAAACTAATAAATAGCGTCTGTGCACAGTTTCAATCTTTGTTGTTTGTATGTTTGTATGTTTGTATGTTTGTAGATAGGTTAAAATCTTTCTGAGTGTATCCGGTAAACTATTTTGTGAGATAAGTTCAACACAGGCAACATTACTCATTTCGTACAGTACACATTACCGTGTTTCTCTTTACTTTTGTGTGCTAATGACAACACCGTATCAGTAACATGACGATCATAAATGGGTGACACAGTGCCAGCTCACTGGGGGGATGTGATCGAGTTTGCAGTGACCAGTGGCCCTCACGACAACGTGCAAGAAAGAGAAGGATGAATTTCAGACCAGGCACACAAACAAGCTGATGCAGGAACACAATGAGCACATCTCACACTAGTTTATCAGGCTGACTATAAATTTTATGTCAGATTTGTGGCAAAAAATCTTGCACGAACAATTAAGGGTTAATTCCAGTATTTACAATGAAATCTTCCAATTCTGGTGAAGTATAAACAAATAGCTTCACAAAAATAAGGAGTGCAGGCATGTACTGGAAAATTAACAGTATTATCATCAGTAACACTTCTCTTTACATAGTCAATAATGAAACTGTGTTATACTTGCATGAGCTAAAATGCTTTGTGTTTCTCGTTGGTGATCCATTTCACTACCACTTCCCTCACATTCACTTAAACCCTATTTTAATTCATAATCTAAATTTCTATTTGTCAGTATTTTCTTTCTTTCTTCCTCATGAATTGTGCTACAAACACATTTTCACTACCAGCTGAATAATGCTGTGATGCAGAACTTCCTCGTAATTAAGTGGAGACCTAACCACGTGAAAAAATGTCCACACAAGGCTGAGGGTGTGCATTCACAAAGAAAACTAGAAACTAGAGAATGAACTACTACAAGGTACATGCGAAAATTACGCTACATCGAGATATGCCAATGGCAGGCTGCTGCAGCATGAAACACTACATCGATAAATGTATAGCTTTCCAGCTGTTTGTTCTATAAAGCCAGCATTTCATCTGAGACCTGGCATTAGACCCATCAGAATGAGATGTGTCAGGCCCTACCCACAGACACTTGGGTGTATGCAGGCGAATTCATCAAAAGCTCATTAACAGAGGCATGATCTGGTAACTGCATACAGGAGATAAATCTTCACAGTGGAATTACTGCCCACCTAGCAATTACTAATGGAAATTCTAAGTTCCTGATGATGGAATTAGATGTTTCACACCAACAGAGCAAATGCCGATGGCAGATCTCATTATGTTAATAAGCTCACCGAACAAAAATTCGGTCACCCCTGAAGAAATCATTACAAGCTTTACTTGACAGCCACCTGGATTCGGTTAGGAAGCAAGTCCACAAGGTTGTACAGGCACCACCACCCACCCTATTCTTTCGTCGACTTTGCGACGCCTGCGATTATTGTGGCCTGTCAACCGATATCGGTTTTGAGAGCCCTATCTTGATCTGATATTTCCCGCTTGCTTTAATTGCTTGTGGAGTATGGGTTCGTTTTGACGTGAGGTCATGGCTGGCCAGTGTGTGGCCTGGCGCTGAGCGCGGGTTTTAAATCACGATTACCTTTGGCCTCTTATACTTGAGGCCATTGGTTTCGTAGTTGCCTAGCTGGTTGATAAGCGGGTTGCTTGCGTTTGGTAGCCGCTTATAAAGCTTGCTAGCCATGAGCCTCCGTCTTTCTCCCAGCGTGGTGATTTGACATTCGTCATGAATGTCAGTATTCCTTGTGTGCCACTCAGCCCCTGTGATAAGGCGAAGTGCCCGGTTCTGGACAACTTGCACCTTATGCAGGTTGCTGTTGGTGGCAATGCCCCATATTGGACAGGCATACTCGAGTAGCGGCCTAATCATAGTGACAAACAGTTGGAGCCTGTTTTCTGTGGAGAGGCTATTATTAGCGTTAAGTAGGGGGTATAATTGTGATACCCTAGTGTGGGTGATGGCCGAAATTTGAGATATATGCTGACGGAACGTCAATCCTCGGTCTAGGTTTACCCCCAGGTACTTCGAGGTTGGGGACCATCGGATAACTTCGCCAAAGAAGTCCAGACCGCCCTCAAGTCTCGAAGTTCGCTTGGTGAAGAGAGTAGCGTGACTTTTATTAATGTTAATTTTAATTCTCCACTTTTCGAACCAGGGTTCGAGAAGGGAGAGGCTGTCCTGAAGGTATGTTTCAATTCTGGGGGCCTGCCATGAGACCGCAGAGATCGCCGTGTCGTCAGCATATAGGTAGGTTTTAGCCTTCGGAGGTTTAGGCATGTCGGAGATAAATAGGTTAAACAGGCAGGGGCTGATCACGCTGCCTTGGGGCACGCCCGCCGTAATAGTACGTGCTGATGATAGTGCCTTTCTGACATATTTGGAATTTCCTCTCTGAGAGGTAGCTCGTAATTAGAGCGGTCAAATGAGGCGGGAAGCCGAAATGTTTCATTTTATAAATAAGCCCTTCATGCCAGACCTTATCGAAGGCTCTAGAAATGTCCAGAAAACAGACTCCTGTGTATCTGTTGTCATTAAAGTTTTCGGTTATGTCTTCTGTCAGTCTGAGTAATTGGTGTGTCGTGGAGTGCCCTTTCCGGAAGCCGAATTGCTCATTCAGTTCCAGATTGAGGTCGTCTATAGTCGCTTGGAGACAGGATAGGAGGATCATTTCGAATAATTTCGAGATGATAGATAGGAGAGAGATAGGCCTGTAGTTCTGTGGGAACGTCCGGTCAGATTGAGGTTTGGGTAGCATAATTACCTTCGCTGTTTTCCAGCAGGCTGGAAAATGAGCGAAACGAAATATGGCGTTAAATAGCTTAGTGAGAAAGGTGATAGCCTTCTTGGGGAGGTGCTTTAGGAATACCGCTGAAATCCCGTCCAGGCCGGGGGTTTTCCTGTTCTTTAGCCTTTTAATATGGGACATGACCTCAGCGGTAGAGACGAATTTGAATTCCAGAGGCGGGTGGGGGTCGTCTATTTCCAGTAGATCTTCCTCCACCTCGTCTATGAAGTTCTCATTCGCAGGTTCAGCATTAGGAGAACACGTAGTTTCTAGCGTGTCCGCCAGTGCTTCTGCCTTTTCCTCATCAGTGTAGGCTAACCCTCTCTGGCCGTGTAATGCGGGTATGCCTGTCCTTGCGCCCGTAAATTTGCGTGCCATGCGATAGACGGAGCCGTCTGCTGAGCTTAATTCGGAGAGTTTAGACTGGAATGCAGCTCTACGGTGGTGTTCTAGTAGTACTCGTAGGTTGCGCTTGTGTCTGTTCCAGAGCGCCTTCATTCGAAGGTCCCTGGTATTCATCCACAAGGCTCGAACCCAGTTCTTCAGTTTGAGTACTTGTAGTATCTCGAGTGGCAGTGAGGTAGCTTTAGGCTTTCGGGTAGAAGGTCCCACAGCGGAAGTCTTAGCTGCATTCCTTATGGCCGTCGTAATAACTTCTGCTTGGAGGTCGATATCCTCGGCTGTGCGAATGCTGGGATTGCCAGTGATAGCCTCGTTCAGTGTACTGCGATATCGTTCCCAGTCTATAGTACGCATGTGCAGCGGGATGGTATCAGGTTCGTGCTGAGGGGCGGCGTCAAGGGTGAGAAGGACGGGAGTGTGGTCAGAGTCTAAGAAATCTTCAGTGGTGAGACATGGGAATAAATTGAGGTTCCGTGAGAGGGCCATATCGAGGTGGTCTGGAAGTAGGCTAGGGTTGTGGGGGTAATAGGTAGGTTTATCAGAGGGATGAGCTAGTACGTTGTTGTTATCGCAGTACGTGGCGAGAATACGGCCCCGTTGCGTAGTAAGGCGGCTTTTCCATCTGGTGTTTTTACAATTTAAATCTCCCGCGAGGATTACTCTTGGTTTGATTCGTAGTATGGAGTCGAACTCGTCTGTATTAAGCTCAGCTTTGGGGGGTAAGTAGCACGAAGCAACAGCTAAAGGTCCTCGACTGGTCTCTACCTCCACTATAGTGGCCTCTAGGTGTGTTAGGCCTCGTGGGGTTGGTAAGCGAGTGTGTTTGAGTGTATTTTTAATGAAGATGCACGTACCTCCGCCGGCTCGATCACCAGGGTGGTCGTTTCTATACAGAATGTAGTTTTGTAAGTGTACATTTAAGTGAGGTTTGAGTTGAGTTTCCCCAACTAAGATCAGGTCTGCGTGGTGTGTGCGGGCTCGCTCACGAAGTTCAGCTGTCTTGTGAAGGATAGAGTCGGCATTCCAGAAGAGAATTCTTAAGTGCTGAGGTCGTGCGTAGGGTCTAGTTCCCATCACTGGTCCATTCGATGGCTACACTTAGTAATATTTCCATCATCTCCGCCTTGGAAGAGGCATTGCGGAGATGACGGAGAAGGGACAGTACTTCCCTAAGTTTGGGGTCCTTCACATCCAGGTTAAGCTACTCGCTGAGAATTTGATCACACAATTCCACCCAATTCCAGGAATGCTGATGTCTGCATTTTACCCACCATTCCAACATGTCCCACAGATTTTCAATGGGGTTCAAATCAGGTGATTTTGCATGCCAATTGAATTGTAATAGGGTGTGGAAGTGTTCATAAAACCAGTCACGAGTCCATCTGATGAACTCAGCTGTTGTCATCTTGAAAAATTGGGGTATCGATAGCATACTCATCATGCAGGCAACACCTGATCATCCAGAATGTTTAAACAAACATGCTGGTTTGTGTTGGTGATCTCCTCAGTGAGATGATGTGAAAAAACACCCCCAAAACATCACAGATCCACCTCTAGCTTGAACATGACCTTGCACGCATCCAGGATGAAATGCTTTATTTGGCCTTTGGTGCACACAACGATGTGTGTCACTGGAATACAGGCAAAAACATGATACAGCAGACCACATTCCATTCTGGCAGTCAGCTACTGTCCACTTTCAATGATTTCCAGCTCACTGAGGACGCGCAGCTATATGTGCCTGTGTGAGCGAGGCAACCAACTCCAATGATGCAATGTTCTCTCGCTAACTGATTGGAATGGACCTTCATTCACAGACCGCAGATATTCCTGTCAGGTTGGAAGTTATTTTGATTCACAAGCTGTGAAATACCTCTCCGGTCCCTCTCAGTCAAGATCTTTTTTGAGGCCACGTGTAAAACACCATTACTTTTAGACAAGTTGAACAGCCCACTGCAAAACACCAAGAAATCCAGCAACTTCCCACACCGCATGGCTGACTCAGATGTAATAAAATGATATAACTTGAAGACAATATTCTTCAACCCATGGGTAAATAATGCAAGTATCGAGCTTGAATTATTATTTATTATTATTATTATTATTATTATTATTATTATTATTATTATTATTATTATTATTATTATTATTATTATTATTGACTTCTGATGTACATCCACTTATTAGTATTAGTAACATTATTATTTACGATCAAATTGTTTGTGAGGTTATGTCATGAAACATGTACTGTATATATATATATATATATATATAAAATTTTAGTTAATGTCAGAACCTGTAATTAATAGTATATATTTTATTAATATCTGTATATATGATATGTAATCCCTTAGTGTTGTGCAACACATTGTAATTTCCAGAATAACACTAGGTAAGACGAGAACTATGCAGAATATTCTTTACATTATATCCAGGCTTTAGGCACTCTAGAAATTACTAGAACATATGTTATGTTCTAGAAGCCTGGCCAGAAAACCTATATAAGGAGACGGTCTCCATGGTGAGTGGGAGTTACTGTTTGACAGGAGTTGTTTTGTGTTTAAAGGCCAACATGCTAATGTAAGCAGTCAGCAGTCAACTGTTTCAAGGTTGCAGTCTCCATGTGCTTAGCGATAGGCGTGTGTAAAAAATGGTGGTTTGTTGATGTTTTCGGAGTGAAGTGTTCTGTTGTGAAGGTTATGGGTGTTAATATGTAAATAATTAGTTCTAAATAAATAAGTGTATCTAGCGACAGCATTTTGTGCGTGTCTTTGTGGATACAACCTTGGTGACCATGGGACAGGGCGTAAAAATTTATGAGTGAATAGGAGTATAGTGAGAAACAGATCAAAATGCAACCGACACTAGAAAATATGTCCGTCAACAAAACAAAGATGAACTTGCCACGAGAAATTTCCCGACAAAAACCAAGAAGAAATTGCTGCAGACACAGTTACGGGAAGGATCTCATTGAAAAAAGAGAAGATCCCTAAACGTTTTTCATCAACGTCGATGAATATCCAGGCAAAACATCGGAAGATGAGGTAAATATTCCCAAAATCTGTTCAAACTTAATGAACATGATGCAGCCACTCAATGACAAAATCTCAGACGTTGATTCACGAGTTATTTCCAAATTAAAGGATCAAATTTTAAAAGTAAATGACAAACTTTCAGACAAAACTTCAGACCTCAACTCCACCCTAAAAGAAGAGATTAGAGACCAAATTTTGAAAGTAAACTACAAAATTTCTCAAGCTAACTCAGTTTTAACTGGACAAATAGCAAAAGTGTACATACAGATTTACCAAGTAGAACAGGGACTAGAACCAAAATTTCAAAAGTAAATGACAAAATTTCATCCCAAATAAGCAACGTCACCAATCAATTAACGCAGCAAATATCAGACATCCGGTCAAAACTGGGACAGGTTGAACAGATTGATAGTAGGGTAAGCCAGCTGGAAGTGGAAATCCAGGTTTCCAGCATAAAGCAACAGGTTGAGGGGAGAATTTCTACCGTCAAGGTAAATTTTGAAAACCGAATTTCTGCACTGTGGGAAATTTTGGACGCCGTATTTCTGGTGTTGAAGGAAGGTTAGAAAACCGGATTTCGACCATCAAGGGAGATGTGCAGAATATAAGAGAAAGAATCCTTCAGGAGGTAGAAGATAGATTAACTTAAACAGGACGTATCGCCACATCTCTAACCCCCTCAAAACTAACCGGCAATACAGGACACCTAGATCCGAAGGTGATGATAGAGAGCCCTGTGGAATACCACAGGCGACTGGAAGAGAACCCGACTAGCTTCATCGAGGGATCAGTCAGTCTATTAGGAAGGACTAATCTACCAGAGGACATCTTCGTGCAAATCATCACACCACGATTAAAGGGGCAAGCACTACTTGGTGGAATAACTTAAAGGGTTTAAAAATGTTAACCTGGACAGACTTCAAGAGGGAGTTCCTTACTAGGTTTAATTCCAAAGGGGTGAAGAGTTCTGTGAAAAGGAAGCTACTGACTGACGCACAACCCACCGGCATGAGACCTAGTGCATTCGTCCTACAGAAGTACCGGCTCTTCAATGTCTGCACCCAGAAGGAAGTGAGAAGAAGATCTTATCAGACATCACAGAGCTACCCCACGATAATCTTTGACCCCTAGTGAAAGTATCACAACTGAGATCCTTTGACGATCTACATAGAATCATCGCCCAGTTGGAGGAGGAACACAAGAGCAAAGCTGCGGAAGAGGCCAGCTTCGTTAGGAATTGCTACCAATGTGGAAAGACGGGACACAAAGAATAAGTGCCCAACCTTGACATCAGAGAAACTAGGTCTGGCCAATTCTGCATTGAATGAGACCAGGTACAGGAATGTGCAGAATTTTTCTGCCATACTCAACACCCAACCAAGCCATTCATTTGCCAATGGGATTGTTGCCAGATTACTACAGCCTATGAAGTCTCACCATCTCGGAAGAGTAGTGGGAGAAGCGGATGGGGTAACCTATTCCATCCAAGGAGAGACCTTTGTTCTTTTTTCTTTTTTTGCCATTTGCTTTACGTCGCACCAACACAGATATGTCTTATGGCGATGATGGGATAGGAAAGGCCTAGGAAGTGGAAGGAAGTGGCCGTGGCCTTAATTAAGGTACAGCCCCGGCCTTTGCCTGGTGTGAAAATGGGAAACCACAGAAAACCATCTTCCGGGCTGCCAACAGTGGGGCTCGAACCTACTATCTCCCGATTACTGGATACTGGCCGCACTTAAGCCACTGCAGCTATCGAGCTCGGTAAAGTAGAGACTAACCTAACCGCTAAAGGCATGAACATGCCTATTGTAATTGACGTGGCAGTGATTCAGAACCTGATACCTGATATAATATTAGGTGATCCAAGACTGCAGCTCATGAAGACTTTTTGGGAAAAGACAGATGTCTGAGGGTCGCCTGACACGATGGAAATCTGCGGACTCAGAAGGATGCGTAAGTTGGCGTAGACCTGGGAGATATCCAGTTAACGCATCTTCAACCAAGTGAAGAAAAGGAGCTGAGACATGCCTTATGGACTTTCCGGATGTCATCACCAATAGAATTTGAAGGACTACCATGGTAACGCACACCACTGAATGCAGCACTTCCTCACCCATCAAGCAGCTTACATATCCAATCAACCCGGATAAACGCAACTTCATCATTCATAAGATTCAAGAGACGGAAGGGCAAGGTCTCATCGAACCCTCTACATCCTGTTGGGCTTCACCTATCATCCTACCAAAAAAGAAGAATGGGGAGTATCGACTGTGTGTGGACTCCCGCAGGTTGAACGAGAAGACTGTTAGTGACACCTACTCCATGCCTGAAAGACTCGCTGAAAAAAGTAAGTGGGTCTAGGATTTTCAGCACACTCGATCTCAATTCCGGATACTGGCAAGTGGAGGTCGAGTAAAGTTGTAGAACACTGACCGCCTTTATGACACCAAGAGGATTGTACAAGTTCACAGTAATGCCTTTTAGATTGAAGACACCGAGAGGAATGTACCAGTTCACAGTAATGCCTTTTGGATTGGAGAATGCCCCTGCCACTCCGTGACTGATGGATAAGTTATTGTCAGGATATGTTCGAGATTTCTGCCAAGTGTAAATTGACGACATTTTAATTCACAGCAAGAACTTTCAATAACTCGTACATCTGGAGAAAGTGCCGGAACGACTAAAGATTCATGGACTGACTTGCCAACTGGAGAAGTGCCACTTCCCCCAGTCCCGCGTAGAATATCTTGACCACGTCCTAACATCTGAAGGCTTAGAAAGGCAACCGGAGAAGAATCAAACTATCGAAGATGATGAACGCCCTCTGACCAAGCGACAAGTACGTCAGTTCCTTGCCTTGTGTGGATGGTATAGCAGCTTCGTGCCACACTTTGAAAAGAAGGCAATACCAATCACGATCTACTCCATAACAAACCCTCGTTCCGAAGGACCAGCAAGGAAGAGGCAGCATTCCAAGACATTAAGGCTGTGATATGCACGCTTCCGGTCTAGACCATCCCAACCCTCAATGGAAGATTTGCCTGCAGACAGACGCCAGCGACTCCGGCCTAGGAGTAGTGTTATTCCAGGAGAGATGTGATAGCGGAAGGGACATCGAGTATGCCAGCAGAAAGCTATCTCCCACAGAACAACGCTACTGCACTGCTGAGAAGGAAGCCTCAGCCGTGGTGGGGGCCATGCGCAAATTCATGGGCTACTTGGGGGGAAGGAATTTCCAGCTCTACACTGATATCGCTGCTCTCAAATGGTTGAACGCGGTCTCCGACTCAAAACCTGAATTAATGCGATGGGCTCTGTTAAGGATGATAGGAAAAACTGTTAATCGCAGAATTTGATATCGATGTGTGTCACGTCCCAGGACCGACGAAAATAGAAGCAGACAGTTTATCTAGGCACCAGGCGATGGAAACTTAAGCTAGAAGCACCATTGTCGAGAGGGAGTTCCCACGAAAACACCAGAGTGAGCCTAAGGAACCTATCCTTACGACCACCAAGAAGGAACTTGATCTGGGAGTAATCAAAAAGTGCTGAGAACAAGACAAGCCCTGTAGGACCATGACGCAGCGGATTAGGAGACAAAACACCGATAGTTGACTCGTCCGGAGGGAATTCGAGATTTGCTACAAGAACTTCCGGGTTGACGGAGCACTCTTGATGTACAGAACGCAACTCTCCGACGTGCCTACAGTAGTGGTGATCCCCACACAACAAACGACGGGCATCCTCGAGAAGTTCCACGACAGCACTGAAGCCGGACATCCAGGAAGCGAAGAGACGTATCAGTCTATCCGACAAAGATTCTTCCGGGTCAACATGCGGAAAGACATCCTGGACTATGTGATGGGGTGCTACATCTGTGCCTGCACCAAGGCAAGTAACAGGAAGGCAGATTCAAGTCAGCGCGGGAGCCAGCTGCAACGCCCTTGGGAGGTCATAGCCCTGGATTTGATGGGTCCTTACCCTAGAACACCACGGGGTAAAACAGGACTCCTAGTAATCACCGACCTCTTCACAAGATGGACTGAGGTCTTTCCGATACCAGAAGCCATGACAGGACGCATCACCAGCCTTCTACAAGATCAGGTATTCAGTAACTACGGTTATCCACGGAGCATTCTGTCAGGCAACGGGAGTCAGTTCACTACAAGGAAGTGTCAGCAAATGATGACAGAATTAGGTGTGGAGCACTGGACCACCTTTATCTACAACCTAAGGGCCAATACAACGGAACGACGGAACCAGAAGCTAAAAAGGGTGCTACGGGTCCACCTAATAGACAAAGAACATTGACTGTAGGACCGTCAGATACCGCAGTCACTCTCTGCCCTGCGACGACGCATCAACCGTGTCACTGGCTATTCCCCAGCAGAGCTGTTTCTTGGTCGACAGCTATATGGCACCGGGGATTGGGAGATTCGTATACCACCCACTTCTGGTCAAGATGATGCAGCTGGTTCCCTGGCAGCGTGGCAGCAGCAGCAGCACATCAAGGAGAAGCAAGCTTTGGCCGAGAAGAGATCCCTTACCCAGACCAAGACTCAAGATGTTGAAGAGACCCAGATCTTCCTACCAGGCCAACAAGTACTGCTACATAACCACCCTGTCAGCAATAAGATTGGAGGGTTTCACGCAGGTCTCGTACCTAGGTGGGTTGGTGCCGTCCAGGTGGATAAGCAGCTGGGCCATGGGGTCTACTTACTAAAGACCAACCCTCCTGTAAGGTCCATGCATTGGAGTTGCGGCGAGTCACCCACCCACTGCGCATGCAGGGTAAGCCTGGTACTGCCACGAGTCCACCTGAAGGTGAGGCTACTAATGACATAGCACAATCTGGTCATGAGGAGAATGCATCGACTATCATCGAGGTAGAGGCTGGCAGCGAGGCAACCCTAACCCTCAACACGGCACGATCCGGTCAAGAGGAGAACACATCCAGCGACGTCGAGGACGAAAGAAGATACAATCTACACCCAAAGCAAAGTCGACAAGTGTGGTAGACTGTAGGAATTGTTTCAAGTTACAGAGGGGATATTGATGCAGGCATAATAAATTGATATAACTTGAAAACAATATTCTTTAACCCATGGGTAAATAATGCAAGTATCGAGCTTGAGTTATTACTATTGTTATTATTACTTGTGATGTACATCCCCTTATCAGTATTAGTATCATTATTATTTACTATTGCATTGTTTGTGAGGTTATGTCATGAAACATGTGCTGTATATATATATGTTTAGTTAATGTAAGAATCTGTAATTAATAGTGTGCCCGTTGCATTTTTGGGACGTGTTCCGAAATGGCGCCTACGGAAGGTATAAACCACTCAAGCAAAAAAAAAAAAAAAAAAAAAAAAAGAGAGTACATAAAAAAGTCTTAACATTTAAACACAATAGGAGGCCATGACTTACTCGAAACTACTATATTACGAAGGCGGTGCAGAACAGAGTAAAGTCAAGTAGATTGTTTTCAAAAAAAGAAAACAAGTAAAATAGAAGAGATTATTGAGGAAAAAGGACTTGAAAAAATTAACTCGAGAGAATAAGTAAACTGATATCGCTCTGTGGAAATAAGGAGATTACTACGATTCTAAGAAATACCGAGGAAAAGCTTTGATAATACTGAAGAAGACAGTGAAACAACACACAAAAATATGGTGGAAGATATAAAATACACCGAGAATTACGAAAATTCATCCAAATACGTGTACTGATTGTCCTGAAGTACAAGATCAGTTATACAATGAAAACAGAAACTGGAAGCCATAGGAAGAGGAAACGATAGCAGAGAATTACTTTATTAAAAGAGAAGTCATGGAAGAAACAATATCTCTGAAATTAAATAATTTAAATTCTGAATATTTTACGCGGACTTAGAGAATTGGATGATTATTTCACAAGAGGAGACTGAGGAAAAGATATCTTAAGAGAAATATTAATTTAACGAAAGTCTGAAATGAATATGTACTTCTCAGAAATATTTGATCTTATCGGCAGTTTTTCCGAGAAGATGATGGTCTGCTAAACACCCAGATGGACCGACCTGGAGGGAGATATCATCCGAGCAGTTAAAACTACCCGAGATGAGAGGAGGATGTTGCCCAGCCAGATCAACCTAAGATGACGAATCCAGCCAGACATCGAACCATGGGCAGAGTACTAACCATGTGACGAGCGGAAGCAGAGCAACTGAGGCCCGAGATGACAAAAGACGAGCTAAGTGTTTATAATAAGTAACATAATTCTTAATTCATATAATTTTGTGGCATATGCGGTAGAATAGAATAGCCTAAGTAGATAATTAAGTGTGCAAGTGAAACGTTGAAGTGAAGTGCATTATACTTAAGATACTCATGATATATTAAGTCAGTGTAGAATTAGAAGGATATGTCATGGAGTATGGTTACATATTAACAAGTGATTCAACGAGGTAAATGAGAATACGGTTAAGAAGGAAAGTAATATAACAGCTGATTTCAAAGAGTGTCAAATGATGAATAATATCTATGAGTTTCATAAGCCATCCGATCTTAGATTACGTCACAAGTGGATAGCGTACTGTGAAGTGATATTTAAAGTCAAGTTATTCCTTGTCCAATAATATTGTTAAAAGTACATATACGGTACTTAAGGTTATGCATCGTATTTTTAAAGTGAATTAGTCAATGGAAAGGACTATTTACGCGGAGAAAGACGTCATGTCTCAATAGTAGCAAATGATATAAAGAAGGTCATACGTGTTGAGTATAGATATTGAGGAAGTTAAGAGTGTATTAATTGAAGGTTATAAATGATAGTATGGAGTTTATGAGATGATTTAAGTATAATATCATGCGTCGTGATAGTTAATGAGACATATATGTGATGAATAGACGTTAAATATGAATGGAATTGATGCAGTTAGACGATGCAAATACTGAAAAGGGAATACGCCAAGGGAGTAACTTATAATAAGGTATGGATGGTTAAAATTCATATACAGTTGAGAATTGAAGATGATATGGTTGTAATTACAGCTGTTTCGAGACGTATTCTCAGAAATATGAAATGTGAGGTAGGCAAGATGATATATGTAGCTGACGTACTAGCATAATACCGAGATGTTACACTGCAAATACTTGTTGAATTTCTTGCACACGTGATATACAAGGGCTTTTTTTTTCAAGGTCCGATCGGTCGCGACAGTCAAACGCCCGCGAATGTATGATGAACCGCTGCACAGATGTGTTGCGCAACGTCTCTGAAATGACCGTTATGTGCCTCACCTCAGTCCTGTCAGTAGTGAACGTGCAGCACGCTCGTAAACATGGCTACAACGATCGCTTCGCCCGCCAAGTGTGAAGTGCGCGGTGTAATTCGATTTCTTCAGGCTGAGGGGTGCAATGCAGCCGAAATTCATCGCCGAATAAGTCGTGTGTATGGTGAAACGTGCATGAGCGACAGCCAAGTGCGACAATGGTGCAGGAACTTTACAGCAGGGCGTACAGACGTCCATGATGCAGGCGGCCAGGGAAGGAAGCGTGTGTCAACCGATGATCTTGTTCAGCTTGTGGATCAGGCAATTCGAGAAAATCATCGGTTCACAATTTCTGTGTTGAGTGCTTCGTTTCCTGAAATTTCCAGGTCAGCTCTCTACACAATTGTGAGTGAGACAATTCAGTACCGCAAACTTTGTGCGAGACGGGTTCCGAAGATGCTGTCTGACCGTCACAAAACACAGCGAATGGGCGCCGCTTTAGCATTTCTCCAGCGCTACCATGATGAAGGACCGGATTTTTAGAACAAAATTGTCACAGGGGACGAGACATGGGTTCATTTTGAAATGGAAGAAACAAAAGAGCAATCCAAACAATGGATGCATTCGCACTCCCCGAGTAAGCCAAAGAAATTCAAGCGAACAATCTCCAACAGAAAGTGTATGGCTACTGTGTTCTGGGACCGGAAAGGAGTTCTGTTGGTGGAATTCATGGAACGTGGTTCCACCATCATTGCAGCCGCATACTGTGCGACTATTCAACGTCTACGACGGGCAATTCAGAATAAGCGGAGAGGGATGTTGTCATCAGGCATTGTCCTCCTCCATGACAATGCTCGGCCGCACACTGCAGCTGCCACCACGAACCTCCTGCAGCGTTTCCAGTGGGACGTTTTCGAACACCCAGCATACAGTCCGGACCTGGCTCCATCAGATTTTCACCTCTTTGCTCACATGAAACGCTGGCTAGGAGGACAGCATTTTGACACTGACGAGGCGCTGCAGACCGGCGTACAAAGATGGTTACAGGCGCAGGCGGCGATGTTCTATCAAGAGGGCATTGACAAGTTGGTACCACGCTACGACAAATGTCTCAATCTGCGAGGCGACTATGTTGAAAAATAGCTGTGATGTATCAGTAAGTGTTACTAATAGAAAAGTGTCAAATTTGTACTGCTGTTTCATTTCGTGACCAATCGGACCTTGAAAAAAAAATAGCCCTCGTATTTAAGATAAGCTTAATGGCTGAACGCATATTGAGCCGAGATGAAATTAATTAAGAATTATACAGGTAGGATAGGGAGATAGATTATTTTATATGTTGAGTATTGTTTTATATTTTAAGTTAGAATTTTAAATGAGTAGATATTAGACTAGGAGCCGTAATTTAAGTGGCAGTAGGGTCGAAAACCTTAGCACGTCAGTCGTCATAATGCTGTTCATCAGAGTGATATTCGACGCTAACGAATTCAGATATTTAATATTTTCAAATGTGTAAATTATGTGGAGGAATCCTGAATTTTTCTTAATGATGATGTAATTGTGTCATATTAATGCAATTGAATGATTAACTTAATTTTTCAAGGATAATTAGGGAAGATTTGACTTCATTTCAGAAACACTGAATTCAATTTCTTTCAATAATTTATTAGGTTAATAAATATGTTTCTTCGTTATTTTCATAATTCAATGAGTGATCATTTATAGTGGTAGATAGAAGACTGAGTATGTAAGGTAATTTTTATGCGAGTTGCGTTATGAAATTATGGTTGAAGATAAATTTGCGAATTTATGCGGTAAGGTGAAGACGTTCATCGGACAGTATCGCGTACGGTTGTTGGTTCTTTCTTGGAATTCACGTAAAACCTGACTTATAGAAAAATTATACATTTTTCTTGCTGGTGGATACCCTGAGACTACATCTGACTAGCCAGAGTGATAGTTGTGTCTCACCTGGACACAGGTAGGGTGCAGTAGTATATATTATTTATTATCTGTATACATGATATGTAATCCACTACAGTATTGTGCAACACATTGTAATTTCCAGAATAACACTAGGTAAGACGAGAACTATGTAGATTATTCTTTACATTATATCTAGGCCTTAGGCTCTCTAGAAATGATTAGAAGATATGTTATGACTAGAGCCCGGATTTCCATGCTAATGCATGTTTTTAAATAAGCTAGCTACACTTATGAAACTTTGCAAATATTTGTTTTATGACTTAACGATTCCAAATAACCATTCCTTTTCCCTGCATGTTTGCATGTCATGGCCTTTTCAGGAGAAAATTTATGCATAATACATATTTTGAAGATTTGGAAGTTTAATTAACATTTGGAAGTTTAATATTGCGTAATATGACTATTCAGCTGACTTTTGTACACATATATATATAATGTTAACTTAGATGGCAGTGCCTTTTATGAATTTTGTTTGGAGTATTTGGGACCGTTTCTCTACAGTATACAGTATGTCTATGATTGAGAGATGGAAAGAATGTATTCCTGGCATCCTATATTACAACCAAAGTTAGTACATAAGGTAGAGGTCCTATAATCCAATTAACCAAGCACTTTCTTATCTGTTGCTCGAGTAAACATTGATGTAAGCCGGAAGGCCCCACGACGATCTCTGTAATTCTTAGGATAAGGTGCCCCAGTTATACATTGGATGTTAGACGAACAAATCAAAACTTGTAGCTCACTTCTATGACGCCGCGTTACTGAGACAGCAGCTTACAGACTTTGGTTTGGCACAGAACCCTCTGTTGTTATCCCAGAGTTTCCTACCAGGAACTCTCACTCATCACGTCTGTCCGTGTTATCGCAGCAGGCAATCGTTATCAGTTATTGAGGACATTCTAATGTATCTCAATCATCGCCCGGAAAAGTATCTACGGCAGCTAGAGATACGTTGAACAAAGTGATCGGTTCAAATCCTGATTTTGAATTCGTCAAGCTTATAGAAGGCATATTGTGGTGAAAATGCGAAAGACGTACAATTTGACCTCACTTTGTCCCAAATGCCTTCATTTAAGTATGCACCTGTCAGCATGTGCTGACAGATAAATAGATGAGCTTAAATATTTTTTTTTTTTTTTTTTTTTTTTGCTATTTACTTTAGGTCGCACCGACACAGATACGTCTTATGGCGACGATGGGATGGGAAAGGCGTAGGAATGGGAAGGAAGCGGCCGTGGCCTTAATTAAGGTACAGCCCCAGCATTTGCCTGGTGTGAAAATGGGAAACCACGGAAAACCATCTTCAGGGCTGCCGACAGTGGGGTTCGAACCTACTATCTACCAATTACTGGATACTGGCCACACTTAAGCAACTGCAGCTATCGAGCTCGGTTGAGCTTAAATCAAGACAATTTGGAGAAATTACGGTAGTTGTTGTACAATGTTTCAAAATGAACTGAATTTAGATATTGCACATTTTCCAGTTTATTGTGCATGTTTTGCCACATGATAGGGCATGAATGCATGCATATTTTGAGACTTGATAGTGCATGGAAATCTGGGCTCTAGTTATGTCATAGCCTTCTACAAGCCTGGCCAGGCAACCTATAGAGAGAGACGGTCTCGATGATGATGAAGAGTTATTGTTTGACAGGAGTTATGTTGTGTTTAAGGCCGACATGCTAATGTAAGCAGTCAGCAGTCAACTGTTTCAAGGTTGCAGTCTCCATGTGCTTAGCAATAGGCAGTTGTTAAAAATGGTGGTTTGTTGATGTTTTCGGAGTGAAGTGTTTTGTTGTGACGGCAGTGATTAAGGTTATGCGTGTTAATGTGTAAATAATTAGTTCTAAATAAATAAGTGTACCAATTGACAGCATTTTGTGTGCGTCTTTGTAGATACATCATGGCTATGGGTACAGCCAAACACGATTGCCCCTTTTTGTCACTCTGTCACATCCTTACATCTACTCATGTTGACGTACACTGTCCACTTGAAACATCAATGTCTCATAGATCGCTACTGCCTGATGTTCACATAGAGGCAGTGCACGTGCGGTTGAGCATAGGACTCGTTCGCTGCGCCATCTTTTTTTTGCTAGGGGCTTTACGTCGCACCGACACAGATAGGTCTTATGGCGACGAGCTGCGCCATCTGTACAGGCTTAATGATCCATCTGTGCGTGCACACTAGGGGGACTAATTTTTTGTCCGGTGAGCTTACTACTCACAATGAGAAAAAGTTTGCAAGTTTATGTGAATATGGAGGTTAACCCCAGGAGCCACTCAACCGATTTCAGTAATTCTTTCATAATTAGAAAGTTATTTCCTCCAGATCTTTCATGCCCGGGATATAGAGTATAAGTTAAAGGTACGTGAATTTAAGGCAAAGTTTGAAGTTTAAAAACAGAGATAGTGTTAACTACAGTATAGAGGGTTTGAAATGAATATATTGCAGAAAATTGTATGTACATTTTTAATAATCAGTTTCTTCTGCTAACTGTTGAAATCATTTGCTTTTTAAGTGAAACAAGGAAGAAAATTTGTGTGTTACGAGTGAATATGTTGCCTGAACTGTCAGTCCTCTTAGGAAAAAATGGATCCCATCAAGTGTACAAAATTTGCTACAAAACAGTTCATATGCACTTTCTCTCAAACTTGGGAAGTTTCGATGAAAGCAAAGATGCTTTTCTGTGGTTTGGTGTATGCTTTATCTGATAAAAATGAAAATACCGTATTTCCCGGCATAATCGTCACCACCACGTAATCGTCGCATCCTTTATTTTCACTACAAAAATCGGACTTTAAACATTTAATCACATAATCGTCGCACGTCCAAATTTTGTTCACCAATCTGGTTAAAAGGTAAATGGAACTGCAATGTAAGTTGCACATGAATGCGCAATTTAAATACGTGTATGGTTTATGGGCAATTTGGCAACACAGTCACATTTGCGAAATGTTGCACAACATATAAATAAATAATAACGGTATATGTACGACGCATGGCTTACCGGTAGGCTATTTGCAGTTTGACAACATGGTCGCAAGACAGTGTACAATTTATTCACCACCTACATATTATGGGTTCTCATTTGAAATACGTAAGGCTGTAAGTTATCGCTTATCGGCAACATCGCCAGGAAATACCGGTACCAACACACACTTGTCTTCTAGTAGACAAGTGGTCTGATAGAATTATGAGTTATTACAACCACCCGCCCCCGGTGCAACAGTCGCGAAGGACCTTGGCCTAGCAAGCGACCTCTGCTCAGCCCGAAGGCCCGCAGGTTACGAGGTGTCGTGTGGTCAGCACGATGAATCCTCACGACCGCTATTTTTGGCTCTCTAGACCGGGGCCGCCATCTCACCATCAGATAGCTCCTCAATTGTAATCACGTAGGTTGAGTGGACCTCGAACGAGCCCTCAGATACAGGTACAATTCCCCGACCCGGCCGTGAATTGAACCCGGGGCCTCCATATAAGAGGCAGGCACGCTACCCCTACACCATGGGGCCGGCTCCTGCATTATTGCGCACGAAGTGAAATCCAAGACGATAATGCAGATTTCCACGGAATTATTCAGCTCAAGGTCAGCCGAATTATTTATGATGTCTCAGTCGTCATCGCTAGACTTTTATCTTACTACTATGTCATACGTGTCTGGGCATGGGATGAAAACTTTTACCCAAGCAGTCAAGATAATTATTATCCAATGGTATTAAAGTTTTATTTTATAAACTCGTCAGTAATGTAATGTAAAATCATCAATAACTGGGAAGAAATATTAACCTAATTACCGTATTTTTAAAAGAAATTGAAAAAATGAATGTTTGTTACTGACGTCTCGGAACACGGTCAACTACAGTAGATCTACACCACGCTAGCTAGAGCGATGTATGAAGACGTCCGTGCTCCGGTTTGCGAGCTTTGCGCAAGCGCACTAGTGTGTCGCAACCAACGAGCTAAACTGATGATAAATTGCTGCATGCTTCCTTGCTGCCTAACAGTATTGGCTGCTCTGGAATGGACAGATCACAGATGCATTTATTTGTTTGTGACTGACGTGATTACTGTACACATGTGTGCATGAGAATTTAAGTTTTTGGGGTGTTTGTAAAAATAATTTGTTTTAATAGTGAACAATTACGGACTGTCATTTATATTGCAAAACATTAACGGTTGAAGCATTTATAAGCGATTATGGGAAAATATAGAAACTATTCTGCAGGCTTCAAGCTAAGCGTAATTGCCTTCGCTGAACAGCACAGGAACAGAGCTGCAGAAAGAAAATTTTCAGTGGGTGAAAAGTTGGTGCGTGACTGGCGGAAATTAAAAAAACAAGCTAAAAAGCATAAACCCTTCTAGATGCGCGTTTAGAGGTCCTAAAACAGGGAAGTTTCCTATAATTGATGAAGAAGTGTTTATGTACGTCAATGAAATACGTAGCAATGGCTGCAGTGTACCATATGAAATGTTACAAATTAAGGGACGGGAGGTAGCACGCAAACACAACATAGCTCAGTTTAAGGCGAGTCGTGGGTGGATTAAGGGGTTAATGCGACGACACAATCTGTCAGTGCGAAGGAGAACAACACTAAGCCAAAAGTTGCCTGCTGATTACACGGACAAGATTGTAAATTTTCACAGATTTGTCATACGTTTGCGCAAGGAAACTTCGTACACTGTCATCTGTTAGAAGTACAAGTAATGTTTGCTGACTTTTGGCCTTGGACATGCTATTTGATGAAGAAGCCATACTGAGATTATAAGAATAAATTGAAACCACCTTTTCAATACAATATATCAAGTAAATGATATCTTTGGCTGAAGATCGCCACTAAGAGGTTGAAACTAGTCCCAAGACTTATGTAATGTCATTTACTTGATATATATGGTATTGAAAAGGAACAAAAATGAAATGTATAGCTTATAACCATACTGAGATGTTCACAATTGTTACCAAAAGTATTCAAATCTAATTCAGTCTGAAAACAAAGCAGGTAGAGCCTTAAGAATTGCTAGTCTTCACATAAATTTCACTTCTCATTCAGATGATGATGACCAAGATATTAGGACGTTTAACACTACACTACATCATCATTATTTCTTATTTTAGAGCAACAGAATAGTAAATACCTACATGATTTCAAATGATACAGAATTCTATCAATGATACTTAGAATAATGAGAGTTGAAAATAGGCAGCCGAAATGAAGTTCTTGAGGAGTATGTAACAGAAGAGTAGAAGAGACAAAATAAGGAATGAGAAAATCCAGGAAGAAATTGGAGTGGAAAAAATGAATGATAGAATATAGAAGAGCCGATTAAGATGGTCTGGGCACATAAAGCAAATGAGTGATGAAAGAATGCCAAAAATGGTGATGGAAATGCTCATGCAAGGAAGGAGAGGCTGCGGAAGACAACGATTGAGGTGGAAGGACACAATCCAACACAGTACTAGAGAAAGAAACCTGGAATAGGACACAGTGTTGGAGGAGGAGTGGTGGAAAGACCGAAGAAAGTGGAGAGGAACCATATTTGCCCCTACTCGGCTACAGATGGATAATGGGAAATGATGATGATGATGATCATGACAAAATCAAAATGCACAACACAAGAAATATACATTAAGTCCAAAGAAGCCAATTTCCTAACTTACATGAACAGCAGCAACAAAGATGGTAACACACAGAAGATACAAGTTTGTATCTGCAAAAATACTCTTCACCTCATCAACATCTTTCTCCAAAAAGCCAACTGCTAGCAAGGAACGCAATGCAGTCTCCAAGTGCTGCATTAACCTGTAACATAATGGAGTGATAATAACTCAAATACAAATAAAATTGCATTAATTATCAGTTCATTTCCAAGTTCAAATTATCCTGAGAAATGAAATGCACAAATATTTTTGTTTTAAAAGAAGAATAGAACAATAAAAATGTTCCCATCTATGGTAACAAATACCTAAAACTAATATATATATTGTCCCCTTTTCCGGGGTCGCTCAGTCGGCGGAGCGAGAGTCCCATGAGTGCAACATTTGCAGGGCCGCTTTCACTATATCGGGGCAGACCTTTTAAAATTTATAGTTTGCAGGGCTGAAGGTGATTGGACAGGTGACATGGCATAATGAAATTCATAACCATATAACAACAAACATTTATTAAAGCAAACAGTCTGGACATAAAAAAATTATAAAACAAATAAGAGTACTCCTGGACTCGTTTCAGTGAATATAAAACTTATTTACACAGTGTGCTTTTCTCCCGGTCTCAATGTTGGTTTAATGTGACCGTAACGTTGAACAAATCAAATTGATATTAGTAAAAATATTCGTTTATAATTGAATAACATGGTATCCAAATATACTCATTTGCATTTAACATATCACTTTACAGTAGAGCGTTTTACTCTTAATTTAAGCAACTTACTTCACTAAGAATATCTCAATCATCTTGCTACTCGTTAAGTTAATTACTTTCGTAATTTCAAAATTTTACTTATTACTTTAAATTTATTGAATTATTCTCTTAAGTCCTTTACAAGTTTGGCTCTAGGAAATATTCTTTCCCTCCTTATTTCATTCATGAATTAATAATTAATCCTATTCAAATATTTTCCTTTACAGAGAAATTCTATTCAAATTCTATGATATGACTGTCTTTTACAAATAAAATTTTTACTCAAAATTTCTTGGACATGAAAATATATTTTTACCCAAATTCTTTGGCTGGTTCCCTTCCTTCACAGATTCTATTTGATTGTATTCCTTCATCTAGTCATGAATAATCGTTCATTAACCAAATTAATTATTAACAGAGAAATAGAGCATAATCACAGACAAATATTCCAAATCCAGCTATATCAATATTTATCACAATAGGAGTATGCAAAAACTCACCAAAACAAATCCTAAATCAAGAGTACACTGGTGCAAAATATCGTATGGTCAAACGATTCCCTCAATCATTTATGAAAAATAGATTTTATCACCATATAAGTCTCATTACTATTATCTTGACCCTTCGGATTTTATTGAAGACCCTATAGTAACAACATCCATAACTCATAGCAATGACTAACAATATAATATGAAGACAAATGACCTCAATCAGATGAACTTAACCCTCTACTGCTTGAATTATTCTTCGTTTTCGTTTGGTAAAGAAAACTTAAAGCTTTAATGTTTAACTTACGTACAGTGTTTTAGATATACCACCAATTAATTCTTAACTGGGGCTAATCACTTAACACTCGTATGTGATGTGGATTGCCATAATGGGGTATTGTGCCCTATAATGACTTAGTTCCCGTCAGGCTAATGCCAAGATTGAACTAAGTGCATCATAGTGAACAATACATCCACCAGAAGTGAATATACATGGCACATAGCTTACCTTGCAAATAGTATCCTCTCCATCAGCTCCGGCATAACAGCTTAGAGCAGGGGGTGTCGGGTTTTAAAAAGAGTACAAAAATGAATTTAATTGAAGAGGATAATAAAAAATGATAAGAATGCAAGGTGTGAACCAACACTAACCAAAAGTAACTCAAAATTTAGCTGCATTCAATATATAACAATCTGGTTTATTACAATATACTCAGATTTTATAATTAACAAATGTCCAAGGCATATATGATGGATATGACAATCATTATTCATTTAAAGGCATCTTGTACACGTTTTTTATGACATATTTGGTATAGAGGAGACATCATCGTCCTAATCCTTTCCAGCACTGCAACAACCATCATAACATTTACATAAGTAAATGAATATTTAAATACGAATCTGCACACAAGGCAGGTCACGTCTATCACTGACTTCCTTCTATCTACACAAATCTATGCCTCAGTGCTCTTAAACATCTTACAAAATACCAAAAAAACATGCTATTTACACACTATCCTTTTTTTTTTTTTTTTTGCTATGGGCTTTACGTCGCATCGACACAGATAGGTCTTATGGCGACGATGGGATAGGAAAGGCCTAGGAGTTGGAAGGAAGCGGCCATGGCCTTAATTAGGGTACAGCCCCAGCATTTGCCTGGTGTGAAAATGGGAAACCACGGAAAACCATTTTCAGGGCTGCCGATAGTGGGATTCGAACCTACTATCTCCCGGATGCAAGCTCACAGCCGCGCGCCTCTATACGCACGGCCAACTCGCCCGGTTTACACACTATCGTCAGGGAATCTATCCCTAGACCTTCCAAGTACAACACACGCAGAATATCAGATGAAATAAGAGGAACTGTAATATACTATGTCATGCCGATATATCAAACACGTTGCGGGTCTCTGTGAATGACATTGACAATCCGATACATATTACCTCTATTGGGACCGTAATATAAAAGGTCTCTGTTCTACTGTATTCTCGACAGACAACACTCAGCTCTTAACTTTCAGACATCCGTGTCATGACGTCACACACGACCCACTTACCCTCTCAAACCTAGGTTTTTTGTATCAAGTGAGCGGCCATTTCCCTAGACTAAAAGTATCCTCCCAGCTGACGGAGTGTAAACACAAACATGGGAAGGGATGATTCTCTCTGTTCTCCACAACCTTTGACTCTTGCATACCTATCGCTATCATTATCATATACTGGCTACAAATCAATATACTATCGCAGATATGCTAAATACAGCACGCCCGTATATCAATTAGCACTGGTGCTGTCTACAGCACATTCCTTCATTGGCACTCACATCATACAAATGCGTACTTTACTGTCATTTCAAATACTTGATAGGGCCTCATATTACTTCTTTGAACACAATAAACTTATTACATAATTCTTATAAGCCTCCTAAGATATGACTCGCTCAACTTGATATGACTACCCGTGTAGGTTTCAGAGATTATTGAAGACCTTAGGCATTTTTCATAAAACAACAAATATTACGATCAACATGACACATGCATCCGGGAAATATATAACTGCCTGTCTAAGTTACTGTGTTGAGACCGTAATGATCCGATACATGAAATACATGAAGTTAAATTCGCAACGATGACCATAATATAAACAAAAATGACACTAAATAACGAGAAAATAACCACAAGCAACTATACTAACCTAACTGAGTTCGATCCTCGGGCATAGTTCCTATTTACATGACCATTATATCATAAGCCAACGGCCGTAGCCGTGTTGAAACACCGGATCTCGTGAGATCTCCGAAGTTAAGCAACATTGGGCGTGGTCAGGAGTTCGATGGGTTGCCACACGCTGTTGGTGGGGGTAAGGGAATCGAGGAGCGAAAAGGAACTGGCCACCCCACCGCACGTAAACTCCGGCTCAGGAACACCTCTGCGGAGGTTCGGACCTGCCTTCGGGCAGAAAAACCCTTACCTTACCTTACCTTATATCATAACTTATCTACATGATAGCTGAAGGACAAATCTCCCTATTAGTTCCTAACTGGTTATGCCGCTGCATGCTTAGACAATGGAAATCTCTGACCTGTATCTGCACACATGACTGAACAGCCCCCCATGAGGATATTTCTGATTTACTGCATCATGATGACTTTAGATGCGGGTTGTAGCACACATGGTTTGACGGCTGGAGACATTCTGGCTGGCGGTAGTGTTCCCTGCAGCTTGTTCCGGTGGCTGGATGGTCGTCACTACGATGTCGTGCTGAACAGATGTCGCTGATGGTCCTGGCTCGACTCTAGACACCGTGAAGACTGCTTGTCAGTTTCAGTTCCAGTTACCGCTCCACCGTAACAGGTGAGTAGTGTCTCGTCCACTCGTGATGTAGGGGAAAATTTTCCCAAGACTTAGTTGACCTTTGAGTACACGGCTCGTAGATAAAGACAGTCTTCCCTCCGCTGAGTGGCGGCGTGACAACCTTCATGTACCAGCGATACACCCGATGAATGAGTCTGGCACGCCTGGCAGTTGTATATATAATCAGGCTCGCGTCCCCACTACCAAACTCTGCGTGGGTGGACTCTTCATCGCGCGCCCGCGCATGGAAATTCTTCCCGCGATATGCATGCCAAGTACCACTATTGTCCTTTATGATCACAACTATAGCCGTGCCGCATATCAAAATTTTTAGAAAAATACCCTGATTGCAGTTCTTGTGTCCAATCCTCAGTATTTCCCTTGTGGCGGAAAATATTAAATAACTTCCTCTTCCCTCCTAGGTAAAATTCCCGCGAGATTCCATAGAGCGGTGTGCATCCAACGCTACCGGTGAAGAGGCTTCACTTGGGTAATAAATTTTTTTGAGTCTCTAGAAGCTTAATCTCGCTTCTGATGTCACGTTCCCACGAAAAACGTGCACTCTCAGATACTCTTACCCAATAAAATGCTATACAAAGCGCTTTCAGGGTGGTCTCATGCAATTTCTGTAATTTATGCTAAAATCAATATTCTTCGGCCATGAACAGAATGGTTCAGTATATATACGATTTCTCACGATTTTATGCTAAGCTTTTAACATTCAGAGACTGAACATTACTGCCTACTGGCCATGGGTATGTATTTTATCACCGTATAAATCTCATTATTATTATTATTATCGTTATTGTTATCTTGACCCTTCGGATTATATTGAAGACTCTATAGTAATAACTTCCATAACTTATAGCAATGAATAACAATATAATATGAAGACAAATGACCTCAATCAGATGAACTTAAATCACCACCAACACATATTATGAATGCTTCGAAGAATACATCTACTTGAATTCATGGAATACTTTCTAAATCATTGTATTATATAAAATTTGTTGAGTTTCAAATTGTTATTATTCCCTAAATACAATAACTATGGCTATATCCATAATCACGAATATCATCAAGACTATCGTGTACCCTAGCGGTCACTACGCCGTCAATTATCCTCTTTATATCATTATACAACTATCACTCACACAAACTTTTATATCTCAACAACGTTATTATACTTCGTCCTAACCATTATTTTTATTTCCATGACTATTACTAGGGAGCGGATTTTTTTTAATTAGATTTTTTTTGTAAGTTTTAACGCAGGTTACAAAGTTCATTATTCCTATTGTGCATCACCAAGTGTAAAAACTTAATCTTATTTCACATAAAAACACATATTTTCACATTTTTAAAATGTAAATACATATTTTAAGAAAATCTATAATAAGCACATAAATCAGCAATATTTGTTAATTAATAAAATTTAAAATGCTTCTCTCTCTCTTTGCGTTTAGGCCATCTGTGGACCACGGTGCTTGTGTTCTAGCTGTGCTTTTGTCTTCGCCTGCCCCTTTTAGCATACTGGATTGTGTTTAAAATGCTTCTGTGTTAAAAAATAATGCTCACATTTTCATTTTACGATTACGGTATTGTTTTTAACAGGGTATTTAACATCATGTATCTGAATGTTTTGGCTATTTATAGACTTCCCTCCAGAAGTTCTAAAACTTGCTGGTCACTGGCTACGGCATTACATTTAGACAGCGATTTGATTTGTTGCACAAGATGTTTCTTTGCATGATGTCAATTCCAACTCGCTTTTATGAGTCAGCCCACTCTGGTTTTGTTTATAGAATACCAGCAAAAGGCAATTGTGGAGAGATAAGGTGACGGGTAATACCGTTACGACATGGGAGACTGGGAAGAATATTGCCCCACCATTAGGTAGTGGGATTTCATCACTCCTAAGAGTAAGGTTAGCTGTTCGGGTCCATATATCATTCTCGTGATCGTGTGATTTTGTATGGATTTCTAAGAAATATTTCCTTCAGTGTCCGCTGCTATTCTTTTTATTGAAACAGTGATTCACCGTAAATGTGTGTGTCGTAACCTACAAAATAATGCCAAAAGAGAAGTCGAGTCCAAGGTCGCGTCTTCAACAATATGTAGTGGCATTTAAAAGCATTTTTACTACCAAAGGAAAAGTAATATTTTGCCAACCGTGTGGTAAAACAGTAAGTGCAGACCAATGTTCTCAAGTAACCCAGCATTTGTCTGGAAATAAGCATACTGCGACTGCTTCACATGGGCGTTCGTAACAATTACTAATAGCTGAACCAGCTACTGCAAATTCAGGCCCATATAAATATTCCCAGTATTATTTAGATGTATGCAGAGCATTTGTTTGCACCAACATTCCTTTTGGCAAAATAAATTATCCAGGACTGAGAACAAAGTACATTAATTTTGAGGCTCCTGACAAATCCACGTTAAGGAAAAACTATTTCCCAAAATGTTACGAAGAAACTTTACAGAGAATTCGGGCAGTATGTGATAGCGAAAAACTGTGGGTGAGCATTGACGAAACCACTGATTCAAGTGGCAGAAAAGTAGGAAATGTTGTAGTTGGTGTGTTGAAGAATGACAAAACTGCTTGTGAACATTCTTATTTGCTAGCGTGTAAAGAAATTCTTGCTGCAAACCATGTCACTGTAGCTAGGTTATTCAATGAAGCCATGCACTTACTTCGGCCAAAAGGTATAAAATACGACCATGTATTGCTTTTTCATACTGACAGCGCAGCTTACATGAAACAGGCAGCCGAAGGCCTTTCTGTGAGCTTTCCAAAAATGATACACGTAACTTGCGTTGTTCATGCTCTACACAGGTTATGTGAAACTGTGCGGGCTCAGTTATCCTCAAGTGGATAAATCAGTGTCTAAAGGCAAAAAAAAGTCTTCGTAAAAGCACCCCCAGAATCGATCTGTTTAAAGAGAAAATCCCGGATCTTGCGCTTCCTCCTCCTCCTATTGTTACGCGGTGGGGTACCTGGCTTAGTGCTGTGGTATGCTACGCAGACAATTTTGAAAGTTTTGCATCCGTTGTGAATGCACTTGATAAAAACAACACGTCGTCAATTGAGATTCTTCAAGAGATACTGAAAGACAGCTCTTTGAAAAATCATCATCATCATCATCATCATTTCCCTTTATCCAACTGTAGCCAGGTAGGGGCAAATATGGTTCCTCTCCACTTTCTCCGGTCTTTCCACCACTCCTCCTCCAACACTGTGTCCCAGTCCAGGTTTCTTTCTATAATGCTGCATTGGATGGCATCCTTCCATCTCAATCGTGGTCGTCCACGGCCTCTCCTTCCTTGGATTTGCCCTCCCATCACCTTTTTTGGCATTCTTTCGTCGCTCATTCGCTTTATGTGCCCAAACCATCTTAGTCGGCTCTTCTCTATTCTATCATTCATTTTTTCCACTCCAATTTTTTCCCGGATTTTCACATTCCTTATTTTGTCTCTTCTACTCTTCTGTATCATACTCCTCAAGAATTTCATTTCAGCTGCCTGTATTCAACTCTCATCCTTCTTTGTCAATGTCCAAGTTTCTGCTCCGTAAGTTGTTATGGGTACGTAACACATCTTGTACATAGTATCCTTTGCTTCCATTGGCACATCTTTGTCCCATAACATGTTTCTTACACTATGATAGAAACAACTTCCAGCTTGAATCCTTTTACTAATCTCAGCATCCAGTCGAGCATTCTCCATTAATTCACTCCCCAGGTATTTAAATGTTTCCACTACTTCCAGTGGTTTGTCTGCAAGTCTAATCTGACCTTTCCCTTCTTTCTCCCCTCTAGTCATAACAAGAGTTTCACTTTTTTCTACACTTATTTTCAATCCACATTCTTCAATCTTCCCATTCACCACATTCAACTGTTCTTGAACCTTCCTGTCGTCTTCTCCCCAAATCACAATATCATCTGCAAATAACATCATGTTCATTTCTCTTCCTCCATATGCTGCTTTTACTGTTCTCATGATGCCATCCATTACTATTGTAAACAGGATTGGTGATAGAACACTTCCCTGTCTCAGCCCACTAGTTATTTTGAACCAACTTGTCCTGCCAGCTTGTGTTTGCACGCAACTACAACATTCCTTATACAATGCCATGATCATTTTTATTAATCCCTGTCCAATTCCTTTTTGCACCAGACTGTCCCAAACTTTCGTCCTAGGGACACTGTCATATGCCTTTTCAATATCAATGAATGTCATCACCATATCATTCCCGTACTCCCAATGCTTTTCCATTAGTTGTCTCATAATGAAAATGGGCTCTATTGTTGACCTTCCACTTCTGAAACCAAACTGATTTTCCTGTACCTGATTCTCAACCCTCAACCTTATTCTACTTTCCAGTATCCTTTCCATTATCTTAGCAACATGGGATATTAGAGTAATTCCCCTGTAGGTAGTAGGTAGGGACCCTCTTCGGAGGCAGCCCTACCCAGGGAGTGGCGCCCCTGCCTATGTGAGTCCCAGAGCACACTGACCCGGTGTGTAACATCTGGTATAGGTCCCAGCTCAGGGTTAAGAATGAAGACCTCAACGGCATCTACGGCGGAGAAGGTGGACTTCGGTACGGCGGAGATGGCGGAAGGGGCATACCCGTAGTGTCTGTACTCCAGAGGAGCGGCTACGAAAGGCGCCTGTCTCCATGTTAGGGGCGGCCTAATTTTGAACCTGGCAGTAGGTATAAAATGCCTTTGGGTGTGGCGAGCCCATCGTAACAATAGCCTATATGGACAAAGCAGATATGGTGCCTCGGTTGCAAAATGATATGGCGTTTATATCTGCCAATCTAAGCTTCTTGTGTAAAACTATAGACATACTTGAAAAATCCACTAACCTGTTGTCCGAAACAGTGAAGGAAGTGTGTGCTGTTGAAAATAAATTAGAATCACTCCCGGCTTCGCAGGTACAAGGACTGTTAAAGGTCAAATATCAAAATTTGTTCAGAAAAAAACGAGGATTTCAAAGAATGTGCCAAATTTCTAAAGTATTAGAGGGTGCTCATGTTGGCAAAATTGATGGCGTTAGTGTTGGTGACATTCCTCTCTTTCCATGCACATCTGACTTCCTGAGATGTGGAGCAATCGTTTTCGCAGTATGAGGTGTTCTTTAGAGATAATCGGCATGCATTTGTGATGGACAATTTGGAGATGACCTTTGTTGTTCACTGAAATCCTGAGACTACTTCTAGCAACTAATATTCCAGTGTGTGATGGGAGATTACGAACTGCTAGCATTTTTTCAAAGATGATAGGTTGCTTTTGCAATATTTAAACAAAACATTACCTTTAAAAAAATAACCTTTCATAATATCTACTCTGGCATATTAAAAATTTGCCTTAAGGAGCATGTTTGGTAGCACCATATTCTAATACAAAACGTTATACTTATTTACTTCTTGAGCGCGAGTAGTTATGTGATATTTAAAGGAAAATCATTTTAATTTGTTATCACATACTTTAAAGTTTTTCAGCACTTAAAAAATAAATATTTTAAACATTTTTAGCACATAAAAATCCGCTCCCTAACTATTACTTTCAAATACACTACCTCGAGTAAATGCACAGTGGCTGATAAATAAATAAGATCCATTTAAGGTCAGATTTATATTCAAGATATCTCAATCTCTATCAATACTTTAGTTGGATCACTGTTTTAAGGTCGGATAATGAATTTTTATCATCACCTTGATATTTTACAAGACCTTTCATTATTATTATTATTATTATTATTATTATTGTACCGGGTGGTACACCTCCACGTCGCTAATTCAAACTTTGCACCAGTTGAAACTCCCCTACTGGAGGAAGCCTGAACTTTATCTGCTGTGTTAATTTTCAAGTTTCTCAGAAGATGTCACTACTTGGAAATTTTGAAGTTTCTGAACTGGGTCGTTTTCGATGTATTTTTGTTTTGCCTGTAGTAAGAAGTGTGGACATTCTCTTCCAGATGGCACTACTGAAGAACTACAATTGTGCACCCTAGTGCGAAGTGAAAGAACTATGTTTTTGGAGAAATTTTGAATTCATAAGTTTGTTCTTTGTTAAATTTCTTTCAGTCATTGTTTAAGTTGGCAATATTAACCCTTTCTTTCCCCTTGTTTTGAATTTACCAATCCCGAATTTCTCGAATTAATTTTCCACCAATAATGTGTTTCTTCTTCATCTTGTGTAGGGGTTTTCTTGGTTAGCCAATAAAATTCTTGTGGGAGGGTGTTCTCATTCTTGAAACACCTCGAACTTTCCGCGAGAGTATATAAACTGCTGATTTTCGGGTCTCCGCGCCACTTCAGTAACATCTTTCAGTGTGTAAAGTACGTAACAGGGGGCGGGAAGCGCCTCTTTCGTCGGGCAGCAGTTCAACCACCAGGTAATGGCCGTTTAATAACTTCTTTTCTTGCGAGCTCAGCAGTTTAACTCTCGGGGCAGGTCCGAAGCGTTTTACCATGTAACTTTTCCCTAAAATGTAAAGACACTTGGCATCAATTCTATCTTGTTAAACTACATATTGGGATAGAGTGTGCTTAACCCTCTCGAGCTCCCACTCATATTGCATTGAGGTGAACTTATTTTCTCAACCGTTTCTTCCTTAACGTAATGTAAATTGTCTCCTTCTATAAGTCACCTCTTTAGTATGGGATTAGCCCTTGCATTTGAGGCCTAGTGCCAAGTAGGTTTTAAATAAAGTATATTAGGAGTGCAAGAACGCCTCCGCTCAAGTTGGTATTTTAGAGGCCATGTAATATTTCTGTTTCTTCTCTGAATAGGCCTCAGTAGGTTGGGTATTTTTACCCCTGTGTATGTGTCCTTGGGGGACAGCTTGAAGGTGGAATTTGGTGTGGCCTTTGATAGGCTTGAACTTAAGAGCGGGTCGCTCTTTCTTAAAATTTGTTTATGCGTGCCTCGAGGAGGCTTTACTGTGTAATTGGGAGCAAGAGCTCCTGGGCATGATTGGGGTCTTCTGCCCCTTTGTTGAATCTTGTATAGCATAAGGTTGGGCTTATTGCTCAAGAATTATGTGTCTGGCTCTCTGAGCCCAAATCCTGTAACTCTGTAATTGTACATTCTCGATTGGTTGCTTCGCTACTCTGTACCTGCCATTCTTGTTATTTCTTAATCTTGGAAAGAAAATATAACCTTGCTAAATTTTATCTTAACTTTAATTTCGTATTTTGGGACCTGTTCACCCCCGCACCTTCTTTCACCTCTGCAAATCCACGAAACTCCGTAACTATTATTATTATTATTATTATTATTATTATTATTATTATTATTAGCGTATTCTCCCAATAATGGAAGACGTTAAGCAAACAACTCAATCAAGCTTTCTTTGGGTTCTTCTTGTTCTTCCAATAGGCTTTCATTCTCTCTGAGAAGGCTTGTTTACGTTCTTCCGACCATTTCGGTCTGCACTGTTTTTGCTTTGGTTGCTCTGATGTAACTTCCCACTTGTTGACTTTGTGTCTGAAGATGTCTCTTTCTAAAATGTCTGTTGCACATATGTTTGCGTTTTTGAGGTCCTTTCGAAGTTCATCCAGCCAAGGTGTTGAATTCTTAAGTGAGCTAACATAATTTAATATTCTTTTTGACAGTCGATTTTCTGGTAATCTTGTGAGGTGTCCAAAGAATTTCATTCGTCTTTTCTTAATGTCAATTTCAATGTTTGAAACTTTTTCTGTTGTTTTGATTGATTGTAGCCTGTAACCATCTTGGGTATATCTTGCTCCTAGGATTTTCCTGATGATCTTCCTCTCTTGCTTTTTTATTTCTTCTAATTCTTGTTTACTGTTAAGTGACAATGTTTCACTTGAGTAAAGGACTGTTGGTTTTATGACTGTGTTGTAATGCCGAATTTTTGTCTGTCTTGACATGCATTTTTTGTTGTAGATGTCTTGAACTAACCCTAATGCCTTCTTGACTTTTTGGAGACGGTTTTGCTGTGAGATCTTCTCAAGGCCTGTCGGTTCGATGAATTCTCAGAGGTATTTAAAGTACGAGACCCGGTCGATTTTACCGTATTTTGTTCTCAGGCTCGTGATATCTGTCTTTGAACAGAAGAATTTAGTTTTCTCAAATGAAATCTGTAGTCCCACTTTTTCTGCAGATTCCTTAGGTATCTCAAGCTGCTTAATGGCAGTCTCCTCATCCTCTGTTAAAATCGCCAGATCGTCTGCAAATGCAAGGTATGGTACATAGAGGTTGTTTTTGGGAAAGCCCAATCGGATCGGTTTCCAAAATTCAAGTTTCTTGAGTTCCTTCTCCCATTCTTCCATAACCTTGTCTAGGACGACGTTGAACAGAATAGGAGAGAGTCCATCACCTTGTCTCACACCTGTTTGAATGTCTAAGGGTTCTGAAATTTCTCCCATAAATTTCACTTTAGATTTTGTGCCCGTTAGTGTTTGTCTTATGAGTTCTAGGGTTTTGGGATCTAGTCCTCTCTCTTCTAGAATTTGGAATAGTGAGGGTCTGTCTATCGAATCATATGCCTTTTTGAAATCTACAAATGTGCATACCGTAGGCTTTTGTCTGAGGGCTCGTAGTTTAAGTATGGTTTTGAGGTTGAAAATTTGTTCTGGGCATGACCTGTTTGGTCTGAATCCTGCTTGAAATTCCGATAATTTGGGTTCTAATTGTTGTTGTTGTGTTCCATTATTATTATTATTATTATTATTATTATTATTATTATTATTATTATTATTATTATTATTATTATTACTACTACTACTACTACTACTACTACTACTACTACTACGGCCTCCGATATACCAGTGATTCTTCTTCGAAGATCTTGACTAACTCATATACACCATCAATGGATTAATAATCAATGAATCAATAAATCAATAAATCATTGAAATACATGCTCTACTCTACCAGCACCAAAATGAAATAAATACTCCTCTAACTAAGAGCAAAAATTTTACTTTACACAAGAATACAATCTTTTGAATAATCTACAGAAAGAAAGGTTACTATTTAAAGAAGACTCATGGTTTTGAATGTAGATCCCTGCATCAGGAACTTGAGCTGCAGGTCCTCTCTAAGTTATGGTGGATTGTAGATGTACAGGTTCACTGTGCTGGCTCCCACACCTTCGGCTTAGTAGTTCATGGCTTCGGTGTAGCCAGATAATATGGATTCACACTGATGATCTCTTGAAATTTCCTTAGAAATTCTGCTTTTTGATCCATGGTGGAAAATCGGCTCTTGTAATTGGCTGAAACTAAAATTTATATTATAAATGTGCCCACCTGTTGTATTTCACTACTTTGTGCATTAAAATACTTAACTGGCGCAACAATGTACAATGTAGCTCAACGCTTTGTTAAAGACTTGAATTGTTACCCTGTTATAATTTCTATGGCACTTCATAAAATCTCCACAAATTCGAAGACCAAATACAAACTTGTAAAAACCATTTTGAATAAAGTTCACCAACGAGATAGAAAACACTCGAAGTTTCCAGATCTATTACTCCGATCACGTTGCCTTTTGACGCTTTATAGAACACTCTAGAATCTGCAGAAGTCGAAATCTAGAAGAATACTGTGTTCTCACAGAAAAATACTGTCCTATCGCCTCGATGTTTTCACTAAAGATGAATGTCATGTCCTTCTTGTAGTACGATGTACCGTCATAGCTGTACCATAATTCAATCTATACTGTTCTAGAATGTAATCCGTACTGTTCCGTAGTTTGTACGGTCATACCTGTAGTGTGATGTAAATAATCTTGTACTGTTCCGTAATCTGTACTGTAATGTAATACACTGTAATAGTCTTCTTCTCTCGCCCAACATATTAGTGAAAAGGTGATGTAACCTTCAGTTTCTTATTGGTTGAAAGCAATACTTTAACTTTATTCGTCCTTCCATATAAGGTGAAGATAATTCTAGAATTCTCTCGCCCCCTTCTTCAACTCTTACTGCATGACATGTTCTCCGCTGTGACGTAGCCCAGGTCTTTGACTGCTTGACCCAGTTCCGCTCGGCCTGCAACGGAACGGCCTGTCAACCAGCTGATGCCCCATCCGCGCGTACTTGTGTATAATTGTACGTGAAACAAATCAAACCTTAATTTACGCTTATAAAGCACCAATTGGACGGGTACAATATACATACAGGGTGTCTCAAACCTTTTGGATCAAATTGAAACAGGTGATAGTGGGTCCACAACCAATTACTGTATATTGAGATAGGGAACCAATGGTCGGAAATGCATATATATTGTTTTATGGACATACACCATGTACACTGCATAACAACAATGTAGCTATAGTAATTGTTCAAAGTGATAACCACCAATCTCAATGCATGTATTGCAACGGCGCAAGCAGTTCTGCTGCACTCTCTCAAAGATCCCGGGTGTCTGTTGTACACTGAAACAGGCAAAGGGTGATAAACAGCGTACCCCTGACCACCAAACAGACATACTGTAAACAACTTAGTTCATAGCACGTGTCATGTGACAACCGCATGCATCACACCGGCACAGTATCCTGTATTGTTCGTTAAAAGTGAGTAAATGTGCCTTTTTTCATTTGATCGAGCATTTCATATGATAGTATTGCTTTAAACCATGACATTCCACTCTGTTAGTACTGTATTCAGAATACTGATAGAATTTTAATGACCTATGTCAAGTTCAGTTTAATATTTGCCTGTGTCTGTTACAGCATCAGGGGAAAATGGATGGGTGAATTTTAGTGAAACTTGGTACAGTCGAAGTCCGCTATAGCGAGTACGGCATGTAATGAGAACTCCGTTATAGCGACGACTTTTTTCTGTCCCTTCAAAATTCCTATATTAAACTGTGTATCGTTCTTCGGTTACAGCGAGAACCCTATCATGGGCGCATCCGTTAATGCGAGCGATTAGGCGCGCACGATTTTTTCCGTTACCAATATTTATACACCTCAGCGATGATATTGCATGCGATAGATTACCTTCGGCATCGTTTCCTCGCTATGTGCACTAGCGATTTATCTCGTCTACATTCGAAGGCGATGTTGGAGTCGATTAGTAATACCCACCGACAGCTGTTCCGTAAAGAAAATTCGAAATGAAAGAGAACATATTTTCGTAATAAATGCGTAAATAACGTGTCCGATAACGGTTGTTAACTCGTTAAAAATTAAGGCTGACTAAACTACCGCTTAATTTTGAGGCTAAATACTGCAATTAAGTAAGAATGGGATAAACCTCGAGATATGGCAGAGTGCTTAATTGATTTCAGACGTTAGTTTATATTTTGTCGCGTCTGGTTAAATTACGGAAAGGCTATTATGAAAATTTATAGCGAGAAAGTTATAGTTTCTCTACTGGCGCTTGAAGTGTGTTTTCATCATACGTATAGTACGGTTAGGATACGTGACGCTGTTTGAATAAGAAAACTGAAACGTTTGCAACAAAATGCGATCGATCATCTTCGGTACGGTATAGTTCTCTCACTTTGTGCATTTGCGATCTCTCTCGTTGACATTTAAAGGCGATGTTGGAGTTGATTAGTAACACCCATCGACTGCTGTTCTCTAAAGAAAATTCGAAATGAAAGAGGATAACACGTTTTCGTAATAAATGCGTAAATAACGTGGCCAATAGCAGTTGTCAACTCGTTATAAATAATGAAGTAAACGATATCTTCATTTTAATGTACTATACGGAAATTAAGTAAGAATGTGATACGCCTCAAGATATGGCAGAGTACATCACTGATTTCAGTGGATATTTCATATCTTCTCGCGTCTAGTTACGGCTATTTACATGTAAATTTTTCGCGTGGAGGTTATTTCTCTACATGCGTTTCAAATATGTTTTCATGATAGGCTACATATACGGTTAGGTTAGGTGACCCTGTTTGAAGAAGAAAGCTGAGGTGTTTGCCACAGAAATCTCTGGAGTGATACCGTATTTTTCCGAATCCAAGACTTTTTTTCTCAGAATCTCATGCGAGAACTCAAGGGTTGTTGCATTCGTGGCCTAACAGTAAGTTAATTAATACCACTGGCAACTACAGCGGTAACCACGCTGCTGCTTTTCACACGCGCACAGAACTCGTTAACAATAGACGACCGCCTCTTTACTACACATCGCTAGCCGCGACAACCGGTTGTGCAGTGCCTGTGTGTTTCTCAAACCTGCAGAATGGCATCAAAACATGAGACTCTTTGAATTCTTAGAAAAGCCATGGCTACTCAGTGGCAGAGTCATAACACGTCTATTGTACTTGACGCTTAGTAAAATTAAGGTTTATAGATATCAGGAATATTTTCGTGATGGATAGTCGTATTGTAAAGATACGTGGAAAAGGTATTGCCGGCAAATTTTCAACGGGTTCTAGTCGATATTATGATGCTAATTTTAAGTTGATGTTTATTAAACACTCGAAAATGTAAAATAATTGTGCAGCCGCAAGAAAATACGGCATAGGCCTAACTAAAGCCAGTATTTGGCGTTAGCGTGAAAACAAAGAGCTAAAAAAATGCGTACTCTACAAAAAATGCATTCAGTGGTCCGCAATAAGGACGCTTTAAAGAAGTCGAAGATGAAATTGTGAGGTATGTGCACAAAAAACGCAAGGGCGGAAGGGCCATACCGTGGCGCAATAAACTCGTTCGTTGACTTTCAGCGTTCGCGATTAGGCCTACACATCGCTAGCTGCTGAATTTGGCCGAACCTGACAAGCGAGACGTGCATGTAGTGGTAGCTGGTTATATCTGACGCTGCGTAAAAATAACAGTTTTATAGACAGCAAGAATATTCCTGATGGATCGTTGTATTGTAGAGATGCATGGAATAGGTATTGCCGGAAAATTTTCAACGAGTTCTTTTTGGTATTATGATGCCAATGTTAAGTTAATGGTCCTTAAACCCGCGAAAATAAAGAATAATTGTGCAGCCACAAAAAAAAAAAAAAAACGGCGTGACGAAAGCCAATGTCCGGTGTCTAAAAATGCGTAGGCCTAATGTACACCAAGGCATTCATATGATTTTAGAAACTTCTTTTTGAGCCTGATTTAAATTTTTTGAAAGGAAAAGTGGAGTTCATCTTGGATTCGGAGAAATACGGTACTATATTCTTTTTCAGAATGAAATTGAACATACACTTTCACGTTGTATCGGATTACGAAAAATAACAAACAAGTAAGCCGTAGTGTGAACATCATCTGCGGAAACACAAGTTTTGAACAAAATGATTGCCGTTTCATACCGATTTTAATGTGCATGAAGGGTTTTCCGACTTTTATACAAAAATTGGATATAACGACAATCCATTATAGCGAGTAAATTTTTCGCTGTTATGAATTCTCGCTATAATGGACTTCTACTGTATTACCGATCAAGTAGGATCTTAGCTATAAGTTGTTGTTCAAAACTTTCACCAGGATGGGGTGCTTCAGAGGGGGCTTAAAGAATAAAAATCTATGTGTCTCTCTTATGGTTGGTTTAACACGAATATTTCTCATGGTGACTTTCTGTTCCATGTCCTTTCCTGATACAGTGAAAAATAAGGTAAATATCAGTGGCAGCCATGTGAAAGTCCAAGAACCGCTAACTCACTCTGTGGACTGTAAAGGGAGTCGCTATGAAGATTGTTTCAGCAACGTTTTAAAGGCTTTGTATTCCTGTTAGAATTTTTAAAATATTAACCTGATACTTGCTTTCTTCTATACCGAAAGGAAGAGATCATATCAAGATCGGCAATGAGCAGGTAAAACATTCAATCACAGCATCAATCACTAAAGAAGTTAAGTTTTAAAATAAAACACCAAAGAATAATTTGAAACCTGTGCATCACAACAGAATCGTCTTATTATAAACTATCAGATCCATGCACTCTTTAATTAATGACAGAATTTCTATCACTACAGTCTTATACTTTCTTTGTCATTGTTTCAGAGCAGTTATAAATGAATTTTATGAAGAAGTGACAATAACATCCTTCTTCCAAATTAAGACAGCTCCCAAACATGGTTTAATATCTGAATTTCATAATGAAATTTTACCTAAGTTTTCCAATGCCAACTGGAGCATAAATAAGAGAAATATTCACAGTTGAATTACTGCTGGAGATCTTCACTAAATCACGAAGCCGATTATTCAAGAAATCATACTGGATTACAGGCAGAAACTCTCCCTTTGAAGTTAATCTATAAAAAGAACAAAACAACTTATCAACAGGTAAAAAATCCTTAAAACTACTTAAACAGAATAAATACTTAGAAAGCAGAAACAGCCAGCTAGGAAAGAATAGATCACAAAAGAAGGAACTGAAAAAACAAATCTACGTAGGGATCTCAAGAAAAATAAAATAGACGGAGGTGGAAGACATTACAGGACTGTAAAAAAAGAAATGAACAGGAAGTGTAAGCAGGTAAAAGAAGCATTCTTAATAGAAGTGTAAAGAAGTTAAAGAGCAGATGATGTATGGAAAAATAAACTGTATATGCCAATGTTAGGGCTTTCCTTGGTAAACAAGGAATCAGGGTAGAGGCAATTGAGGCTGAAGATGGAACGCTCATGTATGAACAGAATGAGAAAAGAGAACAATGGAAGGAATATCTAGAAAGGCTGTACAGAGGAAGAAATGTATCATCGAATATACTGGAATCTCCTAAAGCAGTAGGTGAAGAAGATAAAGGAAATAAAATGCTGAGTGAAGAATTCAATTTGCAAGTGACTAGAAGTGAAAGCTCCAAGCAATGACAATATTTCAGCTGAACTGAACTGATCAAAGCAGCAAGAAGCAACTCTATGAATGCATTATACAAACTAGAACACAAGATTATATGAAACTGGGGAAGTACCAGTGGACTTCAAGAAGTGTCTACTTGTCCCATTACCAAAAAAGGGCCTCAGCCTAAAAATGTGGACAACACTGCACCGTAACACAGTGAGCGGAATTTATAATCTAACAGGAAAATATTTTAATTCAATGTTGTCTGCAAATATGTATTAAATATTTTCTTAAATAATAATAATAATAATAATAATAATAATAATAATAATAATAATAATAATAATAATAATAATAATAATAATAATAATAATAACAATAACAATAATAATAATAATAATAACAACAACACATGAAATTAGTTTCACATCACACTTGATAATTCTTTTTGAGTTCTGGGGGTGACTTCGAGCCACCTTTTCTTACAACTGAGATTGTTAACCCCGGATGATTATTCACAACCTCCCCTTACATGGAGACATACGCTGAGCAAAGGCCGCCCAATTTGGGAACAGTCGCTTTTGGATGTTGATATGATTTTTAATTCATGGTGACACCACTAGGCTCTTCCGCTCTCTCCACCGTTGGGAATCAGATTCCTCTTCCGCCTTTGAGACCGTTGACCAGGTTTCATCTAGTAACCCAAAGCAGGGGCCCTTACAGGGTGCTACCATCCGGAACCATATGGACCCAGGTTTTTTAACGAGGTGTTACTCTTCCGCCTCATCCTTCCTCATCACTTGCATGATAACACAGTAATTAAGCGAGAAGCACTCTATGCAGCAGAGACACTAGTCATGGGGAAGAAAGGGCAAATGGAGAAATTGGAAATCGAGGAGAGGAAAATTTTGAGGAAGATGATGGGTTCCAAATTCCAAAATAACAAACAAGTTTTCTATAGAAACGAAGCCCTCTACGTAAAGTCGGAGAGATTCTCAGTTACCATGAGGAAAAGGAGGATTGATTTCTATAGACACATATTCCAAATGAATCCTGACAGATTAATCAAACAGATCTTTTACAAAAAGAAGGCCAAACCCAATTGGTTTAAGGAAGAGGAAAAGGATCTGAAAGATCTTAAGATTACCAAAGTCATGTTAAAGAATGGTACAGCCAAGACCGTGACGAAAGACAAAAGTAAGATGTTCCAAGTTAAGATCAATACCAGAAAACTGATTCAGATATCAGAGGAGGAAAGGAGGAGATCAGATAGAATGAAGAACTATTGGGAGGAAAAAAGAGCACAAGTATCTAGTGATTGATCTGAAGTACCCCAAAGACGGGTGATTAAAAGTGAAAAAGAACACGTGAAATACAGCAATATTTATACAAATTAAGGTACTATGTACTCATTAACTCTAATTTCTATCTCTGGTATACATGGTGTAAAAATAAGGTACGGCCAAACTTTCAGAACACATCCTCATATGTAGGAGAATTATATGGGCATGGGTCTGGAAATACTTTATTTCCATGTTAGAACTAATTCTACAACTCTACATAGTACATTAATCATACGAAGAAAACAGGATCAGAACATGCCAGCATACCATATGAAATTTTTTCTTACATAAAATGTTCAGTACCCTCCGTTAGCACTGATACATCAACCTGCTGCGAGTCTGTATGACATATTTTGTTCTACATGTGAGGAATGTATCCTGAAAGTTTGCCCACACCTTATTGTTACACCCTGTACATTATCCCACTCGCAAGCATAAACTACTTGCTTATGTATAAACATTTTCAGTAAAGTAAATACGGCACCAGTCATACAAAACACTGCCACATTCATCATCTCATGAGTTTATGCACCTCAAACACTTATATCATGTGATGAATCCCAATCTCACGTAGTACAAAGGATTCAACCGAGTCACTATCACCACGTACCTCTTTAAGAAAACATAACACTTCAAGAGTTTTTTGTTTTTCTTGCAAACGTTTTTTTGCTAGTGGCTTTACGTCGCACCGACACGGATAGGTCTATGGCGACGATGGGAGAGGAAAAGCGTAGGAGTTGGAAGGAAGCGGCCGTGGCCTTAGTTATGGTACAGCCACCAGCATTTGCCTGGTGTGAAAATGGGAAACCACAGAAAACCATCTTCAGTGCTGCCGACAGTGAGATTCGAACCCACTATCTACCGGATCATGCAAATGGTTGAGGAACATAATCTGTTAACAAGATCTGATGACCTAAGTAACATATTCATAACATCTTCAGTGTTTGATGCTCTGAAGCATTTTTTTCAGCATGGTATTCTCTGTAGTGTCTAAAGTCCGTGTTTCTGGATCCTTGGACCTCTTCCAGTGATTGCCTAGTAGGCAATATTGCATTTTCTATTAAGCTAGACCCTTTAATTAGTATTTTATGGATGTAAATGGCATGTAGTCGATAAAAAATGCACAATGGATGTTTCAAAGCCATGGCAACAGATATGTCACAGAGGTGTTGGGCGTTTGTTAGAAATAAGTAAACGTGCAGTGTTTAGATTTAGAGATTTCTTATTTTTACCTGACCCTCCTCTTGTCAATGTTGTGGACTCTCACTAGTTGCAATTGCAATCATCTTTGGCTTATCTATCTCCAGACACTAGATGCGAACAGTAGATGAACTTGGGTATGGCTTGTGGCACTTACCATCTCAGCATTCTTACATTGCACATAGACTACTCTACGCTCATAATCAAACATTTTGGGCTTTTTTGATTCTCCTAGACTCATTCTTTCTCCTTGTTTCCATTTTTAGAAGGCTTGAGCCTTCTTATTATACAAATGTTGGGACATTTTGGAATTTTTAAATAAAATTCCCCATTATTTCACAATTTTTCTTGCACCTAGTCACGTTTTCCCACAAATATTATTATAGGTATCGATAAACATCATGAAGACAAAATGAATTACACCTAACAGCGCATGCTATCATGTCATGATCCTGAGGTAAACCAATTTCACACTGCTCACTATTGTGCCATTTTTATAATTTTGAAACTATTGGGAGAAAGATTTTTTACCAAGCGACTCAGTACTGGAACAAAACTATTGAGCATTTTACGTCACAAGTGTGTGGCATTACCTAGTCAAAATTTATGAAGCGCTTCTGTGTTAATGTGAAAACCACTTAAAGCTTCTTTCAAAATGGTCTCAGACTGTTTCATTAGTTCACATTCATTCTAGTAATAGCAGTGCTATTTATTTCTTTATACAGCTCATGGCAGGTAACGATAGGTCCATGACATGGTTTTGAAAAAAATTGAAATTCTCAAAATTGGGAGCACTCTCTGATTTTAATATCACAAACTATATAAATTCCTCTTTTTCACTTCTAAAGTTTCCAGGCCTCCACCTTCTGCAACAAAAACTGTACGTTTAAGTCAATTTTAAAACCAGTTGATAATTTCAGTATGAACACATGAACGAGATAAGGGGTCCATAGAAAAATCATGGCCTGATTTAATTGCTTCTACTTATTTATTACAATAATAAACTGAGCTTTCTGCCAAGTTTCATTGGCTTTCGTCAGGACAAAGCATGTGAAGGTCTGCTGTTGACAGTAAACATAGAAATTCTTCAAGGAACATGGAAGTCACGACCACATTATCCACATTATCCACAGCCCCCAACCAATTGCACTCGGGGATCGTCACGCTGTGCTGTGGTGGTCGGGAGGGAAGTGACTGACTCACCGCCCTCTGCCGACAGTTTCTGGAGTGTGTCGTACTGTGCCACGGTGGTCTTATGCATGTATTTCTGTATTTCTCCATGTATTTTATAATTTGAAGCCATTTTCCCTGTTGAAATTATATGGGTGCAGCTCTATCTCTATCTACAGATCTCTATCATATGGTATACAACACTTGAATTTTGCTGATGAGGTACTCAGGTATTCCAAGTTTTCTGAGACTCTTCCAGATTGCTCATCTAGAGACAGTATTGTAGGTCTTTTCAAGGTCCATAAACTCAATAAATACGTCTTTTCCTCTTTCCAAATATTTTTCTGCCAGCCCTACACCCATGTTGCTCTTCTATGATGGACTCTAGAATTGTTCGCGTTCTGCATCAATGATCTTCTCCACAATTTTAAAGCCATGGGCGAGAAGACTTAGGTACCGGTACCTCTAATTTCCACTCTTCCTCTCATTCCCCCTTCTTAAAGATATAAACTCTCATCCTTTTTGTCCAATCTTCTGGCTCTTGGTTATCACTCCATATTGCTAGAGGCATGATCTTTCCGTATTAATTTTTGTTTGATTTTGTGAAAAGGAAACAATTTTTTGCGTTATTTTGTAAAATAGGGCTGACCCCATCGCTTTAATTTTGCTTTAAACACTTTCTAAAATTATTCATGAAAAGTTTAAATCGTGAGATTTGTGAATTATTTATGTGAAAGATGGACAAATAACAAGAAATAATATTGATAAACATTCATTATTTCTTATGTAATCTTTTAGAACTGTAATATAGCCCTAATCAAGATTAATAATAAATTGCCCTTTCACTCTATATAGCTTTCACCCTATATGGCCATACCATGAAGGGATTTTATAGAATTTTAATATGAAGAGATACTTCTGTCGAATTGAGATATCCTTATTCTGTCTTATAGACATGGTATCGGCTTTTGGGCTTGTCAATTAATATTATTAAAATTTTATTAGTCAACCTATTCAATACAAATGATATTTGCAAAGTTAGGACTTACATCCTATTAAACTAAGGTCTAAAGGGACATGTTTCGCCCTTTAAAAGGGCATCATCAGCCTTTTTACACTCATGCTAAAGGTAAATTTTGGGCTTGTACCGTGTCAAGAAAACAAGGTGAAATTCTTTACGTTTTGCAGAAAACTTTGCTCTGCGCCTTCAGAAGAAAATATTGACTGTCCACGAGAAAGGCTTCTCAAGAAATGAGGTTTGAATTTAGACGTTATAATAGAAGTGAAAGCGGTACGTTCGTTCGTCACCAGATGGCGCCCCGGACGCGGTACAGCGCTAGCGTTCAAGGCGGAAGCTGACGGAACCATGAGAATAACTCTGAGAGGGTCATATAACATAACAGGTGTATGCACGTATGAAAGTATGGCATTGACACAAGCTTGGAATGAAACCTCTGGCGATGAGGAACATACGAATTCGGAAAACACTGAAACGAAATAACAATAGTGAAGGGACAGGGAAGGGAACTACATAAATCCTTAATGGCTAGCAACCATGTATTACTTAATAGATAGCCAGTGTTCCTGTTGTAATTGTTAGGATTTCTACGTATTTCCACAGCTTGCTGTATAATCCTGGACCTGTAGTGTCTAGTGTGGGTAAGAGCTCGAGCATCTTGGAACACGACAGTCATGACCCGATGATAGAGTGCGCTCAGCTATTGCTGATTTGTCTGCCTGGTTGTGACAAATATTTCATTCATGTTCCTTGATAAGAGTACCAATGGACCAGCATGTTTGGCCAATGTATACCTTACTGCAAGTACAGGAAATTTCGTATACCCCACGATGTAAAAGTGGGGACAATTTGTCCTTGGTTTTACTCAGACTGTGAGCAATTTTAGTGACGGTGCCAAACACGTTTTTTATATTGTGTTTGCAGAGGACCTTGACAATTCGATCTGTGGTGTTGTGTATGTAAGGCAGGTAGGCAGTTCCCTTCACTTCTTCCTTCTGTGAGCTTTACTTGGTCATTCCCCTGCGGTGCAGGGCTCTATGAATCTGCAAATCGCTGTAACCATTACCCTTGAACGTGACTGAGTGTGTCCATCTCCACCTGGATATTTGATGTCTCACAAATTCGTCTCGCCCTCTTGGTGAGTATAGATAAGAAAAGTGTTTTTCCACCAATCAATACACAATTTATTTTAAATAGATTAAACTAGTACACAATATAAAAAATGTCTTCATGATAAAGGTCCATATCAATATGACGCATACCAGCTTCAGAACTTTCTCGAAGATTACCATACACAGCTAAAATCAACATAACATAAAAGCAAAGGAACTACACAGAAGATAGAAGAATGGAACCTATGTAACATGAACTAAAAATTTTTAACAAGTGTCTACCTATACTTACCAAATTTTAATGTGTTAAAACTTTTTAAGTGTTTTATATTATGACCCGTATGTTTTAATATGTCCTACATACTCATGTTCTAACTTATTGTAACTTTTTACCTTGACTACTGATATTTTAATTACATGCTACTGTATACATTTCCATAACCATTAGACATCTGGATGTCTAATACAATAACAACTTGTGAATTGTCTAATGGCTGGAAACAAATCATGTACTAGGTGATGATGGCCGTTAAAGAGCCGAAACCGGTACTAGTTTAATCTATTTAAAATAAATTGTGTATCGATTGGTGGAAAAACACTTTTCTTATCTATACTTTGAATCTGTCAATACGGAAAATGAAATTTATAAATAATAAAACTCTTGGTGTCGTGAGAATGCCTAGTTTTTGTGCTGGATGATAGTGAGAATCTGCATGAAGGTAGCATTTGTGTGGGTACGTTTACAATAGACGGTATGTCATAAGAAAAGTCAAATAATAATACTAGATTATAAATTCCACCTGTTCAATACATAAAAGTTTTTTATTTAAATTTAAGAAATAGTTCTTAACATATTAGATATAGGGACATGTTTCACTCATAATGAGGGCATCATCAGCCTAAAAATCTCATAGCTGAAAGAAAGAAAAAAAGAAAGATAGATAGATCAGGATCCTGATAGTTCTTATACGTAGTTTTTAACAAAGGTCTAAAGTATAAATAAGAGGATACTGTTTTACATACAAATGTGTATAAAATGACTAGCAAGTAGAACATAGTAGGTAAATTGCTGCGTTGAAATGAAATCTGGTAAATACGGTGCCTTATTCTGGAGATGGCATAAGGAGCTTATAATAGCTTAATATTTAGGATAAAAGTCACTCTTAGTGGTAGTTAAATTTAAATCCAAAGTTGAAGTTGTTAATTTTATATGAAAAGATAAGACGACAAACTTCTTGAAGCACTTAGGAGCGAGGACAAGTACTCGTCAGAAACTTAGCTATTTTTTTATAATTAGCTGGTAGATGTGGTTGTAGAATCTTGTATTAAAAGTCGAAAGGAAAATGTGCGAGGTTGAGTAAAGCTTATGGTGTTATGTCCCATCGACAGTTGTTATGTTAATTTGGTTAAAGATGAGGTAAAATCCAAAGTTGTTTGTCTGTTGAAGTTGTTAACCTTATATGAAAAAATAAGACGACAAACTTCTTGAAGCACTTAGGAGCGAGGACAGGTACTAGTCAGAAAACATAGCTATATTTATAATTAGCTGGTAGACGTGGTCGTAGTTTATTGTATTAAAAGTCGAAAGGAAAATGTGCGAGGTTGAGTAGAGCTTGTGGTGAGGAGAATGAAATGTTAAGGAATAAAATTAAAGGAGAAGGAGAGAACGAAGAAAAAATTATATGTGTGAAAATTACTTACCCCTTCAATAGTTGCGATGTTAATTTGGTTAAATATGAGGTGAGTTGAAGAAAATATGTTGTGTGTGATTTCATTTATCTTTTCAACTGCTTCAAGAAAAAACATAAAATTAACCAACTTCAACTTTGGATTTAAATTAAACTACCACTAAGAGTGACTTTTATCCTAAATATTAAGCTATTATAAGCTCCTTATGCCATCTCCAGAATAAGGCACCATATTTACCCGATTTCATTTCAATGGAGCAATTTACGTATTCTTTTTTAACTTTTAACTATCTACTTGTTCCATCCATCCATTGTCTAAAGGCTAACCCTTGTCACTGCAGCCACATCCCACAATCTTCAGCAGTCCTTTTCATCGTGACATAGGAAGCAAAACCCAGCCGAGTGATTGTGTAGTAAGATTGCTTGTTCATCACAATCTGTTGCTTTGTTCATTTTACTTGTAACAGAAGCCTTTTAATGTCAATAATTTTATTACTTTCACCTTTGTAATTCTTCACATTGTAAAACAAATTTTTTAAACCAACATTGTTATTTTTAATGTTAATTTTAGTTTAAGTCTCTTCAAGATTTTTTAAATTAATTTCATCTTATTATATGTTAATCAAGTGCTATTTTTATTCCGAGGTTAAGACAATAGCTGGTGGCTGATGATGCCTTATACTAGGCAAAACATGTACCACTTTTAGTTAATAGATCAATGTAAATCATCCAAGACAATGACTTATTTTACTGATTAGGTGGTCAATTTAATAAATAACTTACTGTTATTATTCTAATCAGATATCATCAATACGGACCAAAAATTATATTTATTACATGTAATGACAATTTGTTGACGAAATACCGAGAGTCTCTGCTTAGGTATTTAGCCAGAGCATACATAAGAGAACCTATCGCACTAACAATAGGTCTGAGGGGAACATCATCTTTATGGATGTTAGAAGTCCATATAATCTAGGCGGCCTTGCGTCCCCCACGGACAGATATTTAGCCTCCTCTTTTGGAATTGAAGATTGCCTTAAGAGCTTCACAGTGGCATTGGACACACGAGTGGTAGGGTCACGTGAGCTCAGCCTGTAAACAGGCTCCGACAATATAGCCGAGATCTTATTCTTATACTCATCAGTGTCCATAACCACTGTCACATTACCCTTATCAGCTGAGAGAATGTTGAGTTCAGAATCATCTCTAAGTTCCTTCAGAGCTCTCCTCTTGCCTCTTGTTAAACTGGGCGCAGGTACAACAGCGGACCTTATGATTCTCACAAATTTCTGTCTTAACTCCTCAGCCTCATCTGTAGGTAGTTTGTGGATGGCTGCCTCAACGGAAGTAATTAACTCCTCAGTGGGAATTTTAGAGGGAGCGACAGCAAAATTAAGAACCATAGCTAGAACTGCCGTTCGGTTCTCGTCCAAGGATTTGTTGGAAAATTGACGACAGTTTTAATAGCATACGGGTTCGTGCGAGAAACCACTTGTTTCCGAGCTAGTCAGAGGAACTTAGATTTCTGTCTGAATAACACCTGGTTGAATTTGCATTCAGCCTGTATAGCAGTAATTCGGTTGAAGACAACCACAATTCCAGCGAAAGAGTGTTGCTTAATAACAGGTAAAAACAAAACAACTCTCGGGAGACTGAGTCCAGTTCCTTACGAGTGTAATGCACTCTCTGGATCACAAGAGCCTTGCTAGCGCGTTGATATATTATCCTGGCCTTCGGAGTATTTAACGTGTGCTTCAGCTTCACAGAGTTGGGAATGATGTTATGGTCCCGACATCTCAGCAGAAAGCATAAAGAAGAATGCTCCTTAATTTGCTGAATTTTGAAGCCTTCTTACAAGTATCCTCCCCATAGAGGTTTTTAATGTTGCTACTGAAGCTTTCACGGTCCGTACTTATAGACATGATAGAGGCTTTTGTGCTTATGCTGTGTCAAGAAAATAAGGTGAAATTCTTTACGTTTCACAGAGAACTTTGCTCTGCGTCTTGAGAAGAAAATCTTGGCTGTCCACGAGAAAGGCTTCTCAAACAATGAGGTTTGAATTTAGACGTTATAATAGAAGTGGAAGTGGTACGTTCATTCCTCACCAGATGGCTCCTTGGAAGTGGTACAGCGCTTGCGTTTGAAGCGGAAGCTGACAGAACCATCAGAATCAGTCTGAGAGGGTCACATAACAGGTGTACGCACACATGAAAGTATGACACTGACACAAGCCTGCAATGAAACCTCTGGCGATGAGGAACGTATGAATTAGGAAAACACCAAAACAAAATAACAATAGTGAAGGGACAGAGAAGGGCTGGCAACCACGTATTACTTAATTGATAGCCAGTGTCCCTGTTGAAATTGTTAGGATTTCTACGTATTTCCACGCTTCCCGTATAATCCTGGAACTGTAGGGTCTAGTGTGCGTAAGAGCTCGAGCATCTTGGAACACAACAACATGACCTGATGATAGAACGTGCTCAGCTATTGCTAATTTGTCTGGCTGGTTGAGACAAATATTTTGTTCATGTTCCTTGATACGAGTAAAAATCAACCGGCATGTTTGGCCAATGTATACCTTACCGCAAGCACAGGGAATTTTGCATGCCCCAGGATGTAAAAGAGGGGACAATTTATCCTTGGCTTTACCCAGACTTGAGCAATTTTAGTGACGGTGCCAATTTTGCTGTAATTTGTGAAAACTAAGTCACTGATTTCTTAACCAGAATCATACGGTACTTTAAGATATCTCAAAACGTCTTCAATTTCTTTTTTTGCGTTTATCGTTAATGCGAAAACTCATACCTCTACATGTTTCATTCCAGGATTGTGTCAATGTCATACTTTCATATGTGCATACACCTGTCATTGTATGTGACCTCTCAGACACTTCCTTAAAAAACCAACTGAAGTCTATCTTTTCTTCTCTTCAAATTCAGCCAAATCGATCTCCTCTCACCAAATCGAATCAGTATCTCTTCATTTGTGATTCGATCTATCCATCTCACCTTCAACATTCTCCTGTAACACCACATTTCAAAAATTTCTATTCTCTTTCTAAGAACTCTGTACAACCATTATATCCAAGGTATACTGGCAGCTTTAATCATAACAGCTGTAATTCATCTACTCCAGCTGACTTACCACCTTTCATCTTATAAAGGGCTCACTCAAATTCTGCCCATGTAATCAGAATGTTGTTTTCTGTTGCTCTTTTTCTTTCCTTCCTGTCTCACAACTTGTAAGGTTCATTAATGAACCTGTCAAAATACTGTTTCATTATGTTCCTGATGTATCTCATGTTGTTGTTGTTGTTGTTGTTGTTGTTTGAGTCATCAGTTCATAGACTGGTTTGCTGCAGCTCTCCATGTGCTAACCTTTTCATTTCTACATAACTACTGCATCCTACATCTGTTCTAATCTGCTTGTCATATTCATATCTTGGTCACCGCTACCGTTCTTACCACCTACACTTCCTTCAAAAACTAACTGAACAAGTCCTGGATGTCTTAAGATGTGACCTATCATTCTATCTCTCCTTCTCGTCAAATTTAGCCAAATCGATCTCCTCTCACCAATTCGATTCAGTATCTCTTCATTCGTGATTCGATCTGTCCATCTCACCTTCAGCATTCTTCTGTAACACCACATTTCAAAAGCTTCTATTCTCCTTCTTTCTGAGCTAGTTATCATCCATGTTTCACTTCCATACAATGCCACGCTCCACACGAAAGTCTTCAAAAACTTATTTCTAATTCCTATATCAATGACTGAAGTGAGCAAATTTCTTTTCTTAAGAAAGCTCTTCCTTGCTTGTGCTAGTCTACATTTTATGTCCTCCTTACTTCTGCCATCGTTAGTTATTTTACCTCCCAAGTAACAATATTCATCTCCTTCCTTTTAGACTACGTTTCCTAATCTAATATTTCCTACATCACCTGCCTTCGTTCGACTGCACTCCATTACTTTTGTTTTAGACTTATTGATTTTCATCTTGTACTCCTTACCCAAGACTTCATCCATACCATTCAGCAGCTTCTCGAGATCTTCAGCAGTCTCAGATAAAATAACAATATCGGCAAATCTGAAGGTTTCGATTTCCTCTCCTTGGATTGAGATTCCCTTTTCGAATTCCTCTTTGATTTCCTTTATAACCTGTTCTATGTAAACAATGAAAAGGAGAGGGGACAAACTGCAGCCTTGCCTCACTCCTTTCTAGATTGCTGCTTCTTTTCCAAAGCCCTCTATTCTTATCACTGCAGAGTGATTTTCATACAGATTGTAGATAATTCTTCGTTCTCGGTACCTGGTCCCAATCACCTTCCGAATTTCAAGTAGCTTGGTCCAATCAACATTATCGAATGTCTTTTCTAGATCTATGAATGCCATGTACGTGGGCTTGTCCTTCTTAATTTGAACCCCTAACATCAGACATAAAGTCAGGATTGCTTCATGTTTTCCTACATTTCTTCTCAACTTGTCTTTCCATTCTTCTGTAAATAATACATGTTAAAATTTTGCAGGCATGAGATACTAAACTAATGGTGTGGTAGTTTTCACACTTGTCAGCACCGGCTTTCTTGGAAATAGATATAACAACATTCTGTCGAAAATAAGATGGTACTTCTCCTGTCTCTGGGTCTCCCATTTCATCTCCATCAACAGCCTCTTTTTGTTCCAGAATCAAATCATCTACTTCTTTATCTTGATGTAACTGTTGGATATGTTCCTGCCACCTTTCTGCTTTGTCTTCTTTCCCCAGAAGTGGCTTTCATCTGAACTCTTAATATTCATACACCTAGATTTCCTTTCTCCAAAGGTTTCCTTGATTTTCCTGTATACAGCATCTACCTTTCCTAGGACCGTACAACCTTCGACAAACTTGCACTTCTCCTTCAGCCATTCTTCCTTAGGTACCTTGCACTCTTTCTATCCACTTCAGTCTTTGATTGCCAACATTCTTTTCTGCCCTCTTCATTTCTAGCATCCTTGTATTTTCGTCGTTCATCAATCAGGTCTAGTATCTCCTGAGTTATCCACTGATTCTTAGTTGATCTTGTCTTCCTTCCTAACATTTCTTCAGCAGCCCTACTGACTTCATTTTTCATGACTATCCACTCTTCCTCTATTGAGTTTCCTTCAGTCATTTCATTTAGTCCTTGTGCAACATGTTTCTTGAAACAATTCCTCACACTCTTTTCTTTCAACTTGTCCAGATCCCATCTCCTTGCATTCCTTCCTTTCTTTAATTTCTTCAACTTCAGATGTCTAGATCCCATCTCCTTGCATTCCTTCCTTTCTTTAATTTCTTCAACTTCAGATGGCATTTCATGACCAACAAGTTGAGGTCAGAGTCCACGTCTGCTCTTGGGAAAGTTCTGCAATCCAACACCTGGTTTTTGAATCTCTGCCTAATCATAATGAAGTCTATGTGATACCTTCCAGTGTCCCCGGGTCTCGTCCATGTATACAGCCGTTGTTTGTGGTATCTGAACCAAGTATTAGCAAGGTCTAAATTATGATCGGTGCAGAATTCAACCAGCCGACTTCCTCTTTCATTCCTTTGTCCCAATCCGAATTCTCCTACTGCATTACCTTCTCTTCCTTGGCCTACCACTGCATTCCAATCTCCCATCACAATTAGATTCTCACCACCTTTTTCATATTGTATTAAATCTTCTCTCTCTTCATATATTCTTTTGATTTCGTCATCATCCGCTGAACTAGTAGGCATATAGACCAGCACTATTGTGATGGGCATTGGTTTGGTGTCTAACATGACGACAATAATTCTTTCACTATGCTGGTCATAGTAGTTTACCCGCTGCCCTATTTTCTTATCCATTATTAAACTAACTCCTGCATTTCCCCTATTCAATTTTGTGTTGATAATTCTGTAGTCGCTTGACCAAAATTCCTGTTCTTCCTGCCAACGTACTTCACTTATACCAACTACATCCAACTTTAGTCTATTCATCTTCCTTTACAGATTCTCTAACCTACCACGATTCAAATTTCTAACAATCCATGCTCCGACTCACAGGATGTTAGTATCCATCTTCCTGATGATCGCCCCCTCTCGTTAGTCCCCACCAGGAGATCCGAATGGGAGACTAGTTTACCTCGGGAATATTTAATCCGGGAGGAAGCCATCATCAGTACATCGTTCTTAGAGAGAAAGCTGCACGTCCTCGGGATTTAGTTATGGCTGTAATTTCACGTTTCTTTCAGCCATGTAGTAGTATCAACACAGCCAAGCCATGTTGTTTATTATTACAAGCCCATATCAGTCAATCATCTAGACTGCCGCCCTTGCAACTCCGAAAGGCTGCTACCCCTCTTTCGATGAACCATTCCTTAGTCTTGTCTCTCAACAGATACCCATCCGATATGGTTGTACCTGCGGCTCGGCTATTCGCTTCGTTGGGACGCACAAGCCTCCCCACCACAGCAAGGTCACATGGTTCGCAGGGGGGGATATCTCTCATATTGCGAATTATATTCCCATCAGATGTCTCTCTTGCTATAATTGTTACTTTGACAGATCTTCCACTCTTCACAATTACATACAGCATTTTCATGTTTCCTTCACTGCCATCTTCTAATTTCGAGGTGAATTCTTCCCAACTTTTCTCTATTTCTTCCCATACAATTCTCTTTACTTCCAATTTTCTGTACCAATATTCTTTTGTAATTTTTTGCAATCCCTTCTAATCTGCTGTTATCTCCATGGTCACTCTTATTCCTTTCGTTAGACTTAGCTAAATATAGGGCTTTCTTGGCCTTATTCCTCTTTATTATTGCCTCTTTTACTCTATCTTCCACAATAATGTTCTTTTCTCATTAACCCAGATGCTTGTCCTCCCACACATTTTATTATCACTGCTCACAAAGCTGGTTTTGAAATCATTCCATTCTTCTTTTCCTTTTCTCATATCTGTTATTGGTAGCTTGGCTCTGATCTCATCTTGGAACTGCTGTTTCAAATCCAGACCTTTCAGTTTCCAGTCCTTTATTCATGGTTCTTTTCTCCTTGTTACATTAACAATAGCTTTCATTCCTCTCAGGTCTGCAACAATGAGCTCATTATGACTATCAAGGCATTCACTTTGTATATCATTAACACCTTGCACTTTTTCTCTGCCTTGTCTCCCAGTTACCACATCATCTATAACTGACCTTCAATGACCATCCCAGTTATATTTTATAATCCTTTGACTGTCCTTTTTCTGAAACCACGAATTCTTCACCACAAGTTGATTTCGTGTGCATTAATCATGCAGAAGTTCTCCATCATTTCTTTCGCCAAATCCATAGGGCCCAAAGATTCTTTCATAACCTGTTCTATCAGTTCCTACCTGAGCATTGAAACCCCCAATTAGCATCAGGTTCTCTTCATCAGGGAGCCTTCGTGGCTCAGGCGGCAGCACGCCAGCCTTCCAACTCTGGGTTCCGTGGTTCAAATCCCGGTCACCGCATATTAATCATTGCCCCAGAGGAGTACGACAGACTTTGGCAGCCGGCACAATTCCTATCCTCGTTGCTAGATTCATTCCATTCCTAACCTGGTCGAACAACTGGTAACAGGCAGTGGATTTTCATTTTCATATCTCTTCATCAATGATGCCTTCCACTTCTCCTAAGAAGTTTGTTTTTTTCATCTGCACTGCAACCCTGTTGGGAAGCATACACTTGAATGATGGTGATTATATTAAATAAACAGGTAAAATTTCTGGACTCTGGTGTGTCTAACGATCAACAGTAATTCAAAGAGAGAATAAACATTTGCTAATACTAAATCAAGAATAACTTCATTAGAAACTTTTTTCTTGCTAGTTGCTTTACGTTGCTCATTAGAAACAACCAATAACTTAAAGAAAGACATAACTTAAAATTGATGAGCTATGAGACTTTCTGTATCCAAACAAAAAGGAACTGTACAAGTTTTCATTTTCACCAGGATTCTGTTAAATATAACTTGGAAAAACAATGATGGATGAGCAGATAAGCACAAGTGAGGTACATTAAAAAATCTTGAAAATGACTGAGCTTCTTGGCAAACAATATGTCACAATGCACAACTTACCTTCGTGCTTGTAGTGAACAGACATAGGACAATGATTAGATCGCTGACAATTTGATATCGTGAGTATATATTTAAATGTATTTGCAGGTCACACAAAATAAATGAAGCATATTAGTCTAAGACTGTAACAAGTTTCAACAACTCGTAAATTTTAACAAGCACTAACTGATTCAACTATACAAGAATGAAAGAGAATGCACTTGTAACAAACCCAGAAAGAAACATAAATAATAATACTATTTTAGTGCAGCTTGGCAGAGTACATAGATACTAAATTCAAAAATTGCAGACTGTTTAATTCTTAGAAAGAAACTTCTTGTACATACATTGCATAAGAATATATACATGTATCGCATTGTTACGATTTCAATAAATAATAAAGTGTATCAATACAGAAAATGATGCCCTATAAACCAGTATACAATCATAATACTAACATATTTATATTACCAGGCAGTAAGATCATTATAACAAAAACAAAAAAAAAAGCACACACCTGATAAGCCGAGCAATTTCTTGGGGAAGATTTCGGCTTGGCAGTGTTATGTCACCAGTGAGGATATTAAATGTCACCCTGGACTTGATATGTGTAACAGGCTGAGGAGAATATTGCTTTTTGGGAATTTTATTAGATTTTGTTTCTTCCTGAAGACATCAAAAGCAAATAATTATACAAACATACAACATATTTATAGTATGTAATCTCTAACCTTTATTTTGAACTAATAGGTACGGTATTATAGAGAAACCTGTATAAATGTCTTCAAAACAAGTTAATTCTGGTAGGTACAAAGAAAATAACAGAAACAGAGTGTCAGAAACAAGTAACTAGTATGAAATTTCTGAAGATTTAGAAGGTGTAGACTTTGTTAAAATAACACACTTTGTCAACAGCATATTCAATGAAAATGAAAGCATTAAAATTTCCACAAAATCGAATCCCACCATTGACAGTTCTGAATGTGGTTTTCCATAGTTTCCAATATTCACAGACAAATGCTAGGGCTGTACCTTAATTAAGGCCATGGCCACTACCTTCCAATTCCTAGCCCTTTCCCATCCTTCTGTAACCAAAAACCTTCAATGCGTTAGTGAGAAGTTAAACAAGTACCCAAAAAAAATCCTCAAAAATCACTAAAAAGAGAAACTACGCCCAAAATTTAAGTGGAACACATCACACTTAAAATCCCCATATCTCAAAACCTCCCTAATGCAGCGTTTTGACCGAAATCCTGCACAGTATGCAAATCTCCACATCCATTGTAGCATAGGTGCAAATGCCTCCTGGCTATGATGAAGTGTATGAGGAAAGAGCAAAACAATACAGAGACATATACAGTAAAATCTCATCAAGACGTTTTTGCAAGAGCCTAAGAAAAAGAACGTGTGCAGCGAGAAAACTTACTACTGAATACGTGAATAAAAAACTATCCAACAGGGATATGGAAACACTAGGTACGATTTTTTCTGAAATGACGGCATTTTACGTCGTGTATCCATGGGTACAGTGAATACTACATCTACCATTTCTAAAGATGAGAGAAGAATATTAAAAGGTGTGAAAAACACAAGAGAACAAATATGAAAACCTTTTCCGCTGGGGGGATTAAAAAAACAACAGTGCACTGAAAGGTGTGAAAAACATCAGACAACAAATATGAAAACATTTGCACGGGGGCCCTTGAAAATATCTAGTAGTATTGCAGATCACACTCTTTCTAAAACAAAAGGTAGTAGAAAGTGTTTTTATTTCGGACCAGTGAGTTATTAAACATTATTTTCTGGTCACACTCTTAGACAAGGCATTGGAGGTTGTGCAACTGAAATTTGGCCGCCATTATGAATCCGACAATACTTTGATTCGACAAAATCGAATGATCGAGTCGAAACTCGAAAGTGCGAGTTCAACATTCGCACTACCTCCACCTGCTTAAAGATACATATGTCAGTCCACTTTCTGATAGATTTTCATTTTGTCTTCATTAGTACGGAATTTCACGACTTTTTCCTAATCCGTAACTAGGTTGCCACAAGACAAATATACACCACGCTACTCAACTTCACACGATAATTTTCCTAATCCAGATGTAGGGTATGAGGCGACAAATATTTGCACCACTCAACACAAAATAAATTTCTGAATGGAATGCAAAAATACAAGCACAAACAGGCTCACTGTGTTATTCAGCAATCTTGCTGCTAACCAGCAAGCAAAACTGAATATTGCTCCTCGAAAGTGTAACTTATCCTGTGAAGTTCAGGAATTCAAGGCCTCTTCCAGTTATCACGCAACTTTGGTGAGGGCTCTTTCTTACCCGAGTTAGAAATCACATTCCTTCCACAAGGGATGACAAATAACATTTTCGGGGCTAGGAAAACTGTGATCGTACTAAGTGGTAATAACGAAAATTTGTGACACAGGATTTCACGAAAATGTGACATTGCATTGTCATTGAACTGATTCATCGCTCGCACTACTACAGCCTTATTCGGGTGGTGATTTTCAACAAAATTTTGTACCTTTTCCCACATTTTGCACTTCTCCCAAACCTCTGTTGAAGTGAGAGATTCCACTGACTTTTCCTCCTCCTCTTCCCCGGACGAGATGTCCATAACCTCCTCCTGTTGTTCGTGATGCAGGTCCATCAGTTCTTTGGTGGTTACTTCCTGGCTATTTTCTTCCACCAGCTTTTGAATGTCCACGTCATTCACCTCCAGACCCATGGTCTTCCCCAAGGACACAATTTCATCGACAATCGGCGGCTCATTGTCAACAACAATCCCCTCAAAGTCACGTCCAAGAACACAGTCAAGCCACAGCTTTCACCAAGTGGAAGTGAGAGTTCTCTTGGTGACTCCATCTCAGGCTTTATCGATGATCTTCAGGCAGTTCACGATGGGGAAATGTTTTCTCCAAAACTCTTGGAGGGTAAGGTTTGTTCCTTCGGTCACATCGAAGCATCGCTGAAATAGTGCTTTGGTGTATAGCTTCTTGAAGTTCGAAATGACTTGCTGATCCATAGGCTGGAGAAGTAGAGTAGTGTTGGGAGGAAGCAACTTAACCTTAACGAACTTGAATTCCTCCAGTAAGACGTCCTCAAGGCCTGGAGGATGAGCAGGAGCACTGTCCATAACCAGCATGACTTTGAGCGGCAGATTATTTTCTGAAAATTATTTGTTCACTACAGGACCAAAGATCTCGCTCATCCATTCAACAAGCGAACAGGGGAGGGGAAAACGAAGGCACGCGTGATGCTCGTATTGTGGAACCTCACTTGCTTATCAAGTTACAATTTATTTAAAATATTTGCTCATCTTGCAAAACACTCGTAGACCAAGTTAATCGCATTCCGAGGTTTCACTGTATTACATTCACAAACGGATGCCATTTCAATTTAGAGATCACTGAAAAACAATATGAATTTCAGTGAGCTCGCCAAATTTTAAATACGCCTCCTGAAAAATCAAGTTCTTTGACAAACCGGGTTCTGCCTTAGTACCACAGACCTCAGTACCACCAACATGTTGGAAACAAATATGGAGGGGGAAAAAAAATGTTAAAAATTAAATGTTGGAAACAAATGAACATCTCAACTCTTTCCCATAAACATCATTCTGTTCATACTTTTTTCAGATGAGCTGAGTTCTAGAAGATTCCTCTAGTGCTGGTATTTTAAGAGCTTCTTCAATGATCCATATTGGATACAAATGAACATCTCAACACTTTCCCATCAACATCATTGTGTTCACACTTGTTTCAGCAGAGTTGAGTTCTAGAAGATCCCTCTAGTGATGATATTTTAGTGTTTCACCTGTTCTTCTGTGAGGTGCAGTCTTCCAATTGGAGGAAAGCTGAGAGCTTGCACAGGACATGTGATTGTCATGAGTGTTTTAAAATCTTTACTTATCTTGAATTTCATGCTTGTTTGAAACCAATTGAGCTCATTTGTGACCCACACATGTGTATCCCACATTAATGTGTTAATTTATTATACATAACAGAAGCTGAATAACTCATTTGTAGTTCACTGTTTGTTTTAATTTCTTCTTAAATAACATTGTTTTGAATGTACACTCATGTTCATAAGAAACAGAACTTAAAAGACTAGAGATAGGAAGTTCATATTCACAGGACATGTTCATTAATATGTTCTGCAGAAACTATTAGCATTTCAGTCACCTAGGTTCAGCATGTGTCCTGTTGCCTAATAGGCACTGGGTCCTCCATGGGCACTGATAACTTCGTTTCATGCGTGATGGCATCGGCGCATATAAGGCGTGAATGGCATCCTGGGGTATAGCCATCCATGCTGCATTCACCTGGTTCCACAGTTCATCTTTGATGGTTGGCATTGGGTCACAGCGCCGCACCCATCGATTCACCATATCCCACACATTTTTGGTTGGCGACAAGTCCGGTGATCGGACAGGCCAGGACAACAGCCTGACATCCTGTGACAACAAGAAGGCACGTGCTCGCGCAGCAACATATGACAAGTGTTTACGAAAGATACCAACAAGTACAGGATTTGAGAAATTTGTGGGAGCTGTGATATCAATAGCAAACAAAACACATCCCTAGGGACTTCCATAGAGAGAATATCCTTGGATGAAGTGAGGAAACATAACCTCCATCAACAAAACATTGATAGTGGTGATCACGAAATTGCAGATCAGCTTTTACATAGCTTAGATTCTGCGAGAAGACAAAAGTGGATTTCAAAAGCTGAATCTCTTAACTTTACAAAATCTAGTCATGAAACTTGGTCCCTTCTCAGAAAGGTGGGGGATGGTAAAACCATTACTCGAACAAGTTCAGAAAAACAAAATCGCGTCTCATATAGTCATGACTTCTAAAAGTAGCAGGGATAAAGTATTCATAAAACGCATAAAGAAGAATCTGAAAATTCTGAAAGATAGTGCCCCAGATATATTGGAGTACTCCAGACCTTTTACTGCAAATGAGATAACTATTGCAATTGCTGATATCAAGCCAGGTAAAGCACCAGATGTGGATGGTATTCACCCGGAATTTATCATTCACTGTGGGGATGGAGTTAGGGTATAGCTGTCCACATTCTACAGAGTGGACAGTTGCCAAATTATTCAAACACACAAAGATCAATCAATCAATCAATCAATCAATCAATCAATCAATCAATCAATCAATCAATCAATCACTACTGATCTGCATTTAGGGCAGTCGCCCAGGTGGCAGATTCCCTATCTCTTGTTTTCCTAGCCTTTTCTTAAATAACAGCAAAGAAATTGGAAAATTATTGAACATTTCCCTTGGTAAGTTATTCCAATCCCTAACTCCCCTTCTTATAAACAAATATTTGCCCCAATTTGTCCTCTTGAATTCCAACTTTATCTTCATATTGTGATCTTTCCTACTTTTAAAGACACCACTCAAACTTATTCGTCTACTAATGTCCTCCCACGCCATCTCTCCAATGACAGCTCGGAACAAACACTTAAAGTCAAAGAAAAATTAATGTTTATTTATTCCACCTATTCAATACACGATTTTAAATTATAGGGACATGTTTCGCCCTTTATTTAAGGGAATCTTCAGCCTAAATCTCAATCTGAAAGATAAAAAATCAGGATCCTGATTGTTCTTAATTGTGGTTGATTTTTTTAAAATAAATTACAAATGAATGTGAGGATGATGTCGGAAATAGTTAAGATATTCTTAAAAATAAAGTCTTACAAACAGACGTAGTTTATTCACTTTCTTGAATGTCCTTATCTAAAAATGTGATAACAAGTTGCATATTGGTAGCAAATTGCTACGTTGAATCTTGTAAAGCAGTGCCCTGTATTGGTTGAGGGCGTTAGAGAAAAATTTGGATCCTAAACAGTTCAAACGTCAGAAATAATGATAAAGAATGTTGCTGATTACTCCAAGTGGAGTTTAAATACAATTTAAAGCTAGTAATGAGACGTTTCTGCCACTCACTTAAATTATGCTGTAGGGGCAGTTCTATAAGAACGCAAATTGCTACGTTGAATCTTGTAGAGCGGCGCCCTGTGTTGGTAGAACGTTAGAGATAAGTTTGGACCCTAAACAGTTCAAACGTCAAAATAATGATGAAGAATGTTGCTGATTACTCCAAGTGGAGTTTAAATACATTTTAAAGCTAGTAATGAGACGTTTCTGCCGCTCACTCAAATTATGCTGTAGGGGCGAGGGAAATGCCTGATACTTTAAGTGGGGTTTATAACAACATATAAAGTGATTAGATTGTTGTAAATCTCGTGTGAAGAGATAAATCTGTAGTCTTCTTAAAGCATGAGTGAGGAAGAGTGCTCAATGGTAAGCAGCTGTGTTAAATATTAGCTGGAAGGAGCGACTGTAGCTTCTTGTATAGAGTTGAAAGGGAAATTTGGATCTTCACTCGTGCTCATTACTAGCTTTAAAATGTATTTAAACTCCACTTGGAGTAATCAGCAACATTCTTCATCATTATTCTGACGTTTGAACTGTTTAGATTCCAAACTTATCTCTAACGCCCTCAACCAACACAGGGCGCCGCTATACAAGATTCAACGTAGCAATTTGCGTTCTTATAGAACTACCAATATGCAACTTGTTACCACATTTTTAGACAAGAACATTCAAGAAAGTGTATAAATTACATCTATTTGTTTGTAAGACTTTACTTCTAAGAATATCTTAACTATTTCCCACATCATCCTCACATTCATTTGTAATTTATTTTTTTTTAAATCAACCACAATTAAGAACAAACAGGATCCTGATTTTTTATCTTTCAGATTGAGATTTAGGCTGAAGATGCCCTTAAATAAAGGACGAAACATGTCCCTATAACTTAAAATCACTTTTTATGTATTGAGTAGGTGGAATAAGTAAACATTAATTTTTCTTTGACTTTACTGTACAATTCAATACGGACCAAAATATGAGAATTATAACATGTAACATACCACTTAATCGAGCAGCTCGTCTCCTTTCTCCCAGTTCTTCCCAGCCCAAACTTTGCAGCATTTTTGTAACGCTACTCTTTTGTCGGAAATCACCCAGAACAAATCGAGCTGCTTTCTTTGGATTTTTCCAGTTCTTGAATCAAGTAATCCTGGTGAGAGTCCCATACACTGGAACCATACTCTAGTTAGGGTCTTACCAGAGACTTACATGCCCTCTCCTTTACATCCTTACTACAACCCCTAAATTCCCTCATAACCATGTGCAGAGATCTGTACCCTTTATTAACAATCATATTTATGTGATTACCCCAATGAAGGTCTTTTCTTATATTAACACCTAGGTACTTACAATGATCCCCAAAAGGAACTTTCACCCCATCAACGCAGTAATTAAAACTGAGAGGACTTTTCCTATTTGTGAAACTCACAACCTGACTTTTAACCCTGTTTATCACCATACCATTGCCCACCATCCATCTCACAACACTATCAAGGTCACCCTGCAGTCGCTCACAATCTATCGCTCTATTGCCTTCTTAGTGTGACATATAATTCACTAGAAAAGCTCTTTCTAAATAGAATTGGCCCGGAGTTACTCAAGAAAATCCCAGTGGAGCAGGCAGGATTCAGACTGCACAGAAGCACTACAGACCAAATTATGTCTCTTACAACTTACATGGAGGCAGGCTATCAGAAAAACCTTAAGACATCGGTGGTTTTCATCGACCTGACAGCAGCCTATGATAGGGTCTGGAAGGATTTCAAATTTCTAAAAGTGATACCATGTAAGACAAATGCCTGGCTCTTCAATAACATGCTAAGCCAAAGACTTTTCCAAGTACATACGGGGAATTTGGAGAGCACCAAAAGATCACTAAAAATGGACTAAATAATGGACTTCCGCAGGGTTCTGTTCTTGCTCCAATCTTATTTAGCTTATATATCTCAGATATGCCTGCCACACTTTCAAGAAAATTTGGTTATGCAGATTGGGCGATTGCTACAAGAGATAAAACATTTGAGAAATCCGAGATGACCCTAACGGATGACATTAAAGAGTTGATACAGTACTTTAAATTGTGGAGACTTACACCTAACGCCAACAAAACACAAGTATGTTGTTTCCTCTAAATAGCAAGATGGCTATAAACAATTGCAGGTGTACATTGGAAATCAATTATTGAAACACAATAGATTCCCTAAATATCTAGGAGTCACCTTAGACAGAACACTCTCCTTTAGACAACACCTTCATAACATCCAATGCAAAGTAATGTCCCCTTCAAAATTGGCAAAATCATTTATTGGAAAGCATTTATTTCTACTGTATGTTAAAATATTATTTATGAACCAGGAAGGGAGTTTTATCACGTCGAGTTGACTGAGCGAGATATGCCAGGTGGCTGGGAATTCCACTCAAGGCCAGGCGAGGGGAGAACGCAGAGACAGCTAGCCAAATAACCTTGGAATCAGCCGTGAATGACACGTGACCAGGCTGAATGTGTGTCAAGTGCTCGATCGATAATTGTGAAGGTGCATGACGTCTGACTATGGCAGCCAATCAAGCGATTAATTTGGTGCTAAGTTAATAAATTAACCAATCGCTTATGAGGAAAAGACGCACCCCTGTCTTAAGACAGTGAATAATGGATTTTCCTAGGGAAAATTTACACAGAAATTTCTACCTCTGAACACGTTTTGTGGAGGATTACTCTAGCTTCAACAACGGGCGGAAGAAGACGTATTTCGCTTACTGAGAAGAATTACTCTAGCTTCGACTACGGGCAGAAGAAGACGCACTTCGCTTGCCAGGGAACTTCGTCATTCAGAGCCTACAACTGGTCACAACTGCAGTTCAGATGTTTGCGGACTCCATCTATAATTCAGCAGACTCTAAAAGTTAAGTTTCCTTGTCATCTTATCAGACATCGGTGTGAGTTTTGGACCTTGTCTTAGACGTGATTTTTAGTTTCAGCTTCACAAGATTTCCACTGAAGAGGTCACCGGTTCGAGTCCGAGTCAGGATGTCAGTCTTCTTTCTTCGTGAACGGTGTGATTTCCAGCGCGCCAGCATGTCTCCAATGCACGAGTAAAATGTAAGGCAGTCCAGACGGGCGTGACGAGGATCGATGGTGTGTAAGGTGATAATGCACTAGGTCATCAGCCCGAGTTCTACAGCCGACAGTCACCACCAAGTAATATTTAAACTTTGTTATTCTTTCTTTCCTTTTGTAAAGTAATTGTAATGACATAGCCTCTACTTATTTGTTTAGACATTTTCTATTAGTTAGAATTTTTCCGTCTCTTCTTTCTTGGTGATGGTAGATTGAGAATGAGTGAGTATTTGAACCTATTAGTTTGTTTGAGTGGATGTCTTCGAGAAGTGTTTCAACTGTCCCGAGTTCGTCGTGGCAGGAGAAATAAGTGTAAATTGACCCCAACGTTAAACTTGGACTATTTGAATATTTTTTTTGACTTTTAATGAGATCAAATGGGACAGAAATTCCGTGGATTCTATCATGTCAGAGATCATTCTTCAATTATGCGACATATGGTTGAGTTTTGTGTGCAATAGAGTCATCTGAAATATTATTGTGTAGTAGCTTCCGCACGTATGATCTTGCGCGGCCAGTAATAATAATAATAATAATAATAATAATAAAAATAATTTAACTAAATTACCGCGTAAAAGAACACCTAAGGTCATGAGCATAATATTAGTTATTATTGAAAATGGTTGATGTGCGCTCATTATTGTAATTTAGGCCTGGGAAATGGCAGTATCTGACCGATACAATTTGTTATATATTTGCTGTGCTGTGATGATTAGTTGATTGATTGATTGATGGATATTATTGAATTCAGCAGTCGAGCTGTGCATCCATTAATGAGTCAATGATGGAATAAATATGTTACTTGATGTAATGTGTTCGTTATGAGTGCAGATTGATCGAGAATCACAATTATAGTGGAGAAGTAAAAATAAATGTCGTAGCTCATGAACCGCGTGCGCGGAATGTTTATTCTGGCCTATGTTTAAGCGATTTATCGATGATTTTTTTTGGATGATTTTGTGTTCGTAAATTTTCTCTAAACGTTGTCGTATAACTGTGTTCTATAATTAAGTGATAATCCTTGCTCTGTCACATTTCCCAGTTGATGAGAGGAGGTCACCACGATAGTGTCATCGTGAGAATAATTTTCCTAACTTTGTCTAAACATAGAAATTAATAATCAAGGGCTAGCGTTCGTGTAAATATGTATATAATATTTCCGTGTATATTTGTGTGAGTGTAGTATGTGTGATTTGACTGTGTTTTGCTTAATGTAAGTTTATAATCCATATTTGTGATGATGCTCTTCATTATTTTGTGGAATTTTCGGCCTAATTTACGCCAACTTTAGTGGTTCACCATTTGAATGATTTCAAACCTTTAGTAAATTTTATTCGTTTTTAAGGCGGAATAGGATCTTATTTAACGAATACACATGAATAAGTATAGGCCATGTCAGTGGATTGAACTCACAAAGTCGAAAATTGTAAGAATAATTTAATTAATTGTTTCAAGTAACGGATAAATGTAAATTGACATGAGGTCAAGTTCCGAGCTATTATGTGAGAAGCAACTACTAAATAATTATAAAGTTGAGTTTATTTATTAATTTAAAGGTCAAGGAAGACGACTTAACTATAATTTTATAAGAGAAAATTTTTATTTAATTTTCAAAGAGAAATGAAAATGATCATTTTCAAATTTGTTTAAAATCAAATTCATGAAGGAAGGAAGTTTATTTTCAAATTATTAAATTATAAATAAGAGAGATCATCTCAAATTAATTATTATTAATTATTTAATTAAATTTTCACTAAAAATATGAATATTATATTTGCAGATACAGGCATTTCCTGTTTCGTTTACCGATGAAGTATCTATGTGACTACGACATAAAAGAAGACAATCATATAAACAAAATACCTAGATTTTGTTAATTATTGTATAATTTATGAAGAGCAGTAGTTGTAATAAATGTCTAAAACCTATTTAGCTTTCTCTCATTTGCCACTAGTTCATCATCTATCCCTGCACTTTAAAATTTTCGCACAGCCGATAAGCGAACGATCTGCACCCTGGAGATCTTCGCTCACCGGCCGAGCTGAGCCCGGCATGACGGGTGCAGTAAGAACTCACAGCAATGTAATCCAAAAATTATGTGGTACAATACCAACTTCAATATAACTAAAGAACGGCAGGGAAGACAAGATACTAGGCCTGATCAAACATATTATCACAGAGTGTCCAAACAGAAAGTACAGTGGCAACATCAGTGATTTTGCTTGTGCATTTCCATTGACAATTAACTGCATAAAAACAAAGATATAGTTTGCTTTCCAAAATCATATATGTATGTACTGTACCTGTAAAGCTATACGCTAAATAAATAAGAACAAGTTTCACAAAGACCTAGAAGAGACCATCAGTGAAGAGTGGGCAATCATCATCAGGGACCTCAACGCACAGCTCGAGACAGACAGGAATGGCTATGAGAAGGTGATGGGACCACATTGCCATGGGAGAAGGAATTCAGGAGGAGAACATGTCTTTGACTTCTGCATAAGGAACTGTTTGGTAGTAAAAAACAGTTGGTTCAACAAGAGTCAGTCACAAGATTACCAGTTACAGCTGGGATAGAAAGAGTAAGATGGTCATTGACTACGTCATTACAGATAAAGAAAGAAGTAGACTTGTGACTGATGTCAAGGTGATTCCAAGTGAGAACCTCAGAAGTGACCGCCGGCTATTAGTAGCAGATCTGAAAGACATTAATGTACCAAAGATAACAACCAGGAAATTACCTATGATTAAGGTGAGGGAACTACAACAGATTGGAAAGAGGACCAACCGACTATCACAATCATATAAGAGGACAACTGCCTGCAGAAGAAGTCGAGAGTGGTGAGGTACAGTGGACAAGATTTAAAAACACCTTGATTAAAGGAGCAACAGAAGTTTGCAGGAAGACAAGTGCAAGAATAAGGGAAAAAGAGACACGCTGGTGGAATGAAAGCAAGATCCTGAATAAAGGAAAGGAACATAGCACAAAAAAGTGAGACAGAGAGAAATCCAAGCCAGAACAGGTAAGGGACAAGGGCAAGAACAGAGACCTCAAGCAAGTTTACCAGGACAAGAAACAGAGTTAAAAGCGTAGTAGAAGAGGAGAAGATTAAGAGCTGGGAAAAAAGTACTCAAAAACTGGGGGAAGACAGCAGAGGTAATATGAAACTATTGTTCAGAGTGATAAAAAACAAAAGGAATTCAGTTGAAACCATCAAAGCAATTGAGGATCCTAATGAAAACCTAGCCAGGAAAGAATAGGACATCAGAGAGGTTCTGAGGAATCATTTTGATCACCTACTGAAAAGATCAGAGAACAAAAGAACCAGCTGTTGAAACCTACACAGAGGAATCTCCCATTACAAGGGCAGTAACAGAAGCAGCCCTTAAGAAGATGCCACAAGGGAAATCCCCAGGAATCTATAGTCAGCATGGACATGATTAAAGCAGCAGAATCCAGGATTTACAGTGGCTACACAGGGTGCTCAATGCAGTTTGAAAAGATGACAATATACCTACTGCTCACATACGTGCCAATTTTACAACACCACAAATCAGAAGATTTTCACATGAAAATCAGGGAAAATCACGAGAAACAATTGGTCAAAACTGCTTATTCTACATGTCTTGCATAATACAGGAGTACTATGGTATACAATATTAATGCTTATTGTCTCAAAACCCAACTGTTGCTATACGAGGCTAAAAATTTCACATCTCTATTCCCACATAGGATGTGAGTGAGATAATTGGTCTCTGATAAGTCTTCTGAAAACAGTAAGAACTCATGCTCCACATGTGTGAATCAGTCATGCACGTAGATGCCATTACTTAGCAAATGCATAGATAATATATTGCATCAAGCACCCGCGTGATTATGCGAAGTGCAATGCTATTTTTATCAAGTAATAAATTAAAATTTGCCAGAATTATCTCCAAAAAATAGCTCCTAAAATCTCTACAAAAGTCACTAGTCGCTATCTTTGAAATTCTGTCATCATCATCAACATTTCCCTTTATCCAGCTGTAGCCGGGTAGGGGCAAATATGGTTCCTCTCCATTTTCTTCGGTCTTTCCACCACTCCTCCTCCAACATTGTGTCCCAGTCCAGGTTTCTTTCTATAATGCTGCGTTGGATGGCATCCTTCCATCTCAATCGTGGTCGTCCACGACCTCTCCTTCCTTGGATTTGCATTTCCATCACCTTTTTTGGCATTCTTTCATCGCTCATTCGCTTTATGTGTCCAAACCATCTTAGTCGGCTCTTCACTATTTAAACGTTTCCACTACTTCCAGGGGCTTGTCTGCAAGTCTAATCTGACCTTTCCCTTCTTTCTCCCCTCTAGTCATAACAAGAGTTTTACTCTTTTCTACACTTATTTTCAATCCACATTCTTCGATCTTCCCATTCACCACATTCAACTGTTCTTGAACCTTCCTGTCGTCTTCTCCCCAAATCACAATATCATCTGCAAATAACATCATGTTCATTTCTCTTCCTCCAAATGCTGCTTTTGCTGTTCTCATGATGTCATCCATTACTATTGTAAACAGGATTGGTGGTAGAACACTTCCCTGTCTCAGCCCACTAGTTATTTTGAACCAACTTGTCCTGCCAACTTGTGGTTGCACGCAACTACAACATTCCTTATACAATGCCATGATCATTTTTATTAATCCCTGTCCAATTCCTTTTCGCACCAGGCTGTCCCAAACTTTCGTCCTGGGGACAGTGTCATATGCCTTTTCAATGTCAATGAATGTCATCACCATATCAATCCTGTACTCCCAATGCTTTTCCATTAGTTGTCTCATAATGAAAATGGGCTCTATTGTTGACCTTCCACTTCTGAAACCATTTTCCTGTATCTGATTCTCAACCCTCAACCTTATTCCACTTTCCAGTATCCTTTCCATTATCTTAGCAACATGGGATATTAGAGTAATTCCCCTGTAGGTAGTAGGTAGGGACCCTCTTCGGAGGCAGCCCTACCCAGGGAGTGGCGCCCCTGCCTATGTGAGTCCCAGAGCACACTGACCCGGTGTGTAACATCTGGTATGGGTCCCAGCTCAGGGTTACGAGTGAAGACCTCAACGGCATCTACGGCGGAGAAGGTGGACTTTGGTACGGTGGAGATGGCGGAAGGGGCATACCCGTAGTGTCTGTACTCCAGAGGAGCGGCTACAAAAGGCGTCTGTCTCCATGTTAGGGGCGGCCTAATTTTGAACCTGGCAGTAGGTATGGGTGTGGCGAGCCCATCGTAACAATAGCCTATATGGACAAAGCAGATATGGTGCCTCGGAAAAATTCTGTCACTAAATTACCAAAATAGACCCCAAATCTAGCGACTAGTCTCTAGAATCAACTAGACTGATGTGAATGAACACGAACATAGCATAAGAGAACGAGAGATTTACGACGATATACAGGTTTCAATAAACATTGCACATTCGCACATTTTTCTCGTATTAATAAACATCGATATTTCATTTGAAAGCGGCCAATGAGCGAAGGACTTTGCCCACTGGCGTACAATGCTGAAATAGCGGCCTAACAGGTCCACAGCAGCCTAATCTTCAGTGTCTGTATGTTAATGGAGAAATATTGGGAAAAAGGCAAAGATCTGTTTATGGTTTTTTTTTACCGGGCGAGTTGGCCGTGCGGTTAGGGACGCACAGCTGTGAGTTTGCATCCGGGAGATAGTGGGTTTGAGCCCCACTGTTGGCAGCCCTCAGGATGGTTTCATGTGGTTTCCCATTTTCACACCAGGCAAATACTGGGACTGTACCTTAATTAAGACCACGGCCGCTTCCTTCCCACTCCTAGGCCTTTCCTATCCCATTATCAGCAAGACCTACATGTGTCAGTGTGCCATAAAACAAATAGTAATTATTAATTATTGTTTATGGTTTTCCTTGATATTGAGAAGGCTTATGACAGCATTGCAAGAGAGAGGAAATGGAAATGCCTGAGAAAAAGGAATGTGCCAGAGGGACTGGTGAGGAAAGCTCAGATGCCGTATGAGCACTATACAAGCTGTGTGTGATTGGGTGACTGACATTCATCCAGGTTCCAGACCAAAAGTGGAGTCCAGCAAGGCAGTGCACAACCCCTATTACTGTATCACCGTCATTGATGACATAATGAAGGAACATAATGAAAACCTCTGGTAAACTAAATGCAATAGCTTTCGCTGATGTTGTTATAATCTGGGGTGTTACTGAAGAACAAGTACAGTTGAGACTCAATGAATGGAAGGTTAAGTTCCAGGAATTCAATCTGAAGATAAGCGAACCCAAAACAGTAGTGATGGCAATAAACAGTGAGGGACGACCAGTGAACATCATGCTAGGACACCATCCACTAGCAAGTGTGGGGAAACTTTACATACCTCGGCAGTGTAATATCTCAAGATACACTAGTCGCAAAGGAGGTTGCAAATAAAGTGAAAAAGTGCTCCCACTTTTACCAGAAAGTAAAATACTCCTCTGGGATCCCAAAGTACCAACAAAATCAAATCGGGTGATGTTCAATCAGTACTTCATACCAATCTTAACCTATGGTATAGAAACCTGCTCCCTCACTAAGAAGGACTCATCAGGGTTGCAGGCAAGGCCAACTAGATATACAGGCCATAAGGCTCCCCCTCCACTTCCGGCGCTACGTCACACGAAGAGCCATCTGCTTCATTTTTCGCCAGTGACCTGTAGGCTGATATGAACCTCGCAGCAGTAAGGCTATCAATGGTGTTGAATGACTTAAACGTGTGTGAACATTGTGAATTATGCCCACGTCGTTTTGTGTACCTGGTTGTAGAAGCAACTATAATTCAGAAGAGCCCAGGATTTCAGTGTTTAAATTTCCTACTTATTTGGTTCGGAAACAAAAGTGGATCTTAGGCATCCATCGAACAGAATTTGTCCCTTCAACAAACTCAGTTGTGTGCATAAAACACTTCGACGAACATTTCGTAATTAGGGAGGATTCTGTTAAAAGACCTGATGGGTCTATTTTAACAGTAAAACGTAACCGTTTAAAACTCTCAAACGACGCTATTCCTACTAAGTTTGAAAATGTGCCTGCCTATCTGTCTAAAAATCTTCCAAGACCGAGGAAAACTCCTATTCAAAGACAAGAAGAAATTGAAAAACGGGAAGAAGAAAGAAAGAAAGCTGAGGAAGAAGATGACAGGATCAAGGACTTCGATGACGTTAAAGGTAATTTCACTACTAAATGCAAATTAGATTTTGACAAAGTTTTTGTCAATTTCGACGGCCAAAATCTATGTATTTTCAAAATTTATATGACTGAGGAAAATATTCCTAAAATTGGTACTTCTTTAACATTAAACGAGGCTCTTGATTTTAAAGCCATAAAACATGGTATTTTCATGAATGATAACCCTGATATACGTGCATTAGGTAACGGGGGCAAGATATTAAAATGGTTAAATTTGGAAAGTATCTGTAACTTCCTGTATAGTCTTGCTTGTGAATCAAAAGTGACTGTCCACGACAAAATAGAAACTGTGAACAAAATAATCGATGAAATTGAAAGTGAAGTTGATGACTGTATCATTACTGATAAATTAAAATTTTGCAAGGAACAGTTAAATTTAGCCTTTGCAAAGAAAGTGTGTTACTCCTGTATATTAATAACATGGTTCGCTTCAATATTTTTCGCATTTCCTGGGGCGTATAAGAAGATAAGACAGTCAACGTTCCTTACAATGCCTCACCCTGTGTATTTGCAGTCTTTTACCTCAAAACTAGGCACGGGAAATTCGGGTATAGATGATTCACATTGGAATTACTTGAAAAAGAAAGTAAAATTGTTAAATGAACATGAACGATTTTGTAACTTGTTGTTGGATGAAGTCTATGTAAAACCTGAGCTTAACTATAAAGGAGGAAAGGTAGTGGGAGTTGCTTTTAGTAGTAAAAGTGGAGAAAATAACGCAACATTAGCTACAACTGTACAAACCTTTATGTTGTCATCCATTCTTTAAAAAAAATAAAGACGTTGTTGGTTCGTTTTCATGTAAGAACCTAACGTCACATTTCTTAGTAGAACTAACTTTGCAAGTCCTTAAAGTATTAACAGATATAGGTTATAAGGTAGTATGCATAATTTCTGATAATAACAGTGTTAATAGAAAAATGTTTGAAAAGCTGTGCAAAAGCAATTTACAAACCACTTTTCAAAATCCATTTGACGAAACACAAAAGATTTTTGTAATGTTCGATACTGTTCATTTATTTAAAAGCTTAAGAAATAACTGGGTTAATCAGGCCGATAACTTACAAACTTTCGTGTTTCCTGACTTTGACAACCCTGAGTCAGACAAAAAATGTTTTGCTAGTGTTGGTCACCTTAAACAGCTCCACAGAGGAGAAGAGAAGGATGTAGTTAAGTTTGCTCCTGCCCTGAACCAGAAAGTGTTGTACCCAACTTCTTTAGAGCGACAAAATGTAAACCTTTGTTCTAAGCTCTTCGATGAGAAAAATGTCGCCACTTCGATGAAATAAAAAATGGAGATGGTTTTAAAAGCACAGCTGTATTCTTAGAAATAATTCTTCAGTGGTGGAAGATTGTTAATGTTAACCCGTATACTGGGGAGCGCGACTTAATTCGCTCGAGGAAATAACCAGCCAGGTGGGGAGAGTGACTTCAGTCGCACGCTGCTATTTTATTTTTTTTGTCGACTCTCAGCTTAGCCAGAGTTATGAAATTCAGTCCTCGTTATCTGCATACCCCTGTCATCAAGTGGTATTTTTAGTAAGTACTTCCCCTTAACAGAAACAGATCAGAGAGAGATGTATATCATTCAACATAATTCGCTTCCGTGCAAAAGCGCGCTATGTGTTCGCCTCGCACGGGAACTAGGCTAATCAGCTGCGTCCTTGCTATGTGCTTACTCGAAAACTTTAGTGTTTTATGAGACTGGGAACTGTATAGTATATCAGTGTGAAAAGGAGTACTGTAATTTCTGGGAGGAGTGAATTTGAACTTATAGATGCGTTGCACTTCTGTTGTTTCATAAGAGTACTTTTCAGTCATAATTATGTCTTCTAAACGACATCGAGTTGAAGAATTACGTGATGACAGCTTGCGTTCACTTGTACATGAAATGTTGGAGTTTAGCGACGAGGACGATGACTTCAGTGACTTCCATTCAGATAGTCAAGATAATTCGTTCTCTGGAGAAGGAGGCACATGTGGTACAGGACAGCATTCTGGTGCTATCACAGCGAATGGTCGCGGGTTCGAAAGTAACACCTCGGGTGACGATGGAGAGATACAGGCAGATTTAAACTGCAGTGATATGTCAGGGCCTATTACGTGGGTAGAAGATGGACAGAAAAGGAGTAGATTTCCAGCAAAGTTCATTCCTGGAGTTTATGGATGTAAAGACTCCAGAGGATATTTACGAACTGTTTGTGGACGATACTATCTGTCAGTATATTGCTGAGCAAACTAATATTTATGCGCAACAGAAAATTCGTGGGAAAACACTGGTTCACAAAATGAAACGGAGGAGTAGGGAAAAAGACTGGATACCTAAAAATAAGGATGAAATAAAACTTTTATTTGGACTTTTGCTTCTTCAAGGGTTTATCCACAAACCTACAATGGGGCATTATTTTTCTCGTAACAAGTTACTGGCCACGCCCATATTTTACGAGACCATGACGGAAAAGAGGTTTTTCCTTCTCTTGAAATTTCTCCATTTCTCTGACAATGAGGCCAACGATGGGCAGATGCCTCCTAAACTATACAAGGTAAAGCCAGTCTTCGATCACTTTGTGAAAATGTTTCAACAGGCTTACATCCCGGATGACCAGCTATCCATAGACGAAAGCCTTCTTCTATGGAAAGGTCGCCTTGGTTGGAAGGTATACATTCCAAAGAAAAGGTCCCGGTTCGGAATGGAATCTTACAAAATTTGCGAAGCGAAAACGGGTTACGTGTGGAATATGTTGTGGTACACGGGAAAATCAACAGAACTCAAGAGTGAAGTCCATGGCATCGATCTATCACAGTCTTCCAAGCCAACGAGAAATGTGTGTACTCTGGCAGATAATCTACTGAAACAAGGATACCTGATAGGAATGGACAACTACTATAGCAGCCCTGAATTATACGTCCTGCTAAATGACCTCGATACTGACGCAGTGGGTACAGTAAGAACCAACCGGAAAAATCTCCCTAAGGAACTTATGAGTAAAAAGCTGAAGAAAGGAGAGGTAACGGCTGCTATTATCGAAAGAAACTCATGGTTCTAAAATGGAAGGACAAGAGAGATGTTTGCATGCTCAGTAGTATCCACGATGCTGAAATGCGAACTGTCCCTATCAGAGGAAAGGACGAAACCAAAGAGAAACCTGTAGTTTGCATAGACTACAATGATTCTATGGGGGGAGTTGACCTTTCCGATCAGTACGTCGTTACTTACTCCACAGCAAGGAAGCGAATGAAGAAATATTACCAGAAAATTTTCCGGCATCTTCTGGACCTCGTGGTATTTAATTCATTCATCATTTTCCAGCAACATGGAGGAAAATGCAATCACCTGCAGTTCAGAATTCACCTCATCGATAAAATCCTCGAAAAGTACACAGGTTCAAACCCCGCTGAAGCAATGCCTGTCCTTTCAGTTAGACCACTTCCCGCTGCTCTCACAGAAAGATTCAGCGGTAGACATTTTCCTGATGTGAATCCACCATCGGGAAGAAGGCAGCATGGTGTGAAGAGGTGCGTGGTGTGTCTGGCGAAAAGAGAGAGACGTGAAACAATCTACAGGTGCAGTGACTGCGACGTCGCTCTCTGTGCAGCTCCGTGTTTCCGTGTTTATCACATGCAAGATGTGTAAAAACAGTGCGTGAGATGTAAACTGTGTGACTAGTGTAAATAATATAATTAGTGAAATCAGTCCTGATGTGTAAATTCATTGCGATAAAGAAGTAATTATTGTGAGAAGACGATTAGAACCAGGCTACCACTGTAAGTACTTACTCTCAAACTTGCAAACCCTGAATGAAATGTATTTCTCTCAACTGCGGTATTTATTTCAGAAATTGTAGATTAGTTAATGATAAAGCGTATTTGCAGTGTATAGGCTTTTAATTTTCCTGAAATTAATATGAAAATATAGATATTCCGAAAAGAAATTTATATTTGTAATATACAGAAGTTAGTACGAGACTTAGGTCGTTTTTGCTCCAAAACTATAACACCCACAAATATTAACAAATAGGCAAAAAATCACTTTCTATATCAGAATTAGGATATACGTAGCATTTTATTATCAAGTATATCAACATTTGGAAGGTTTCTTGAATTTATTTGATTATTTTTCGAGTTACGAAAATTCGTCCCCACCAGAACAGAGTTACCGTATCGCGCGCTCCCCAGTTAACGGGTTAAGCATGCTTTCAAAGGCGACAGATTTACCGAACCTCATTGTAATGCAGTATTTTCAATTCATGACAATGTTTTATTTCTGCGCAAGTTTTTAACATGGTTAATTAGATGGGATAATCTGTCTGTTCAAGGGGAGAGTACACAAAAAACAGAAAGTCGTCATGGAAAACTTGCTAATGAAACTCAAACAGCCTTAGTTCACACTACAAAAACTATTTTAGAGGTAAGAAATTTCTTGAAAACAAGTTTAGGATTCAAGTATGTATTGTTAGGGAAATTTCAAACTGACGAACTGGAAGCACGATTTGGGCAGTACAGGGAAATGAGTGATGCCTGCTACCATATTTCAGTGAAGCAAATCCTTGAGTCAGAACGAAAATTGAAAGCCCTGACAGTAATCCCTATTAGTGCCTATTTCATTAAGTAAGTATGTGGATTGCAAGAGCTCAGATTGTGAAAGCTTCAAACCAACAGACATTTCACATTTTGAAAATGTGGTAGTTGAGTTAAATTATGTTATTGTACCTGAAAACATTTTGTTAGGTCTAGTTTATATTGGTGGATATATTTGTAAAATAATTATGAAAAATTGTACATGTATAAATTGTCAAGATGTTTTATTGTTAAATAATGATAATGTAACGTCAGATGTGTTAAAGCCGGAGGACAATTTTTATTTCAATATAATCGACAGGGGAGCTTTGAAATATCCATCATATTTTATTGTCAACATTTTGATCACACAGTTTAAATTATTTAGTGTACTTATAAGAGATAAATTTGAATCGAGGTTTTTACATGGTGATTCTCAAAGAAACATTCTGATTTTGCTTGTCAACAAAGTTCTGGAAAATGAAAACGTCATGTTTGAAACATGCAGTGATTGTAGAAGTAGTTTTAAAGATTACGTTGACAAATGTATATACATCTTTTGTAATATATTATTGAATAACTATAGAAAAGTTATCGCAGACAAACTCGTTGCTAAGAAGAAGAAATCCTCAAGTAAGGATAGCCATAAATCGGCAAAGAAAAGGAAAATTGATAAACTGAAACCTTAAGAATTGTTAGATAAGTTTTAAGTTGAAGCCTAATTTCTAAGAAAGGTTCCAGACTATTGTTGTGAATTGCTATCATGTATTTGCATAGTAACATTAAAACTATTTTTATACGTATTATGGGTTTTAATCTTTTGCATGAAACCGTGTTACGTTACAAATGACAGATGTCAGCTTATTTTTACGTAAATAAATGTACATAAACTGTTCCGCTAGTTTTCCCCCGCATAAACTGATGTAGTGTACAAGCCTAAATAAAACCACAATTAAAGGCGTGTTCAGTTATATCGTTCAGGTTCAATAAATTAATAATATCATGGAGACAGTGAGAGCGGGCCGTATACCACCATGCTAAACGCCAGCCACTGGCGTGACGTCACGGTCCGAGCCTTGTGGCCTGTCTATCTAGTGCGGCCTTGGTTGCAGGCATCTGAGATGAAGTTCCTGAGGTCCACAATTCAAAAAAACAAAACTGGACAAGTTAAGGAAATACACTGTTAGAAAGGAAGCTGGAATTGAAACATCATTGTTAGATTGGGTCAGCATGTCCATATTGAGGTGGTAATGAGGATGGAGACAACAGGGACAGCTTGTGTTAACTTGGAGAGACATGTGGCAGGAAAACAAATGGTGGGAAGAAGAACCCACTGAATGGACATTGCAGATCGGGAAAGGCCACTGGAGGACATCACTAACAACAGACCGGATCCCAATAAGACAGAATGGAAGAGGTACGCCAACAGTACCATGGAAAATGGAACTGTAAAATGATGATGATTAATTTTACAATGAATCCGCTAAAAAAAATTTGAAGGAATACATAATATATCGTACAAGTGATATATACCACGAGCTATTTTTCTCCTATGTTCTTCTTCTGCTGCTGCTTTTACAACCTCATTGGACCACTTCAGTCAATCGTTTTCTGGTTATCTTCTTCAATAAGTATTCTGTCCAAAATGTCCAGTAACCTTTCATTTGTCCTGATCTTTTCTATCATTCCTCATCTGCAAATACCCTTTTCATTGTATGATATTTATCTATTGGTTTAAATCTTATTTTTATGCCTTTTTTCAGTTTCTTTAAATTTTCTGTTTTGCAAAACGTTCAGCATTATTTCTAGTTCTTCTATATCCTCTCTAATTTCTTATACCATCCTACTTGTTGCTTCAGATTCCAGAGTTACTCTACAATTTTTCTTGGTAAGCTGATTTCTGTGTCCTCATAATGTGACCAAAAAAAGATATCTCTTCTTCCATATAGAATCTGTGATGGGCTCCAGTTCTCTGTACAGCACGCCATTTGGCACTATCAACCATTGCCCATATTTCTAATATTTTTAATTTATGCATGTTCTAGCTATTCTTCTCTCTACTTTTATGATTTTTATGGTACTGTTTCTCTGAGTGACTTTAAAAAGAGTTTACTTCCGTTTGTCACCTCTGGTTGAACCACAGTTTTGTAATGTTCTAATTTTGTTTTTATAGATATGTTATACGGACCATGTTAGTTTTTGAGCTTTTATCATTTCATTAGTTCCTTCTTGACAAGCAGGTTTCTCATACAAGTTGTATTTTATAGATTCTCCTCAGTACTTAAAATGTTTAACTATTTTTTACTTTCCTGTTATTTACTGTTAGGTGGTTTATTACTAGTGAATCTTCTACCATTATCTCAGCCTTTTAGAATGATATCTGGAGTCCTACTTTTTGTGTTATACATGGTCTTTCATAAAGAATGAACCAATTTCAACAGCTTATTGCACCATACTCAAGCCACGCAGCAGAACAAGACGCATATTGTTACATTTCTATTAGCAGTCAGTAGAGTGCTCCGCACCTTCCTCCCCTCGCCCCAACTCCATTCAACCTGCACAGTAGTGAGCTCACTCAATTGCCGTGTGAGTCCAACAATGGCAACACCTCAGCACAAAGCGTTCTGTGTTGTTTCGTTCACACGGACTGGGTCTGTGGTCATGGTGCAACGCGAGTTCTGTAGGAGATTTAACGATGACACGTACAGGCCCTCTCCCAAGAACATCCAACGGTGATTCCAATAGTTCCAGGAAACAGGATGTTCATGCAAAAGAAAAAGGCCTGGTCGACCGCAAACTGCACGGTCAGAAGAAAATTTTAGGAGAATCCCAGGGGCGTTTACTCGGAGCCCCTGGAAATCCATATCTTAAGGTCGCCATCAGCTACAGGTGAGCAGTACCAGTACCTGGCGTGTCCTGAAAAGATGCCTACACATGAAACCGTACAGACTTCAGCTGGTTCAGGCACTGAGACATGTTGACAAGGGACAACGGATGGAATTCTGTGCTGCGATGCTGAACATGGAAAATGATGAAGACACCTTTTCGCACGTCATTTTTAGTGACAAAGCAGCCTTCCATATCAATGGCTGTGCCAGTCGTCACAATGTTTAGATTCGGGGAACCGAACACCCACATGCTACAATCGAGCACGAACAGAATTCTCCCAAGGTAGATGTTTTCTGTGCAGTCAGGGTTTATGGCCCTTTCTTCTTCAACACCAACACTGTCACAGGAGAAAGCTATCTCGCAATGTTACGGACCTTGCTCTTCCCTTTGCTGCGAACAGACTCATGCGACTTCATTTTCCAACAAGATGGAGCCCCGCCCCATTGGAGCTTACCAGTGTGAGCATTTCTGAATCAAACAGTGCCTCCACGGTGGACTGGTCAACACACTGCTACAGATCGTGCTCTACTCGCGTGGCCTCCAGGATCCCCAGACCTCACTCCTTGTGACTTCTTCCTGTGGGGATACGTCAAGTACAAAGTTTATGTTCCGCCACTACCCACTACACTGGATGACCTTCAAGAGCAGATAACACGTGTGATCAACTCAGTGGATTGTGATATGCTGCAACGCGTTTGGAAGGAATTGTCTTATCGCCTTGATGTGGTCCATGCTGCTGGTGGTGGTCATATTGAACACTTGTAGGACTAAACTTGAACATCAGTCAAACAATGTGTCTTAAGTTTAATCTTGTACTATTGCTGTTGGGAAAATATAGCTTGATGAAATCGGTTCATTCTTTGTGAAAGACCTTTTATTTTGTAAACTTGTTTGATTTCTGGCTCCTTGAATGTTAATTAGCTAGTACCGCTAAGTCGTCTGCGAATCCCAAGCAATTTAAGTTTATATGATCTTTCTTGGTTCCAATTTTTATGTTCTAAGGATTTTCCTTGTACCATTCCCTCATCACATATTCTAGAGCACAGTCAAAAAGCAATGGTGATAAATCATCTCCCTGTCTTAACCCAGTCTTAATCATAAATGGCTCCGATATTTCTCCTCTGAATTTTAGTTTGGATTTGATATTTGTTAGGGTTAATTTTATCGATTATATTAATTTGGGATGAGGTCCGAAGTTCCTTAATCTTCATCATTGAAGATCTGTGGATACAATCGTAAGTTTTTTTGAAGTCTACAAAGGGTACAACTTGTTGCTTCTGCCTTCTTTTTTAGACATCCAATACTAATTTTAAGGTGAATACCTGTTCCGAGTAGCTTTCCCAGGGCCTAAAATCCTCCTTAGTATTCTCTAAGTTCAATCTGATCTTTACAACGATTGTATAGAGTCCTCAACATGACTTTATATGTGCAAGCCAAAAGGGAAATTCTTCTATAGCTGTCTGGATTTGACTTTTCTCCCTTTTTGTGTAATGGATGTATGTATTATAGCTGCAGTCCAATGTTCTGGTAGTAGTTCTTTGTTCCAGATTTTCACTATGCATTGGTGTAATGATATTTTGACTAGTTCTGCTGCATATTTCATTTCCAAAGTTCTGCAATGTTTGATAATCTACACTTGCTTTTTAGCTTTTGAGCTCTTTCAAAGTCGCATGGACTGTGGGTGGGTTTATATTTTCTGCTGGTGTTTTAATGGGGTTTCTGTGTTTATTTAAAGAAGTTCTGGGGGATCTTTTGCAATTTTGTCATTCGTTAAATGTTTCTGCTAAAATCTCTGTATTTTTTCTATTGCTATGGGCCATTGTATTATTTTTATCTTTTAATATTAATGTTGGAGGATCATATCTTTTAGTTGTCTGCTAAATATTTTGTAGTAATCTCTTGAGTTTGTTTTCCCGCTATTTGTTTCTATTGTTGGAAGTATATCGTTTTAGTATTGGTGTGTCACCCCCCCTCCTCCCTCTATCAATTTATTCAGTTATCCTTCTTTGTTTTATGAGTTCCAGGTGTGATTCTTCCATTATTTTTTTTACTATGATACCTTAACCAGTCTTGGCGTCTTATCTTTAAATGCTTTATCACATTCATCATTCCACCATTGATGATGCTTTTTCTTGGATTTACTGGGGCTATGTGTTCAGAATTCATTTCAAATGGGGAATTATTTCCTCTATATCACCTGTTATTTTTATATCCCTAGTTAGTTCTTCACATGCCTTGTTATTTATCAGTTTATGAGGGGCACAGAGACATGCCAAATTTCAAAAGTGAAAAATCAGGAGAAATTTCGCAGCGAATCGCAACGTATTACGACACATCACTGATGGCAGAACATGTACAAATTCATTATAATTCAATACATTAACAATTCTATTTGCTCATATATATATATTTTCCATCATTTACATGTGAATACTATATACTGGACATACCTGAACTGTACGAACATGTGACTTCTCATCCTTCAACATGGTGATCACATTACGACTAATTGTTGTTCAACACACCAGTAGCTGACTTAGCCTTCTTCAGAAACTCGGAACTAAATTTTTGCTCAAAGCACTTGCCTTGCTGAACTGATTTCAAGGTTTAAAGTTTCTCCAAAGTTTGTTAAGACAGCAAGGATCTGAACTGTGTTTTTGTCTTTGTGACTCTGCTAAAAATCCTTTCACATTCCGCATTGCTATGTGGAATTGATAAAATAGCAAGCATCACCTTAGAGGGTCTGTCATATTTAAGTACACCATCAGCTGATTTCATCTGACCTACCAATGCCCATTGAACATCAGTTCTTCCTTTTGCCAGGTCTGTTTCTTCGAGCTGAAAGTTACAGAACTGGGAGTGCAGAATATCAGTTTCTTTATCCAAACGTTCCATTTCATTAGTCAAAATGTTCGCACACTTGTTTATGAAAAATCTAAGGCTAGAAAATGATGCCTTACATATAGCAGAAATATTTGCAACTTCTGCATTAATTAAAACTTCATCTTTGAATGGAAATTAGTGTACCATGTAGTCACACGATGAAGAGAAACACTTTCTAACAGACTTAAAGAATATGCACTTTTCCTCAGATTTCAAGGTGTTCACTAAAACAAACGCAGAGTTCCCTATAATCAGATCACAATCATCCTTTTAATTTGCTAGAGTATGATAATCTACATCAAGGAGAGAGGAGGATCTTTTAATAACGTCTGATTTCACAAAACTTGCCATCACATTCTTCAATAGTTCCTCCAAAACTGACCCAATAAGTGGATGTGTGGCATACTTGACTGAAGAGCTACGTTTGGATTCTCAAAGATATCCATAAAACTTGAGAGAATAAGGCAAAAAGATATATGTAAATTTGATGAAAGGAACATGAAAAGTCGTTCTTCATGTGACAATGCATGGCTCTTAGTGTCATAAGTAGTTTCATATTTTTAGTGAAACTGATGACTGTCTTTTCCTTTTAACTGAGGAGTGAGGTGAAATGTTATGACAATCCTTAACGTTTTCAGACAAACAAGACACATCTGCACTTAAACAGTACTTAGGAATTTTGTAAGTCTTCAACATTCCCAACTGAGAATCCTTACTCACAATTTCGCTCCTGAATAATGTACCCAAAGAGTCCCACTGAAGCAAAATCCTATCTAAACACCTTCTTAGTGATAATTATCGAGTAGGCAAATACTTCAGAATTTTCCTGATCTCTGTGTTGTGTAAAGTCTGAAATTCTCTGAACTTTTCTTTCCTCTTTGCACACCTTTCCAGGTAATAAAATATATCAATTATACTTTCATCTACATTTACAGGCAAGCATCCCGCACCGTTCTCGGCAGCAAGATTAATTAGGTGACAAGAGCAGCCTACGATGATTGTTACTATTTTCCTGCTTCAAACATCTTGCCACACCATTGTTTAATCCTACCATTACTGGAGCATTATCAGCACCAAGAGCTACGCAGTTTTTTAATGGAATGCAGAATTCCCGTAAAACTGAAAGCAAAAGATTGGCAATGTTAGCTCCAGTAGCATCCCCTTCTAAATTAGGCACAGAGAGTAGACAACTCTGGATTTCATTGAGCTCAGGCTTAAAAAATGTTACAACATGGGATAGGCCTATATCTTTAAATCGCTTTTATTGCTACCATCAGTAGCAACAGAAAATGCTTTCACCTGCAAAAGTGATACAATTTTCGCCCTTTCTTCCATGCACATTTCTGTAATGATAGCCACTTTTTTCGTTCTAGCACACCCATATCGTTTAGCGATTTCCAAATCAGGAAACATTTTGCGAAACAAAGGTTGCGCGTGATCGGCACAATTTACAGGCAGGTTATTTTCTACTATAAATGAAGTAAATAACGCCTCGGCATTCGTCACAGGATTTACATCTTGGTTTTTACATGAAAAGTTCAGTTTCTGGTTTCCTTCTACACACTGAACACTCTCCTTATGTTTTTTCATTTGCATGTGCTTGAGTATATTGCATTTCCCGCCATGTGCAATTGCAAAATCAAACCCACGTATAATACAGAATGTGAACGTTGGTCCCTTTCTGGATTCACTCAAACACGGAAACTCTTCCCTATAAGCACTTTCAAACACTGCATCATATTTCTTTTTTTGACATTTTGGCCAAAACAAATATTAAGGCAAAACACGAGCACTTCTGCAGGTCTTGCCCCGGGCAGAACGACTATGTTTCTGAGGTTAGGTTACTCCAAAGAGAATGTTACTTGTTTGCCTCGCTTGCAAAGAGAATGACTGTATTATAGACCAAAGAGCAGCACATGACTGGCCACCGTGCCCCATACTGCCATCTGGTATCATTATTAGAACGACTATCGACCAGCCATACTCAGATATATATTGATAGAACGAGGAAATCCGCGGGAGTTTAAAATAATACGAAAATTACGGATATTGCTCTGAAAATTGGGAGATCGGGAGGAACGATGCAAAATCTGGAGTCTCCCGCTCAAATCGAGAGTCTCCTGCTCAAATCAGGAGACTTGGCACGTCTGGGCACAGTTTCTCTTCTTTTTTGGGATGGAAATTTTTCTTTGTCAGTGGGGTGAATTTAATTTTTATTTTTATCAAGTAATGACATTTACTCATCAGGTAAAATCCCTCCAGAATGGTTAAAATCAGAATTTATTGCTTTACCAAAGAAATCAAATGCCAAAGAATGTGGGGACTACCGTACCATCAGCTTAATGAGCCATCTGCTAAAATTATTTCTTAAAGTGATACACAAGCGGATATACAGAATTTGTGAAAAACAGATAGCGTCCAACCAGTTTGGGTTTTTGAAGGCAGTTGGCACTAGAGAAGCAATATTTAGTGTACAGGTACGGTTCCAAAAATGTAGGGATATCAACTGTAATGTATTTGCATGCCTCATTGATTATCAAAAGGCGTTTGATCGCGTGATTCATGAACACCTGATAGACGTACTCAAGAAAACAGGAATTGATGGGAAAGATCTAAGAATAATAGCAAATTTATACTGGAACCAATCTGCAGTCATGAAAATAGATCAAGACCAATCTGAGCAAGTGAGAATATGCCGAGGGGTCAGGCAAGGATGTATAATATCACCGATACTCTTCAACCTGTATTCTGAGCACGTATTCAAAGAAGCCCTATTTGATGTGGAGGAAGGAATTTCAGTGAATGGTGTCAAACTCAACAATTTGCGCTATGCAGATGACACAATTGTCTTTGCAGATACGATGGAAGGGGAACAAAATTTCTGAAACAAGCAAGAGATATGGTCTGGACATCAACACTAATAAAACAAAATTGATGATCATCAGTAAGCAGAACATCCGAGGCGTGAATCTGTTCCTCAATGGAGGAAGTATAGAGAGAGTTTCACAGTATTCGTACCTGGGTACCATCATTAACGAAACATGGGACAATTCGCAAGAGATAAAGTGCCGCATTGGAAAAGCGAGAAGTGTTTTCAATTCAATGAACTCAACCTTCCAGAATCACGACCTTACCATGGATACCAAAATGCGGCTCCTTAGGTGCTATATGTTTTCAGTTCTCTTTTACGGTGTGGAAACATGGACGCTTACAAAAGCCACCACTGCTAGACTGGAAGCATTTGAACTCTGGCTATACAGAAGAATTTTGAGAATATCATGGACTCAGAAGATTACAAACATTGAGGTTCTACGCCGAGCTAACAAGAGACCAGAGCTGATCAACACCATCAAGTGCAGTAAACTACAATATTTTGGACACATCATGAGGAATCAGAAAAGGTATGAGCTGCTTCAACTTATCCTACAAGGGAAAATAGAAGGAAAAAGATCTCCTGGGCGAAGAAGAATTTCCTGGCTCGACAACCTTAAAACCTGGTTCAACAAAACATCTGCAGAACTGTTCCGAATTTCGATGGATAAAGCCCGAATAGCCATGTTGATCGCCAACGTCCGAGGCGGACAGGCACGCTAAGGAGAAGAAGAAGAATGATATGATCCAATATCTGTCCCTCTCAAGACTTTTACATTGTAGATTTCCCTGTGGTAATTTTTATCCATACAAACATGATCCAGTTTCCATTCTTCTTTTTTCCAATCTGGATGTTTTCAAGTTTTGACCTTATTTGTTCTTCTCTTGAAGTACGACTTCGAGATCATATCATGGTTTCTGCAGAATTCCACCAGTCTTACACCATTCCTGTTTGTTCTTCTTTGTGCTGGCCACTTCCCTATTATATCAAATCGATGACCTTCGATGTTAGGCTCCTTAAAACAACAAGCAAGCACCTATTACATCTTTATATCTCTTTTCCCTTACTAACTGGACATTAAAGTCTCCAATTCAAATTCTGGTGTGGTTTTTATTTATCTTTGAAGTCATTTGATCTAGAAGCTCCCAAAGTCCATCCACATCCTCTCTGTGTTCTTATTAATTTTATTATTAGTTTGGGAATGGACTTTTATTATTGTGTATACGGTATTCTATTTGCAGCTTTTATAGTTATTGAGAGCCTGGAAGATTGTACTCTGAATTCTATTATGAGATTATGAGACTGACCACAAATCAGGTTCCGAATTGTGGACATTGCTTCATTACTCCTTTTCTTGGTATTCCCTTGTAAATTCTATATCCTTGTGATTCCATCAGTCCCTAATCAGTGTTTCTCATTTCTTGACCACTGGTTATTAGAATCCCTTTGCGATTCATTTCATCTGTCAAAATTTTGAGTTTCCCTGGTTTATGATGGATTTTATATTGTGTATTATTATGTTCATCTGTCCTATCATTCAATGAAATATTTGTCTTAGGTTTAAGAGTTCATATATTTGACTCAAAATGTCACATAAGCTAATGTTTCTTTATTACTTCAGTTATATTTGAGGGTAAGTTCATCGCTTCTTTATTTCAAAGTTAGATTGCAATCATGCAATAAAATCAACAATGGGTTGAATCGAAAACATCAAGAATACAATAAAGGGAAAAGGCTGAACATGGAAATTCTCTGAACACTGCTCCATACAAACCTTAGGGGTAGCACTACCAAGCAACTGAAAAGCTTCTGCTGCTGGTACATGATACTGAGTTAATCGGATTCGAGCATAGACAACAGATGGATCTGCATGAAGGGCCACGAATTCTCTGCTACTCAAAGGTTTCTTTCCCAAAAATAAATGTAGATAAAGAGTACCATTCTTGCGAGTTGACTCTGGGATGAGAAGAGTCAACATCCTGTAAATAGAAAGAAAAATATTTCAAAACCTATCCCATATAATGAATCATTAGAACTATGCAGAAATGAATCACTAGTTAAGATTCCCATACCTTTCAGATGGTTCTGTATAGTTAAAGTCGGATATTTTGTCCACAAAAAAGACATCTTCTTGCCAACTAGGATTAGGTTTCACAGATGAAAATATGGCAAGCTATTCAAAGAGAAAATAAGAAAAAGTTCACACAGCAGTTAACATATTTTCAAAATATTCATTAACATAAAATCATACAGAAACTAACTCTACCTCTGCAATAAGGAGGCCCTCTCACAACATCCATACCACAACATGGTCCAAAAGACCAGGTGATTACAAACTACAACATCCAACAACTGCATAGGCATTTACTAGTTCTTGTTGTTATGTCACACCAATAAAGATAGGTCTTATGGTCACAATGGGATAGGAAAGGGCTAGGGGTGGGAAATGGGAAACCACGTAAAACCATCTTCGGGGTAACCGAGAGTGGGATTCAAATGCAAGCCGATAGCTACGTGACCCAAACCGCGCAGCCACCTGCTCGGTTTAATGGTTCACAAACCACATCTAGTACTTGACCTTTGCACAAATCATAAGAATAGCACTGCAGAAGATCAGTGTTCATTCGTTTGTCATTCTTTCATATCCTAGACCTGAATAAAAATTAGTGGCAGGCAGCAGCATAGTTCCAGTTAGACATTACATACTGTATGTCTATCCCTTATCCTGTTTCTTTATGAGATTGAGTATGGAGCAAGATGAATCTTTACAGTGGATGCGGATATCCACAAAGTTAGTGTCTTGGCGGATACACACTGTATGGCAGTGCGGATAATTTTGCTGAAAATTTCTAAATAATGATATTTATTGATTTTCACTCAGGTATACTCTTACTATTCCTGGTGATTATGCAACCCTTGACAGTGGTATGGGAAATGGTGATATACAGGGTGTAACTAAACATATGGGAAAGCTCCGGGGATTCGATAGAGTACCTCACAAGCAGAACTTGTCCTGTAAACATATGGTTTATTTGCTTTCGTTTCCGTGTTACAGGCATTGTTCGTGGTGTACATAACACAGCCTACTTCACTATGCTGGTCATTTGTGTTGATAAAGTGTAATTTACTACTTACAGTTCTATACAGAAGGTGCTCAAAATGGCTACCACGAGCTGTAATGCAGGCATCTATGCGTCGCATCATTGACTGTCTCACTCGTTCCCATATTCCAGGCATTTGTAGTATCTGCTGACACCTTTGCTCTATTCGCTGATGCATCATTTCCATATTATGAATAGGTGTGGCATACACAATGGCCTTCAAATGACCCCATAAGTAGAAGTCTAATGGATTGAGATCGGGAGAACGAGCAGGCCAGGTATCGGTCCCTGACGCCCTGTCCATTTGTTTGGGAATCCCTGATGTATTGCGCTGAATTAAATCCAGCAGAATGTCTTCCAAAAAACACATACGGTAAATCATTTGTTAACAAGGCACTGTATGACACTCCTGTCAATGTTCCTGGTAAAATGAAAGGACCAATTAACGTGTCACCTATTATTCCAGCCCAAACATTAATACTGAACTGTTGTCGATGTCTGGTTTGCACAACGTTTCTGGGATTTTCATACGCTCAGACTTGCGTATTGTGAAAGTTCTGCACTCCATTTCTGGTAAACTTTGCTTCATCGGTAAAGAGAATAGCAGAGCCCCTGAACACACATCTGTCGTAACCAGGTACAAAATGCTGCTCTGGGTGGAAAGTCAGCTGCACTAAGACTTTGGACTCTTGGAAGATGATATGGATAAAGGAGCTGTTCTCATAGAATCCTCCACACTGTTATATGACTCACATTCAAACTTGCCGCTAATTCCCTGGTGCTGCTCCTGCTATTTTTCTCAATATGGTTGATAACTCGTTCCTCTGTGTCAGGTATTCTTGTGCTCCTAAGTCGCCCATTATCAGCAACACACCTACTAAACGAGCCTGTTTTGCGAAGCGCTCATGTATTCTTTGGAACATCTTGTTCGGTATATGCCTATTAGGAAAGTGTTCCACATACAAATGCATGCTTCAATTGTGTTACACTGAACCCATCCATACAGATGGTGAATGTTTGCCATTTCCTAATTTGAGTACCCCATTGTATCATGACTTGTACTGTACGTACACTGAATAACAACTGACAACACGTATCACTCCACTTGTAATGTACATGCACTCAATAACAACTGACAACACGTATCACTCCACTCTAGCTTATGACCTGTGTGGAAGTGTTTGCTAAGCAACTGACATCACGTGGCTTTGAATACAAAACAAATGCACACAGACTTGAATAGGGATGAAATGTACAAGTGGCCTGTGTGCCCTACACGAATTACCAACCTGCATAATGAAGTGGTGTGTTTTATGTACACCACAAACAATGCCTGTAACAGGCAATCAAAATCAAATAAACCATATGTTTGCAGGACATGTTCTGCTTGTCGTCAGGTACTCTATCAAATTCCCGGAGCTTTCCCACATATTTAGTTACACCCTGTATAAAGAGCCTTGAGACCATGAAGCCGTAAATCTGATCTGAGCCTACCTGACTCCTGCCCACAATTAATGGAAGGAACATAGGTCAATACATCGGTAGTTGTCGCAAGAGAAAATCCCTCATAAACTTGTTACTGTAGGGGTTCTGGTACCAGGTGTCAGGTCTGTTGTATTTTAACAGATCTGTCGGTTTCAATACCTTGGGTGTAATACACTGTAATTAAATATTAACAATATCCACGCATAACAATTTGTGGATGCATATAACCATATGCGGATGCGGATGAAGGAAGTGCGGATATTATTTTGTATATCCGCGCAGGTCTCTATGATACTAGGAAGGGAGAAGATGAAACCCAGTGCCGGCACATAGCCTACTCCTGTCGAATAGCATCAAAGGTTCTGTTCATGGCTTAAAGTCCCCATCCAACAGATGAATCACCATCAACAGCGACATATGCCCTCCCTCCATATGAACACTGTGGAGAGGTTTGGAATCGATCCGGACTTTTGGCTTACAATCTAGCGACTAGAAATTGTATACCACCACCCCTCCTACCCTGCCAGCCAACATTCTGATGGCGAACAAAAATTCTGACCGCCAGGGCTTGAACCGGCTGACCGTGGAGTCCAATCATAATAGGCTTAACGCCTTAATGATCATAGCCACTAGGCGGGCTTCGGAAAGTATATTGCCTTATTAGAAAATCTCAAAACCAAATTCTTAGATTTGCTGATTGCAAACATCTGGAAAATGCTTTCGATCTCTCTGTAAATCATATGCATATCCAACCTGTAAAGGTCAGACTGGATTTGCAGCTCGAATTAATATAAGTGCAAAATGATACTTTTTAAACACTTGTGCACACTTCAAGTTGGTGTAAACGTGTTCCAACACTTTTCAGTTGCTAAGCGCATGAAATTAAGATTATTTGTAGCTATTTATATGCAAGTATTTACTTATTTCTGTGAGCAACTTTCCCAAAAAACAAACTATGCCAAGTCAAAATACGGTTCCCAATTGACTGATACAGATGAAAACAGCTTTAACTGAAATAACCTCAAATTTCTGTGATATAACTGCAAATGTAGAAGAAATGTAATTAAAAGTAAAAGATTAGAATTTATTATTTGTTTAATATAGTTTAAAGTGCATATAAACCATAATCAGTATTTGTCTAGAAATCAGCAACCACCATTGCACTCATCAGTCTACCGGTTTGTTCTGAACTACGAGGTGGTTGCCAGCTTTGTGGGTTGCTTAACCCGTGAGAGGTCGCAAACTGAGTTTTCGTCTGGATTCTACATAATTACAAATGTGTAATGTCATAGGATTGTACTTACGGGCTGTCCCTTTCAATACCTTTCCCTGAAACTGTTGGCTAGTGGTGGGGAAAGTTTTAGCCTGGCAACAATAACGTTGTCTGTGTGAGCTCGCTTTTCGTGAACACCTGGAGCATTCTCTGTGTACAACCCTGCACGTTTCTCAGCAAGCTGAAGTTTGTGATAGTACATATATCACACCCTTGCATTACATGTAGAAGTGAGAGATATTATTGTCAGTATTTGATTTATTATTATTATTATTATTATTATTAACAGTATTTTAGTTGTATATTTTGTCATTAATATTAATAAGCTGGGAGGTCTCCATATGTGGTATGAGCAATTTGTTTTGCACAATGGCTGGGAAAACATTGCTATACTGAACTTGGAAAATCTGGATGAGTCATATACATATCCCTGTGTTTGATGAGATGGACTTCTTGTTGTGGTTGGAAATCTCTGATGAGTCATGTGAAACACCCTACAGTTTGTTGACCTTGTGATTGCCTTGTGCCACTGGAAGAGATTCAGGGTGTGGTCTTGACATGTGGATCCACTCACGATTGGATGGCCAGGATGAAACTTGACGTATCATCTGAGAGGAAGGGGAATGCTGATGTCTATTTAGCATGTGATCAAACGACGGGAAAGAACACACACTGTACGGGGATGAAGAAGTGCGGACACATAATACGGGAGTGAAACTGGATATACAGTACTAGAGTAACACTGCTGTACTATACTAGACTGGACTTCCAATGTTTGTGGAACGTAGTCTTTTTATGTTTGTGAAAAGTGACTGACATACAACTAAGTATTGTATCACTTTGTGGCAGCCTGGTATTACAGGTTGCTGAAAGTTAGGAGGTGCTATATCTCAGACTTTCCATAATTTATGTTCAGGAACGACAAGCGTGTGTTTCCCAAATGTATATATCTTTACAACAAATGTTAAAGTCAGTGAACACAGTATTATGAGGTACAGTATCTCTGTGATATTATAAGTGTCAATTATGAGAATCGGCAAGTCGTGTTGATACAGAGACAGTGAAGGGTTCTTATCTACATATATGTAGATTGTTCAACAGACTAATCACAAATGGTGCCTTAGTTCTCGCTTTCGTTTTCCCACTGTTTTCTTTGTTGTTGTTGTTGTTGTTGTTGTAAATATGGAGTCTTCCAGTAATATTTTGTTTGTGTATTATAAGTGTATTTTGGTGTGTTGATGAGGTGCTCATGCACAGATTTTATTGACAATATACTTAGATATTTTAAAATCAGTGGAGTTATTGATGAACCTAGGTGCAGTTTCTACCTATTTAGTCATTTTCAGAAGGTTAGGTAAGGCCTGAAGCAAATGTACCAGTACGCAGCATTAAGTACACGCCCTGGGAGATAAAGAATTATCATGCTCTATCTAAATTCGAGGGATCCATTCTGGTGAACTCTGGCGCCCATACTACGGACATTTCAATTAATTATGTTTATTAATACAATTTATTTCAAGTATTTTATTAAGTTTTTCAGTAATTTTATTATTACATTTACAATAAAGCTACAAATTGCACCCAAGTGTTGGCAACGATTATTGATTATTATTTTTTTTTTTTATTAGTATTCACAGTAAAGTTGCAAGTTTCCATCCTCTTATGTTACAGAAATTAAGCAAACATTTATGTTCAGTGTGTAAATATTGCTTTCTTATATTTTTGTTTTATTCTACCATGTCAACGCAAAATATCAGAAAATGATACAGATGTTGATTTCCATAGGGAACATGAAATATTTGTCCCAAATGAAATTTTTTGAAAATGAGACAAAGTCATAGTGCACTGGCACTCCCAGTGGCTCCAAGTAGCCTACGCAGTACCCTCCATGGTATGCACTAGCCATGTGTTTTTTATTTATTTATTCACAAAGCATAAGATACAGCTACACTGAGCAAATTTCACTTGCACTCTTAAAAGACTTTCATAATAAAATATAACAAACATAACAAAATATAACAAGATCAGGTACACAGCCTACTAATAACAACTTTCCAAATTGAAAACCATGAGAATATCCATGTTCATAGCCAAGTCGTCGTGGGTCAAGATGACGGCGTAATCCGTTTTTTTCTTTTTTTGCAAGTTGCTTTACGTCGCGCCGATACTGATAGGTCTTATGGCGACGATGGGACAGAAAAGGGCTGGAAGTGGGAAGGAAGTGGCTGTGGCCTTATTTAAGGTGCAGCCCCAGCATCTGCCCGGTGTGAAAATGGGTAACCACGGAAAACCATCTTCAGGGCTGCCGACAATGGGGCTCAAACCCACTATCTTCTGAATAATGGATACTGGCCGCACTTAAGTGACTGCAGCTATCGAGCTCGGTGCGGTGTAATCCCTTCACATCAACTTATCTTTAAGAGACTATTTATACCCCTCTCGAATATGGTTTTATTTGATGCTATATCAAGCTCTTGTCTCCTATTAGTATTGTTAAAGAGAGTTTGGAAGCGGATTAAGAAAGATCGTTGAAGTATTGAGTGCTGAGTGCGGGGTATGGGGAGAAGGTCTTTGGTTCTGGTGGAGCGGGAAGGAACGCGGAGAGAGAAGAGTGAGACAAGATGTTCCGAGCGGTAATGCCCATTTAAGATCCCGTGGAGGAAACTCATGCCAGATACCTGTCGCCTGATGTGCAGCGGTGCCACATATATTGCCCTTAATACCTGCTGCGTAGACAGATTTCTGAGCTTGGGATTTTTGTTCCTAACAATTGCAGCTCTGTCTAACTGGTTAATATTGGAGGGAGAGGCTGTTGTCCAAATCAGAGAGCAGTAGTTTAAGAGAGGTTGAATGATCGTGAAGAAGTGACGAAGAGCAGTGGGGTCAGAAATTTATGTAAAACGGTAGAGAATGCATAGTAATTTCATAGCTTTGGTTGTATATGTTTCTATGTGGGTCTTAAATTGTAATTTTCTGTCGAATATTACACCTAGGTCACGCTGTTGCTTATCTACAGTGATGGGCTTGCCGAGTAGGTAATATGTCGGTAGAGGAGATTTATGTAGTGTTATGGTCATGTGGCTGCATTTTTGTGGATTGGGGATAAGTTTCCAAGTACGGCACCAGCTCGAGAGGACATTAAGTGAGGACTGTAGCAGAAATGCATCTGCTGGATTCCTGATCTCCCTAAATATCATGCAGCCATCAGCAAAAAGTAGGGTACGCGCTATTTCGTTGAGTTTGGACAGCAGATCGTCCATAAACAAGGAAAACAGCAAAGGGCCAAGAGCAATGCCTTGTGGGACACCGGAGGTGACTGGTAACCATGATGAAGTGCCTGATATTACCACTCTCTGCCAACGGTTATGTAGGAAGCCAGCAAGAAGGCTCAGAAGACTGCCATGTATATTAAATCGTTCGGAGAGTTTATGGAGCAACAGAGTATGGTCTACGGAATCGAAAGCTTTTGAAATGTCTACATAGCAGATATCCAGCTGTGATTTAGCTGCAATGGCATGTAATGCAAAGCTATGCAGAGTGGCCAGGTTTGTTAGGCAAGAACCACCTGGTAGAAAACCATGCTGCTTGGTTGAGATATAGGACAAGATGAATGCGAGGATATGCTGGTGTATAATTTTTTCAAATATAAAGGATAGTATGGGGAGAATATAAATTGGTCGGTAAGATGAAACATTAAATTTATTGCCCGATTTGACAAGTGGAACAATATTTGCCTGTTTCCAGGTAATAGGAAAATAGCCCGCGGCAAAACATCTGTTAAATAATTTAGAGAGAGGGACGCAAAGGGTGCTGGCAGTATTTTTTAGGAAAAGAGGACCTATAGTGTCGGGACGGGTAGCTATGTTGGTACGAAGAGTTTGAAGAAGGTTGTGAACTTCACTTGGTGTGGTAGTTATGCTTGATAGGGTTCTGTTTGAAACTGTACCTACGGGAGGGAGCGGTTGGTTTTGTAAGGGAGGGGAGAAGTTGGAGAAGAAATACCCGTTGAACAGTTCATTGCGATCGGCGTCTTCTGCTGTTGCATCGTTGTGGTTCATGCTGACAGGAATCCGCTCTGTCCTTCTCCGTGTGTTGATAAGACTGCAGTAGCGCTTGGGGTTGTTGTGGACGTTTTCAGTGACAGTGTCTACGCGTGTTTTGTAGTCTCTTCTGACCATAGACCTTGCACGGCGGCGCATTTTAACAAAGGTATTGTGAGTGTGTGGGTTATCTAGAGAAATGAATTTCATTTTATGGGTCTGTATTGAACTTTGATAAAACCAAATTAAAATAATAAGTGAGTTAAATCCACCTTTTTCATACAAATTAAATAGTGTTTATTTAATAAACATTTAATGGGACTAGTTTCGACCTTTTTAAAGGTCATCTTCAGCCATATTGCGTGTAGAACAAAGTATTTGAAACACAGTGGTTTTAAAGATGGTCTTAAAACATAGAAGTTTGACACTATGAAAAAATTGTTTTTAGAATTTCCTTAAAACACTTTTGTTCACTTAGCTGTGGGAATATATGAGAAGAAGAAGTCTTTTAGTATTCTTCGTAGTATTCAAGAGCAATAATATATCTGTTCAACTCATATTTTAATTAGGACATTACTTTGCATATATGCTCAATTCTACATCTCATCAAGATTATAAATGATTTAAAGTGTATCTACACTTTGCAGTGACACAAAGAATATCAAAATACTTCTCTGCAACATTATGCCCAGGCCTATGTGCCCAATTCCATACTTCATCAAGATTGTGAATTTCGACTTGTATCTACACTCTTGAACACTACGAAGAATATAGAAAGACTTCTTCTTCTTATATATTCCCACAGCTAAGTGAACAAAAGTGTGCTGGTGGTAGCCCGTTGTGCAGGTACAAAGTCTTTCATTGTGGCTTGCAGCCAGTCGTACAGCAGGTCAAGAGCCGATTCGAAATCAGCTATTTCGAGAAGGCTTCAGAGAAGGCTTTCCAGGGCATGACACAAAGCAGGCCAGTCGGCACGGCGCCAGATGTAGGTAGGGCGAGAGGATGTCCTGCTGTGGGGCTTTGAGGAGGGGTGGGGTAGGAGGAATGCAGCATCGAGAGACTGGTGATCGCAGAGGAAAAGGTTTCTGCCTGGTGTTATTGTTTTGAGTTCTAATGAGGAGGGCATGAGGTCCAGGGTGTTGGGTGCAAAGGTTGGGTACATATTAAACTGTTTCAGTTAATAAAACTGTCTATAAAATGTGTGTCACAGTTGTTAGCTGACAGTCCAGTAGTTGGAGAAGACTACTATGACTGATTCCAGGCACTGTTCAAGGTCACAGAATGGACTGTTTGGTGGTCTATAGTAACTTCCCACAAGTACAGGGCATCGAGGAAAGAGTAGCTCCACCCACACTAACTCACAGTCCTGTTCGAGATCAGTCCTGCGTTTACATGGTAACGCACTGTTCACTGCTAGCATCACTCCACCACCTAGAGTAGCACGATCACGACGAAATATGCTGTAATTAGTGCTGAGTGTTAGTTCACTGTCATCAGCCCACGAGAGCCATGTTTCAGTAAGTCCGATCACGTCAACTTCTCTTAAGTCTGGCAGGAATAGTTCACAATCAGAAAGCTTATTGTTTAGGCTTTGCACGTTCTGACAATAGATGTTTAGATCTATTTTCATTTCTCAAGTGGTGGGACCAGGGTTTAAGTCAACATCTCCAGCCAGTAGTAGGAGGCAAAGCAAGCCCCTAATCGCTGAGCGACCAGGCCTAGGCTCGTTCAGCTCAGAACGAGTAGGGAGGCTCCTATAAGTCTGGTAAATGGTGCATCCAGTGAGAGAGAACGACAGAATGTAGCAGTTTCTCTCTGCTAGTAGCCATATAAAAAGAGAACTCACTTTTTCACTTCCACACACAGATTCCTTAACTCGAATAGAACCGTGCAGAGAACTGTAAAGCACAACTCTGATTATTACCACAAAAACTGCAGCAGCACTAAGCTTGCGCGTGTCTACTCTAGCCACCATCTTGAACCAACTTAGCACACTGGGGCAAAACGCTGGCAACCAGGAATGAGTTAGCTGGAAAATGTATGATGTCCAATAACGGACCAACTATATTGGAATTATATACTCATTCGGGACAAATATTTCAGGTTCCCTATGTAAATCAACATCTGTACCATTTTCTGATATTTTGCGTTGACATGGAAGAAAACAAAAGAATCTGAATAGATTGTTGGACAGTGTAGGACGTGAGGAGTGGCAAGAACTGCTAAATGCAACTAGGAAGGTTCCATTTCGAAGAGAGACAGAAGAGACATCAACTGATGATGATGCCGGATGTATTGGAAGACGACTCCCATGCCGAAATTTATGTTGCTAAATTACAGTAACTAGGTAAGCTAGATGAGGAAGAAAATGCAATAAACCAACCTGTGTGGTACTGGAAGAGATGGGACAACATACTGGAACATTCGCACACCGCCTAAAAGTGATACGACTCTTGCCCGCGTTAGAATACAAACCCATTTACCTCAAGTGCGGAGACAAGCCGTTGAAGCATGCTTTCCACTAGACATGCGGAAACTTTTTCACTGACAGTATGGTGAGTCATAAAACCAAGTTTACAAGAATATGGATAGAGAATAATCAAAGTAATTACTCGCGGGAAAGAGACTCTGTGAACACAATGATTGCAGAAATTCAAGCCGTGTTTGGTCTTTTGTATATTTCAGGAATTCTGAAATCTGAATTTGGAAGATCTTTGGGCATCAGTTAGCACTGGTGTGGAATATTTCGAAATTGTATGGCTCTCAACCGTTTCAAATCCTTACTGCGAGCTCTTAGATCTGATGATATAAATAGCCAAGAAGAGCAAAATTCGCTTGGAAAAACTTGCGCCAATTCAGGAAGTGTTCAAGAAATTTGTGGAAAAATGCCTGTGTAATTGTGTAATTAGTTACGTCACACATAGTTAAAGTAGGAAATGATTGTGTTTTCTTGGTGTTTTAATTACGTCTTACTACTTCTGTAATTTTTTTTTTTTTTTTGCTAATTGCTTTATGTCGCACCGACACAGATAGGTCTTATGGCGACGATGGGGCAGGAGAGGGCTAGGAGTGGGAAGGAAGCGGCCGTGGCCTTAATTAAGGTACAGCCCCAGCATTTGCCTGGTGTACTTCTGTAAAATAGAACATAGCTTTATAAACATTCTGTTATCGTTAGAATAAATTTTAATAATTCTAAGATTTAATTTTTGAACAAAAGGTACAAAAAATTAGTTTAACGCAGTTGTATGATGCCCACAAGTATTTATTTATGTTACTGTAATATTCAAGTTATAAGGAAATGTCAACTGTGATACAAATATATCATAAGGGAAGCTCTATTTGTCTTTGTCAGGATCATGGAGGAAACCTCCGTGAGCGACCTCTGACGTTCAAAAGTCTACGTGCCCTCTTAAGGGCTAACAAGTGATTCACTATTTGCTCTAACGAGACTTTACATGATAAATAGTCCGTAGAACAAGCTGATCAATCCACATAGTGATACATGCAGTGTAGCAGACTTCCATGCCGAGAATAAAATTGTTCCGCAGTACATGAAGGATGGAATCCTACTTGTGTATCAGAGCTACCTGAAGCTCCCAAATGATTTGTGAAGGTACCACCTTAAAACACACAGATCTGTCCCCAGTTTGTTCACTGGGATTGAGATCACTCAGCCAAGATCTTGGCATGGCTCACTAACTTCTTTAATTGGTCTATTGTCTGAAAAGATCCCTCAGAATTGGCTTAAAGCCAAATTGTGGCACTCTTGAAACCAGATAAGATACCAGACCAGCCAAAGAATTCCAGGCTCCCGGTCTCCCTTTTGATTAACCTTTTCATGCTGTTTGAATGCCTTATTCTTAACAGAATGATCCGATCTATGGAGACTAAATGAAGCAGCAGACAGGTTTCAGACCAGGACAATCATGCACTAACCAAATCCTGAACCCGAGCGGATTTTGGATAGCTCTAGCAACTGGCATTACTTTTTAAGATTTGACTACTGCTTATGATACTGTCAACCATCAACTCTTTGTACACAAGCTGTTTAAACTGACAGGAGATTTCAAACTAGCAAGAACCATTCAATACCTCCTGCAGAATAGAAGACTCCAGGTGATACTTCAAGGTAAACAGAGTCATTGGAGGGATCAAAAAACAGCCTCCCACAGGGTAATGCCTTTGTACCAATCCTTTTCAGTGTTTACGAACAATCAACCTATTAGTGAAGGCACAAAACACTTTTATTGTATGCTGATGACCTTGGCGTTGGAGCACAGTCCATGTCGAGGACATAGAATATAGGCTACAGTCCTGTCTCAGCAATCTGTCTAAGAACAAATTCCTTAAACCAAATTCTAGCAAAAAAAAACAGGTCACACTGTTCCATCCTTGCAACCATGCTGCAAACCATGAACTGAGTATCTGTTGGGAAGGAAAACAAATTGAGTTCTCCTCAGATGTCAAAACCTTTCTACTTCAATATGACTGTTCACTCCCATTTAAAAGACACTGCCATTCCCTTGGCATAAAGGTTAGAGTAAGGAACAGCTTACTCAAAATGTTAACAGGGTCTACTTGGGAAGCACATTCTGCAACTGTGTGAACTACAGCTTGGGCACACTCTTTCTCTATCCTTGTCCTTTATTGGCCAACTCTGTACATTCCAACAAAGAGGATACTGCCTTGAATGAAACATGTCGTATCGTCTCTGGAAGCCACAGATCATCCAATGGCGAAAAGGTATACTACACCAGTGGTGGTATAGCACCACCCCCTGTTCAACGGCAAGTAGCAACTAAAACAAGAGATAGACAATCACCATCCTCTGCACGGCCACTCAAGCGTCACAGATTACAGAAGAGTTTCATGAATAGCAACAATTCAACCAAGTGCTCTCATAAACCAGTACTGGCAGCAACATTCAATACCTCCACACTGGAATAAGCCAACTCGTGCCTCACAACCATGGCCACTGGTATGGCAAGAACCCTTAAAAAAAAATTTTTTTTTAAAAATAAAAATTAATGGGATTATGCAAAAATGATGCCTGTTACTGTGGCGCTTTTCAAGATCTGGAGCATCTGTACCATTGCACAAACTGCCTAGAGGAAACTCAGTGTGACGACTTTGACATTGTCAATGACAAGGCTATGATAGCTACTTCGTACCGGAGCAACTTCAACATTGACATTGTCAATGACAAGGCTATGATAGCTACTTCGTACCGGAGCAACTTCAACATTTCCAATCAGATACCATCATCAGTATCATCACCACCACCACCTAGTGACAACAAGACTAGAGCACGTCTGTTCTTCTGGCTGACAAACATATTGACTCTTCTGTTGAAGTAAGTGTGGAATTTCACCAATTTCCTCCTTATATATTGAGCAAACAGCCAGTGAATTTGCCCCTTATTGTTCTTAAGGAAAGTTTTTATTCTTTTCATGGTGGTGAAACATTCCTCTTCCTCTGATGTTGAAATGGGAGTGGTTGGTGTAACTGCCAGAGTTTTGTGTACTTCCTTGAAGGAATGCTGCATGAAAAAATTGGGTAGATCACAAACCGTTCATTTTTCAATTTCTCTTTGCAAATAATGAGATTGAAAGTTAATGCAAGAGTGCTAAGATTACAGGGAAATTTTCTCTCAATGTAGCAAATTTCTTTAGGTCAAAAATTTCAAACCTACAGTCATGTGATCATCCATTCAGTTGATTAATCATTATGTCACAAACTTCTTTGGCATCTATGGTCAGGTTTAATTCTGAGCTGTGTTTCGGTCTCTCTCTTGAATGACCACCAGACCATGAGTCATCAGCATGTAACCTTCCAGTGTTCTGTCTTATTTCAAATACAACTGATACAAAATGTTGCACTGCATTGGATAGGGTAACAGAATTGGCACTCAGCTTTTGAATTGCGTTTTACAAGATGTCAACATGTTTCAAGTCACAGAACAAAATAGAAAAAAAACAAAATTCTGTATTGTTAAGCAATTCTTTAAAAAGTTTTCCTCACTGTTATGTCCTCCTTAATCTCAAAACATTCCAATAAATCAGATTTGATTTCATGGACACTATTCTAGAAGGCATACTCCTGGGAGACAATGGCTACCAGTGTTGTCGTTACCTGCTGACTCCAGTACTTCATGCTGAAACAGCTGCAGAGAGAGCTTATAACCAAGCCCATAAAGCAACCAGGTCAGCAATAGATAGAACATTTGGGGTTGTGAAAAGACAGTTCCCTTGTCTCAGTATGGGGCCAAGAGTGAAGTTACCTCGTGCAATTTTTTTTTTTAGAATTGGCTTTACGTTGCAAAGACACAGATAGGTTTTATGCCGACGATGGGATAGGAAAGGCCTAGGAGTGGGAAGGAAGCAGCCGTGGTCTTAATTAAGGTACAGCACACAGTATTTGCCTAGTGTGAAAATACGAAGCAACCATCTTCTAGGCTGCCGACAGTGGGGCTCTAACCTACTATCTCCCGGATGCAAGCTCACAGCTGCGCGCCCCTAACCGCACAGCCAACTAGCCCGGTACGATTTCAACTATGGCATCCTTGTCCTTCTTAGGAAAATTAGGAGAACGGTCCTTTCTCTGCTCTATTTCAGTAATTTTCTCTTTCTTTCTTTCTGCACACAGAATACGAAGAAAAACAGAATCACACTGCTCAACGCGACTCGCGATACTCAGCTGTTTCTGCGCTGTTGCCAATCACTCAAATATGAACTGGGATCAAAAGTGAACTTTGATTAGTTGATCTTAGATCAGTGTTATAGAACACGACACCAGTCTAATCTCAGGTAATTTTCTGAACTCATGCCTATTGCTCACAGTAAAATGTTTCGTAAAATTTGTTGTACAATTAATTTTATGAAAATTTTGGTGAAAACAAGTTTTGTTGCTCACGGTAAAATTATTTTATAAAATCCGTGAAAGCATCGGGATGGCCATCTATGAACTCACTTCTGAACTACGAGGTGTATGTGCTGCCATCTATCGCTAAACTTTTAAACCAAGAATCAGATGTTCAACTTAGACTGTGTTTGAGACTGTCTCCAACAAACAAAGCAAAAACTTGCTGGTTTAGCTGCAATTATATGTTACACAGTGGTAAAAAGGAAGAAAAGAAATGCCAGGAAATGCTGAACTTGGGATTGGATCAAAAGAAGAGAAGAAGGTAGAGGATTGCTCTCCCTGCTCAAAAATTAGTTGAGGTTAGAAGACCAGCATTCATATAGGAATTCAGCGATTGTGTTTTCTGCCTCTCTTCTCGCATTTCTGTTGTGGTTAAAGGGCGTTTTAACTTCGTGCAAACAAGGATATTTCTGGTATTCGTCCAGTAAAACGCTAACAGCTTCCTTAGTCCACCCGGATCCTGCCATTTTAGAAAAAACTGTTTGTTTACAATCGAGCTTCACAATCTTCTCACGACGTAGCGCCAGCATCATCGTGATGTCAGCTTCGTTGATTGGTTCGTTTCGTAAAATTAATTTTATGGAATAGAACATGTCCTATTTTATGAAAGGTTTTATCAAAGGTGTTATAAAACTTGAATTTGACCGTGAGCAACAGAAATTTTATAAAATTAAATTATTGTACAATAAATTTGACAGAAAATTTTACCGTGAGCAACAGGTATTAGATTAAAACTGATCTCCAGTCAATGACGTTTATACAATCGGCCCTTAGAGAGACTTCACAACCAATACGGAAGTGCTGTCTTTATCAAACCAGATCTAACTATATGCTCAACTGCCTTGACCTCCACCAGTGATTTAGAAATCCTAACCATTGAGTACCAGTCTTGTACAGTAACATCTCTCTACAAACCACAAAAAAGTCATCCTTAATTTTGAGGAGCCACATATTTTCCAATCTCAGAGGATTAAAACTGTCAATGGAGACTTCAACTGCCACAGTGGCACCGGTCGAAGCTCTCCATCGTGAAGTCCACGTTCAACTTCGTTCGGAAGGTTTCCATCACTTTTTCGTAAATGTCCTCCCACGGTTCCTCAGAGACTCCACGGATTAGGAGGCAGTTTCTACGGCTGTACTGCTCTCCTTCATCAACGAGTTCTTCTTGATGGTTGAGCTGCCATGCTAACTTGCACAGCTCTTCTTTCAGCCCGGCAAGTTCGGAGGAGATGGCGCCTCGGAAGTCTCGAAAATCCTGACTCAGCGAGTCTAGGGACGCTTCCCTGGGGTGGGCAGAGCTGGATAACAACTGAAGGCGCACCTCAAAGTCCTTCATCGTTGCTTCAAAAGCATTAATCCGCTTATTTACTTTCTGGACGGACATATCTGTTATTATTTATGTCCAACTCGAACCACACTTGTACTAGATGACTTAGTACACACTTGCAGGACAAATCTGCTACCAGTTATGCGGTTTCTGCGAGATATAGACGGAGCACTCCTACGCGTACATTACAGTAGACGCCATGTTGTCCCGGCCTTGTATATCTCGTAGGCAACAACTGAAGTTACACCCCATCAGATTGCTCATCAACTACTACTTAATAATGGTAAAAGTACCAGGAGTATGAAAAGACTGGAGTTTCAACGTGAACTTGAAGATTAAAAACACTCACTTAAAACTCCCTTTTCATTGGCTGAACTTCAGGAAGCGATTCCCCACATGAAGAATAATAAGGCAGCTACAGTGGATGAGTTGAGAACAGAACAAATAAAAACATTTTGGGCCTGAAACATTGAAATGTATCCTCAACTTCATGAATAACTGCATCTCCATTTGCCAAATTCCAAGGATGTGGAGGAAAGTTGATGTTGTAGCTATTTTAAAGCCTGGCATGGAACTAAATGAACCAAAGAACTACCGACCTGTTTTTCTATTGTGTCATCTTTTCAAAATCCTTGAGCGGATTGTACTGAATCATATTTCACTTCTTGTAGATGAAGCTCTTATACCTAAACAAGCTGGATTTAGGCCTGGAAGATCATACTGTGACAACATATATAGGATGGCTATGAGCAGGTACAAGTGACTGGTGTTGCCTTCATAGACCGTAGCACAGCTTATGACGCCATTAATCATAAGGGACTGGTGTATAAAGTATTTCAAACAACAAGGGACTTTGGTTTCACAAAATTAGTACAATGCATTCTTCAAAATAGACATTTCTACATCTCTCTTCAAAATAAGAACAGCCGTTGGAGAACTCAAAAGAATGGATTACCCCAAGGAAGTGTTCTTGCACCATTGCTCTGTAACATCTACACTAATGATGAACCAATTCCTACCGAAGTCAAGCAGTTTATCTACGCTGATGACACAGCAGTGGCAGCACAGGGGAACAAATTTGAAAAGGTTAAAGAAAATCTGGCAAAATCTCTCGAAGAACTTGCTACATACTACGAGAACAATCATTTCAGACCCAACCCCAGGAAAACTCAAGTTTGAGCCTTTCATCTACGTAACAAAGAAGCCAGAGAACTGTGCATGGAATGGAGAGGAATAGTCCTTGAACACTGCTATACACCAAAGTACCCTGGTGTGAAACTGGAAAGAACATTATCTTTCAAATAATACTGTCAGAATACCAAACAAAAGGTGTACACTAGGAACAATATTATTAGAAATCTAACAGGCACATTTTGTAGTGCACACCCTCATGTCCTACACACATCTGCCCTGGCCCTCTGCCTATCAGTTGCAGAATATGCATCACCCGTATGGAGAAACTCTGCCCATCCTAAGCAAGTTAGATAATGCTGTGAACGAGACTGGTCACATAATTACATATAAGAAAATCCTGTATTCTTCAATTTATCTTCAAGATCGACAAAATGTACACGCCTCCAACATGAAGAACCTTATCGCCGTTTTTAATTCGCCATTTGGAAAACTGACTTGTTGTATTTTTAACCAACATGAATGAACTTTATCTCATCATCATTATCATATGTTTTAATTTTCGAGCCATTTTATCATATCTTTTAGCTTATGTATCATCTTAACATCAATGTATTTTAATTGTCTTGCCATTTTACCAATTTTAGCTGAAGATGTTCCATAATCGGAACGAAACATGTACTAGAGGTTATATGGATTATATTATGTAATTAATAAGTCTATTATATAGAAATTGATAAGTATTGGAAGGTGGGAACTTACTCATAACTTAACCTTAGTTTAATTACAGGGTGTCTGAGACCAACTCCAACAGACAATAGAGAGAGAGAAATGCATTTATTTCTGCTTCCCCCATTTGGAGGCTGCCAAAAAGACAAAGCTTACATGAAAATTTGATTAACAATTACACGGGTTGTTTAAATACGTCACATAAGAAGTGAAGTAACAGTGGAAGTTGAATATTGGAAGCAATCAACTGATCCATATCAACACCTTTATGGCCATCAAATGCAACCTATTAGACTAAGGTCAAGGAAGAGCTTTCTAAGAACAACCGTAACACTTGTTGATACGCCAGAAAAACGAAGGTATGAACTGTGGCATCAGCAAGTACATAATCAATTCCTGAGTTTAAAGGAAGAACATTCAGCACGTTTTCGCCTTCCGTGTCCCATCTGGAAGAAACTTTTTTTTGCTAGGGGCTTTACGTCGCACCGACACAGATAGGTCTTATGGCGACGATGGGATAGGAAAGGCCTAGGAGTTGGAAGGAAGCGGCCGTGGCCTTAATTAAGGTACAGCCCCAGCATTTGCCTGGTGTGAAAATGGGAAACCACGGAAAACCATCTTCAGGGCTGGAAGAAACTATCGGCTGTGGACAGGTGTTTCAAACTGAAAGTCTAAACTAGTTAAGTGGGGCTATGTACAAGGAGACATAACCTGTGATTGTGGACTACTATAGGATGAAGAGCACCTTCTGGTTTGTCAGCATTTACCATCACTGTGCACAAAGGAAGATGTTTTGCAGGCCAATGACAAAGCTGCCCTTGTAGCCGAATATTGGAAAAACATTATTTAGCAATGTATCTGGTCACTGAAAATAAATACTACAAAGATTCATCTCGCTTCATACCCAACCCCTAGAGAAATTAAACAAGGGTTGGACCTACGTACGTCCTCAATATAAACCTGATACATCACTCATCCCGAGGAAAAACCAGATAAGACAATTTTTTCTGTTATCTTAATTTTTACAGTAACCTACTAAGGTCAATGCTCTCTATCTTTCACACTAACAAGACAAGTCATTTCATCATAATATTGAAGAATAACCAAATTCTACTTCCGAAACAGGACCCAGCAAGAACCAGGTAAGTTGAGCTACATTTAAACCTAAGAATTTCATTTTTGTCCGTATTGAACTGAGAATGGAAGATAGGAAAACTTAAAGGGTCCACCTTTTGCTTTCTCAACGATGCATTTGTTTCTACATTCGTCCCTGTTTTTATCTCCTCGTAAGATGTGTATTGTTTAATGTAACACCTTGTGTAAAAAATTGGTTTAATGAAGGAGTTATATCATGTACAAGATCATGCTTTCACGTCTCTGCACAATATTTAAAATGAAATTTACCGTTGGTCTTTATAGCTATTGTTGAGAGTGAAGGAGAATTTCCTGTTGTGTATGTTTATCAGGAACTTCATTAGTTAGTCGGAACATAGAAAGAAGGATGAACTCTTCTCAGAAGAACTCTTAAGGTTTCACCTTACTTTTTCCTGCCTGCTGGCTCTTTAGAAGTGTGTGCGCGTGCGTTTTGTATTCAGGAATCATTCAAGGCAAATATTTTCGCACTGCAAGTTGTGTGGTTAAGCTTATTTTTAATATGTATAACTTTTGCTTTCTCAACGATGCATGTGTTTCTACATTCGTCCCTGTTTTTATCTCCTCGTAAGATGTGTATTATTTAATGTAACACCTTGTGTAAAAAATTGGGTTAAATGAAGGAGTTACATCATGTTCAAGTTCATGCTTTCACGTCTCTGCACAATATTTAAAACGAAATTTACCGTTGGTCTTTACAGCTATTGTTGAGAGTGAAGGAGAATTTCCTGTTGTGTATGTTTATCAGGAACTCAAGGGAGACTTCATTAGTTAGTCGGAACATAGAAAAAATGATGAACTCTTCTCAGAAGAACTCTTAAGGTTTCACTTTACTTTGTCCCGCCTGCTGGCTCTTCAGAAATGTGTGCGCGTGTGTTTTATATTCAGGAATCATTCAAGAAGATTACTTTCGCACTGCAAGATGTGTGGTTAAGGTTATTTTTAATATGTATAACTTATGCTTTCTCAACGATTCATTTGTTTCTATATTCGTCCCTGTTTTTATCTCCTTGTAAGATGTGTATTGTTTAATGTAACGCCTTGTGTAATATAAATGCCTACATGCTGGCCTATTTCCCACATTTTGACTGATGATGACGCCAAACAGCGTCGAAACTAGTTCCAAGTGCAAATACATGTTATAAATAAACTATAACATTTTTGTATTGAAAAGGTGGACCCTTTAAGTTTTCCTATCTTCCAAGTTGAGCTACCTCGTTAATATTATACAATCTTAGCCAGCCCCGTGGTGTAGGGGTAGTGTGCCTGTCTCTCGCCCAGAGGCCCAGGGTTCGATTCCCAACCAGGCCAGGGATTTTCACCTGGACCTGAGGGCTGGTTCGAGGTCCACTCAGCCTACGTGATTAGAATTGAGGAGCTATCTGACAGTGAGACGGCGGTCTAGAAAGCCAAGAATAACCACCGAGAGGATTCGTCATGCTGACCACACAACACCTCGTAATCTGCAGACCTTCGGGCTGAGCAGCGGTCGCTTGGTAGGCCAAGGCCCTTCAAGGGCTGTAGTGCCATGGGGTTTGGTTTGATTATACAATCTTCCTGCAACAGCTGCAGGTTGTCCAAGGAACAATAATGGATATAGATACAGTAGATACATGAGATCGTATGAGGTTAAGTGTAGGCAAAATAGTGAGGCACGTCAAGCATTTGAGGTTCGCAAGCATGGTTCCTGAAGATCATGATGGTCTTCTTGAGTCTGGTAATGGCGATGTTATAGATGAAATCTCTATTCAGCCCAAAGGTAGTGCAGAAGTTGACAAAAAATTTAGGTATGGTTCCTCGAGCACCTAACATCACCAATTACAGAGATGGATGAGAGCTTATACTTTTGCTTATAGAAGTTCGCCGTTTCTTCATAAATCATTCTTTTTTCCACATCGACCTTTTCTGGCTGGTTTTCTTTGGTCTCAAATCTAATTGTTGGATCAATGATGAAACCTTCAAAACAGACTGGCTTATAAATGTCAATGCATCAGTTGCTTCCTCTGTTGGAGAGACCGTGTTCTTCTTCATAGATATTATAACCTTGTCCTCTCAAAGTGTTAGCCATCATTCATCTGGCTACATTATGGCGTGAGGAGCATAGTAATTCACCATGTGGAGAGGCTCTCAGGACATGTGAAAGAGTTTTGAACTCTCTGTAGCAAGGCCGACAGAGGCTGTTGCACTGGGATCTGCCAAGTACAATACGCACAGCAGAGACATTGGCATTCATTTTAATTGCATCGCACCATTCACTGCAAAACAATCCTTTATGATCACGAATCCATGTATTTGCTGGAGTATACTGTTTAAATAGGACTACACCTTTGCCTTTATGCTCTTTCTTGCTCCAGTTGTCGAAAGCTCTTCTTCACAATTCAAGTAAAACTTTCTTTGTATCTACAAAACCATGCCTTTTGTCTCAAATAGATTCTGTTTCTGCTACATTCAAAGCAGCAAGGATCATGCTGATTTCTTGACATAAGTCTCTCGTTGAGTGTAAAAAAAGTTATTGGAAGATTTCAAAATTTTGCATGCATTAATATGTTGCAGATATATTTTCCATGATGCACAAAATAAACACAGACCTTTAAATTTCATTTCAATGTATATCATATCATTGGTGACATCCATGGGAAGTTGCAAAATTTCCTTTAATGCTCCCCCTAACCACATCAGTGTCATTTATAAATTTGACTGGAATATTTTGTGGTGGTACTGTCTGAAATTTATATACCAAACTGGGACAGATTGAAGTGTTTATGATTACAAATTTTTGATCGGAATGCAAAAACGGAAAAGAAATGAGGAGCACTAGGGTGGTTTTGAGCTTATTTAGGACCTTGACGGACTGGAAAGTAATTTCATTGGAGAAATTTACACCCAAATACTGAATAGATTCTCCTTTCTTCAGACATGGTATCTGTTTTTCATCTGCTGTGAATAGTTTTTCTTCTGATAAGTGAGCATGTTTCAAGCATATTCCTTTACAATTTCCAATATTGATGTTAAGTCCAATTTCTTGTAATTGATGTATGGCCACATGAGCAAGTAATAAAACTGACCCAGACAATAACTACATCATCAGCAAAACTTAATACTGTTAGAGCTTCATGATCTGGACTCAATTGAAAGCCATATTGGGTAGATATCGACGTAAGGTCATCCAGAATATAGATGGATGGCAAGATTAAACAGGATTGGCGACAGAGGAGACCTTGCGTAACTCCCCTGCTTATCAAGAGAGGATTTGTTTCGCTTCCCTGCTTCTGAATTTGTGTGACATTGCCTGTTTGCAGACTGATTATTAAATTTGCAAGTTTGGTTGTAATTGAAGGGTCAGGGGAAAAAAGCAGGAGAGTCAATATTTGTACAACTTGAGAAAAAGCAACCTTTGAGCTTGACTTCCCTAGTTCTTACCACTAACAGCGAAACTTTGAGTACTAATTTCTCCTGACTCGCCTGTTTTTTTTCCCCCATTTCTGACCTCTCAATAGATGCGCATGATCACTCTGAAGCAGACTGTAACAATATCTCAATTTCAATGAAAAAGTGACTTACCTGGTTTTTTTTCCTGACCCTTCAATTGGTAACGACTTTAGTGTCTCATTTAAATGAGCATGACCAACATTGTCAAAGGCTTTCTGTATATCTAAGAATATAGTAGTCAGATTGGCTTGTTTGTTTTTGGCTTGACGAAGAAGAGAGTCAAGTATCGCAGTGTTGACATGCATTCCAGAGGAGTTGGCAAATCCTCGCTGAATGGGGTTTAAGACAACATGATCACGGAGATGCCTATCAAGGACCTGCTCAATTATTCTTCTTATTACTGAATGGATTGTGATACATCTCCATTTCTTAATATTGAGTGTATCTCCACCTTTATGGACTAGAACAGTCCTGGCCCATTTTGAAAATAGAAGGTACAACCCCAGTTTTCAACATATGTGTGGCAATGTGAGAAATTATGTCGACTGCAATACTGTCTTTGATAACTCTGACGAGAATGTGGTCTGGACCAGGTGATGTGTCTACGGCTATATGATTAACAGCAAAGTTGATTTCATCTGGGCTTATAGTGTCATTAAATAAAATGTCAATTTGTTCCCTGCCAATATTACTTGTATGAGATGAGTATTTCAGATCGAATCAGATCATTAGGTTGCCCGAGAGTTTCAGAGAAATGATGGAATATTTCATCCGAAGGAATTTTCAGCATTGGAATTTAAAACAGATCTAATAGCCTTTCTGCGCTGATTGTAAAGTGATACTGGGTAAGCTGATATTTGTATCTTTTGCGGCTTTTTATCAGTCCCGTTTTGTTGCCTGTTAGGGATTAGTTGTCTGTTTATATTTCCTTTGGTTGTCTGTGGTTTGTTTAATTTTTCCTGTACTGGTAGTATTTCCATGACGGATGTTTGGGGCCAGGGAGTAGATCAATCGCAGAAGCCAAGAACTCGCACCAAATGTTAATCTCATGGTTAATTTGCTTGTCTGTCAAATTATTTCAAAATCTGCTTCGCCACTGCATCATTTTCTGCTTAAATTCATGCGGTGAAGCATTGACACCATTACTTCCCATGTTAGCATGAGGGTCACTTTCTTGAGTGATCATTTTGACAGTCTGAGAGGGATCAACCCCCTGTCGACTTCTAGAAACTAAAATTTGACAGTGAATATCAGAATGAGCTCTGCTGATGTGTATTTTAACCCCACGGGAACTGGAGTAATGACATCCGCGGTGTGGACACTGAGAATTTATATTGTCAAATGCCTGATTTGAAGAATTTGCAGTGTGGCTAGCTGATAAACTTGGAAGAAGAATTTGAGACGACTGAGGAATTCCTAAATTAACGTGCAATTGTTCATTATCTACAAATGATGAGTCCTGAAATACTGATTCGTGAGCTCTTGCTATGTTTTTTATGTTAATGTCCCCCTTTGTAAACTTTCTGTGACATATCTTGCATTCAATAAATGTAGGCACAGCATTTGAAGTGCTTGATACTTCCCGAGAATCAACCATGCTCTGGGGTGTGTGACTAATCTTTTTTTTTTTTCATTCACTCATTAGTTCCTAAGTACAGAGGTTGGCAGTACTGAGCACCGCTTGACAACATCCTTCCCGAGCGTGTAAACAAACGACAGTCATTCCACAGGCAGCTGAATGCAGCGAGTACTGGGCTGCGAGGGGTAAAATTATAATATCAATTCCTTTGTTTGAGTTGAAGTTATTTGATAGAGCCTAATCTAGCTATTGTGTGTGTGTGTGGGGGGAGAGAGATATGATTCAGGTTTCCAACTCAAAAAGTTCGATATGGTTGTAAACTTCTGGTAGTTTACTGCTATTGTTGCATTTCCCAGACTGACATAGTCTCAGTTTTAATTTTTCTATCTAAGTAAGACTACTCCTAGGGGTGGGTTCATGGGTCCCTGAAAAGCAGAATGCGAAAAAGTTTCCCAATCCACAAACAAGTTATTGTTGGCAATTACGGTTAATAACCCGTATTCTAATTACTGGCAGTAAACTACCAGAAGTTTACAACCATATCGAAAGTTTTGAGTTGGAAACCTGGATTTATCCCCCCCCCCCAAAACAAACACACACACAATTCTTCGGCCTTCAAATGTTCACCATACAATGGAGACGACCCTCCTGATGTACGCCGACGATATGGTCATAGCGGGCCCCAACAAAGAGGAATTACAGACGACCTTAAACGCCCTGGCAAAATGGGCACTGGAGAATGGTTTTGAGATAAACATGAAGAAATCAGCGCAGATGACATTCAGGAAAGGGGGAACAGCATCACCAAAGGACACGCTGTTATTGAACAACGAAGAGATAGAAGTGGTTAATAAATTTAAATACCTAGGCATCACCCTGCAGACAACGGGTCGATCATTCAGCTACCATGTGGAAGAAAGGACAACAACGGCTATTAAATACATATGTGGACTCAAGAACCTTCATTGCTTATCGCTGAATACAGCTATGACTCTTTTCGACGCCACAATAACACCAATAATAACATATGGCATAGAACTAATATGGGAAAATTTAACGTACAAGAACCTCGAGAGAATTGAAAAGGTGAAAGCAAGATTCATAAAGCAATGCCTGCAAATAGGGAAGTATGCACCATCGAGACTTGCCTATGAATTAGCAAGAGAGACCTTATTCATAGAGGATATCAGGTATAAGCTAAGCCTGCCATCTACTGACGCTTACCAGGCACTTCTAGCTGCTAGACAAAGGAAACGAATGGACATCAACTTGGAATTTTACAGTACCGATGCAATGTAAGACAGATCATGGACAAACGCTAACGAAGAACAAAGACACACAATCACAAGACTAGCCATTCATGGCTACCACCACAAGTTATGTACCAATAAGAAATTCCACCTACCAAACGGGAAATGCATATGTTCGCTCTGTGGAAAGTGCTGCGAAAAATACCATATTGTGTTATGTTCAAAAAGGACCAAAAGCATCACGCAAATTAGCAAAGAATAATTCCAAATTTGATGTAATCATATTGTATATGCCCTTTCGGATGCTTTTCCTATTATATAAATGTTCACCATACGTAACCTACAGGACATGATGACCTGTACGTTAATATGTATAAAAGTATATTATTAGTAGACTATACCAGACAGTTATACTAACCTCTAATTTCGGCTTATTATGGAGGTAAGATTTAAGGCACCGATCACCTTTCTGGCAAGGCGGTGGGACGAAGAGCTGTGCTAAGCTCCATATCGAGTGTGTAACATACACCAAAAACACACAGCCAAAAATCAGAGAAAACGACGGCCACTGCATGCTTCTGCGAGATATCTGACATCCCACATCACTAATTTTATATTTACCTGACGTACCAACACTTCAAAGTATAAATCGATTGCAGTTTTCTCTGTCAAAGAGTAAATGATGACAGTATACAAATTTGTAAAAACTCAAAGCAGTGAGACAAATCGGATCAGGTTTTTGTAAATAATTCTTGAGCAGGATTAGAAAGAAATGTAATGTTATCTCATGAAATCCTAATAAAATACCGCAGTGAATCATGTGAGATGTAATGATGAATATTGATTTCATGATTACAAGACAGAGCGAGAATCGTAGTTGTTCGGTAACTATCAATAGAAATATATCAATATTTATGTGATTATGTTGACGTATCCTAACAGTTCAAGTCTTTACGTCTTATATGTAATCGAAACGATTTTTAGACATATGAAATCGAAAAATAAATTGTGGCTGCTTATTTTACAATCAAGATAGAAGTGCATCGTATGACATGTAAACGTAACTATGTAATGCATCGATTTATTAGAAAAGTGAGGTTAGAATATTCTAAACGTAGTTATTTCAACGACACTTGTATTCCTACCAACCCCAATTTATTTGTCAACTCACCTGTGTTTAGCTACTGTTCAGTCGCGTTTAACTTCAAGGATCAGCTTTTTCTCTTTTTTCCCTTCTTTTTACTGGTATTGAAACAGACTTATGTTGTTCTGATGTAAAACCTATATTGTTTTGAGGAAGTGACTTAGCATGTTATTCATTTCTGTTCTTCACAGATTTATTTATTTTGCAAAGTCAGAAATTCTTGCCAACTCAAAAGGACGATCTTCCATTATGTACTCAAGATCACAACCTAGTTCTGACATGGCATCATTCAAAAAGATATTGAACATCTCAAAACGAATTGCAGTCTTGACAGGCGCAGGTGTTTCAGCAGAATCAGGAATACCTACATTTAGGGGTGCTGGTGGTTTCTGGCGAACATACCAGGCCCAAGACTTAGCAACACCCCAGGCATTTAAAAGGGATCCTTCACTTGTCTGGGAATTTTACCATTATAGAAGAGAAGTGGTTTTTACAAAACATCCTAATCAGGTAGGTCTCCTTAGTATGGTACCGGTATTTTTTTTTAACTTCGTTTTTATGGCTTAGGTAGAAATTGAGTATGACTTACCACACTTTTATACGTATTGTCTCTAGTGAGTAGGGTAAGTTAACACATATTAAGATTCTGAATGCTTATTAATGTTCTTTGTTAAAACTTATCTTTACAGGCTCACCTGGCATTGGCAGAATGCCAAAAACGTTTAGCACATGAAGGTCGGCAGCTGATAATCGTTACTCAGAATATTGATGGTCTCCATCAGCAAGCAGGGGCTGAGAATGTTATCGAACTTCATGGATCTCTCTTCAAGACACGTTGTTTAAAATGTGAAGAGGTCGCAGAAAACCGGGATAGTCCCATTTGTCCTGCATTAGCAGGGAGGGGGTATGGGCTGCACATTATTTTCTTATAATTTTGTTAATTTCATCTTTATTTTCGAAATAGATTGTAAGTAAATTAGACTAGGGCCTACCTAAACTATGAATTAATCAATCATCGTTGATCTACATTTAGGGCTGTCGCCCAGGTGACAAATTCCCTTGTGATGTAGATGTTGACTCCCATAGGGAACCTAAAATATTTGTCCCGAATGAGTAAATTTATAATACCAATATAATGGTCCGTTATTGGACATTATAAATTTTCCAGCTAACTCATTCTTGGTTGCCTGCCTGCGTGCATACGATGCACTAGCCTTGCGTCTTGGGTGGTATGCTAAGTCCCAACTGACGAGCCTAACTTAGCACACGAGGGCGAAACGCAGGCAACCAAGAATGAGTTAGCTGGAAAATTTATAATGTCCAATAACGGACCATTATATTGGTATTATAAATTTACTCATTCGGGACAAATATTTTAGGTTCCCTATGGGAGTCAACATCTACATCATTTGATGGCCAGGCAGGCATCAATTTTTGAAAATGAGACATAGCTCTCATAGTGCATTGGCACTGCTGGTGGCTTCAAGTAGCCTATGCAGTGGCCTCCACGGTATGCACTAGCCTTGCGTCTTGGGTGGTATGCTAAGTCCCAACTGACGAGCCTAACTTAGCACACGAGAGCGAAACGCAGGCAACCAAGAATGAGTTAGCTGGAAAATTTATAATGTCCAATAACGGACCATTATATTGGTATTATAAATTTACTCATTCGGGACAAATATTTTAGGTTCCCTATGGGAGTCAACATCTACATCATTTGATGGCCAGGCAGGCATCAATTTTTGAAAATGAGACATAGCTCTCATAGTGCATTGGCACTGCTGGTGGCTTCAAGTAGCCTATGCAGTGGCCTCCACGGTATGCACTAGCCTTGCGTCTTGGGTGGTATGCTAAGTCCCAACTGACGAGCCTAACTTAGCACACGAGGGCGAAACGCAGGCAACCAAGAATGAGTTAGCTGGAAAATTTATAATGTCCAATAACGGACCATTATATTGGTATTATAAATTTACTCATTCGGGACAAATATTTTAGGTTCCCTATGGGAGTCAACATCTACATCATTTGATGGCCAGGCAGGCATCAATTTTTAAAAATGAGACATAGCTCTCATAGTGCATTGGGACTGCTGGTGGCTTCAAATAGCCTATGCAGTGGCCTCCACGGTATGCACTAGCCTTGCGTCTTGGGTGGTATGCTAAGTCCCAACTGACGAGCCTAACTTAGCACACGAGGGCGAAACGCAGGCAACCAAGAATGAGTTAGCTGGAAAATTTATAATGTCCAATAACGGACCATTATATTGGTATTATAAATTTACTCATTCGGGACAAATATTTTAGGTTCCCTATGGGAGTCAACATCTACATCATTTGATGGCCAGGCAGGCATCAATTTTTGAAAATGAGACATAGCTCTCATAGTGCATTGGCACTGCTGGTGGCTTCAAGTAGCCTATGCAGTGGCCTCCACGGTATGCACTAGCCTTGCGTCTTGGGTGGTATGCTAAGTTCCAACTGACGAGCCTAACTTAGCACACGAGGGCGAAACGCAGGCAACCAAGAATGAGTTAGCTGGAAAATTTATAATGTCCAATAACGGACCATTATATTGGTATTATGACAAATTCCCTATCGGTTGTTTAGTTGTGTAGTCTTTTGTTAAATGATTTCAAAGAATTTGGAAATTTATTGACCATTTCCCTTGAATTCCAATCTCCAATTCCTCTTCGTATAAAAGAGTATTTGCCCTAATTCATCCTCTTGAATTCTGTTTCATCTTAATATTATGATCTTCTCTACTTTTAAAGCCTCCACTCAGGCCTATTTATCTATTGAAGTCATTCCACGCCATCTCAATTACATGTTTACTTTCCCAAAATGGAGTGACCTTGTAGAATTTCAAAAAGAAAGTAGAAACCTACTCTTTTGCAATCGGCTTTTTGTTGCACTGACACAGATACATTTTATGGCAACGATGGGATAGGAAAGGGCTAGGAATGGGAAGGAAGTGGCCATGGCCGTAATTAAGGTACAGCCCCAGCATTTGTCTGGTTTGAAAATGGGACACCACGGAAAACCAACTCCAGGGCCACCATTAGTGGTGTTTGAACCCACCATCTCCCGAATGCAAGCTCACATCTGCACGCCCATAATCTCACAGCCAACTCACTCAATGAAACCTATTCTAAATTGAACATATTACAAGAAGTCTCTTATAGTAGCCCATACATTTTATTCCCTTAGGAAGCCTTGTTTGATCCTTTTTGTTGGGCATGTTCCTGGAAAATCAGTATCTTTACTATTTTCAATATTAGTTTAAAGGTGATTTAACATTGATACAGTTTTTCCTTTTAAAAAAGCTATCATTCACTTTTGCCTTTGTTGGCTAGATGTAGTGTTTTCAATGCACTGTCTTCTGGTATGGGCTGAATAAATTTTTTACTTTCATTGACCTGTCTCAGTCTCGTCCTTGGCTGTGACAATATGAAAATGACTAAGGGAATGAGCAATGCTAAGCTAGTATTACCATTCCTTATGCAGTCAGTCCCTGTTATGAATGGTGTGAAAATATTGCTCATAGGGTCACTTGTTGCATGCATTTTAGTGGGCTTGGCAGACTGATATGTAATAGCAACTTCTGGCTCAGTGAGGAAAGCAGTGAGAAACTACATCACTCGTAGTATGCCTCTTCAGTGACACCTAGGCTATCTATGACAGCTGTTTGGAGCTGTGGAGTATCAAACCAGCCTTTGGGCTGAATACCCAACATACACATCATTCACTTGTTCTTGGAGACTGGTACCATCATTCAAATCGAGCAACCTAGCATGTGATTTTACATAGTATCCAAATTATAGGAAAGATATCTTTCAATTTAAAAATTCCATATGCACATATGCATTGACTAGGATTTGAACTGTACCTTCCGTAGTGAGAAGCTAGTGTCGATGTACCTCAGCTGTCACACCCCATGGACTTATACACCCTTTTTTGATATATATACCTGTACATATTTGTCCATTTTGTTTCAAGTATTGAAGCTTTGTTAAAAACTTATGCTTGATCAAGCAATTAGCCATCCTTGCATAAATGTAGTTGTTTCAAAATAAACTACTATTATTTACCACGATTAATTTCATCATTTTTATTGTTATTAGGGCACCTGATCCTGGAACAAAGGCTGCAACAATACCTGAAAGAGAGCTTCCTCGGTGTAAAAAGCCAGGATGTGGAGGATTATTGCGACCACATGTAGTGTGGTTTGGAGAAGGGCTAGATTCTGATGTCCTGGAACAAGCTCGTGAGTATTTAACATCATAACGGGCACAGTTTAGTTGTTTTTTATCTGCTGTTAGATATAATTAACATCTAGCAAGTCAGCCAGTGCCTGTGTTCAGACACGCTTGTAATACATGGTATGTATGTATGTATGTATGTATGTATGTATGTATGTATGTATGTATGTATGTATGTATGTATGTATGTATGTATGTATGTACAATGAAAATAAAATCTGCAATGGTACAAGTCTCTGAAATCAACAGCCAAACAGCTGGTTGCAGCAGCCAAATCTGCCCATTATAATCATCTATACAAAGAACTGGATACCCTTGAAGTAGAAAACAAAGTATATTACTTGGCAAGAACAGATCACCAAACAACAAACACCAAACTGTTATCGTTCCATTTCAGTAATTGTCACATTCTAGTAATTGATGTATATATCTTCCTTGCGAACAATGTGACCTTGCCGTGGTGGGGAGGCTTGCGTATCCCAATGAAGCAGATAGCCGAGCCGCAGGTGCAACCATATCGGATGGGTATCTGTTGAGAGACCAGACTAAGGAATGGTTCATCGAAAGGGGTGTAGCAGCCTTTCGGAAGTTGCAAGGGCGGCACTCTGGATGATTGACTGATATGGCCTTGTAATAATACTCAACAGGGCTTAGGTGTGTTGATACTGCTACACGGCTGAAAGCAACGGGAAACTACAGCCGTAACTAACTCCCGAGGATATGCAGCTCTGTCTGCATGAATGATGTACTGATGATGGCTTCCTCCCGGGTAAAATATTCCGGAGGTAAACTAGTCCCCCATTCGGATCTCCGGGTGGGGACTACACGAGAGGGGGCGATCATCAGGAAGATGGATGCTGACATTCTGCGAGTCGGAGCGTGGAATGTTAGAAGTTTGAATCGTTGTGGTAGATTAGAGAATCTGAAAAGGGAGATGGATAGACTAAAGTTAGATGTAGTTGGTATAAGAGAAGTACGTTGGCAGGAAGAACAGGAATTTTGGTCAGGTCAAAATCAAACAGGGGAAAAGCAGGAGTTGGTTTAATAATGAATAAGAAAATAGGGCAGGGGGTAAGCTACTACGACCAGCATAGTGAAAGAATTATTGTCGTCAAGATAGACACCAAACCAACGCCCACCACAATAGTGCAGGTCTATATGCCTACTAGCTCAGCGGATGATAAGGAAGTCGAAAGAATGTATGAAGAGACAGAAGATTTAATACAATATGTAAAAGGTGACGAGAATCTAATTGTGATGGGAGACTGGAATGCAGTGGTAGGCCAAGGAAGAGAAGGTAATACAGTAGGAGAATTCGGATGGGGAAAAAAGGAAAGAAAGAGGAAATCGGCTGGTTGAATTCTGCACTGATCATAATTTAGTCCTTGCCAATACTTGGTTCAAACACCACAAACGACGACTGTATACGTGGACGAGACCTGGAGACACTGGAAGGTATCAAATAGACTTCATTATGATTAGGCAGAGATTCAGAAACCAGGTGTTAGATTGCAAAACTTTCCCAGGAGCAGACATGAACTCTGACCACAACTTGTTGGTCATGAAATGCCATCTGAAGCTGAAGAAATTGAAGAAAGGAAAGAATGCAAAAAGATGGGATCTAGACAACTTGAAAGAAAAGAGTGTGAGGGATTGTTTCAAGGAACATGTTGCACAAGGACTAAATGAAAAGGCTGAAGGAAACACAATAGAGGAGGAGTGGATAGTCATGAAAAATGAAGTCAGCAGGGCTGCTGAAGAAATGTTGGGAAGGAAGAAAAGATCAGCTAAGAATCAGTGGATAACTCAGGAGATACTAGACCTGATTGATGAACGACGAAAATGCAAGAATGCTAGAAATGAAGAGGGCAGAAAAGAATACAAGCGATTAAAGAATGAAGTCGACAGAAAGTGCAAGGTAGCTAAGGAAGACTGGCTGAAGGAGAAGTGCAAGGATGTCGAAGGTTGTACGGTCCTAGGAAAGGTAGGTGCTGCATATAGGAAAATCAAGGAAACCTTTGGAGAAAGGAAATCTAGGTGTATGAATATTAAGAGCTCAGATGGAAAACCACTTCTAGGGAAAGAAGACAAAGCAGAAAGATGGCAGGAACATATCCAACAGTTGTATCAAGGTAAAGATGTAGGTAATTTGGTTCTGGAACAAGAAGAGGCTGTTGATGCTGATGAAATGGGAGACCCAATTTTGAGGTCAGAGTTTGACAGAGCTGTGAGTGACCTAAATAGGAACAAGGCACCTGGAATTGATGACATTCCCTTTGAATTACTGACTGCCTTAGGAGAAACCAGCTTGGCAAGGTTATTCCATTTAGTGTGTAAGATGTATGAGACAGGAGTAGTCCCATCCGATTTTCGGCAGAATGTTGTTATACCTATTCCCAAGAAAGCCGGTACTGACAGGTGTGAAAACTATCGCACCATTAGTTTAGTATCTCACGCCTGCAAAATTTTTACATGTATTGTTTACAGAAGAATGGGAAAACAAGTTGAAGCTGAGTTGGGAGATCAGTTTGGCTTCAGAAGAAATATAGGAACACGTGAAGCAATCCTGGCTTTATGTCTGATATTAGAGGATCAAATCAAGGACAACCCCATGTACATGGCATTCGTAGATCTAGAAAAGGCATTCGATAATGTCGATTGGACCAAGCTATTTAAGATTCTGAAGGTGATTGGGATCATATACCGAGAACGAAGAATTATCTACAATCTGTATAAAAATCAGTCTGCAGCAATCCAGAAAGGAGTGAGGCAAGGCTGCAGTTTGTCCTCCCTCCTTTTCAGTGTTTACGTAGAACAGGCAGTAAAGGAAATCAAAGAGAAATTTGGAAAGGGAATCACAATCCAAGGAGAGGAAATCAAAACCTTGAGATTTGCCGATGATATTGTTATTTTATCTGAGACTGCAGAAGATCTCGAGAAGCTGCTAAATGGTATGGATGAAGTCTTGGGTAAGGAGTACAAGATGAAAATAAATAAGTCCAAAACAAAAGTAATGGAGTGCAGTCAAACGAAGGCAGGTGATTCAAGAATTATTAAATTAGGAGATGAAGTCTTAAAGGAAGTAGATGAATATTGTTACTTGGGTAGTAAAATAACTATCGATGGCAGAAGTAAGGAGGGCATAAAAATCAGATTAGCACAAGCAAGGAAGAGCTTTCTTAAGAAAAGGAATTTGCTTACTTCAAACATTGATATAAGAATTGGAAAGATCTTTTTTGAAGACTTTCGTGTTGAGCGTGGCATTGTATGGACGTGAAACATGGACGATAACTAGCTCAGAAAGAAAGAGAATAGAAGCTTTTGAAATGTGGTGTTACAGAAGAATGCTGAAGGTGAGAAGGATAGATCGAATCACAAATGAAGACATACTGAATCGAATTGGCGAGAGGAGATCGATTTGGCTAAATTTGATGAGAAGAAGAGATAGAATGATAGGACACATCTTAAGACACCCAGGACTTGTTCAGTTGGTTTTTGAAGGAAGTGTAGGTGGTAAGAACGGTAGGGGTTGACCAAGGTATGAATATGACAAGCAGATTAGACCAGATGTAGAATGCAGTAGTTACACAGAAATGAAAAGGTTAGCACAGGATAGGGTGGCATGGAGAGCTGCATCAAACAAGTCTATGCACTGATAACTCAAACAACAACATATCTCATTGAGAGTTTGTCAACTTTGGAGTCCCAGCACTCACAAAATGTTGCGCCAAGGTTATAATTCCAGAGGATACGATGCGCGCTTGTTCACTTACTCACAGGTTGTTGACATTACTGTTTGAGATATAGATAACCGTGTATGACATGGCCATGGCAGTGGTGATTATTGTTTTAAGAGAAATTACTAGGCAACTATCTACTAATCAAAAGGAAAAATGGAGGAGATCCGACACTTCGAAAAAGAAAGGTATCGGCAAAAGAAAAGGAAGGGTCACGAAGGGCAAAAAAAATGAAAGTCTCTCTAGGCCTTGAAAACCTAATACTGTATCAACGAAGTTGAGAAATAAGACTTGACTCAGGACACTGACACAAGTAAGTGGAAGCAATGCCAGCGCACCTAGCAGAACCGTTGTCGCCAGCACATGCTCCCAAGTTGAGAGTTCTTAGTCTCCCTTTTGGTTAACTCATATGACAGGCATGGGATACTGTAGAAGTTATTCTACCGCCCCCACCCACAGGGATTATGTGGTCGGGAATTGAGCCAAAATGAACATGTGACGATGAAGGTCTTATGGTATTTCCATTCCCCTATTTGAATAAATCTTTCGAATTAGTTATCCTGTAAATAATGGAAACATGAAAGTCACATGCAAATTTTGTTTGAGAACAATCATTTTGAAAGTCTGATTAGTTTTACCTAGTGATGATAACCACTTAGTGTCTCTATGCTAGAAAATACAAAATGGAGTAATGTATTTTTCCTTGCAGACTTTGGTATCATTCCATCCCCATGTGAAAAAAAAGTCAATGATTCCCTAAAGACTCGCATACTGTGAAGTAATTGTAATTTTACTGATTACTTTTATAAAAAGCAATTAGTAATTGTAATTGAGTATATTATTTTCTGGTAATTGTAATTGAGTCCAATCAATTACTTTTACTTTTACTTTACCCATCACTGATTATTGGCCACTTGTGGCAGTGCTCCAAGGTCTTCACGATGGTCAGCAGTTCCCGACGTGTCATGGAGTATTTCCACCCCCTCCTAGCAGTCCTGCACTTGTGACAGCATCCCACCAGCTCCCACATCACTGGCATTGGTATCCACAATGAACTTCTCCTCAGGCTTAGGGTATCCAAAGACGGATGCCATACAGAGGGACTCCTTCAGGGTACGGAAGGCGGCCTTTGCCTCTGACAACCATTGGTTTCAAGATGTCAGCATAGTCAGCTATAAACTTTGTCGTAGGTAACATCGTAACTGGTGTAAAACCTTCAATATCTGTGTTCGGTATATTCTGGTCATATTTTATTAAATGCTAAATTATCTTTTATTAAATGTAAAATATGGCTAATACATGGTTTCCCTGTAAATATGTATTATAAAATTTGTATAACCTCAAATACGTATTGTGTAAAGGTTTAACCTCAAAATCTATATAGTTGAAAGCGGTAGAAAACTCTATAATGTCCATATATTCAATTTATTCCACTATAATTTGGTATATATGAAGGGTTCTGGAAACTTACTGTAAGGTTTATTATCCAAATACATGTAGAGACATTCGGAATGTTGGAGAGATTTCCATGTGTATTGGTAAACAGTAACGAAAGTTCGAGTACTCCATTCGACTAGCTGGTCGATCGATGTTTTGAGTGTGTTCCATTAGAGCGTTGTAAGAACCCTTCCAAAAACTGATAATTCTAGACGGTATATATATATATCAAGCTGTCAGTCAGGTTGGTCTCGGAGTGACTGTTGGGCTCCGAGGTGGAGTCGGTGAGTTCAAGAGAGCGTATGTTATAGTGCGCGAGTCAGTGTTATTGATATCTGTACTTGTCAGAATCGACTTCAGGGTACTCTGCTATTAAGTGTTGTAGTGTCACTTGCTAGTGTGTATAATTGTGTGTTGTGACTTACAGTGACAATAAAGTAATTTACACAAGGAAGTGAACATAATCTCGTGTGATATTTATTTCTGTCAAATAAAATCACATTTGAGAACGATAACCTGCCCAAGGAAGTTCCTGAGTTCCCTCTTGTCCTTAGACACCGGCCAGTCCCTGAAAGCTTCCAACTTCTCCAGATCCATGGTTACTCCTTCCGATGACACAGGTAGCCCACCTCCCTCTGAAATAGTTGATGCTTTTCAGAATTCAGCTTCAGGTGAGACCCTCATAGTCTCTGGAACACTCTCCAAAGGTTTTTGATGTGTCCCCTGAATGTGTGCCCCACTATAATGATGTCATCTAGATACACAAGGTAGGCATCATCAATTAGCCCACTCAGTACAGATTCCATCAGTCGCTCGAAGGTCACTGGTATGTTGCAGGGCATTATGGTGAATTGGTTCAGCCCTTGGCCGTTAGAGATACTGTCTTCTCCTTATCTTCCCATTGGAGAACCACTTGCCAGTACTCAGACTTGAGGTCCAAGGTCGAAAAACACTGGGCTCCAGAACACGTGTCCAGGGTGTCGTCTATCCAGGAGTATGGGAAGCAATCCTTTGTGTTGTCACTCAACTTGAAGTAATTGATGCAGAAACAGAGCTCACCATTTTTCTTCTTCACCAGGATCACCATACAGTGGGCCATAATGCAATTCTAGCGGGACGAAATGACTCATCATAAGATACTGTTGGAATAGGTACTATAATGATTTAATATTGTATGATGTGATTAACTAAAGGAAGTTAACATAAAAGTCACACACAAAGAAACAGAAAGAAAAGCAGCAAATTCCTGTGAGCACAGTGGTCAGCCATCACAAATGTAACATTTTAGAAGCAACCGGACTTATCCCTTTGGAACTGTGACAGACATCAGCTGTTGCACTAGTCATATGTAGGAAAATCTTCCTCATCACTGACCCGGTTACTTTCATCATCATCATCATCACTGTCGCCACATTCATCGTCAACGTATGTGCCACCTTCTTGCTCAGATGCGGCACCGTTTACTCTTTGTTCCTTCTTTTATTTAATATCAAGAATTTCATTCTGGTCTGTATTGAATTGAAATTTACAGTTTCAGATAAGGACAAATGTTTCCACTTATTCAATACAATAAAATAGTGAAATTAATACAATATCACATATTTATTATCTGTCATTTAGGGACCGGTTTCGGCACCTTCCTGTGCCATCATCAGCCTAGGAAATCTTGCAAGGCTTTTAAATAGTTACATGAAATATTTATACCTGTGTAAGAACATGAACAGAGCATTCTAAACTAAGTTGTAAGTTTTTACCATTACATAAGTGACTTAAAATCTATGTGATTACATTACAGAGACTAGATTAATCTTTGTGGGGTAATAGACACGTCATGAGACATATATATACATTTTTAAATTTAGAGCTCTTTGCGTTATCAATTTGATATAACTATTATAAGACTATTATAACACCCGGATTTGATAAAATCTTTCTTGTAGGGCAAAACTCATACAGTTATACAGTATGTACGATTGGCCTTAAAGAGTAAAAAGCATTCCTTTAAAAGTTTGTGTCCTTAGGCATTTTGTAAAATACTAAACTAACATCTGATTTCTAGAACAGTGTTCTCTTTATGTGGTTAGAAAAATTTATCATTATCCATTTTCTAGCATGAAACCGTTCCTCTTAATATGTGATCTAAGAACCAGCTATAATGTACAGACTTTCTTCCGTATGAATAACAAACCTCATGTCACAGTCTTTGTTCAGTTGCTCTAAAACAGCTTGATTTGATAATGTGTTATAAAATTAGCTCTGTATTTCAAGGTTGATCCAATATTAATGTAGGGCTGAGGCCGTACGTTGATTGATGAGATATCTTGAAAATTTCAATTTTCAGGTGGATTTGAATGTGTTTAGAGCGATCACTAACCAACACGGACCTACATATATACCAAATTATAGTGGAATAAATTGAATATATGGACATTATAGAGTTTTCTACCGCTTTCAACTGTATAGATTTTGAGGTTAAACCTTTACACAATACGTATTTGAGGTTATACAAATTTTATAATACATATTTACAGGGAAACCATGTATTAGTCATATTTTATATGACCAGAATATACCGAACACAGACATTGAATTTTTTTAACTATATATTAGCATTGCAAAATCAGAGAAAGTGATTTGTAAAAAGACTAGTAAGGAAGGAAACTCACCTCAAGCACCAAGTTGACAAGCATAAAGTTAGTAAGGAACTGCAATGCAAAGTATCAAGAGGCAGCCCGCATGCATCAGCTGTTAGGCGGGGCGGTTTAGGTGGGGGGAGGGGTGGTTGCGGTAGCAGGAGAATGTAGGTCAGGAGAGCGTGGATTCCGATGGGTGTAGTAAGGCAGCGTGTTACGTATTGTTTTGTGAACCACTTGATCTCTAGGTATTTTTTAATTATTTATAACCGAAATAAGCGTATCAAATAAAATTGTGGGTTTCTCGGACAGATCATTGAGATTGTAGTTGGGGTTATAATACTGATCCAATAAAATAAAACATTGCTCAGTAAGGTCAAGTAGTAGACCTTTGTTCATTGTTTCAATGATGTCCAAATCGTTATTGATGCCATGAAAGCCATGTTTATAGTCCTATATATGCTGACCTATTGTCGAAAATCTCCTGTATTTAATGGCATTTACATGCTCGTTGTATCTGATTTTGAAGGATCTCCCTGTTTGTCCAATGTATATGCTGGAGCAGTTATTACAGTGCAACCTATAAACACCTGATTTATCAAAGGGGTCTGACGCATTGACCAATTTAGAGTTATGTAAAATGTTGAGATTTCTGTTGTCAGTCTTGAAGGAAATTTTGGTATTTCTCTTTTTAAAAATGTTTGTTAATCGGAAAATGTCAGGGTTGAACGTAAAGGTTGCATAGGTTTTTGGCTTAGGTATTTCCTTTTGCAAATTAGACCTGGGTCGGTGTTTAAATTTGTATATTATACGTTCTATAAAACTTTGATTATAGCCATTATGGAATGCAATACTACGTATAGTGTTGAGTTCTTTATTTAGCTCTGATTTAGACATGGGTACATTGAAGGCATGGTGTATTAAACTATTATAGGGTGCTCTTTTGTGCCTAGGAGGGTGTACAGAATCTTGCTTAATTGTCGCAGCTGTGTGTGTTGGTTTCCTATAAATTTTATATTTAAACGAATATGGAAGTCTAGTGATAGTTATCCAGAAAATGAAGGGCCTTATTGGTTTCAGATTCTATTGTGGACATGATGTCTGTATCAATATTTTTGAGGTGTATTAAGGTAGTAGGTATGTCAGTAATACATTGGTCCATGATAATAAACGTATTGTCTACAAACCTGAACCATAGGACTATGTTGTTAAATTGCTTGTCTTTTTCGATTTTTGTGTACTCTAAGAAATCTAAGTATATGTTAGCTAAAATGCCTGATGCCGGAGAACCCATGGCCAATCAATCTTGTTTATATATTACTTTATCGAACGTAAAATAGGTAATTGCTGTTAGTCAGAAGCTTCAGAATGGGCATAAAATCGTCTATTTCAAGTTGGCTGAGCCGGCTATGGGTATGCAGGTTATTTAAAACAATTGGTATAACTTTTCTGGTTTGATGTTTGTATACATGTTAGTGATGTCGAATGAGTGCATTGTATGATGCGGTTGTGCTTTAAAGTTGTCCAATCGTTTAATTAATTCTAGGGTGTTTTTAATAGATTTGTTTGCCTGAATAGTGTAATGCTTACTCAAAAATTGTTGAATAAATTGAGCCGTTTTGTACAGGGGGCTTGGTCTGAAATTTACTATAGGGCGTATAGGAACTCCGTTTTTATGTATTTTAGGTTGAACTTTTACAGTCAGCAGTCCAGGGTTCACGTTGATGAGTTTGTTCTTTTCACTATCGGTAAGAAAGCAGGTTGTGTTTTTTAGTATCTGTTTTAGTTGTTTTTGGATGGACTGAGTTGGGTCTTTATCAAAAATTGTGAAAGTTTTATCCGTAAAAAAAAATTTGTTTTAGCGATATAATCTGCTTGGTCCAATATAACAGTAGCGTTACCTTTATCTGTTTATCTTTATCTTGAAAGATGTTCAACTGTGCAGCTGACAACATCTTGGTGACTTTGAGATGAGTTTTATAGAAACAGTTGTTTAGAAAAGATTTTTTCTTATATAAAAATTTTAGTTCATTTTGGAGCTGAAGCTTGTTGGTTTTTTGATGCACTTTTCTCTGGTGTGGTAGGATGTGCAGTCTTTTGTTTTTTAAGAAATTCGGAGTCAGTTTATTTATGATGCATTCTTTGATGAACTTAATGTCCTTGCCTAATTTTCCTATTTTGATATGTAATCTCATGTAATAGTGAGCTTAATTTTTTACCTGGTGGGCCAACTTATTTAATGTCAAGAATTTCATTTTGGTCGTATTGAATCGAAATTTACAGTTTACATCTTTCAAGATAAAGTTCAAAACACGTTAACTACTATACTTTCTCAGAAACAGAGCATGTTAGATAGAAAATTTCAAGTTCTTTCCAATGAGGTCAACTCAGATAACAGGCCAGTTAGAAACACAACCCCACACAACACACAAACTCAGCATCTAACCCAATTTCCCCCCCCTTATGTTAATCTGTCGAAAACTGACTTTGACCAAGAAGAAATTGACATCCTCTCCAAAGGTCCTAATCATAATTATAACGTGGCGAACATGGCAAAAAAGTTAATAATCGAGACAGAAGCAGCTATCAGTAAAATACCCATAGACACTCAAGATAAAATCAGGTACGAAGCTAAAAAACAAATAAATTACATTTTTAGTATGCCGACTAAAATTATAACTTCATCGCAGCTTGCAGACAGAAAAAAGATTAGTCAACTCAAAAATAAAATTAGAAACACAAATATCATTATTACTAAAGCAGATAAAGGTAACGCTACTGTTATATTGGACCAAGCAGATTATATCGCTAAAACAAACATTTTTTCACAGATAAAACTTTTACAATTATTGATAAAGACCCAACTCAATCCATCCAAAAACAACTAAAACAGATACTCAAAAACACAACCTGCTTGCTTACTGATAGTGAAAAGAACAAACTCATCAACATGAACCCTGGCCTACCGACTGTAAAAGCGCAACCTAAAATACATAAAAATGGAATTCCTATACGCTCTATAGTAAATTTCAGACCAAGCCCCTTGTATAAAACGGCTCAATTTATTCAACAATTTTTGAGTAAGCATTACACTATTCAGGCAAACAAATCTATTAAAAACACCCTAGAATTAATTAAACAATTGGACAACTTTAAAGTACAACCGTATCATACAATGCACTCATTCGACATCACTAATATGTATACAAACATCAAACCAGAAAAAGGTATACCAATGGTTTTAAATAACCTGCATACCCATAGCCGGCTCAGCCAACTTGAAATAGACGATTTTATGCCCATTCTGAAGCTTCTGACTAACAGTAATTACCTATTTTACGTTCGATAAAGTAATATATAAACAAGATTGATTGGCCATGGGTTCTCCGGCATCAGGCATTTTAGCTAACATATACTTAGATTTCTTAGAGTACACAAAAATCGAAAAAGACAAACAATTTAACAACATAGTTCTATGGTCCAGGTTTGTAGACAATGCGTTTATTATCATGGACCAACGTATTACTGACGCACCTACTACCTTAATACACCTCAATAATATTGATACAGACATCATGTTCACAATAGAATCCGAAACCAATAAGGCCCTTCATTTTCTGGATTTAACTACCACTAGACTTCCATATTCATTTAAATGTAAAATTTATAGGAAACCAACACACACAGCTCCTACAATTAAGCAAGATTCTGTACACCCTCCTAACCACAAAAGAGCCACCTATAATAGTTTAATACACCGTGTCTTCAATGTACCCATGTCCAAATCAGAGCTAAATAAAGAACTCAACACTATACGTAGTATTGCATTCCATAATGGCTATAATCAAAGTTTTATAGAACGTAAAATATACAAATTTAAACACCGACCCATGTCTAATTTGCAAAAGGAAATAACTAAGCCAAAAACCTATCCAACTTTACGTTCAACCCTGACATTTTCCGATTAACAAACATTTTTAAAAAGAGAAATACTAAAATTTCCTTCAAGACCGACAACAGAAATCTCAACATTTTACATAACTCTAAATTGGTCAATGTGTCAGACCCCTTTGATAAATCAGGTGTTTATAGGTTTCACTGTAATAACTGCTCCAGCATATACATTGGACAAACAAGGAGATCCTTCAAAATCAGATACAACGAGCATGTAAATGCCATTAAATACAGGAGATTTTTGACAATAGGTCAGCATATACAGGACTATAAACATGGCTTTCATGGCATCAATAACAATTTGGACATCATTGAAACAATGAACAAAGGTCTACTACTTGACCTTACTGAGCAATGTTTTATTTTATTGGATCAGTATTATAACCCCAACTACAATCTCAATGATCTGTCCGAGAAACCCACAATTTTATTTGATACGCTTATTTCGGTTATAAATAATTAAAAAATACCTAGAGATCAAGTGGTTCACAAAACAATACGTAACAGGCTGCCTTACTACCCCCACTGGAATCCACGCCCTCCTGACCTACATTCTCCTGCTACCGCAACCTTCCCTCCGCCCAACAGCTGATGCATGCGGGCTGCTTCTTGACACTTTGCATCGCAGTTCCTTACTAACTTTATGCTTGTCAACTTGGTGCTTGAGGTGAGTTTCCTTCCTTACTAGTCTTTTTACGAATCACTTTCTCTGCCTCTGATTTCACAATGCTAACATATAGTTCAAAAATTCGTCTCTACTTTTAGGTCCGTGTTGGTTCGTGATCGCTCTAAACTCATTCAAATCCACCTGAAAATTGAAATATCAAGATATCTCATCAATCAACGTACGGCCTCAGCCCTACATTAATATTGGATCAACCTTGAAATACACAGCTAATTTTATAACACATTATCAAATTAAGCTGTTTTAGAGCAACTGAACAAAGACTGTGACATGAGGTTTGTTATTCATATGGAAGAAAGTCTGTACATTATAGTTGGTTCTTAGATCACATATTAAGAGGAACTGTTTCATGCTAGAAAATGGACAATGATAAATTTTTCTATCCAGATGAAGAGAACACTGTTCTAGAAATCAGATGTTAGTTTAGTATTTTACAAAGTGCCTAAGGACACAAACTTTTAAAGGAATGCTTTTTACTCTTTAAGGCCAATCATACATACTGTATAACTGTATGAGTTTTGCCCTACAAGAAAGATTTTATCAAAACTGGGTGTTACAATAGTTTTATAATAGTTATATCAAATTGATAACACAAAGAGCTCTAAATTTAAAAATGTATATATATGTCTCATGACGTGTCTGTTACCCTACAAAAATTAATCTAGTCTCTGTAATGTAATCTAAAACAAATAACATTATTATTGTAATGTAATCACATAGATTTTAAGTCACATATGTAATGGTAAAAACTTACAACTTAGTTTAGAATGTTCTGTTCATGATCTTACATCGGTATAAATACATCATGTAACTATTTAAAAAGCCTTGCAAAATTTCCTAGGCTGATGATGGCACAGGAAGGTGCTGAAACCGGTCCCTAAATGACAGATAATAAATATGTGATATTGTATTAATTTCACTATGTTATTGTATTGAATAGGTAAAAACATTTATCCTTATCTGAAATTTTGTTCCTTCAGCAAACAATGGACATCTAGTGGTAATGATCTCTCCTTCTTGCTTGTTGATATTGATGTTAGCTGTGAAAGTATAGGGTCAGAACTTACTAGTAAGAGATTAAAAATATCCTGTATAGTAGTCCTTCGCGAGAACTTTCTCACCAGGCTATAATTTTTGCCTTCGTAATTGCTTATTTCTTGCTTCTACATCTTCTTGTGATAGCATACCAGTCGGTAAGATAGTGATCAGTATTACTTTTGCACCATGAATTAGATCCAGGAGAATACGGGCTTACAACATATTCATTTTTATGGAGATAGGGACTCAAAATTTCAAGGCTGTGGTAGATTCTGATTCATATAATGGAAAAGATGTCACAAAGATGGAATGTGTGGGACATTACCAAAAAAGGTTGGGAACAGCTCTTCGAAAACTGTCACAGGAAAAGAAACTAGGAGGTAGGGGGTAAACTGACAGGGGCACTCATTGATAAGATGCAAAATTATTTTGGAATTGATTTACGTTCCAACACAAGCAGTATTCATGCCATGCCAAATGGCATATGGGCCACATTGTACCATTTGACAGTAACAAAGGACCATCCCACCCACCATAGGTGTCCTGTAGGAGCTGACAGCTGGTGCTCTTATCAGATAAAGCAAATAAGGTAGAAAAATTTAAATTCAAACCAGGCCTGTATTTTGACAATCTTCAAAATATCCTGTATAGTAGACCTTCACGAGAACTTTCTGCGTACTTGAGAGGCAGAAGAAAACTGAAAGAAGACAAGAAACTTCTAAAAGAAGGTCCAACCAATGGAGCAGGCAAGTTTTAAGGTGCCCAAGTATGTATGAGCGACTCTTTGACCCAGAAATGCTTTCTAAGTGCTTGCATGGATTGACTCAAAATAATGAGGAGTCATTCAATGCCATGATATGGAGAAGTTGTCCTGAGGAGACATATGTGGGTCTTGACACCTTAAAATTAGTAGTGATGTATGCTGTTTGCCATTTCAACTGGGGAAATAGAGTGGAAATAGAAATATTGAAGAGGATGGGAATTGCTCCTGGCAAGTACACATCTTCTGGTGTACTTGAAGCTGATGCAGTATGGTTGCACAAAGGTGCAAATCTAAGTACTGCAGAACAAGAGCAGAGAAGGCGGTACTTGAGAAGCAGAAGAAAATTGAAAGAAGACAAGAAACTTCTAAAAGAAGGTCCATCCTATGGAGCAGGTGAGTTTTAAGGTGCCCAAGTAAGTGGGTTATGTTCATAACATAGTTCTAAAATTTCATTGCTGTTTTTCTTGAATGTAATGTTTTGCACACCTTCCCACATTTGAAATAAAATTAAGTATCCTTAAAATTGAGATAGAAAACTCAATGATAGATTAAATTAAAGCTAATGAATGTGGGAATTTTGTAAACTACTACTTTGTTAATATTGTGAATATTATTATAAGCATTTTAACAGGGAAGATTAATTATTTTTAAACTTTTTTCAAAAATGATGTCTAGCTCCCTTTCTGTTCTTGATAATTAGAAGATCCTAGTTCACAACATTCTATGAATGAAATCAACTTGGTGGAAACAATTTCAGGATTATAACATTTTTGGAAATTTTATGACATTTTGAAAATTGGTGTGTTTCTTTCAATTAAACATTATTTTTTGGTAAAGATAAGGCAGAAAAGGTCGTTTGCCTTATATGAATATGTTAGTCTAATATTTTGTGCTTTATGGTACGAAACTCAAAAAAATCGTTTAAGAATTTTGTATTTTCCTTTGAAACGTTAATAATAATAATAATAATAATAATAATAATAATAATAATAATAATAATAATAATAAGAGTCATATGCCCTCAGCTGCCATGTGCAGGCATTTTAATATTACTCCATCTGCTTGTCAATTTCGATGTTCCATTTTACTCTAGGCGTACTAAATGGGAGATGATGAAATCATCATCATCATCATCATCATCTACCTCCAACGAAAGACAAAAGTAAGGAAGAAAAAGAAAAGAATGCTATGGTTCAATAGATGTTATTACGAATCAAGATATCACTTCTAATGCACTGAAATATCTTCTGGCACACACTGCATTTACATGTAAAATCACCTGGCCCAACACTTGATTACTACAACAGTGTAGATTTCCATGCAATGACTGGATATTGATTATATATAAAGGAGGGCTTATTTCTCTTTCAAAGGATTAGTTGAACACAATAACTGCTTTGAAGTAATCCTTTGTAGGTTCCATGAGCCTGAAACCATATGAAAATGTAAAGGTGTGATTGATTGATGCTGTAAGGCCTCCAGAGGGAGATTGTTGTGATTACAAGTCAGTGACAAAATTGTTAGTCTTTCTTCTTCTTATTCTTATTCTTCTTCTTTTATGACCACATAGGATCATTTTAGTCAGTCTGTTGTTCAGGTCTCTTTGAAGGGATTGTTCGGGCTTTGCGGCCCTCCCAGTACTTCTTCAGACGCTCCGATCTTCGTGCCCTTTCCTCAGTTGAAAATATGCGTGTTGTTGGTTTGTTTTGTGTAAGGGTAAAGCGGAGGTTTGTATTCTTGAGTTTTGTATTCAATTTTATCTTATTTGTGGTGTCTTCTGTTGTAAGGCCTATTTCCTTCAGATCCTCTCTTACTTCTCTGATCCATTTACATCCTGTTGTATTTTTTGAGACGAGATTGTGTTGTATTAGTTGTTTCAGAAGTCTCGAATCCTGCATCCTCATGATATGTCCAAAGAATCCCAGTCTCCTCTTGCACATAGTATCTGTAACAGGTTCTAGCTCTTTGTACACGACTTTGTTAGCTATTAACTGCCACTGTCCATCTTTCTGGTATTTTTTGTTGATGCAGGTTCTTCCAATCTTCCTTTCAATTTTCTGAAGTCTGTCAGTCTTTGATTGTTTATTCAGGTAAAAGAGTGTTTCTGCTGCATATGTAGCTTCCGGTTTTATAACTGTGTTGTAGTGTTTTATTTTTGTATTTATTGATAGACATTTCTTTTTGTAGATATCCCATGTTAATTTTTGTGCTTTAGCTAATCTATTTGTTCTTATTTGGATTGAGATTTTTTCATTTAGGCTATGTGTTATTACTTCTCCAAGATATTTAAATTGAGTTACTATTTTGATTTTATTAACATTTATGGTAACTTCTTTTAGCTGTGTTAGTTTTTGGGGCATAATTTCTGTTTTTTCAAATGATATTTTGAGGCCAATTTTATTTGCAATGTTTTGAAGTTCTGATATCTGGGTTTTTGCTTCTTTTATGTCCACTGCTAGTAATGCTAAATCGTCAGCAAAACCCAGGCAATTTGTTTTGATTTTTCGGCCAATCTTTATTTTTATATGAGTAACGTAAATAGAAAGCTGGAAGTCCACTTGATACAAAAGTATGCTGCAAAGAAAAATCAGATGTGGGTTGCTTCAGTGTCACTACTGATCTGCATCTGCCACCTGGGCGACTGCCCTAAATGCAGATCAGATCAGATTGATTGATTGATTGATTGATTGATCAAATAGCTTAACTATTCCTCACATGGACAGATTCCCTGTCTGTTGATTTCCTAGCCTTTTCTTAAATGATTTCAAAGAAATTGGAAATTTATTGAACATCTCCCTAGGTAAGTTATTCCAATCCCTAACTCCCCTTCCTATAAACAATTATTTGCCCCAATTTGTCCTCGTGAATTCTAACTTTATCTTCATATTGCGATCTTTCCTACTTTTAAAGACACCATTCAAACTTATTCGTCTACTTATGTCATTCAATGCCATCTCTCCACTGATAGCTTGGAACATACCACTTACGATATAGATGTTGATTCCCATAGGGAACCTGAAATATTTGTCCCGAATGAGTAAATTTATAATACCAATATAAATGGTCCTGTCATTGGACATTATAAATTTTCCAGCTAACTCATCCTGGTTGCCAGCGTTTTGCCCCCGTGTGCTAAGTTGGGCTCATCGGTTGGCACTTAGCACACCCACCAAGACGCATGGCTAGTGCATACAGTGGAGGCCACTGTGCAGGCTACTTGAAGCCACTGGCTGTGCCAAAGCACTATGAGAGACTTTGTGTCATTACCAAAAATTGATGCCTCAGGTTCCCTATGGGAATCAACATCTATATCATCTGATAGCCAAGTGTGCTAAGTACCAACTGATGAGCCCAACTTAGCACACGGGGATGAAACGCTGGAAACCAGGAATGAGTTAGCTGGAAAATGTATAATGTCCAATGACGGTCCATTTATATTGGTATTACATACCCTTAGTTGAGCAGCTTATCTCCTTTCTCCCGAGTCTTCCCAGCCCAAACTTTGCAACATTTTTGTAATGCTACTCTTTTGTTGGTAATCACCCAGAACAAATCAAGCTGTTTTTCTTTGGACATTTTCCAGTTCTTGAATCAGGTAATCCTGGTGAAGGTCCCTTACACAGGAACCATACTCTATTTGGGGTCTTACCAGAGACTTGTATGCCCTCTCCTTTATATCTTTACTACAACCCCTAAACACTGTCATAACCATGTGCAGAGATCTGTACCCTTTATTTACAATTCCATTTATGTGATTACCCCAATGAAGATCTTTCCTTATATTAACACCTAGGTACTTACAATGATCCCCATAAGGAACTTTCACCCCCATCAACACAATAATTAAAACTCAGAGGACTTTCTCTATTTGTAAAACTCACAACGTTCATCTGCAGTAAAATTAATTGGTAACTTTATAGATTCCTTTCCCTGGAATTTTTGAGTTGACAAAAATAAGTGAATGTAGTCTTTCTCCTTGTTCTCTTATGAGACGTATACATTGTATAACTGTGAATTTAATTATTATCTAATTCAATCCCATAAAGCATGTATTATTATGTGAGGTGGAGCTAGCGCCACATCTCGTTGTTCGTATATAGCACACTCAGATCCTCACGGTGACATCACCCGCCTCGCATCCAGTGGCTACTGTTTCTCATGAATCCCTCTGTATGGGCCTATGTGTCTGATCTCTGTTCATGTTTGGAATAATCACAGTGTGAAAACTATGAGATAGAAAAACTGATGAGTTTGCAATATATATTATATTAGTGGAAATGAAAATATATAACGTAGATGGGGCATCATATTTTCATTTTCTACCGTTAATTGCAATACAGTTTTGAGAAAAATGTTATTGATACTATTATTCTCAGAACTAATGAAACAATTTTGAAACAGCTAGGCATCGGAGAAAAAACTGTTAACCCTTATCAGCCAAAAACAACTTGGCTATTTTCGGCTCATTGCCAGGAGACCAGAGGCAATGGAAAGATTCATTATAGAGGGTAAAGTTGATAGCCAAAAGAGATTCGGTTTACTGTGTCATCTAGTAGGCCTAGAGTAAAACGGAACGTCAAAACTGACCAGCAGACAGCTAGATGACATCAAATTAAAATACTTGCACTTGGTAGCTGAGGCCATGTGATAATTATTATTTAGTTGATGGCTGAAGACCTAAAGGACATGGATCATCACAATGGATGAACCAGACTGACTAGGATGGGCCTACAGCAAGTAAATCACCATGCCAAGAAACAGAGACCATGAGGCTGACCATCAACAGGATTACAGAATGATGCCACTAAATGATGCCACTACTATACACCCAATGGAGAGAGAGAGAGAGAGTGTGTGTGTGTGTGGTTATTATTATTATTGCTCGATCTGGATTTTTTCTGAGGTGCTCAGCTGGGCACTCGTTAAGGCTAGCCCAGTGCGGCCGGGCTGGCCTGACGTAAATGTGGGCAGCTTACATAGTAAGCATACGTCACAGTGTAGCAAGAGAGCGAACACTCTTTGCAGGAAAGCAAGGGAGCATTGACGTTCGATTGTGATTACAAAGCTCTCCTCCACTACTCAGCAAAATGTTGATTAGAGTACATTACTTAAAATAAAATGCTATAATCGCAAAAGAAAATTGACCTTTTCAAGTTATTCCGGTTTGATTTATACTACGCTCAAAGAAAATTGACACGTTATAATTTTTGTGTTACAATGTACAAAGGTACAGGATTTAAGCATACAAGCTACAATTTACAATTCCTTGATTTGTAGTGACAGTACAGTATTTTCATTTTTTTTAAAGTAAAATTTCTGTCATTCATTAAGCAAAAAGTAATGTAATTACATAATGCAACAATGATTTTGCACATTGGTGTAGTGTTGTGTGACTTTCCCTGTTCACTGAATTTTTGAGAATAGTATTTAAAATTTAACAGGCGTCCGGTAATAATAGCTAGCCTCTAAATGGCGAGAGGGAGTTTCATCACAAGTGAGGGCATAGATATTTACTATCCAAGATTAAAGTACAACAACAGTAGCGTGCATTGTGGGTATGCAGGCTAAGCCAGGCTTACCTGTTGGACTTAAGAAGCAAAGTAAACACTAATGCAACTGTAAGTACAACAATTCATTTTATCTTGTCAGTTGGCAACACTAATTTTTTTTAAATAACTCATTTGCTGCAGTGTGGTTTTCTGCAGTATGTAGAAACTAATTCTGCAGTGGAAATTTCTGCAGTAGTGAGGGTATGCGACACACCTTCCGCTTGGCTCACCCAGCATAGAATTCAAGGTGACGCATACGTATTAACCGCGCCAGTAAGTGAGCTTGGTAAGCCGACAACTCAACGCTGCCCGGCTTGATCGCACAGTGTAGCAGTGTGAAGCAGCTTTGTGTGAGTTTATGATACATTTATTTACTGTGATTTGGCTTATTGCAGAAAGAGCTCTTGCGAGTGACAACTGGCAGGAGTAAAAAACATTTTAAAAGTATGAGTATCCAGTTCCTTTTAGAACTGAAAATTAGTTTTTTCTTAAATGTAACAGTGTGAGAAAAACTTGCCTACTAGTAGGTACCAGCATTGTAGTGGACCATGTGGCATGTTTGTAGGAGCGTACGATCTAATGATTTTCATAATAATAACATGAAACATGGGCAGTGCTTATTAGCCTGTATTGTGAGTGCATAATTGTGTATCTATGTAGAAGTATTTAGTAAAATGTACTTTCTTCTTAGTTTCAACTATCGTAATATTTGTGATGAATGACTCAATTTGTGTGATTGAAGAACTGTTGGACAAACCATTTTGTTTTAGGAGCTTATATGAGAAACTAGAAATATTCTAATCTGGAAAACCTTCAGATAAGCCCAACCTCAAAGGGACGCATAAAAACAAAAATCAAGAGTACATTCGTCATTTCAAACTTCACAGTACAATAAAACAGAATGGATTGCTGGACGTTCTAAATTTAATAAAATGTTTTGCTGGACATGTTGTGATGTACCCACACTGCCCACAGATGTGTGACAAAATTGTGACGTGTCGGGTCACCTTAATGTTACCAAATAAATGATATCTCATTGTTTCTCCATAAACAATATCCTATGGGCGCCAGCCTTCAAGCTTATGGCTTGAAAACGATAGTTGATAATTAATAATAATATAATAATAATACGTAATGAGACTCAAAAAACTCCCAGAGGTGGGTGACGGAACACTAACCATTAAGCACACTAACTTGGAATTTAAGGATCATTAATAATAATTTCAGAAAATACAAATTAAAACAGCTATTTATTAGGATGAAAAATGTGACGTATTGGCGTATTAATGAAATCTGAACTTACGGAAATGAAAGAAAAATTGAATGAAATTAACTCTAAGAAAATGAACTGTTGCGCGAAGACTTGCAGTAATTTATGCCATTAGCTCACCATTTGTAGACTCTGTTATGTAGAAGCTGATGATTGATGGATCTCTTGTTCCGGCAGCATTATCTGTTGTTGTGGATTCCAGTCCTACTTGTGCTTTGTGCATAGTACACTAGCTGTACTGTGACTTTCGTGCCTTTAACACTTCCTACTGTACTCCTTACATAAAGTCGTAATGAGTCCTAATTTTAAAAGCAAAACCACCATAGGTTATGTTCATGGAGAGAATACACTTGTATTCTTCGCTAGTATTCTGCCCTATACTAGTCAAAACCGGTCTCCCGTTGACTTTACCTCTCGTCATTGAGATAACAGGTCCCAATGAGAGTAACTTTTGAGTAGTATACTACTCAGATGCGAAGTGAACTAAGTTAAAATCTTCTCCAATGTGCAGACGTAGAATCGTCGTAAGAGTGCCTTCCCAGAGTACGAGTACGAGTGTGAATCTGAATCTGAATGTCCTCTCCAGCTCTTGTCGTCGAGTATATAGCCATCAAAATCTCCCTCCATCAACCATATCACATGGTCCAGTAAGATTCGAGGACTCATCCCTTCTCCTGTGTATTGCTGTGAATCCATCACGTTGCTTCATTACGTCCATTCACATAGGCTGAACTTTCCTGCGGAAATGAAGCGAAAAGTAGGCATTAAACATGGCTTCAACTGTCTCCTCAGAAGGTGGAGAGGGTAAGGTGTCTCGTAACTTTTATGATGTACATTTCCTGGTAATGGGCTGAAATGAGCCTGCTGACTCTGGTCACCTCACTACGGCTATTGAAAAATTTACTGCAAGCTATTAATACGAATGATGTTGAAATACTTTACACAATAAGTTGTTCATTCAGAATACGTTATAGCCGTGATACAAAGAAATGAAATGATGATGTGAAATGGATGATTAAAACCCTATATATATATATATATATAACCTGTGTGGGGATTTACTGGTTACCCCCATCGGGCGTGTCCCATTGGAATTGGGGAAGCTCGCTGGCTCTGCCGCCAGCAGAGTCAGAGGGTAGTAGGAAAATAAAATACCACCGTGAAAAAAAAACTGGTCCCTTGCCAGGGTTACGGCGAAGACTGGTAAATGACCAGAAGCCAGAAAACATCTTGAGGCAACCTCTAGGGCTAAGAACCCTAGTTGTAAAAGGATGGGTACCCGTCCAAAGCAAAGTCAAGTCAAAAAGCATGATGGCACAACATTTCAAGAAACATACCCCAGGGGGTAAATCTTCGGATAAATCCCTCGTCGTGAACTCCACGGCGCATGAGTCTCGTTCGGATTCTGGGGGAGACTCGACATCATGCAAGAGACGAGTCGGAGCGTCTCGGTGTACCCCGAAGAGTCAAAAACTTGGGCCAAAATCTAAAACCTTTCTAGCAACTTTCAACATAAATTCACTTACACAAACTGGCAAGCGGAAAACCCTCACCAAAGCTCTTCACGAAAATCAGATATCCATAATGGCCTTACAGGAAACAAGGTACCCAGATGAAGAGATTTTTTAATCCAAAGGCTACCGATTTTTCAAGAGCAAAGCGCAAAGAGGAATCCTCAATGGAGCTGTGATGCTTGGAACTGCATTTGCTGTTAGAACCAAGATCCTTAAATCGGTTGCAAATTTCGAACCTGTGAATGACAGATTGTCTATACTCACAATTAAATGCGCGAACAAAACCTACGCCCTAGTTAACACACATGCTCCTACAAACGATAAGAACAAGTCTGATCCAGACGAAGTTGATAATTTCTGGGACCTACTAGATGAAAAATTAAACAAAATCCCCAAACACCATGTCAAGCTTCTTTTGGGTGACTTCAATGCCCAACTAGGTCGTGAACAGAAGTACAAAAAAGTTATAGGAAATTACCCTGCTCACAAAAGAACCAATCCCAATGGCAAAAGACTGGTGTCCATGTGCGAAAATCACAACCTGCAGGTCATGTTGACCCACTTTCGCCATCTACCCAGAAAGCAAATGACTTGGCGTTCTCCCGTCCAAGCTCTCAGAGAGTTCCAAATTGATCATGTTGCAATCTCCAGGAGAAACAGCCCTGAGATTATGAATGTCAAGGTAAAGAAAGGCATCAATGTGGCCTCAGATCATTATATGTCTCTTATAAAATTCAAACCAATTCCCGCAAACACAAGGAAGACAACCAAACAGATCACACGCTTCGACAATGATAAACTTCGGCAAAGGGTCGAGGAGTTCCAGCAGAAGGCTAGACCAAATGACTGTGACTTTAACAACTCCAAAAGTCTCCTTGTTGAGGCCGCCAAAGACGTTGCAGAAATCAAGAGAAGCAAAAAGCATGCCTGGTGGAATGGTACCTGCGAATCAGTCCTCCAAGAAAGACTCAATGCGTGGAAACAGTACTACTCTACGAAATCAGAAAATGATTGGGAAACCTACTAAACCCAACGTGCCCAAGCAGCTAGGGTGTTCAGAACTGAGAAACGTAAATACGAAAAATCTCTCATTGAAAAGATAGAACAAAACTTTAGGAAGAATGAAAGCAGAGAGTACTACAGAGCCTTCAAATGACCGAGCTCGATAGCTGCAGTCGCTTAAGTGCGGCCAGTATCCAGTAATCGGGAGATCGTGGGTTCGAGCCCCACTGTCGGCAGCCCTGAAGATGGTTTTCCGTGGTTTCCCATTTTCAAACCAGGCAAATGCTGGGGCTGTACCTTAATTAAGGCCACGGCCGCTTCCTTCCAATTCCTAGGCCTTTCCTATCCCATCGTCGCCGTAAGACATATCTGTGTCGGTGCGACGTAAAGCAAATAGCAAAAAAAAAAAAAAAAAAAAAAAAAGCTTTCAAACGCAAACTCACTGGCTATAAACCACCATCTCTATGCTTTGAGCGAAAGGACGGCACACTGGCGACGTCAGATGAAGAAAATTGCAGCATTCTGGCAGATTACTTCAAGAATTTACTTAATTGCTCTAAACCGCAAAGCGCCACTGAGACCAAGGAACCCTTACTGAGGTACCCAGATTCCAGACCACCTGACAAAGATGAAATCAAGCGCCACATTGCCCGTCTCAAAAATAACAAAGCGCCGGGGGAAGACTCAGTAGTAGCAGAACTATGGAAATATGCCCCAGAGGAATCACTTGATATCTTGCAAAAGCAAATAGAAGAAATTTGGAACAAGGAGACCCTACCCGAAGATTGGAAAATAGCTTTGATCCATCCATTACACAAAAAAGGCAGCATGAAGAACATCAACAACTACAGAGGAATATCTTTGCTACCCGTGACTTACAAAATTCTATCACTTGCCATCCTGGAGCGTTTGGAAGCACAAGTCGAACATCAAATAGGTGAATACCAAGGAGGGTTCAGAAAAGGTTGCTCAACAGCTGAACAGATCCAAAATCTCAAAACGATCATCAGATATTGTACACTAAGTTCCAAGCAGTATGTGTCTGTCTTTGTGGACTTTAAGAAAGCGTACAACTCGATTGACCGGGAAGTCCTGCTAAACATCTTAAATGAATTTGGAGTTGATTTGAAACTGCTGGCATTAATTAGAGCCACCCTAACCGATACAAAATCTGGGGTGAAGTTCCACGGATCTCTCTCGCATTCCTTTGACATCAAAACAGGAGTCTGACAAGGTGATGGGCTATCCCCGATACTCTTCAACTGTGTTCTTGAAAAGATCATCAGAACCTGGCGGGTGAGATTACAGGAAACCAACTACAGTCCATTGAGAATAGGAACCAAATCCAAGGGGATCGCAACAGACTGCTTAGCATTTGCCGATGATATTGCTGTTCTCTCAAACGACATAAAAACCGTTAGAGCTCAAGTTGAAATTTTAAAGGAAATTGCTGAACAAACTGGTTTACAGATATCGTTTGAGAAAACAGAAGTAATGACTAACATCAAAGAGGCTCCACCAAAACTCCATACAAAATACGGGGACATCACCCGAGTAGACAAATTCAAATACCTGGGTGAGATCATCATGAAAAATGGACTGGACAAAGAAGCGCTTCAGGAGCGAGTACGCAAACTGGAAATAGACTACCAAACATCCCGCACAATCTACAACAAAAAATGCCTTTCCCAAAACACCAAGATACGTCACTATGAAACAGTTCTGAAGCCAGTAGTTCTATATGCAGCTGAAACCCTGTCTCTAAATGCCAACAAAGGACTCCTTGAAGAACTGGAGAAAAGAGAACGCAATATTGTGAGAGGAATCTTGGGATCAAAGTACAGAAATGGAATCCATCAAAAGAGATCTAACAAGGAAGTATACAGCAAAATAGAGAAAATTACCGACACAATCAGAAAAAGACGGGCACGATTTTACGGTCATCTGAAAAGAATGGACGGAAGAAAGTTAACTAAAGAAATCTTTCACTTTTTCAATTCAAACCCCAAAATCACAATTCCCTGGTTTAGAAATACCAAAGAAGACCTGCAAATGCTACATATCTCAGCTGAAGACGCCCTTAACAGAGATCTCTTCCGCAAGAAAATATTGACGAACGGGATAAACCGAGACGAGCAACCGAAGAGAAGACACGGTGCCCCTTGGACAGAGGAGCGTAAGCAGGCCCACTCACAAAGAATGAGGGAAATTTGGGCTCTAAAGAAGGCCAAGTTTAGTGTCAAATGCAACAAGACTTAACGCGGTCCTTGATGGCCCCAGCGAATTATATATATAAATTTAAAAATGACCTTCCAGTGATTAAATATATGCATCTTATCAATTAATTATATAGTTCAATGATTTAATACATGCAGTGATGTCCCAAACATCACAATGTTTACTCTTTGCAAAAGAACGAACTCTTTGGTCTGACACTGGTTTTGATAATCTGAGTAACTTGCACAATGCCATTCAAAAGCATGAGAAGTCACAGTCACACATTTCTGCACTATTAGACCTGAGAACGTTTGGAAAATCTAGAATTGATATTCAGTTTAATGCTCAGGTGCGTACAAGCACTGTACAATATAATGAGACTGTTCGGAAAAACAGAGAGGTGCTGAAGTGATTGATTGATATTGTGTGTGTTTTTAGCCTCTCATGAATTTACCATTCTGTGGACATTCTGAGAGCGAAGATTCTTTGACAGGGGTGCTTATTTGGGTGCATTGAACTTACTTGCCACTTACAATGCGACGTTAAGTACACACCAAGGAACATCGACCGTGTTTTGTAAAACTTCAAACACGATACAAAATGACTTAATAAGGGCTGTCAGTGATGTAGTTTTGGAAAAAGTGAAGTCAGAAATAAAACATGCTATTTTTGTTGCCCTTCAGACATTATGAATTTGTCTCAACTATCAACTACTCTGAGATACGTTGATTCTGAAAGTGTTAAAGCTCACAAAAGGTTCATTTCTTTCACTGATGTCAGCGCAGATTGAACAGCCAGTGGTTTGCTTGAACATGTGAAAAACATTGTTACTGAGTTTGACTTAAACTACAGATTAGTTGCTCAAACGTTTGACGGAACATCTGTGATGGCCGGCAACACAAATGGACTAAGAACCAAAGTACAAGAACTCTTTCCAAAAGCCATATTTATCCATTGCTTTAGTCACAAGCTTAATCTGATTTTGTCACAGTCAGTTTCCTGTATCAAGGAATGTAGAATATTTTTCAGACCTTAACGAGATTAGGACAAGTCCTCTAAATGATCTCATGAACTGAAAGAATTTACAGCTAAGAGGATGCCTAGAAATGCTCCAACATGGTGGAAATTTTCATCTCATCTTGTTCACACAGTGAAAGAACATCGCACCTCATTCCTTGGATTCTTTTGGAGTGTTTTAGATAAAACCTGAAACTGGGACAGTGAACAGTAGTAGCGGCACAAGGTTTCATGAAATTTATAACTAGTTTTGAAACTTCCTTTTCGATACTGATTTTTAGCAACATTTTTACCTCCACTTTCAATATCCCCCTTTTCAATAGCCTTCAGTTCAAGCATTTAGACGTCCTATATTGCTCCCAGAAAGTTCAGGAAATCAAAAGGGAGATAATAAACCTGAGGAATAAGTGCGGCATAACTTGGGCTGAGACTCTGGTCTGTCATGGTGTCGAAGACTCTCCACCAACTAAACGAAAATGTCGGGAAGGAGATCCAATAATTTCAAGGAAATGCCTTTACCACTCTATTTTTGACAATATTGTTTAGACTAACCTTTTGGATCATTAAACCAATTACAACTTACATCCTTGTTAGATCCTCTGAAGTATAAAGCACACAAAGCTACTTTTCCTCATTCTGCTTTTGAAAAACTTGAACTGTCCTATAAATACTTGTTTGATTCTATCTGATTGAAGAATGAACTTACCGTGCTGTATTCGTTTGACGAATTTTATGGTCAACACCCTCATCAGTTACTGTGTTCTCTGAAAAGCAAACAATTAGATGCAGCCCTGTCTGAACTGTACAAGTTGCGTGTACTTATAGTAACTGTTCCAAGCACAGCAGCGTCAGTTGAAAGATCGTTTTCAGCTCTCAGGTGGATTAAGAGGTCAGCACAGAGTCGAGAGCAAATTTCAGGCTTGGCAGTTCTGTCCATAGAAAAGGAAGTTCTGCACGAACTGAAAAGCACAGACACATTTTATGATTACATAAAATAAATGTCATCGTAAAGTCCGTATTGTCGTACGTATACTTTAAGGTTAAGTCAATATTCCACCTTTACAATATCATAAGTTTATTGTCTATTTATTTAAACAACATTATTAAATAATACGGGACATGTTTCGTCTAACTTGTAGACATCATCAGCCGTAAGATATTCAAGAAAAAGCTTAAAAAAGGACAATGACAGAACAACACAATAAAATAAATCAGAAAATTCTAAAATTCACAATAAAATTAAAGGTATTGTATTCTGGACATGCTATGTCGATGATATATTTGCTATAATTGATCATAACATCTCCAACGGTGACATCATTCTCGAGCAGTTAAATGAAATCGATCCATGGATCAAATTTACTTCCGAAGTTGAAGTTGATAATTCTTTAAACTTCTTAGATATCACTATCAACAACAACTCCAATAAATTCTCTTACACTATTTTCAGGAAACCCACCCAAACTGTTAATACCATTCGGCAAGGTTCTATACATCCAGAAACTCAAAAAAGAGCAGCCTTTTATAGTTTGATCCACAGAGCCTACCATATCCCCTTATCTGATGCAAATCGTAAAAAAGAACTAGACTCCATTCGCTTAATAGCAAATAAAAACGGTTTTAGTAAGCATTTCATTGACAGGATAGTCAACAAAATTGTCAACAGACCCAGTTCAACCCTTCTTAGAGATACAAAAAGAAAAACAGACAACTATGCCTCTTTCACCTATACCAATAACAAGATTTACAAAATCACCAATGTTTTTAAGAAGCATAAGGTCAACATTGCCTTTAAAACAATTAACAACAACATTAATCTCTTTTACAACCACCATAAAATCAATAATACTATGAACAAATACAATAAATCAGGTGTATATAAGTTAAATTGCACTCAATGTTACGCAAGCTACATTGGGCAAACCGGAAGAGGCTTTTTTATCAGATATAAAGGACATGTCAACGCCGCCAAGCATAAAAGATACTCCGCCATGAGCACTCATATGACAGATTCGAATCATTTCTTCACTTCCATAGAACAGGACCTAAAAATTCTTTGTTTTCATAATAAAGACAGTTTACTCAACGTTTTAGAAAACATTTATATTAACATAGATCAAAAACACAACCCCAATCATAATTTAAATGAGTTTTCAGAAACTATGAACGTAATTTTTGAGGCATTACTCAACAGTTCCTATTTCGACAAACATTCAAACAAACTTCCATATGATCGCTCCCCGTCTATTGATTCCAACCTTCCCCTAATTTCGCCTCACACTGGCTCCCATCGCACACATCCTCCATAATTCATCCTCAGTCAGTAAAAAAGAAAAATAATAATAAAAACCTAATAACTCTTTGAGAAGCGAGAACGCAAGTAATGTGCCACAATTTTCCTTTTTTTAAGCCAGCTTACTTAATTTCAATTTTTACATTAATCTTTACTCTCATTCTAAAACAATCCACTGTATTTTTACGTACGTCATACGATCTGATATTCCACCTAGTTTTAATAAGAAATGTCAATTTTGCACCAATATGACATTTTTTACATCTTCTCTCTGGATTCCCTACACATGCTCGTTGATCGTCTTTTTTTCTGCTACAAATAACATTATGCACTTCATTATCAGCTTTTGCCGACGCACCTGATTGCTGTATATCAATGGCACCCTCAAGAAGAATTTTAACAACAAGCTTTACTATATCATCTCATGTGTATGATTTTAAGTTTTTTCGTCAACAGGTTTTGAATGTTTGTACTTGGAACAATCTGGAACATCCTCGCTATTTTGATTGACGTGTTCGACAACCGATTTATTTTATTGTGTTGTTCTGTCCTTGTCCTTTTTTAAGCTTTTACTTGAATATCTTACAGCTGATGATGTCTACAAGTTAGACGAAACATGTCCCGTATTATTTAATAATGTTGTTTAAATAAATAGACAATAAACTTATGCTATTGTAAAGGTGGAATATTGACTTAACCTTAAAGTATACATTTTATGATGTCATCACAACATTCACAAAACAAGAGAGATGACTAGATTTCACCTTCAAGTAGACTCAAAGCAACAACAAATCTTGTGGAGGGACTTAATGCATAGTTTTGATAGTAGTGGAGCATACAGTGGACAATAGAAGAAGTCTGAAAAAAACATAGCAAATAAGTTACTAATAATTTTGGGATAGGCATATGGGTACAATGTAATATGCACGATGCTATTGCATCAGTGTCAGAGGTATTTCAAGTTGGCTTTGAGGCTGAATGGTGAAAAGTGTCACAGGAGAGAGTGTTTTCTGATACATACATAAGAGATCAAGCAGTTTTTAACAGAATAGTGACAGGTAATTCATGAAATAAACATGATTTCTACTAATCTATGAATTTTGAAGTAGTAAACTGAATAAAATAATTTTCAGACAAAAAGAACTCAACAATGACATGCTTTTCTTCCTTTTTCCTATGGATTATGCACTGTCATTGGGAATAAATAAACTATTTCTATACATGTTAAAAATTAAATAACTGGAAAGGAGGTTCAACCTATTCAATACTCAAAGGAAAGAAACGTTTCTTTCCTTTGAGTATTGAATAGGTTGAACCTCCTTTCCAGTTATTTAATTTTTAACATCAATAATTTCAATACGGAACAATAAAATTTTTATCTTTAAATATTTCTATACATCTCAATAAGTTAATTGCAGCTTTAAAAATTATATCAATTTTTTAAATCTACAGATGTGATGTCACTAATTATTTTGTATTTCCTGAAACGCCAAGGATTTAACATGATACCGTACGCTCTGGTTAGTAAGTCCTTCAATTTTTATGAGATTAGACTTAAGTTTATATGGTTAGAGGTTGGTGATATTCTTTTAAATAATGATGTACGTTAAATTGTACTTCCTACGTCCAGTAATTAGTACGTCCTATTTTGGACATCATACCCACTTTTCGAAACCACCACACGCCTCTGAACAACAACAGCATAAATGTATCTACTAGATAGATGTACAGTATGCCTTCAAATAAATAACCTGATTGATTTTATTCTCGGTAAGCATGATTGGATTGTTGGTGAGTTTATCAGATAATTTTAGCCCAAACAACAAGTCACAGCTTATCCACCATAACTCTGTATTATATTACAGCTGTTCCTAAAGACCCTCTAAATGTAATACTGAAAATTATAATTCATTATGTACATTATAAAATACAAGAGCTGCTTTTTTTCCCTCAACCTCCGATGGGCTAAAAAGTATAGTTTATGTTGCTCTGTGTCCTTCCACTTGACATTCCTTTTGCTGACCTCCGATTTCACTGTGTGTATCCATCAATTTCTTGGCCTCCTTACTGGTCTCTCCCCTTTCACTTCAATCAATCACTACTGATCTGCATTTAAGGCAATCGCCCAGGTGGTAGATTCCCTGTCTGTTGTTTTCCTAGCCTTTTCTTAAATGATTTCAAAGAAATTGGAAATTTATTGAACATCTCACTTGGTAAGTTATTTGAATCCCTAACTCCCCTTCCTATAAATGAATATTTGCCCCAATTTGTCCTCTTGAATTCCAGCTTTATCTTTATATTGTGATCTTTCCTACTTTTAAGACACCTCTCAAACTTACCGCAATGAAGATTTTTTCCTTATATTAACACCTAGGTACTGTACCCAGATGAGATGTCCCATAGGTAACATGATTTGATATTATAAAATAAATTCAGGCATATGAGAGTATTGAAATATACACATTGTCAGTCTGGTGTGGACGGAAAGGTTTCAACATTGTCAGGCGTGCTCACGACAATCTGTCGCCAAGAGTTAAGCTTGTCATAATGGGTGATATATTTCCTTGTCGAAAGCTAAGAGGATTAAATCGAGCACTCAGAACAACAGTGCTGATTGCTACAAGGAAATGAGGGAGCGTTTATTCTTGAACAAGGTGCAGTCCGTGCGTCAGGAATACGGAGAAAATGTCGTAATAAAGTTTCCCGTGCCTCCAGCCATATTGTTGTTAAGTTGTCAGGGGGAGTTATTTAAATACCGCTGCAGTGCAAGCCAATGATAAAATTTCTGAAGGACTCGCAGATGCACCAACATGACAGAATACAATATGAACTCCAGTTATCTTCCCAGATAATAATAATTAAAATATTCCAACCACCGAATTGAACAGATGGGATTTTTTAGATATCATCCCCATGTTGATTAATTGTAAGTTTGATGAATTAAAATATAGAATTCTAGGAAAGGACCCATGCTGTATTGCTATTGGTCAGCAAGATCAAAGCAGCATAGACGCCGACTTAGCACGTGATAAAGTGGAAGACAGAAATTGAGTAATATCTTCGTGATCGCCGAACGATATGAGATCAGAATATGATAGTGAATGTGTATCACCAGTTTATTAAGTGGGATAAATTAAGAGATCCAAATCCACCTGCAAGTGCCAATTTAGGATAACCAACCACCCTTCCTCTTGTATGACCATGGATACCCAGGCGGGGAAACCATATCGTCCATAAATACCAGGATAGTGGAACCTAACATCATCAGTCGTTTGAAATAGTTTGATACTCTGACACGTTGACTCTGTAAGTCAGTACCTCGGGACGCATTCTAAGTCAGTTAGAGCTGAAAGTACGTGAGTCGTTATGAAAGTTAATACATTTATAAAGGTTTCATGTGATTGAAAATAAATAATTAATGGAATGCCGATAGTACTTTTTGAAGGCAGTGTGCGGAGCCTGAAGTAATATATTCAAGATAGACGGTGAAACAATTATCTAGAGCAGGGAACTGTAGGAGCGTGGCGATCACTAGACGGCCTAGAAATACGCCAGGAAGTGCCGGTTGACTACCGCAATACGCACCGGGTCGAATAAAACGACACATCGTTGTAAAGTGTCACAGCTTGTGGTTCCAGGCGCAAGTGAAGAAAAGAAGTGTGAAAGTGTCATGGGTCTTTAGGCACCTATAAGTGTTTTATTGTATAAATCATTTTAAACTCATAATTAAGGCATTAATAATGGATAATCGCCCAGGAAAGGTTTTTTTATTAGTATTATAAAGTTGCGCAAGATGAACGAGTAAACCAATATGGGGCCATGAGGCTTCTCAATCGCCACGAGACAATGGAATTTTACACAGGAATGAGTACACAAATTTGATATATTTGGGGACGTTATCAGTGTAAATTAATCGTGGTTACTTAACGTAACGCATGGATCGCTTCCCGAATCCATGATTTATTTAAGATAGACAGACGAACTAATTTACATTAACGTAATTATGGGTTAGACTAATTAATTGATTATTTGTTTGTTGTATATAATGTAAATATGGGATATGTCTTTCAATTAATGCATGCTGTTTGTAAATACTTTGATTGAAGTTCATTTCAAGTGTCAGATTTTTCTTTTATGCTAACCCAGGTAATTTTGATTTATTAATCACTGCAGTGATGAGGTCATGAGGAATAATAATAATGCTTTGTGAGTTCGCAAGTTAAAGTATAATAATAATAATAATAATAATAATAATAATAATAATAATAATAATAATAATGCTTTGTGAGTGAGCAAGTTAAAGTGAAGGAAATAATAATAATGTTTTGTGAGTTCGCAGGTTAAAGTATAATAATAATAATAATAATAATAATAATAATGCTCTGAGAGTTTGCTGGTGAAAGTAATAATCAATGTGGAGATAACACGAGGCGTAAAAGACTTTAATTCGGGCAGTAAATTTGATCTTTTACGTAAATTATTTAATTTACATTTTTGGACTCCATAATAACCATAAAAAATTGTTTAGAAGCGATAGAGGCATGTGTATAGGATGGTCACAATATGTTGAAAGCCCAGAGTGGTTTGAGCCCTTTTTTGATGTTGGAAGTCTTGCGGGACAAAAATCCGGCATGAGGTAAAATTTGAGCCGTAATGTTTTTATGATGAAACAGTTAAATCTTGAGGCCTAAGACGATATAATATGCCAATTCTGGTGTTATGAGTGGCAGAATCCACGCACTGAGGATTAATTAGTGAATTAAATGTGTGAAGAGTTCCAGTGGAATAAATGGACTTCAAATGAAAAGGAATGAATAATTTAGCAATTGCAGGCATTGGATGTATTTGCCCAGCCGCAATGTGCCATGGGATTTGAGATGTGCCATGGGAGGACATGGTGTCCCCATAAAATTAACGGCAGTACGAAAATAAAGGTTGCGGTTCCGAATACCGTGGTGTCCCGACCGATGTAAATTGGATCTTGGTGGTTATAAATGGGACTTAACATATCTGACTTAATTCTAAAGACTGGAAACTAAAATATAAAACTTTCAATTTAATAATAATAACAATAATAATCCAAGTGAATCTTGTCTTAAATCAATTGCTTAGTCCAAAACTAGACTGAAATTGTAAAAGCTTATGCATTAGACATAAATATCGCTAATGGTAGTGTAACATGTGAAATTAAGTTATCATAATAATAATAATAATAATTTGAAGAGGAATAATAGGAAGAATTTATTAGATTATTTTGAGAATAATAATAATAATGGTGAAATAAATTTAAAATATGAAATCCATGATGAGTAAGTGATATAATTAATAATAATAAGAACAAGAAGAATGATGATGAAAGGAAATTAAAATATTTAATGGACGATGATTCAGGGTTACGAATATGATAATATCTAATAATAATTTATTATGAAACTGATCATTAATTTGTGCAGATTAATTACGAGAAAAAACGACCCTTCATTTGAAACGTCGCCAAAGATTAGCATATAATCATCTTGGATGATAAATGATAATAATCAAATATATGATGACAATTGAAATAAATGATGATAATAAAATAATTAATGGTAATCACAAAATATGATAATGATCAGATAAATAATGATAATTATTTAATAATCATAGGAAGATATGATCGTCGTCATGTATCGAATTGGTCAGAACCAAATGTTGGTTTTCCACATGGGTGATAGTTGGCGGTATGTGTGAAATAACCCATGGACAGCACGTCTTAATTGTGCAAGCGTAATAAGGAACCTTTCCGTACATCTTGTCATATTGACAAATATAAATATTGAGATAAGCTTTGAGTTGACGAGCTACCTCTGGCATGTTTGTAAATCTGGTAATATAGGCTAGAGTTTGTCCGTACAATAAGTCCCGTTTTAGATACGATAACATTTCCATAGTGGGAATCCGGCCTACTAGAATGTAAATACTGGTAGTGACTCGTATCCAGCGGAACGTAGAGATGACAGTAAATAGTTACGCTCATGCCAATGTCTCCGAAAGAAGATCTCCAGCGGTGAAATGTCCACTTATACGGTCGTGGATTCGATCCCCAGTGACCAATGGGGTGAATTCACAAAATATTTCACACTACCAGAGTAGTGAGGTGAATCCAAATTTATGTATTCTTTTTCAGGATGGAAATTTCTAAGTGTTATAATTGTCATCACTTGCAGTTTGTGAATTAAGTAAATAAATTGCTCCTTATTGCAAATTCAATAGGAAACAGTTTTCATATCTTTTTATTGTAGTTAGTCCAGTATGCCCATGGAATTTAAGTTGTCGCTTCCCAGTCCTATTGTGGAGTTCTATAATTAGTATCTATAAATGAGCCATCTCCTTGCCTTAATTTGCATGCTCCGTTCATCCCTGTGTTCATTGGTGCGCCCACGTATATATTTTTTTATTGTTAATGATTAAAATTGTTAACATCTTTTACGAACTGATCACCCCTGAGATTAAGGCTAGTCTGGGACTCAAGAGGTGAGCGGGTGCAGTACTTACAATGATCCTCAAAAGGAACTTTCACCCCATCAATGCAGAGGATATTTTGTATTTGTGAAACTCACAACCTGACCTTTAACCCCGTTTATCATCATACCATTGCCTGCTGTCCATCTCACTACATTATCTTGTAACTTATTTATTACTCTATACAGAATAACATCATCCAGAAAAAGCCTTATCTCTGATTCCACTTCTTTACTCATATCATTTATATACATATATACGAAAACAGAAAGGTCCAATAATACTGCCATGAGGAATTACCCTCTTAATTATTACAAGATCAGATAAATATTCGCCTACTCTAATTCTCCGAGTTCTATTTTCTAGAAATATTGCAACCTATTCAGTCACTCTTTTGTTTAGTCCAATTGCACTCATTTTTGCCAGTAGTCTCCCATGATCCACCCTATCAAATGCTTTAGACTGGTCAGTCGCGATACAGGCCACTTGACCTCCTGAATCCAAGATATCTGCTATATCTTGGTGTTATCCTATAAGTTGAGCTTCTGTGGAATAACCTTTCCTAAACCCGAACTGCCTTCTATCGAGCCAGTTATTTATTTTGCAAACATGTCTAATATAATCAGAATGCAATGCATGTCAAACTTACTGGCCTGTAATTTTCAGCTTTATGTCTTTCACCCTTTCCTTTATACACAGGGTCTACTATAGCAACTCTCCATTCATTTGGTATTGCTCCTTCTTGCAAACAATAATCAAATAAGTACTTCAGTTATGGTACTATATCCCAACCCATTGTCTTTAGTATATCCCCAGAAATCTTATCAGTTCCAGCTGCTTTTCTAGTTTTCAGTTCTCAGTCAAAGTAATTCTCGCTCTATCCATTCTCATAATATGCCCAAACCATTGTAGTCTGCATCTTTCTAAAAGCACACTAACGGGTATTTTGATGCCAGCCTCATTCCTGTTTGCTTCATTTCTAATCTTGCCGTTTCTGGTCTTTTGGTTCATTGTTCTGGCAAATTTCATTTCTGTTGACTGGATTTTACTGTTAGCGTTGTTATGTAAAGTACATGTTTCAAGTCCATAGGTAAGGATTGGAATGATAACCATGCAGTTTAACTCCACCTCCCAAAAGTATTCTACTGACTCTATTATTCTTATGTTACTTAATGTAGATGCTGTGCTGGATTCCTGCGATCTCTGCCTGGTAATTGGAACATCATCGGTAGTGTACCCTGCTGCCATGTTTGCTCCTAGTGTAGCAGCACGAGGGGTTCCTGTGGCTGAATTTAATTTGGAATCAACTCCTGCTACAAATGAATTTCAGTAAGTAATGTGATGATTTCCAGTTGTCTTCATATCCTTGATACCTGGCGATCATCTTATAGGCTTTCAAGCATTGACAGGATGTCACTTGCTGTATCCGTATCTTTTCAACATAGGCTTGTATACATTATAAAATGGTGCCTAATTTCTCTTTAGGAAAATCACACAATCATAAATATGTCTTTCATTAAATGAAACTCAAATTGATAATTAATTTATTTGCAACATTTCACCAAGATAGGTACAGAGCCTTATGTATGCTTCTCAGTCATGGTTGCTAGGTAACATCACGTCACATTTTGTATTGCTAATTTCAAGATGCAGATTTTCACATGACTTCCAGACATATCACATGTTTATGTCAATAGAATTACAGCAACTATGCTACTGGAGTGCAGGTAGTCATTGTCATTTGAATTGGCTTAGATGAGTGATTGGAAGTTACATGTTGTAATATTATTAATACCAACACTAAATAAGTACTGTATTTTGTATAAAGAGAAACTGTGAATTTGTTTATATGTAATGGGTAATCTCAGAAACTACCAGACCAATTTTGAAATTCATATTTAAAAAAATTCTGGGAAATTGAATTTCATGTACACTTGGTGCACTCCACTGATCATTAGGACTAACTGTTCAGGCAGCATATTCAATTTGAAGAGTCTCAAGTGTACTTTTCCTTGTGACTTGCTTCACATTTTCTTTTACTACATAGTTCACCTAAAAGTTAGCATAACATTAAGAAGCATGTGTGTTAATGAAGGATGTCAGCTATAAGCGTGCCAAATTTGAACTCCATCAGTCAAGTCGCTTTACGTAAAAATAAAAGTAAGCAGGCGAATGTACAAACTTTGAGTTTTATTACTGCTGCCATTTTTTCCTTAAATCACAGTTCTTGCGGTAACCCTTTGATATTCCCGGACGAAACACAGCGTATGTTAACTGGAATAATATTATCAATACTCACTCACTCACTCACTCACTCTAACTCCCATCCGTCTCAAATCTTCCTCCACGCTGTCCAACCATCTGATCCTTGGTCTTCCCCTCATACTAATAAGATGGATTTTGAGGGATGTTCCACCATTCAACACATTGTAAAATATATTGCACTAACTGAGCAAATGTCATGGGATTGCGGAGCACTGATGTGCAGGTGTGTTGTCTGCGCACCACACGCCCCCTGTGCCAGTGGCAGTTGTATAGGAGACTTGTGAGCAGTGGCTGTGCATGTGACAGGTGTAACATGGAACGTCGTCGTGAGCTGACACCGTTCAAACGGGGTATGGTGGTCGGTGCCCGACGGATGGGAAGTGTGATTTCGGAAGTGGTGCGGGAATTCGGCTTCACGCGATCAACCGTGTCCAGGGTGTATCGTGAATGGTTGAATGCGGGTGTCACCGTCCACAACAGACGAACAACCGGCCGTCCAGCCACCCTCTATGACCGACAACATCTGAGACGGATTGTCAATAGTGTCAGACGGGCAACCATGCAACAAATCACGGCTCATTTCAACACAGGCCGTGCTAGACACATCTCCCAGTGGACAATTCGTAGGAACATGGATTCTGTGGGGTATGGGAGCCGGCGCCGCACATGAGTGCCACTGTTAACCCAACGTCATCGGGCACAATGATTCGCATTTGTCGCCAGTCACCAGGGACAGACACTGGAACAATGGCGTAACGTGATATAGTCGGACGAATCACGATTTCAACTGCACCATGCCAATGGGAGGCACCATGTATGGCGCAGACCACATGAAGCGATGGATCCCGCCTGCCTCGAGCTGTGGTCCAGGGCGCTGGTGTCTCTGTTATGGTCTGGGGTGCATTTTCCTGGTATGGAATGGGCCCCCTAGTTGTTCTGGAAGAGACTTTGAATGGTACGCAGTATGTTGAACTGCTTGGAGATCATCTCCACCCATTTGTGGCCTTCCAGCGCCCAGACGGTTCTGCGGTGTTTCAAGATGATAATGCGCTGCCACATTGCTCCCACTTCACCCGGGAATGGTTCCTGGAACATGCAGCGGAGGTCCAACGAATGCCATGGCCACCCAGGAGCCCCAGTATGAACCCTATCGAGCATATCTGGAATGTCCTGGAACGCAGGCTACGTGCCATGGATCCTGCCCCCATGAACAGACCAGCATTGGCGGCCGCTTTGCAAGCAATTTGGTGTCAGCTGCGTCCAGAAGACTACAAGGGACTTGTCAACTCACTTCCACGGCTTCTCACTGCATTTTGCAGGGCCAGAGGGGGCCCCACACGCTATTAGGTGACTATCCCATGACATTTGCTAAGTCCGTGTAATTTTATTGGGTAAAGACCGGTTTCGACTCCCTTGGAGTCATCATCAGTTCTTGTTGAATATCAAATCAAGGGGAATCTGATAACAATCATCATTAGGTTGCCTCCGTATAGTTCGACTGGTTGACATAAGAACATAATAAAAAATTATATACATAATGGCGATTGCCTGAAAATACATCAGTGGGTTGCAAAACATTATCTTGAAATGTAACGTACACATGTTAAGCAATACTTGGAACTTAAAGTTCTTGGTTCTGGTTTAAACTGTCGTGTGTTCATGGAACACGGAACACTGGAAACATATGCCCTGGTTGAAAATACAGTAGAGTCTCGTTAATCAGAACTAATTGGGACTGGAGTCTGTTCGGATTACGAAATTTTCCAATTAACCGGATTTTCTAATGATAATGTTATTGTTTTTACATCCCGCTAACTACTTTTACGGTTTCCGGAGACGCCTAGGTGCCGGGATTTCCTCCCGCAGACGTTCTTTTACGTGCTAGTAAATCTACTTACACGAGGCTGACGTATTTGAGCACCTTCAAATACCACCGGACTGAGCCAGGATCGAACCTGCCAAGTTGAGGTCAGAAGACCAGCGCCTCAATCGTCTGAGGAAAATAGTTTCTACAATATAGTACAGCACATACTGTAATTTGAAATGTCCATTCTTTAGAAGTTACATTATTAAAATACTGTATAAAATTACAGTAGGGTAATTAAGAACCCGTAGGGGAGAAAACGACAATGAAAATGACATTAGCGAGTGGATGGAAGCTGACTGTCATCAATTATACAAACAGACCAAGAAACTGTAGCTATGGTGGAGAAAGAATCTGGAGTTGATGAGGAACAGGGTTATGAGGAAGAATACCACAATGAACGACTAGTGTCACATTTAGATGCCGCGGCTGCCTTAGAACTTGCCGTAAGCTACGTCGAGCAACACTCCGCTGCTACCCCCACTGATGTGATGTTTATCAGATGCTGGTTTAACACTGCATATTCGAGTAGGTCCCAATCACTACGGCACAAGAAACTAACAGACTTTGTAAAGATAAACGACCAGTGATTGATGGTCTATGATGTGTAATTGTGTTTACATTAAGTTATTCTAGTAAAATATGACTAATAAAATGCAAGTAAATCTTCAATCTATAATATGTTATTTCATTTCAATAAGGAGAATTTTAAAAAAATGAATACATATTTCAGTTCGGATTAACCGGACTTTCGGATTAACGGGGTTCGGATTAACGGGACTCTAGTGTATACACAAATATGACATGAAACACTTATAATGATTTGAAACACATGGTGCTTTAAAAATGTTCTTGGACTTGATAGTCTTTTTCTATCTGATTAAATTGGATGAAATATATATACACTGAAATGAAATGTACAAAGACATAAACTACTTGGCAATTAAAAAGTTCTTGGTTTTGGTTTAAAAATTGTCGTGTATTCACGGAACAAGGAATAGAACTCATAAGTTATTTCCAATCAGGTACCTGATCTATTCTTAAGATGAAAAAATATGACTGATAATGTCTACTATTGATAGGTGAAACATGTACCATCTAATATATTAATTTCATGTCAACAATTTTTATAAGGACAATGTCCCAATTTTTAAGATTGTATTGTATTGAATAGGTGGATGAATAATAAAACATACAAGTGTTATTTAATACAAATACTTTCAATACGGACCCAAAAATGAATTTTATCACATGTAACATACCACTTAAAAAACATATCAGATGTAAGGCTTTTCAGGCGTTTGCTCTATTAACCAGCGTTTCGTCTTAGGTCTGACACTAGACTCGTCAGAGTGGGATGTGTCAGACCCTACCCACTGACGCCGGGTTATGCAGGTGAGCTTATCAGAAGCCTATTTATGAGGCACAGTCTGATAACTGCATAAGGGAGATAAATCTCCACAAAGGAATTATTGCCCGCCTAGCAATTCTGAATGGAAAATTCTAAATTCCCATGGAGGGAATTAGATATTTTTCACCAATAAAGCATGTCAAAAACATATCAGATGTAAGGCTTTTCAGGCGTTTGCTCTATTAACCAGCGTTTCATCTTAGGTCTGACACTAGACTCGTCAGAGTGGGATGTGTCAGACCCTACCCACTGACGCTGGGTGTATGCAGGTGAGCTTATCAGAAGCCTATTTATGAGGCACAGTCTGATAACTGCATACGGGAGATAAATCTCCACAATGGAATTATTGCCCGCCTAGCAATTCCGAATGGAAAATTCCATTCACATACCACTTAGTCGAAAAGCTCTTCTTCTTTCTCCCAATTCTTCCCAGCCCAAACTTTGCAACATTTTTGTAACGCTACTCTTTTGTCGGAAATCACCCAGAACAAATCGAGCTGCTTTTCTTTGGATTTTTTCCAGTTCTTGAATCAGGTAATCCTGGTGAGGGTCCGATACACTGGAACCACACTCTAGTTGGGGTCTTACCAGATACTTTACATCCTTACTACAACCCCTAAACACCCTCATAACCACGTGCAGAGATCTGTACCCTTTATTTACAATCCCAATTATGTGATTACCCCAATGAAGAAATAATGACATATTGCTGTGTGGAGTACAATAACGTCGGCAGGCGGCATCTGCAATTAAACAAGGTGTATATCTCTTCCAGCCGAGTTCACAACTCAGCCTAATCCCTCCTGTACACTGACCTCTCTGTTGCTTTGCTTAAGTTGCAAATCTAGCGTACGTGGTATATCCACTGTCATGCTGGTGTGCAATTATTCTCCTTACGTTTCATTACTATTGTCCACTGTTCAGCTCTGTTATCTCGCTACACTTATTATCTTTTAAAATTACCGGGCGAGTTGGCCGTGCGCGTAGAGGCGCGCGGCTGTGAGCTTGCATCCGGGAGATAATAGGTTCGAATCCCACTATCGGCAGCCCTGAAGATGGTTTTCCGTGGTTTCCCATTTTCACACCAGGCAAATGCTGGGGCTGTACCTTAATTAAGGCCACGGCCGCTTCCTTCCAACTCCTAGGCCTTGCCTATCCCATCGTCGCCATAAGACCTATCTGTGTCGGTGCGACGTAAAGCCCCTAGCAAAAAAAAAATCTTTTAAAATTTGAGACCATTCTCCCGATTGAATGAAACTATCTCGCTTGCCATTCCATACATTACCAATATAAATGGTCCGTTATTGGACATTATAAATTTTCCAGCTAGCTCATTCTTGGTTGCCAGCGTTTCGCCCTCGTGTGCTAGGGTGGGCTCATCAGTTGGTACCTAGCACACCTACCAATACGCTGGCTAGTGCATACTGTGGAGGCCACTGCGTAGGCTAACTGGAGCCACCGGCAGTGCCTATGGGAATCAACATCTATATCATTCCATACATTACCAACCAAACATCACTATCTCCCTATTCATCCATCAGCCTTAACTCATCACAATTTTTACATCCACTCTACTACATTATTCACTAACAATTGACTTAGACCATAAGCGCATATACCATCCATGTCTTACAATCACTCACTTCCTTACTCACTAACCAAACACCCGCCTCATCTTGATTACAGTCTTCCAATACCATCTAATGACAGCACTTATAGTACACACTTCACCACGTACTAATTTAACTACTTAACCGCTCTTGTCTCAGTTGCAAATAACACACACACTTCACTATTCTCCTGTGCTTAAATAGTTTACTTACTGCTACTGTTTGTTTTTTTACTTCTTGTCACAAACTGCTACTGTTTGTTTTTTTACTTCTTGTCACAACACCTTCATCCAATTTGCTCTTCTTACCCCATATCTCTTTTAGGCTCAAGCTTCTCCCTTTCGCCAAGACACCTTTTGCTTCTGCTTCCTCCCTCCAAGCCGTATTTTCACTTCGTTTATGTGCACTTGTCACATCTTGTGCTTCATTCACTCCCTGTATCTTCCTTTCTTTACTCACACTGGCCTCAGTCCTCAGCAACTTAACTAATGTCCTGGTCTCCCTCCTCATCTCAATTGCTGCTTCCCTGGCTCCTTCTACGATCGATTCAAAGATAGCATGCACACCTTCCTCTGCCCTGTTGATTTCTTTTTGCTGCAAGCTCTGTTCCAATGCCCTATTTTCCTTGTTTTTTCTTTATCCCTATGCCCGTCTTCACCGGCTTTGCTGTCTCTAACTTGCCTTTCTTCCACTCTCTTCCCCATTACCACTTCAATCTTCATAGTCACATCCATTTCCCATAATTTCGTTACTGTCCAAAATCTGGTCCATTGTCCATTTGTTACCACTAATTGTTGACCCTTAATGTAGGCTCTTAACCCTTGCATTCTAGCCCTGGCCAAATGTTTCTTCAGAGTGTTTATATTCTTAATCCCTTCTCTTCCCATGTCTCTTTTAAACCAAATTTTTGTACTCCGTATGTTGTCCGCTCCTCTTATCACTATTTCCGCCGTCAGGGTGGTAAACAACTTCACTTTTATCGGCCTGTTACCCCGTGCTGTGCCTATCCTTTCCACATCATCAATATCAGCCTCAGTAAAGTTAATTTTCATCATTTTTTGGATGACTTTCACAACTTTGTAGGTTGTCAACACTTTGTCCTCTCCTATTTCTTCCAGCACTCCATATATAAATAAACATTTCTTCCTGCGTTCTTGGCTACTGTCTTCTATTTCTGCCTTCAGCTTCACCACCTCTTCCTCCATCTCCCTTATTTTTACCTTGAGTGATATAATTTCTCTCTCGTTGATTTCCACTTTGTTCATTGTTTTGTCTGTTTTTCCCTGTATCCAACGCCTCATATTTTCAAATTCTTTTATTTGTTCCTTCATCATATTTTTGATCTGCTCAAATGGGCACACTTCTTCCACAAGTTCTTTAACCACTCTTTTTATGACCTCCATGTCTTCCCAGTTCATGTTGCCGCTGGAAGTCGGGCCGGTGTTTATTTCCACGCCCCCTATAACTAGCAGTACCATAATCACCGCTGCCACCAGTATCGTCTCACCCATCATTCTTGTTTCTACTTTACCTCCTTCATTCCTGGCTGTTTCCTTCTTCCCCCTTCCCTGCCATTTTCCAATGACTAGCCAATATTAATCCACACCAATCACCTTCCTCTTCGCTCCCGTTTTACTTTTCCATTGAGCACTCACACTTACTCCCGCACTACCGGCACACTCCACTCAGCACGTCTGTTCCCGATCGCTGACTAGGTAAGACTGTGACTTTTCCTATTTGTGAAACTCACAGCCTGACTTTTAACCCCGTTTATCAACATACCATTGCCTGCTGTCCATCTCACAACATTATCGAGGTCACACTGCAGTTGCTCATAATCTTGTAACTTATTTATTACTCTACCTTACGGTTCAAAGCCCTGTAATCAATTACAGGCCTGAAACCACCTTGGGGTTTCAGTACAGGAAAAATGGGCGATGAATATGCCGACTTTGAAGGTCGAATAATCCCATCTCATAACATCTGGTCAATGATTTTGTTGAGAGCTTTCATTTTAGATGGAGTTAGCCTATAAGGAGGAAACCTTCACTGGAATAGAGTCAGTTAACTCAGTCTTTTACTCAATAAGATCAGTGATGCCAAGGGTTTCTGAAAATACATCAGAAAAAGACTGAGACAACCTTCTAATACTTTCAGCCTGCTCCTCAGGTAGATGCCTAAGATCTAACGACATCTCACTCTTGGTAGGCGAAATAGATGAAAATGACACAGAATTACATTTCAAAAGAGGAATTTTAAGGTTACTAACAAACTTGAAAGTGCGCGACTTGCTCTGAAGATCGAGCACAAGACCGGAATGAAACATGAAATTGGCCCCAATATTACAGGGCAAGACAATATTTTAGCCAAAAAAGAATTAATTTTCCAAGTAAATTTTGAGATTTGAACTTTAGCAAAAATGAAGCCTAAAATTTCAAATGGTGACAAGTTTGCCCAAACACATTTAATGGAAGACAAACAATAGTCCAGAAATTTACAGCAAGCTTTCAATTTAAGGTACCACTTATCGGAAATAATGGAGTTCATATGCCATTAGCTCACCATTTGTAGACTCTGTTATCTGGACACGATCTATGTAGCAGCTGATATTTGATGGACCTCTCGTGCTGGCGTAGTCATCTCTCATTGTAGGTACCAGTCCTATTTCTGATTTGTGCGTAGCTCACTAATTGAACAATGACTTCCTGACTTTAACACTTCCTACAGTACTCCTTACATAAAGTTGTAACGAGTCCTAATTTTAATAGCTAAACCACCTTGGATTACATTCATGGACAGAATACACTTGTATTCTTCTGTATTACAGAATTGTACAACAAGTATGAAGGATGAGTTTTCCACCTAATTTTCATTCATCTTCATCCTTCATACTTGTGTGTTTCAATTATCAGTACTGACAATGAAGCTGATAGATTATAGTTACAAAATTGTAGTGTAAAGAAATACATAACAAAATTTATCCTGTCCCATACCAGTCAAAAACGTTCTCACCTTGACTTTAACTCTCGTCATTGAGATAATCAGGTCCCAATGAGAGTAATTTTGAGTAGTGCTCTACTCAGATGCAAAGTGAACTAAGTCAAGATCTTCAGCATTAAGACCTTCTCCGATGTAAAGACGTTCTCCATTGTAATGATAGAATAGATTAGAATTGACCGATAGACTCTCTCCAGCTCTTGTCGTTGATGTATATAGGCTCCAAAATCTCCCTCCATGTACCACATCACATGGTCCAGTAAGATCTGATGTACTATCCCTTCCCCTAGCCATCGTTGTATATCCATCATCTTGTTCCATAATGTCCATTCACATAGGTTGAACTTTTGCGCGCTCTCAACGCGTCAAGTAGCGAACTTCGAAAAGTAGGCGTTAACAGTTCTAACTGTTCTTCAGAATATGGAAGGGGTAAGGACTCTTGCAAGCTTGATGACATCTTTTTCCTGGTAAAGGGCTAAAATTAGCATGATGAGTCCAGTCACCTGACGTCGGCTACTGGAAATTTACTGCAGGCTATTAATACGAGTGATGTTGTAATACCTTACTCAAGAATTTGTTCATTCAGAATACGTTATAGCCGTGATACAAAGAAATGATATGATGATGTGAAATGGATGACTAAAAACCCTATATATAAACATAATAATTAAAAATGACCTACCACTAATTAAATATATACATCTTTCCAATTAATTACACAGTTCAGTAATTTCATACATGCTGTGATGTTCCAAACATCACAACGGGTTCATTATTCACTTCGATTTTCAAAAATGGCATGAATCCTGGGTTCACAGAAGCAATTTTAAGGCATTCCCTAGGGCCTTCAAATAATGAATTAGAGGAAGGTTCTTCCGTGAAGGATTCCTTGCCTAATTTAATGGGGGCTGAGCCTCGGGAAGGTGAACATGGTGACTCAGCCGATGACACTAGTCACTTCCTATCTCCAGGGTTAGTGGAGGCAGCACCAGAAGTTGAACGGGACGGTGTGCTGTTAAGTGAAATGCAATTCTTGGCTAGATGTGAAAACGACCCACACATAAAACAGCCTTGGGACGGACCAGCTCCATTCCTGGTTCCACTAAATTTTACTAAGGGGCATTTATTTCTAAGGTGTTCAGTCCATCCGCACGCAAAACACTTGCGTGTGGGGAATGTTCGGCTAGGTGGTGGCCAAGAACTGTTAGATGACGGAGGGGGCTCCCTGGCGACTCATAAAGTGTTGCTCTTCTGGAAAATGGAGAGCGAATACCCTAGTATAAAATTTCATCTATATAAATAAAATCGTAACAACCTTGTGTCTGTACATTGGCTATTTTGCCAAAATTTCTGTACAGTTAGCCATTTCAGGTGTAATAATGACCATCCGCATCATTTTTAGCTTTGGTGTCTCTTTGTTTGTTTGTTTGTTTGTTTGTTTGTTTGTTTGTTTGTTTGTTTGTTTGTTTGTTTGTTTGTTTGTTTGTTTGTCTATAACTTGAAAACTACTGGATATATTTCTACCAAACTTCATATTTAGAATCCAGTTGTCCTTGGGTAGGTTTTAGGGCATTATTGTTTCTAAATCCCTGAATTGACTGGGGGTTTATACGAAACCGAAACAGTAATTTTGCACTCCCATAAAATATACACAACCGAACTTAATGGAAATGTACCTGCTTTAATGGAGATCAATTTTCTAAACCTTTTTTCTCATACGCATCATTTTGATACGAGGATTAATAAGGGAGATATCACTAACAGACCGTTTTTCAGTACAAGTCACTCGAGCGGGTGCGTGTAAAGCCTATTTCTTATAACTTGAAAACTACTGGAGATATTTCAACCAAGCTTCATATTTAGCATCCACCTGTCCAAAGGTAAGTTTTTAGGCCCATAACATATCAAATTTCAGAAATGGACTTGGGGTTTATTGGGAACCAAAACAGTGATTTTACTCTCCCACAATATATACAAGACTAGCCTGACTGGAAATCGACCGATTTTCATTGAAATCCAATTCTAAACTTTTTTCTCATGTGAATTTTTTCTACAGGAGGAATAATAAGGAAGATATCACGAACGGTCGGTTTTGGAGGCTAAGTCTAGCGGACATATCCCTAAAAGTGTTGTACTTGGAGCAGATTCCTTATTTATCTATATAAATAAAATCGTAATGACCGTGTGTCTGTGCATTGACTATTATGGCAAAATTTTCATACAGCTATCCATTTAAGGGGTAATAATGATCATCTGCATATTTTTTAGATATTGTTTCCTAAAAGGCCTAAGTTTTACCCCCCTCGCCCAAAATCAAGATTGCGGCACAATCTGCCAGATGAACCAGAAAATTGAAATTAGGCGGAATTATACGATTTAGTCTGTAACCGACGGAAAACTTCCAAGATCTTCCAATTTTTCACTCTTTATTCCTGAAGAATGATGGTGCAGACCTTTGTTTTGAAGTATTTTGCAGCTAAACTGTCAGTCTTATCAGAAAGCGGATGGCCCAGTCTCAGTTCAATTTTGGATTAATCTACAACTTTGGTCCTATGACGTTTCGTCATATCTCTATTCCTTATATGTTAGATTTGTCTCAATTTCTCGATTATACCTACATTTTGCTCTTTGTACACGTATAATTTCTAATTCGAATCACTTATATGAAAGATACAGAGTCCGCCAGAAAAATGTATACACTCTTTGTTAGACGATATGAGGATATGCACATTGTCAACTGTTATCATTGTTTATAAATGTTGTAGTATGGTCTTTCGCTCAACAGATGTCGGTACTTGCATCACGATAGTGGAAAAACAAAATAGCTGGAGCACGCTTGACATTCGAACAACGAAAGTACATTCAGAAGTGGTTTATCAGGTTTGATAATGCCGTTGAAGTGCAACGTCAGTGGAGGAGGGAGATTGAAACAGAACCCCCATCATGCCTAACAATTAACTGCATTACTGGGAAGTTTGTGACAGATGGAACGATTTGTGATATTCACAAAGGAAGATCGGGAAGAACACGTGCAGCTACCAGTCCTGCTTCGTCGGCTCATGTGTTGGAAAGTTTTGCTAATTCTCCACAGAAGTCTGCTACGCAATGTGCACGGGAAGTGGGGATTAGCAGTACAAGTGTACGACGAATTTCGAAAACAGCTAAGTGGAAAGTTTACACCCCACGATTACTGCATGCGCTTAATGAGGACGATCCCAATCGTTGAATGCAATTTTGCGAATGATATCAGCAAATGGTAACCCAAGATGAACCATTTCTGACGAAGTTAGTGTGGTCTGATGAAGCCCAATTTAAACTTAATGGAACAGTGAATCAACATAACTGTGTCTACTGGGCTCCGGAAAATCCGCATGTTCATGTGGACAAGGTGGTCAATCTACTAGGGGTTAATGTCTGGTGTGGACTGTCGTCGAGGGGCTTACTAGGACCCTTTTTCTTTGATGGTACTGTCACTGGAACAGTGTACTTGGAAATGTTTCGCACATTAATTTTACCAGCTGTACGTGCGCTTTATGGAGCCGAAGATGAAGTCTTCTTCCAACAGGATGGGGCGCCACCACACTACCATGTAGCAGTACGAGCTTTCCTGGATGACAATCTGCCGGGACATTGGATTGGACGAGGGCCCATTCAGTTCCCCCCACGGTCGCCAGATCTTACCCCTATGGATTGTTACTTGTGGGGAACTGTGAAAAATCAAGTCTGTCGATGTAAGCCACGCACGCTGGAGGCCCTTCGCCAAGAGACTACAGCGGCATGTGCAGAGATCCCCATTCAAACCTTGACGGACGTAGTTGCAGCATCCGCTATTCGTTCTGCTACTTGTATTAGTTGTTGCAAACTTCATATGTATGATGGCATTCTCCAAGGAACTTCTTTTGAATGAAGCGAGGCGGGTGTACCTCCCGGTATTATTATTATTATTATTATTATTATTATTATTATTATTATTATTATTATTATTATTATTATTATTATTATTATTATTATAGTTTAGTTTAATAATGTTTTATTTTACCTGGCAAGATTAAGGCCTTCAGGCCTTCTCTTCCATCTAACCAGGAACTGAAATATACATATATTACATTGTCTTACTTGTCACAGGTGAACTATGTAGTGCAAGTGGAAAGTGGTTTTTTTTAAGACTTTATTTGTGAAGTACAATATGATGTTTTTTTCTTTGCGTTTAGGCCATCTGTGGACCACGGTGCTTGTGTTCTAGCTGTGATTTTGTCGTCGTCTGCCCCTTTTAGCGTACTGGATTGTGTTCTTAGTGGCCTCTTGAGCCTTCCGGTTGGCCCAGTATTCCTTCATTTTATTGCTGAATTCTTTCCTGCGCTCCTCTGACCAATTCCCGGCTCCTTTGTGGCTAGCCGATGTAAGGAAAGGTTTAGTTTTGACCATTAAACGGTATGCATTTCTGTCAGTAATGGCGGCTTGATTAATATTAAGCTCTGCAAGATCTTTATCCACTTGTTTAGTCCAAGGGAATCCAGTAGCTTTACCTTTGTTAGCAACCTTGAAGATCTTATGGGATGATCTATTAGGATCCATTCTGTATAGGTGTCCATAGAAAGTCAGACGTTTTCTCCTGATGGCATCTATGAGGTTTTCTTGATGCTGGTAGAGCTCATTGTTGGGTTTGTACCATCGCCTTCCATCTGGTAGGATCCTTGGCCCTATTATTCTTCTCAGGAATTTCCGTTCTTGCACTTCTAGGGCTCTCAGTGGGGTCTTTTTAGTTAGGGATAGGCATTCTGCTGCGTAGAGGACTGATGGTCTGACTACTGCATTATAGTGTCACAGTTTTACATTCTTTGATAAATGCTTTGAGGCATACAGTTTTCTGCAGGCATGGTAGGTCTTGTCTAATTTGATTTTCCTTTGTTCAAGAGGCATCGTTTCACTTAGGTCCTCCGATATCCACTCTCCGAGGTACTTCACATTTTTAGCTCTCTTGATGTGTTTTGTATCACTGACTCCCATTGTTGTAGGGGCATCTTTGATGTTGGTCATAAACTTGGTCTTTCCAATGTTGATCATGAGGCCCGCTTTAGCTGCTATAGAGTGCAGTGTTTGAAGCTGCATAGTGGCCTCATGCATGCCGTTTGCTAATAAAGTAAGGTCATCAGCAAAGACCAGGCATGGAATCCTCAGGTTGTCTGATTTAAACCCCATCCTTAATCCTGTGTTCTCAGGTAATGACCTGGTCCATTTTCTTATGATCTTTTCCAGGACACAGTTAAATAATATGCATGAGATACCATCTCCTTGCCTCACCCCTGTTTTGATTGTGAAGCTCTCTGATAATTGACCTCTAAACTTAACTTTGGAAGTGGTGTTGTGCAGGGTGGCCTGCACCAAACTATTAATTTTTTCGTTTAGTCCCAGTTCTCTTAAGGTGTTGAAGAGTGTGATCCTATCCACGGAGTCGTATGCCTTCTGGAAGTCAACAAAGATAGCTACCCACTGTCGGCATCTTTTCTTGCTATATTGAAGGATGGTCTTCAGATTTTGTATCTGTACTGTTATTTGTAAAGCATGATATAACGTAATGACCTAACCTGTACTGTGTAAGATTGGTGAGTCTAGGTGGCGATAGGGAACTCGTGCACACTGATTGGCTGCTCCAAGGCCAGAATTTCCTACATATAGTGAGCGAGGCAATGTTCAAATTAATTCGGTATTCTGAATTCTGTCGGTCTTGATCTATCTGTCTGTCTGTGAGCAGCCTATCTGGTTGACGTCGCCCGGTTTCTGGGATGGCACTCCTTTGGGTAAGCACTCTTGAATTCCGTTCCTGCTAAAATTTCCGTAATGTTCCGATTTGCTTTTCATACAGGAGTTTACCCTAACCTCGCCTAGATTCGCCAAATTAGTTACTTATGGCGCCTTAGTTTTTCAGCTGGGCTTACCTGTTCGTTTCCGAGGCATTCCCATTTCTTGTTTCACTAAGATATGTAGGTTGTAGTTTAATATTATTTCCCTTGGGGTTTGCCTCTGGTAGTTCTGTATCACTTGAGGTACGCTAGATTTTGGAGAACCTGTTTCACATCACGGTAAATTGCATTGTACAACTGCATTGGTAACTAGATGTATAGTTGATTTGAAATTTGAATTTACACTGCTACGAAAGTATTATCAAAGAACCTCTAAGCTATGTATATCACTGAACTTATAGCTTGTAACTTGGAATTGTATTTGGAATGTATTTGTAAAATTATTTACACTGCTACGAAAGTATTATCAAAGAACCTCTAAGCTATGTATATCACTGAACTTATAGCTCGTAACTTGGAATTGTATTTGGAATGTATTTGTAAAATTATTTTGTAAATAATTTTTTTTGTAATCTAAGGATCACGGCGATTTATTTCAGAATCCACAATCTAAGCCATGTCCATGCCTTTGGTAGGTTCCCAGCCTTTTTCATCTTCCCGGTTTGTTGTCCACTAGTTGGCCCTACTGATATTTACGTACATGTTTTTGTTGGAGATCCGCGTAATGCCAGCTACTGTTTTTCCGAGTGTGTAGTGATTTCTTATATTGTGTAGTTTGCTCTTACCTTCCCCTTTTAACTCTGTTTGTGCCTTGTTTTATGTTACCACTGTAGTAGAGGTAACATTACTTACAATAACTAGATCTAATACAAAGTAAATTAATAATAATACAAGGATGGTAAGATTACATTAAGATGAAATAAATCAGATATAATAAAAAGATAAATTCTTAAAACTAATATCCTACATGTAAAAAAAAAGAGGTAGTACATAAAATTTGATTTTAAAAAAAAATCGGATAAGAATTTTAGACTCTACCAGGACATCCATAACAATAGAATGGTTGCAAGTAGCAGCATCAAGTTTACAGATGATCCTTACTGGTGCTTAAAATGTCTCCAAAGTGCTTCCTTGAAAGTGCAAATAGAGCTTAACCTTCTGATACTTTTGGGAAGGAGGTTCCACTCACGGCAGGCAATTACTCTGAATGATTTATCGTAGATGGCAGTTCTATGGGTAGGTAAAGCAAGGATGGAATTATTAGCAGATCTGGTGTTAAGACTGTGATAAGAGGATAGGTATTTGAAATATGAAGTAAGGTAAAATGGCTGTGAAGAATGAAGGATTTTATGGAGATGGCATAGGGTATGCACAGTGCGACAGATTTCTAGTCGGGGCCAAGATAGGTGGATATATGAAGGAGTTACGTGGTCATAGTACCGTAGGTTACTGACGTATCTCACACATGCATTTTGACAACGTTGTAATCTTCTCAATAACTTGCCCCGGGCGTCTCTATAAATCGTGTCACAATAGTCAGAATGAAGGAAAACCAGAGCTTCTACCAGTATTTTTTATAGTTTTTCAGGAAATAAGTATTTATACCCGCGCAGCATGTGCAATGCAGAGAATGTTTTCTGAGTGATGTTCGTAATATGCGTCTTCCATGACATGACATCATTGAAAGTAACGCCTAGGACTTTTACCGATGACATGAATGGTATGTTAGTATTACGCAAAGTTATAGATGGAATCTCTGGTCAATTGACCTTCGCGAGTAGTTTCGGGTATCTAAGGATGATGGCTTGCGTTTTTGCTGGGTTTAACCTAAGACCACATCTCAAAGACCAAGAAGAAAACGATATTAGATCCTGATTGATTTTGTCTATGGCCGAAAATATTAGATTTGGAGATGTATGGAGGTACATTTGTATATCATCAGCATAAATATGGTATTTGCAGTGCGTTAGGGTTGGGAGACATCATTAATGTAAATAGAAAAAAGAAGGGGTCCTAACACCGACCCTTGGGGTACTCCACACTGCACAGACCGACAAGTTGATTTGTTTATTCTATCTGTAACACACTGCCGACGGCCAAACAGGTAGGACTGAAACCAAAGGAGGGCGCTGTCCGAGAAATGGAAGGAATACAATTTCGAGAGCAAAATGTCAAGAGAGTCAAAAGCTTTGCTCAAGTCGAGGAGTATTAAAACTGTCACTTCCTTGTTGTCCATAGCTTCTCGGATGTCTTCTGTGACCTTCAGTAGTGCCGTTGTAGTACTGTGTACTTGACGAAAACCAGATTGTAGTTGGTCAAGTAAGTTGTTAGCCATCATGTAGTCTGTTATTTGTCTATGAGTGATGAACTCTAGCACTTTGGATAAAGCAGGAAGTATGTAGATGGCTCTGTAGTCAGATAGTTCAGAAGGGAAAGCTACTTCTTTTTTAGAGGACGTATAATGCCCACTTTCCATATTTCAGGAAATGTGCTGTCTACAAGGGAAGAGTTAAATATGTTAATTAGTGCAGGTAAAACACATTCAAAATAATTTTTAACATTTCTATTCCTATACTGTCATTTCCTTTTGCCGTTGATATCCGATTTATAGCAAACCTGACTTGTGAGTGGGATGTTGGGTGGAAGTAGAAGTTTTCTCTATCTGTTCGCGTCTTTGCATAATTCCCATCTAGAACTTCCTGTTTCAGGGCTGCATTTAATGTGCAGTTAGATGAAAAATAATCGTTCAGTTTTTCCAAGGGTATATTTATTCCGTCGTCGTCTTATCCTTTGGTAATTCCAAAGTTCTTTATGGATTTCCACAATACAGCTGTTGAAACATTTGGTTGAATTAAACTGTGAGCATGTCGTAGTTTCGCGTTTCTAATCTGTTTGGTCGTAGCGTTTCTCAGTCTCTTATAGCTCAGTAGATTGTCAGGAGTGCAATGTTTCTTAACTCGTCTATAAGCAGCATCGCGTTCAGTCATTAGTGCTCTAATCTCATCTGAGAGCAAGGGAGCTGGCTTCCGCGTAACTCGAGACTTCTTTCCAGGGGCATGTCTATCGTATAGTTCAGTCATATGTTGATTGAAGAGAGTCACTTTGTCATTTATGTCTTTAAGTTTAAATATGTCATGCCATGGCACTGCAACTGCGTCTTGTAAAAGTTTATTCTTATCAATTCATCGTAGATCTTATATGAAATTATTTTTGGTTTGAACTTGGGACTTTTAATAGAATAGGCCATAAATATAGCATCATGTCGCGATATGCCTGGGACACTAATTTGACCGTGATGAAGAACTAATTCAGGTTGGTTAGTGGCAATGAGATCAATTAAAGTGTTTGATGTGTCTGTGTGATGTGTAGCATTGAGAGGGAGAAACATTAAATTCCAAGCTTTAAAAGAAGTTAAAAGTTGGGTTGTCTGAGGAGAGTTAGGTTCAAGAAGGTTTATGTTGAAGTCGCCCATTATAATTATATTTGAGTAATCAATGACTAAATCTTGTATTTGAGTCTCTAGATCGCATAAAAAACTCGCTTTCGGTGGTTTATATACTACACCCAGAAGACATTTTACTTCACTCACAGTTTTATTATTATTATTATTATTATTATTATTATTATTATTATTATTATTATTATTATTATTATTATTATTATTATTATTATTATTATTATTATTATTATTATTATTATTTAAAGGCACTCATTTGTATGAGTTACTCTATACAATATATATAAAAGGCAAAATCAAACTTTAAAGTCCATCCTTCTCAGCCATTCAGATAAACCGGGTGTGAAAACGAACAAATCATCAGGAGTGCCAGGGTGTCTAAAGATCAACTAGACCAACCAATCAACACCACTCGCACTGTTCTGTCCAACTTCCCAAACAGTCAACATGAACCTGTTATGGTGGATATCGGTTTGAAAATTCCCCTTGTAAACTCAATGCCCTTACTCAGATGGAACTTTCAGTGAGCCAACTGGAATGGATTCACAAAAGACCTTGACTCCAGTCTAGCTATGAATAATCTTCAGCCGACAGCAAATAACTACGACGAATTTGTTAAACTAGTTATCAAAGCTGCTAAGTCCAACATTCCTAGGGGTTACAGAAAGGAATATGTACCTGGATGGAATGAAGATAGTGAGGCTTTATACCAAGAATACCAAGTTCTGGAAATCAAACAGTGGGCAGACAGCTACTTCCACTCTTTAAATAAGAACAGTCAAGAGAAATGGGAAACTACACTCAAAGAAATGAACTTCGCAAAGTCAAGCAGGAAAGCTTGGAGAATCTTGAATCGGCTAACTGGCAAGCAACACCCCAAAAAGCCGCACCCTAAACCGAGTCCTGACATTATTGCCAACAGGATTGGTAGACCTCACAAGGACAAAGAGGGACAAGAATCATACCAGAATATTAAAATGTAACCTTTCTAAACTCAAGCGCAGTGCCCCGAGAAACAAGCTGCTTTCCAGACCATTTTTCACAGTGGAAGTAGAAAATGCAATTAAACAACTGAAAATCGGCAAGGCTGCTGGTCCCAACAACATCTACAATGAGTTTATTAAGAACATGGGCCCGCATTGTATATACTGGCTCACTTCTCTCTTCACTTACATACTCCAAGAGAACCGATTGCCCAGACAATTCAAACTGTCAAAAGTTATACCCATTCTCAAACCTGAGGACTACCCCAAAAGTTATCGACCAATAGCACTGCTCAGTTTCATATTCAAGCTTCTTGAACAAATCCTCCTAACCAGAATAGCTCCATTCATTGAAGCTGTTACTCCTCCTGAACAAGCTGGATTCAAACATGGACGCAGCTGCACCAATCAAGTTCTTGTCCTAACTTCGCACATCAAAACTGGTTTTCAAGGACAGCTAAAATCAACAGCTGTTTTTATCGACTTGACAGGTGCATATGACACTGTTTGGCAACAGGGACTGACCTACAAACTATTGCAAGTTGTACCAAGTCGAGAAATCTTGTATCTGATATCTAACATGCTTAGTGAAAGACAATTTGAAATGTTTCTAGGCAACACTAAAAGCCACAAATGAAAACTAAATAACGATCTACCACAGGGATCTGTTTTAGCACCATTGCTATTCAAGTTGTACATTCATGATCTACTGACCATAACATCAACTAAGTTCATATATGCTGATGACATCGCACTGGTAGCACAGAGTAATAACTTTGAAGACAGTGAACAAATTCTTATGGAGGACCTCAAGAAGATGTCAGCTTTCTTTAAGATCTGGAGATTGATTCCCAACACAATAAAAACTGAAGTATCTTGTTTCCATATAGCAAATTGTGCTGCAAAGTACAAACCAACAGTTCTGCTCAACGGACAAAAGCTGAGGTACAATGCTTTCCCAAAATATCTTGAAGTCACTTTAGATAGATCCCTGAGCTACAAAGAGCACATCACTAAGCTTTCTCATAAAGTTGCTGCAAGAAACAACATGCTGTATAAGTTCTGTGGTACCTCCTGGGGAGCCTTTGCTGGTTGTCTACGTTTAACTGGCATCAGCCTTGTCTACTCGGCTGCTGAGTATTGTGCTCCTGTCTGGTTGGAAAGTGTACATGTGAAGAAGGTAGACACAAAATAGAACGATACAATGCATTGCATTACTGGTACCATCAAATCAACTCCATGTCAGTGGTTACCTGTGCTGAGTCACATCCCTCCACCTCACTTAAGGTGGAAGCAAGCTCTACTAAGGGAAACTAAGAAAATCTTTGCATCACCCTCTTTGCCACTGCACCAAGAATTCTGCCATCCATCACAGCAGTGACTGCAATCAAGAAGGCCAGCAAGTGTCACTGCAGGGCAACTCATTGCAGATGGATTTGACCTAAATGATAGCTGGAAGCATGAGTGATCATCCTATGAGAACAAGTGCCCACCATCTTGATCCCACAAAGAAGCCAAATGGTTTTGACCTACCGAGGAACCTCTGGTGCTGTATCAACAGGTTACTCTATGATCATCTCTAATAAAAATGCTATTTGCTTTATGTCCCACCAACTACTTTTACAGTTTTTCGGAGACGGTATGGTGCTGGAATTTAGTCCTGCAGGAGTTCTTTTACATGTCAATAAATCTACCGACATGGTGCTGACATATTTGAGCACCTTCAAATACTGCAGGGCTGAGCCAGGATCGAACCTGTCAAGTTGAGGGTCAGAAGACTAGTGCCTCAACTGTCTGAGCCACTCAGCCTGGCATGATCAACTCTGATGTGAAGTGTAATCGGTTGAAAGAACATTCCAAAGAGGAGGGGGCTGGAACTAACAAATGAAAAGGGTACCGTATAACATTCCACCAATTAATGTAAGTTTCATATGCCTCTGCTCCTGTGCAAAAAGTAAGAATATGTTGCCAGATATACCACATAGGCCTTTTAATGTACAAAACTTGCTTTATTTCCACTTGACAATACACTTACAACTTCCTGATCAAACTTAATTAAGACTGTTAATTTTATCATTTCACTTACTGTCAGCAGCATATAAACTAATTCTAATGCTTTATGCTGTCTTTTCCTTTTCTAGGTTTCACTTCGAGGGACCCAGTGGAACAACTGTTCCTGAAGCATTGGCACCATAGTAGGATTTGTTCATGAATAGTTTATGTATGCAACATGGGATATAAAGTTATTTCTTAAAGAATCTCTTGATAGCTAGCCAGACGATTAAAAAAGTATTTTAATGGAAACAACATTATGTAAATATTATCTCAATACAAAAGGCTTTCATGAAGATTGGGGAACTTACGTTATCATACTGATTGAAAAGTTCTCCATCTACAGACTCTAGATTATAAACAGTATTGCTTATAATTGGATGTTAAGGTTTATTTTTCATAAAACATATTTTTCTAAATACATTCATATTTGAAATGTTAATATTATGTATAAAATGGTTGCTAACTTATATTTCATGGATTCATGATGTTTATGAACCTTTTCTGTGGAGCCTATAAAGTATCTGTATATTATGATGTGCGCCGTATGAATGAAAATATAAACCAAACAATGACTGACAATCCATCTTCGAGGGCTTTGTCTGTTCTCACATTTAAATTAATTACGGACTCTTGAAGTGTGTCATCATCATCATCATCGCTGTCGCAACTTCAACATCAGATACTCCGAACATATCAACGCCATTAAATACAACAGATTCTCCGCCATAGGACAACACATACATGACTCCAAGCACAATTTCACCAATATTGAAAAAGACATGAATATACTTAAAATCAAAAAAGGCTTTCACGGCCGCAGATCTTAAAATCACAGGAATAGAACCAGCTTTTGGGTGGTTAGGCCGTGTGCATTATGCAGAGTTTCGTCCAGACGTGCCATTTGGACTCATCAGCTGGAATGGCACGCCCCTCCAGGACTCTGCTTAGCAGAGGCAGACCAAACTGTGTGGTCCCGCCGTGTTAGCAAATCAAGTTTGCTAACCTGCTAAAGGAGAAATGACTTCTCCGTTTAAAAAAATGCTCCCCCATTGGAGATACAATATCAAAAAAGGCTTTCACGGCCGCAGATCTTAAAATCACAGGAATAGAACCAGCTTTTGGGTGGTTAGGCCGTGTGCATTATGCAGAGTTTCGTCCAGACGTGCCATTTGGACTCATCAGCTGGAATGGCACGCCCCTCCAGGACTCTGCTTAGCAGAGGCAGACCAAACTGTGTGGTCCCGCCGTGTTAGCAAATCAAGTTTGCTAACCTGCTAAAGGAGAAATGACTTCTCCGTTTAAAAAAAATGCTCCCCCATTGGAGATACAATATCAAAAAAGGCTTTCACGGCCGCAGATCTTAAAATCACAGGAATAGAACCAGCTTTTGGGTGGTTAGGCCGTGTGCATTATGCAGAGTTTCGTCCAGACGTGCCATTTGGACTCATCAGCTGGAATGGCACGCCCCTCCAGGACTCTGCTTAGCAGAGGCAGACCAAACTGTGTGGTCCCGCCGTGTTAGCAAATCAAGTTTGCTAACCTGCTAAAGGAGAAATGACTTCTCCGTTTAAAAAAAATGCTCCCCCATTGGAGATACAATATCAAAAAAGGCTTTCACGGCCGCAGATCTTAAAATCACAGGAATAGAACCAGCTTTTGGGTGGTTAGGCCGTGTGCATTATGCAGAGTTTCGTCCAGACGTGCCATTTGGACTCATCAGCTGGAATGGCACGCCCCTCCAGGACTCTGCTTAGCAGAGGCAGACCAAACTGTGTGGTCCCGCCGTGTTAGCAAATCAAGTTTGCTAACCTGCTAAAGGAGAAATGACTTCTCCGTTTAAAAAAATGCTCCCCCATTGGAGATACAATATCAAAAAAGGCTTTCACGGCCGCAGATCTTAAAATCACAGGAATAGAACCAGCTTTTGGGTGGTTAGGCCGTGTGCATTATGCAGAGTTTCGTCCAGACGTGCCATTTGGACTCATCAGCTGGAATGGCATTTCTCCTTTAGCAGGTTAGCAAACTTGATTTGCTAACACGGCGGGACCACACAGTTTGGTCTGCCTCTGCTAAGCAGAGTCCTGGAGGGGCGTGCCATTCCAGCTGATGAGTCCAAATGGCACGTCTGGACGAAACTCTGCATAATGCACACGGCCTAACCACCCAAAAGCTGGTTCTATTCCTGTGATTTTAAGATCTGCGGCCGTGAAAGCCTTTTTTGATATTGTATCTCCAATGGGGGAGCATTTTTTTAAACGGAGAAGTCATTTCTCCTTTAGCAGGTTAGCAAACTTGATTTGCTAACACGGCGGGACCACACAGTTTGGTCTGCCTCTGCTAAGCAGAGTCCTGGAGGGGCGTGCCATTCCAGCTGATGAGTCCAAATGGCACGTCTGGACGAAACTCTGCATAATGCACACGGCCTAACCACCCAAAAGCTGGTTCTATTCCTGTGATTTTAAGATCTGCGGCCGTGAAAGCCTTTTTTGATATTGTATCTCCAATGGGGGAGCATTTTTTTTTTAAACGGAGAAGTCATTTCTCCTTTAGCAGGTTAGCAAACTTGATTTGCTAACACGGCGGGACCACACAGTTTGGTCTGCCTCTGCTAAGCAGAGTCCTGGAGGGGCGTGCCATTCCAGCTGATGAGTCCAAATGGCACGTCTGGACGAAACTCTGCATAATGCACACGGCCTAACCACCCAAAAGCTGGTTCTATTCCTGTGATTTTAAGATCTGCGGCCGTGAAAGCCTTTTTTGATATTGTATCTCCAATGGGGGAGCATTTTTTTAAACGGAGAAGTCATTTCTCCTTTAGCAGGTTAGCAAACTTGATTTGCTAACACGGCGGGACCACACAGTTTGGTCTGCCTCTGCTAAGCAGAGTCCTGGAGGGGCGTGCCATTCCAGCTGATGAGTCCAAATGGCACGTCTGGACGAAACTCTGCATAATGCACACGGCCTAACCACCCAAAAGCTGGTTCTATTCCTGTGATTTTAATACTTAAAATCGTTAACAAAGGCCCCCTCTTAAACACTACTGAAAATTGTTTTATTCACCTTGACCAATACTTCAACCCCAATTTCAACTTAAATGACATTTCTGAAAAACCCGAAATCCTATTTGACTTCCTAATTCTTCTTCTCAAAAATTCTAAATTTCAAAACCTGAATTCAATTTTCCATGCCTTACAAAGTTCCTACCCACATTTTGTACCTCCAGTAACCCACCCTCCTAACCCACCCTAAACTACCCCTCCTTCATCCCTATTCTTATCCTTTCTCACCACCTTTCAACTTTAAACCCTTTTAATCTTTTCTTATCCACTAATCTTCTTTCTTTATTAATTTATTCTATTTTTCTTTTCACCCCTAAAAAAAAAAACTACATTGCCACCTTCATTTTGGGCCCTCATTTTCAAATTTAAACTCATGCCTTGCGTCCGCCAACTTTGACCACTTCAATCACGACCTGAATTTTTTTTACATTCAAGAAATAGCACACTGTGCATACACGTTTTCATTTGTTTCTGGTATTACGCTTTTTACCATTTTTTTCTATTCACTATTGTTTTTTCACATCAACTGTTCTAAAAATCTTCATAATTACGTATTCAATTATATTGAATCGTATTATAAGTATATATATGTACATTTTCGTGAACTAAGCAAATACTTGATCATTAATCTATCCTTCAATCTCCATCAGCGTATGAAACTACAGCACTTGACGTTGTAAACACTGCACCGATCTTCTGGAGCTTGCAAGTTACTTCGGTTGAGCTGCTCGTCTTCGGCTTCTTCATGACTTTAGATCTTCATATTTGGATTGTGTTGTGACTTTGTGCCTGACGGTGTATGCAGTCTGACTCATTTAACTGTTCTCTGCTTTTCGTGAACATTGTGAGGCAGTGCCAAACATTGCGTGTGCCGTGCTGATGCTCAGAAGATTACGCATTACTTCTTTTAAGGGACTTACATTCCACTTCGTCTGAATTTTACAGTGCCTACCCCCGTCATTTTTATATCGCCTCTTCAACTGATATTGTGTGGACTTGACCGTTAACTTCTTTCTTACTTATGCATTGTTTTTCGAGTTATAATCGGCTGATGATGACCCAGACTGGGGTCGAAACCGGTACCATTTCCACTTTTAATTAAATAAGAATGTAATCTCTACATCTTTTATTTACTTGTATTGAATAGGTTGAACTACCATATTTATTATTTCAATTTAACTTTAATCGCTGTCGTTGTCAATTTCCCTTTTCCAACTCCAGCCAGGTCAAGATTTTAAGTGGAAGCAATGTCAGAACTTAGCTAAGGGCCCCGTGGTTACCAACCCACACTCCTAAGTTGAGAATCCCTAGGGCCCCTTTTATTTGTTTTTTTTTTTTACAACAGGCAGGGGATACCATGGGTGTTGTTTTACCTCTCCCACCCACAGGGGGAAATCATGAAGAGATCTGTTCAGTCAGTCAATCATTCATCATTGATCAGCATTATGACTGTCGCCCAGGTGGCAGATTCCCGAGCAAATGTTTACCTAGTCTTTTCTTAAATGATTTCAAAGAACTTAAAAATTTATCAATCATTTGTTTGATAAATTATTCCCTTTCCTAATTCCTCTTCCTATAAATGAATATTTGCCCCAATTTGTCCTCTTGAATTCCAACTTTATCTTCATATTATGATCTTTCCTACTTTTAAAAGCTCCAATCAAGCTGATTCATCTACTAATGTCATTCCACTCCATTTCTTCACTGACAGCTCCTCTCCTTACTCCCAAATCTTCCCATCCCATATTTTTTGCAATATTTTTGTAACACTACTCTTTTGTCACAAATCACCCTGAACAAATCATGTTGCTTTCTTTTCAATCTTTTCCAGTTCTCGTATTGAGTAATCCTCGTGTAGTCCGGCCCCACGGTGTAGGGGGCAACACGTCCGCCTGTCACCCAGCGGCCCCAGGTTCGATTCCCGGTTTTTAGTTGTAAATGGTTAATATTCCTCGCCTGGGGACTGGGTGTTTGTGTCGTCCTTAATGTTCCTTTCTTCACATTCAACACTACACTTCCTCTATTCCAATTACACACAGGTTCATATCTCATGGTGCACGTAGGGGTAAAAGGTCTCTATAGGTCGACGCCCCGAACAAACAGCATTTTAATAAAAATATTTTTAAAAATCCTCATGTGGAACCCTTCTCTAACTGGGGTTTTACCAGAGACTTATACACCCTCTCCTTTACAACCCTACTACAACCCCTAAATACTTTTGTAACCATATAAAGAGATTTGTAACCTTTATTTAAAACCTTCTTAATGTGATTACCTCAATGCAGATCTTTTCTTATACAATAAAAACTCTTATATCAGGACTAATGTGGTGCCAGGTGGTCCGGATAATACAAAATACGGGTTTTGCAGAGTATAATTAAAATACAGCCAAATTCATACAAAGACACTACAAAGCTTTATTTTGTAAGTAATTAGGATTGTAATACCTTTACACACTATTTATTAATATCAAACACAGCACTCTATTTAAATACAGTATGAAACATCAAAAACCGGGCGAGTTGGTCGTGCGGTTAGAAGCGCGCAGCTGTGAGCTTGCATCCGGGAGATAGTGGGTTCAAATCCCACTGTCAGCAGCCCTGAAGGTAGTTTTCCGTGGTTTCCCATTTTCACACCAGGCAAATGCTGGGGCTGTACCTTAATTAAGGCAACGGCCGCTTCCTTCCAACTCCTAGGTCTTTCCTATCCCATCGTCGCTATAAGACCTACCTGTGTCGGTGCGACGTAAACCCACTAGCGAGCGAAACATTAAAAAATTATAAAAAGTGCAACAAATTAAAGCCTAAATTCATGTTTCTTTACAACAGGTTTTTTTTTTAGTTTTTTTTTTTTAATGAAGGTTGTTATCATAGCCTGTTTAACATGCTGTAGTCTTTTACCTTTTTATTCCCTGCCATGCTTTGATTGTAACACTAATTAAAAGGATACAAATTGTGCAACTTCACTTTAGCCAGAAAATCACTACCACAATAAAAATATTCTACTACAACGCTCATGACTAACGTAGATAAGGCAATACATTAGGTACTTAATTTTGCTGAGTGCATGAGTCAGCAACCTCCCCATTTCTCGCAATCCCACTGTGCACTTCCATCTTGCATTCCTTCTTATGCTACTGTCCAACTCAGTACTGTAGTTCACTACATCCCAGACCAAAAATATTAATTTGTCTTGTGCATTATAAAAATAATAATCTCTGGAAACCAGGCCGGATATCAGAAGGCTGGATATGAGAGGTTGTACTGTATTTACACCTAAGTACTTACAGTGATCCCCATGAGGTTCTGGTCTTCGGTAATGTTTAATGTATCTCTTCGGATGTCTTGCAACATATAATCAAGGAACCATGATAATTTGCTTCAAATCTGAAGATGTGTACATTGTCCTGAATCCATAGGCTGATTGGATCACCAACAGCTCTAATAGGCCGTTGGGGTGTCACTAAAGAAGTGTACAAGGGAAATGAGGAGTGAGGTAGTGATGGCATCAGAAGCTGTATTACAATAAGTACTGCAAAGCTTCACTTCAAAACTAACAATTATATTACCAAAAAAAAACAGTTATATTTAGAATATGAATTTTGTTACTTTAGAACAGGGCCTCTGAAACGCCCAAAATCTCAGCGTGCAAATCGAGGCGCAAGAGCTCTGTGCACTGTGCATCGGTTCCACTTGACTCGGACCAACGCTTCGTTTCTGGGCTACTCGGCTAAGCTCGGATCTACTCGGCTCAACTCAGCTCGGATTTGGAGCGCTACGGAACAAGTGTGGAAGAGGGAGACGGGGGAGCGAGTGAGACAGGCGTGAGGAAATAGAGAGTAAGCGCTATTGCTCCAAATCGAGGAGTGGGGAGTCTGCACTCTGGTCAACCAAGCGAAGTGCAGTCTACTTTATCCCGTAGCAGGTAGCCTTCTTCGTCGGGTTGTGAATCAAGGACCTCAAAAGTTTTCCATCCCTCAACCACTCCCTTCTTTCCTCCACTATTTCTTCTTTTTTTACTCCTCTCTTCTTAAGATTCTCCTCCACCATATCCTTCCACCTCTTTCCAGGCCATTTCTGCTGTCTTCCTCCCATTATTTTCTCTGTGAATAATCACTTTGAAACTCTATCCTCTTCCATTCTCATCATATGTCTATACCATTTCAGCTTACTGATCTCTATCTTGTCTTGCAGTTTTGGGAATCCAATTCTCTCCCTGATTTCTATGTTTCTGATTTTATCCCTTCGTGTCTTCCCAGTAATTCCCCTAAGGAATTTCATCTCGACTGCTTGGATTCTGCTTTCATCATGTTTTGTTGTTGTCCATGTGCCCACCACGTATGTGAGAATTGGTGTGTAGTATATAGAGTAGAGAATTTTCTTGCATTTCACTGGGACGTCCCAGTCCCACAGCATACCTTTCACACATTGGTAAAACCCATTGGCTTGTTGGATTCTCTTTCCAATTTCTTAATTTATTTTCTCATCTTCTGCAAGTATACACCCCAAATATTTGAAGCTTTTCAAAACTTCTAATTGTCTTCCATTTACTTCAATATCCCCTCTTTCTTCTCCATTCCTTCTCATCATCACTACTGTCTTACTCTTCTCCACACTTATTTTCATTCCATATTCCTCTATCTCCCGATTCCATACAGTAACTTTTCCTTGTACAGTACTTACATTTCATCTTCTCCCCATATTACTATGTTGTCAGCAAAGAGTAAGGCCTTTGTCTCTTTGTCTCCCATTTTTTGTTGTACACTCTTGCAGATTTCATTCATGACTGTGATGAAGAATAGAGGAAATAATATCTTCCTTGTCGAAGTCCTGTTCCTACATTGAACCAGTTTGTTTATCCTACTTTAGTTTTCACACTACTTACACACTTTTCATACATGGCTTTGATCATTTATACTTCTGCTCCACCTACCATCTTTTTTATCAATGCATCCAAGACCAGTGTCCGTGGTACATTGTCATATGCCTTCTCAATAAATATAAATGTCATTGTTAAATACTTCCTGAATTCTCATCTTTTCTCCATCATGTCCCTTAATGCAAAAATTAGATCAAAAGTTGATCTAAATTCATATTATTCTTCATCCATGTTCCTTTTCTACTTTCATCCTCAGTCTTCCCTCTAATATCCTCTCAAAGTTCTTCGTTACATGTGAAATGAGAGTGATTCCCCTATAGTTGCTACATTCTTTCTTATCACCTTTTTTTAATATTGGGATTATCAGACCTGTCCACCAATCTTTTGGTACTACGTTTTTTTCTTCCATATCACTCAAAATCTATATTTCCAAAGTAACTCTATTGGTCTTGCTGCCTTTATCATCTCTGTAGCCACCTCATCCACACCTGATGCTTTTTTTCGTGTTCTTTATAGTTTCTTCTCCTCCCGAAGGTATCACCACCTTGACGAAGGCAAAATACATTTTGCCGGGTGTTTGGAGGCTTGCGTGTTCAAATGATCCTTTGAGCTATGCCGGCGGGAGCACACGCTCCTGGTAGGGCCACCCAAGCCGGACAGGTCTAAGGTGATGATCCAGACTAAGAGTATTACCCTGGTCCTCTAGGTTGGGGGTTGGGCGTAGGGTTAACTCCCCTACGTCATAAAAAGACAACTGTTACAGATACCTTAAGACATATTACAGGAAAAGCGGATAACTTGGTGACGATCCAGCGAGAAAAACGGCTTAAGAGAAGGAAAAATGATATCATAGTAGCAACGTGGAATATAAGGACATTAAAGAGACCTAGCAAGTTGAAGGAATTAAGGAATGAACTGGATAAGTATGGAGTGAAAATAGCAGCCTTGCAGGAGTTAGGATGGAAGAGGCAAGGGATGATAATGTCTGGTCAACATATCCTGATGTACAGTGGAGAAGAAGAAGGCAGTAATGACACTGGATTCCTCATACAAAAGTCTGTAAAGCAAAGTGTGATCAACTTTACTGCAATCAACGATTGGAGAATGAAATTAACAAAGTTCAAAGACATGACGTAAAAATGATCCTTGGAGATCTAAACGCAAAGATTGGAAGAGAAGAGGTGTATAAACACATAGTAGGGAAAGAAAGCTTGCACAAAGTCAGTAATGATAATGGTTTGAGACTTATTGACTTTGCGAGTGGGAAGCAGATGATAATCAAAAGTACTTGGCACCCTCAGAAAAACATAAAGAAGGAGACATGGATATCACCAGATGGTGTAACAAAAATCAAATAGACCATGTTATCATAGACAGACGGCTTGCATCAGACATCATGGATGTCAGAAGTTGTAGAGGTGCTGATGCTGATTCGGACCATTATCTTGTAAGAATAAAATACAGACAAAAAATAGACTTGGCAAAGGATGGAAAAAGTAAGAAGAAAGACAAAGCATAATGTAGAGGGTCTGAAAAATGAGGAATTGCAAGAGAAATACAAGAAGAAAATAGCAGAATCTTTGGAAATAAGAAAGGAGTTATGGGAGAAAGGAGAAGTAGAAAGTAAATGGCAGATACTGAGAACAGTTATCAGTGAAGTTGCAGATGATACTTTGGGGGAAAAGAAACGTGTAAAGAGAGCAGAATGGTTTTATGAAGAATGCTTAACACTAATTCAAGAGAGGAATGAAGCTAGGAAAAGAATGCTTCAAAGGAGGACAAGGCAAGCAGTGGAAGAGTACAGAGAGAAGCGGAGAAGAGTCGATAAGATGTGTAGATCCAAAAAGAGAGCTTTTGAGAGAAAGAGAATCGAAGAACTGGATGAAATGAAGGATAGAAATGAGGTACGAAAGTTTTATGAGAGAACAAATGATCTTAAGAGAGGATTCCAACCAAGAGCTGTTTTCTTTAAGGACGAGGATGGAAACCTCATTGGTGACAAAAGCAAAGTGCTCGAAAGGTGGCAGGAGTATTTTTACAAGGTACTCAAAGGAAATAATGAGGATGATAGAGAAGAGGAAAACATCAGTGATGATGGGGAAGAAGGAGAATTGAATGAAGAGTCAATAGAGCAGCCAGATTTAGAAGAGGTCAGGACAGCAATTAAAGCATTAAAGAATAACAAAGCCCCAGGTGAAGATGGGATGGAGACAGAACTGTTGAGATATGGGGGAGAAGGAGTAGAGAAGGCTGTATATGAGTTGATAAAGGAGGTTTGGGTGAAGGAGGGAATGCCCAAGGATTGGACATTGGGTATAATATGTCCAATACATAAGAAAGCAGATAAGGCAGTATGCGGAAATTATCGAGGGATTACTTTGCTGGATAGAACTTACAAGGTTTTCAGTAAGATATTAGCCTCAAGACTGGAACCATGGATGGAAAGGATACTAGGGGATTACCAAGCAGGTTTTAGAAAAAATTGTTCTACACTGGATCAGATTTTTATATTGCGACAATTACAGGAGAAGTTTTATGAGTATGACGAGCAGCTTCACCAGTTGTATGTTGATTTTAAACAGGCATACGACAGTCTAGATAGGGGCAGAATTTATAAAATTATGAGAAAGTTTGGAATCCCAAGGAAATTGGTTAGGTTGACAGAAATCACCTTGAAAACAATAGTATGCAAGGTGAGAGTGGAACAGGATCTGTCAGAGGCATTTTTAGTTGAAAAGGGGCTGAGACAGGGGGATGTTCTCTCCACACTCCTATTCAATTTAGCACTAGAAAAAGTAATATGCCAGCTTCCCATCAATCCAGGGGAACCATCCTGAACAGATTAGCACAAGTGATAGCATATGCTGATGATGTGGCAATTATTGCACGAAACGAAAGAGCTCTTGAAGAGAACTATGCTGTGTTAGAAGAGAAAGCATGGGACTTAGGACTAGAAGTGAATATAAATAAAACAAAATATATGAAGATGGGAGAGACAGAGGGAGCAAGAGAAAGGACCACAGTGAGAATACATGAGAAGGAATATCAAAGAGTTACAACTTTCAAATACCTAGGCTCAATAATAGCTGCAGACAATGAAACCTCTGTGGAAATACAGGAAAGGATAACAAGTGGGAACCGATGCTATTACACTTTGCAAAATATGTTTAAATCCAAGAATGTCGGTAGGAATATAAAAATAAAAATATATACAACAGTACTAAGACCTACAGTGATGTATGGCTCAGAATGCTGGGTGATGACCACTAGAGAAGAACAGTGGCTGTTACGGTGGGAAAAGAAGATATTGAGAAAGGTATTTGGAGCAGTTAGAGATCAGGATGGATGGAGAATGAGGACAAAAGCAGAGCTGCAAGGATTGTTTGGCCAGCCAGATATTGTTGTTAAAATTAAGTAGGGAAGAATTTGGTGGGCTGGTCATTTTCAGAGAATGGCAGAAACCGGTACTGTCAAAAAAGTCTTTATAGGAAAACTGGAAGGAAGAAGGAGGAGAGGAAGGCCCAGGAAGAGATGGATCGATGATGTTGAGGATGACCTTAGAAAGATGGGAGTTAAATGCTGGAGAAGGAAAGCCGAGGACCGGGACGAATGGAGGCAGGTGATTAAGGAGGCCAAGGACCTACATGGACTGTAGTGCTAACCAGTAAGTAAGTATAGCTTCTTCTATTTCCAACATTGCTATACTGTATCTTCATTTTGGTTTTTTTCCATCATTTTTCTTCATGTTCCTCCATTTCTTTGAATTTGATATTAAGTAATTTAGCAAAATACTCCTCCCATTGCAGGAGATTATCCTCTCTTTGTGTCAAAATTTATACTGTTCATAACAATTTTGTATCTTTTTACTTTGCTTTAAACCAATCTACTCTTCCTTTAACATCCTCTTGCAAGGTTTCTGTGAGGTTTTCCCAGCACTTCTGTTTCTCTTCCTGTACAATCTTCTGACATGCTTTCTTTGCTTCATGATACTTTTGCCTACTCTCTATATTTCTGCCTTCTGTCCAGCTCCTCCATGTCTTTTGTTTCTCTTTCACTGCTTTCCTTACTTTGTTATTCCACCAGGGTGTCCCCTTTTTCTTTTCTTTTTTTCCATGTATCTTCTGCACATTTTACCATTCCTTCTTTGAACTTGGCCCATTCTCTTCAACAATGCCAATCTCTCCTTTAGGAATTTGTTTTTTCAGTTCTTATTCAAACTTCTCTTGTGCTCTCTTTTAGCCTTTAATTTCCAAACCTTTCTTTTTCTTGTCTCTTTTAATTTCACTGTTTTACCAAGTCTTAATTTAGCTACTACAATTTTATGGTCTCCTTCAAAATCTTCTTTTTGCATTGCTGTCACATCTTCCAATTGTCCGCGTTTCTCACTTTTAACTACAATCAGATCAATGGTTGCTTTATTTCTCCTTTGTCCTCATCCATATCTAGTTATTTTTTGACTGTTCTTCTTTCTGAACCATGTATTGCCTACTATTCTTCCATTCCTCTCATAGAAATTTAGTAGCAGCTCTCCTTCTGAATTTTTATTTTTGTAACTGAAAGGACCAATTATTTCTTCTTTATCTTGCCTGTCTCTTCCAGTGTGGGCATTCGTATCTCCCATTTTCACCAATTCTTTATCTTCGATGCAACTCTCCAGTTGCTCCAAGAACTTCTCTAGACTGTAACATAAAGAAGTAATGTGTAACTGGATTAAAGCCACTATATATATTTATATAATAAAGTTGAGCTTTCCACCAAATTGCATTTGCCTTCATCAGGGCATTTGAAGTTCTGCTTCCAACAGTGAGTAAAAAAATTCTTCGAAGGAACGTGCAATTCATGACCGTTCTATCCACAGCCTACCCCACTAACTGGACTCAAGGATCGTCACACTGTGCTGTAGTGGTTGGGAGGGAAGTTACAAATTTGCCGCCCTCTGTCGACACTTTCTTGAGTGTGTCCCATTGTGCCATGGTGGTGTTATGCATTTATTTCTGCAGTACAGGTCTTGATGTATTTGATAACTTGAAGCTGTCTTCCCTGTTGATGTTATTTGGGCGCAACTCTGCCTCTAAGGCTTCCCTTACAAGTCGAGCATAGAAGTCTTTTACAGGCGCGATGACCCTTGCCTGCACCCAAAAAACATAAACAGGGAAGATGGCTTCAAGTTATCAAATACATGGAGACCACATCATCATCATTATCATCGATTTTCCGCTCCAGCAAGAAAAGGCGCGGGTGTTTACGAGCCTCTTCCAGTTCATCCTGTCTATTCCCAGCAGATGTTCTATATTTTGCTGCCAGTTTATATCACGTTTGGCAAGGTCTTTGAAAATTTGTTTTTCCCAACTACCACAAGGCCTCCCTCTGGGCCTCTTACCAACAACATTTCTTTCATACTATGCTCTTGGGTTCCTAATTGAGCCATCCTTCTCATATGTCCATACCATCATAATCTGCTTAATTCAAAGGATTCCAACAGGCTCTTGTCTAATCCAATTTGTTGCCGAATACTTTCATTCCTTATTTTGTCTCTCCTTGTCTTTTGGAGACATGACCGAAGGAACTTAATTTCAGTGGCCTGTAGGTGACTTTGTGCAGATCTAGTCAACATTGCTGCTTCCAGTCCATATGTTAGAATTGATACAAGATATGTTTCGTACAACGTGAGCTTGCAAGCTTGGGGAAATGAGTCATCCCAAAGTAATTGAAACGGAGTGGTAGAATTTTGATGCAGTTTGTATTCTATTGCCTATTTCTTGGTTTATAGTATTGTCAGAAGAAACTAAGCTCCCTAAGTACTTGAAGTTATTGATAATGTCTAGTTCTTCATTTTGCACACGCAGGTGGACTTCTTCAGGATTTTGACTCATCACTAAACCGACAGTTTTAGTTCAGCTGATGATCATTCTCTTTCTTTCAAATTCTTCTTGCCACAGATCTAGTTTAGCTTCAACTTCTGCTTCTGTCTCACTGCATAGCATAATATCATTAGCAAATACAAGTGCACTTGTTGTCTGATCCCTCATTTTTACTGCTTTTATAACCTCATCCATTATGGTAATGAAGAGAAGTGGTGATAGACAACTTCCTTGTTGGACTCCACTCTTGGTTTCCAAACAGTTTGACCTGCCTCCTTGAATTTGCACACAGCTCTTTGTCTCTCGATATAGTTGTTTTATAATACCAATATAAATGGTCCGTTATTGGACATTATAAATTTTACAGCAAACTCGTTCCTGAATGCCAGCGTTTCACCCCCGTGTGCTAGGTTGGGCTCATCAGTTGGTACCTAGCACACCTACCAAGATGCATGGCTAGTGCATACCGTGGAGGCCACTGCATAGGCTACTTGAAGCCACCGACAGTGCCAATGCACTATGAGAGACTTTGTCTCACTACCAAAAATTGATGCCTACTTGGCCATCAGATGATATAGATGTTGATTCCCATAGGGAATCTGAAATATTTGTCCCGAATGAGTAAATTATAATACCAATATAAATGGTCCGTTACTGGACATTATAAATTTTCCAGCGAACTCATTCCTGAATGCCAGCATTTCCCCCCCTGTGTGCTATAATCTCATCTGGCATTTCTTTACGTCTCAGATATTCCCATGTGTGCTTACATGGTATATGATCATATGCTTTCTCAATATCCAAGAATACAACTATAACCATTCTATTCTTATCCCAGTATTTTTCAAAGAGCATTCTTTTCAAAAAAAAAAAAATGAGGTCTAGCATTGATCTGTTTGCTCTAAATCCATGTTGTTCTTCCTCAAGTTTAGGTTCAACAAATTTTCTGATTTTTCTCTCCAGGATGGTCTCATACAGTTTTAACTCTATAGTTGTTACACTTCTTTCGGTCATCTTTCTTAAATAGTGGAATAATCACTCCTTGCCTCCAGTCACTGGGGATTTCATTTTCTTCCCAAATTCTATTTAGTTCTCTGTACAACCATTGTATTCCAGGTTCTCCAAGTACTTTGATCATGTCCACACTGAACTTGTCCAATCCTGCAGACTTGTTCTTCATTTTACATATCGCTGTTTCCACATCCAGCCAGGTCAAACTTTCTACATTATAATTTATAGGATTTAGAGGGTCATCAAGTGTGTTGTCAGTTGTATTACAGTTCAGTAAGTGATTGAAATATTTACTGAACTCTTAATATTTCATTTTCATTTCTAGCTACCTCTCCGTTTGGAAGCTCTACTGTGTTGATACCGGTAGTATCATTTATTTTGTTTTTAACAATGCTATATAGGAGCTTCTTGAGTTTGTCTTGCCCTATTCTATTGGCAAGATCTTCTTTGAATTTCCGTTTCTAAGTGTCAACTATTCTTTTGACCTGTAATTTTTTTCTCTGTAAAATGATAGTTTATCCTTGATTTCACTTGGATTTTCTCACACTCTGGCACGGGGTAATAAGCTCTTCTTGCGCCATTTCTAGCTTTGACAGCACCTTTTACATCCTCGTTCCACCATACTGTTTCTTTGGATTTTCTTATTTGGCTCTACCTTCCACATACTGTCTTCACCAATACTCTCCTCAGGTTATCCCATTCCTCATTTGCAGATCTCAGACCTTCTTTTGGTAACATCTTCCTAACATTTACTTGAAAAATTTCCTTCACCCTTCATTCAAAAAGTCTTCAAGTTTTTATTTTTGGTGTTCTTTTGTTGTAGACTTTGGAAGGTCTTCTCTTTGTGATATCTGCAACCAACAGCCTGTGGTCTCCATCCAAATTTTCACTAGGAATTACTTTGACATCATTTACAATCTTCCAAACTTCTTGGTCGGCGAGTATATAATCAATCCAGTTCAATAATGATCATCCCAACTATATCTTGTGATCTTATGCGTGTCCCTTTTCTTGAACCAAGTGTTCCTTACAACCATATTGTTCCTCATACAAAGATCTAGAAGATGTTCAGCCTCTGTCATCCTATTCACCATTCCATGATGAGCCATGGAAGATTCATAGCTCAGTCTGTCTGATCCAACCTGAGCATTAAAATCCCCCATTACTACCAAATGTTCACAATCCATATGTTCTTCCAAGTTGGACAGGAAGCTTTCTTTTCCTTCATTTGAACATCCTGATTGTGGAGCACAGACCTGGATTCTATGATATTTGTCTCCATTCCAATTTACTGACACTTTAACTATTCTATCACTGACAAATTCAACCTGGCTACAAACATCAATATCTTTATGAAGTATAAAGCCCAATCCATTTCTTGACTCCAAGTTATTTCCAGACCAGTATAGTTCATATTCTAGATGGAGGTGTCTTATTCCTGCTGCCTTCCATTTGGTTTCACTTATCCCCATAATAAGAATGTTCCTCCTTTGCATCATATCAACTATTTCTTCAGTTTTATTTGTTGGTGTTAGAATATTCAAGGTTCCGATCCGGCAACTGGGTCTTGATTTAGGTTCCGTAGCTGGTGAAGCTTCAGACTGTAGGCCGTCATATGCACCTGGCTGTTGTCACTATCTTGAGTTCTTCGATCTGAGGCTCGTATTTGTCTTGAAAGCAATTGCAGTTACTCTCCAACTGACTTGCTAGGCCTAACGTTAGAGAATATTTTCTGTCAGGGTTATCTCCATTAGCCTTTAGCAGTCCCCTACCTCATCTGCAAGGCAGCAGCTTCCTGTTGAATTTATGTGTCATTTCCTACACAAAGGCTTCAACGAGCCCCCTAAGGGTGAACTCCTCTGCCCATAGCCATTGGTTCTCCATTAGTTTGTCAGGTTTAGTAACGGCCACCAAACCCTCGGCCAGACAGTCACAGGTAGTACTATCTACTGTTGCATAGGTAGCAGGAGACCTCTACTGCAGAAATACATACATAACACTACCATGGCACAGCGGGACGCATTCAAGAAACTGTCGATAGAGGGCGGTGAATCAGTAACTTCCCTCCTAATCACCACAGCACAGCGCGACAATCCTTGAGTCCAGTTAGTGGGTTAGGCCGTGGATAGTATGGTCATGACTTCCACGTTCCTTCGAAGAATATCTTTGCTCACTGTCGGAGGCAGAACTTCACATGCACTGATGAAGGCCAATGCAATTTAATGGAAAGCTCGACTTTATTAAATAAATATATATAGTGGCTTTAATCCAGTTACTCATTTATTTCTTTATGTTAATACAATGAGCCACGAAAACTTATGTTCATTAATTCCCTAGACTCTCTTCAACATTACCTGTCTGAGATGCATATACCTGGATGAAATATTGTAGTCCACTTTTCAAGCCAAGTTTGATTTTCATGATTATGTCCTTTGCCTGGTAGACCTTCTCCACCTACTGTACCAGGTCTTCCCTCACAACAAAACCATCTCCATTATTGCAGTTCCCACCTCCACTCCAAAACAACTGAAACTCCTTCCTCAATCTCTTTTGTCCCTTTCGTTTCCACCCTGTTTCACTCAATCCCAAAAATGCAATGATCTTGTTTTTCATGTATTCTATTAGTTCTTCTGTCTTGCCGTTAAGGGTCAAGACAATTACTGTTGCAATGTTTGTTGCTGGTTGCCCACTTTTCATAGTTCCCCCAGGAACTGAGCATTGCTTTTGGGGGACACCCTAACTGTTTCCAAGACCTCGACTCGCTTTCAATCATTTTATACTATTAGTACGATGGACTCGCCACACCCAAAGACATTTTATACCTACTGCCAGGATTCTTACAGGCTGCCCCTATCGTGGAGTGCAGATGCTGCTTGATGGGTTTTTGTTGTAATACCTCCACCAAGGGATTATCAGCCCTCCTAAAGATCCTCATCTGCCCAAAGCCATTGGCCTCTTTAGATTATACTCGTATTTATACTCAAGTCCAAGGTTGCTTCTTCCGCCACTTTCATCATACCGAAGTCCACCTTCTCCACTTTACATGCCATTGAGGTCTTCACTCCTAACCCTGAACTGGGACCCACATCAGAAGTAACACACCTGGTCAGTGTGCAGGTAACCCTGGCCTTTCTTTTATTCTTTTCCACTTTAACATTCTAAATATAACATAAATGTATAATTATTTCTACTTAAGTAGTTTTAATATTTTAAATGTTATTGCATTGTTTTCAAAGGAGAATCCTAATTAGGTCTAGTTATTTATCACAACTACAGCAACTTTAGGTTAATTTAAAGTTGATAAATATAAGGGGTTCGCTCATTTCAAATCTTCGTGAAAGGGATTTGGGAACTACTGGTCTATAAGAGTCAGCTTAACATGTTTACTGCATGTTAGTAGAGTAAGGCATACCCACCAACCTGAGCAAAATAATTGCGCGGAACTCTTTTAAAAAATTTAATAATTGTAGTTTTGAATGTCGGTTGAACAAGTTCTGCTGAAATCATGGACCTATCCTACGCACACGCCTGGTGCATGACCCACACGGTGGTTGAAATTGAGAGGTAATACTCTTCACAAGGCAGGTCAGACACCACTTCGCATGGGTAGATTATTGTACATTATTGAAACACTTGGTGCCAAGCTTAGCGAACCAATCACCTATACACTTAAGGCTAAACAGAATGGCAGAGTAGAAAAGAGAAGGTACAGAAACAGATCAATGGGATGTTAGAAGACAACATTTTTCAGCCTTCAATCAGTCTTTGAGGTAGTCTGCTTTTATAAGTACCAAAGATATGGAGAGTGGCAACGGACTACAGAAAGCTAAATGAAGTAACTATCAGTAGCATATAACCTATACCTTGTATTGCAGAGCTAACTGACTCATTAGGCAAAGCAAGGATTCTCAACCATTGATTTAGCCAGTGGTTACTATCATGCTAAACTAGACAGCATTTTCAGCACTAGATAGGCATTTTGAACATAAACATTACCACTGGGATTAAAATCTGTCCCAGCAACATTCATGAGGCTAATACAAATATTTTAGCAGGAGTGAATGGAATAAAGTGCTTACCGGTATGTTCCTCCTCTGCGAACCATGTGACCTTGCCGCGGTGGGGAGGCTTGCGTGTCCCAATGATGCAGATAGCCAAGCCGCAGGTGCAACCATATCGGATGGGTATCTGTTGAGAGACCAGACTAACGAATGGTTCATCGAAAGGGCGGTAGCAGCCTTTCGGTAGTTGCAAGGGCGGCAGTCTGGATGATTGACTGATACGGCCTTGTAATAATACTCAACATGGCTTAGCTGTGTTGATACTGCTACACGGCTGAAAGCAACGGGAAACTACAGCTGTAACTAACTCCCGAGGACATGCAGCTCTCTCTGTATGAATGATGTACTGATGATGGCTTCCTCCCGGGTAAAATATTCCGGAGGTAAACTAGTCCCCCATTCGGATCTCCGGGTGGGGACTACACGAGAGGGGGCGATCATCAGGAAGATGGATACTGACATTCTACGAGTCGGAGCGTGGAATGTTAGAAGTTTGAATCGTTGTGGCAGGTTAGAGAATCTGAAAAGGGAGATGGATAGGCTAAAGTTAGATGTAGTTGGCATAAGTGAAGTACGTTGGCAGGAAGAACAAGATTTTTGGTCAGGCGACTACCGAATTATCAACACAAAATCAAACAGAGGAAATGCAGGAGTTGGTTTAATAATGAATAAGAAAATAGGGCAGCGGGTAAGCCACTACGACCAGCATAGTGAAAGAATTATTGTCGTCAAGATAGACACCAAACCAATGACCACCAAAATAGTGCAGGTCTATATGCCTACTAGTTCAGCGGATGATGAAGAAATCGAAAGAATATATGAGGAGATAGAAGATTTAATACAATATGTAAAAGGTGACGAGAATCTAATTGTGATGGGAGACTGGAATGCAGTGGTAGGCCAAGGAGGAGAAGGTAGTACAGTAGGAGAATTTGGATTGGGACAAAGGAACGAAAGAGGAAGTCATCTGGTTGAATTCTGCACTGATCATAATTTAGTCCTTGCCAATACTTGGTTCAAACACCACAAACGACGGCTGTATACGTGGACGAGACCTGGAGACACTGGAAGGTATCAAATAGACTTCATTATGATTAGGCAGAGATTCAGAAACCAGGTGTTGGATTGCAAAACTTTCCCAGGAGCAGACGTGGACTCTGACCACAACTTGTTGGTCATGAAATGCCATCTGAAGTTGAAGAAATTGAAGAAAGGAAAGAATGCAAAAAGATGGGATCTAGACAAGTTGAAAGAAAAGAATGTGAGGGATTGTTTCAAGGAACATGTTGCACAAGGACTAAATGAAAAGGCTGAAGGAAACACTATAGAGGAAGAGTGGAGAGTCATGAAAAATGAAGTCAGTAGGGCTGCTGAAGAAATGTTAGGAAGGAAGAAAAGATCAACTAAGAATCAGTGGATAACTCAGGAGATACTAGACCTGATTGATGAACAATGAAAATACAAGAATGCTAGAAATGAAGAGGGCAGAAAAGAATACAGGCGATTAAAGAATGAAGTGGATAGAAAGTGCAAGGTAGCTAAGGAGGAATGGCTGAAGGAGAAATGCAAGGATGTCGAAGGCTGTATGGTCCTGGGAAAGGTAGATGCTGCATACAGGAAAATCAAGGAAACCTTTGGAGAAAGGAAATCTAGGTGTATGAATATTAAGAGCTCAGATGGAAAACCACTTCTAGGGAAAGAAGACAAGGCAGAAAGATGGCAGGAACATATCCAACAGTTGTATCAAGGTAAAGATGTAGATAATTTGGTTCTGGAACATGAAGAGGCTGTTGATGCTGATGAAATGGGAGACCCAATTTTGAGGTCAGAGTTTGACAGAGCTGTGAGTGACCTCAATAGGAACAAGGCACCTGGAATTGATGACATTCCCTCTGAATTACTGACTGCCTTAGGAGAAACCAGCATGGCAAGGTTATTTCATTTAGTGTGCAAGATGTATGAGACAGGAGAAGTCCCATCCGATTTTCGGAAGAATGTTGTTATACCTATTCCCAAGAAAGCCGGTGCTGACAGGTGTGAAAACTACCGCACCATTAGTTTAGTATCTCATGCCTGCAAAATTTTAACACGTATTATTTACAGAAGAATGGAAAAACAAGTTGAAGCTGAGTTGGGAGAAGATCAATTTGGTTTCAGAAGAAATGAACACGTGAAGCTATCCTGACTTTACGTCTGATCTTAGAGGATCGAATCAAGGAGGACAAGCCCACGTACATGGCATTCGTAGATCTAGAAAAGGCATTCGATAATGTTGATTGGACCAAGCTATTTATGATTCTGAAGATGATAGGGATCAGATACCTAGAACGAAGAATTATCTACAATCTGTATAAATATCAGTCTGCAGTGATAAGAATCGAGGGCTTTGAAAAAGAAGCAGCAATGCAGAAAGGAGTGAGACAAGGCTGCAGTTTGTCCCCTCTCCTTTTCAATGTTTACATAGAACAGGCAGTAAAGGAAATCAAAGAGAAATTTGGAAGGGGAATCACAGTCCAAGGAGAAGAAATCAAAACCTTGAGATTTCCCGATGATATTGTTATTTTATCTGAGACTGCAGAAGATCTCGAGAAGTTGCTGAATGGTATGGATGAAGTCTTGGGTAAGGAGTACCAGATGAAAATAAATATGTTATAAATCGTAACTACTGAATTATAAGAGGACTTTACCGTCGTGTTCACAATATCACGTTTATTATTATCAACAACACACACACGCCACAGAGTAAAAAAGGCAACTATACATATACAAAGAATACATAGATATTTTGATGTTGACGTAACCAATGTCAATCCGCGACATCCTCCCCACCCTGTCTATCTCCAAAGGGGTGACCAGCTGCACTGGCCGAGTAATGAGCGTGTTGTCAGGCTGCCGCAGAACGACCGTTCTTGCACGTCCGTCTCTTCCTGGGCGCATCTCTTCTATCCTCGCTTTCTTCCACATGTGGCGAGGTCTGACGTCTTCTTGGAGGAGGACGATGTCTCCGATCTTGGGCAAATGTGTATTGGTCTTTTGATTTTTTACCTCATGGTGACTTCTCAGTTGAAGCAGATACTCCTTTTTCCAGCGTCGTGAAAAGTCTCCCAAGACCTTTTGTTGTAATCTGTATTCCTTTACGAGATTTTTCCTCGTGCTCGGTTCTGGCCCTTCTGGGATGGACGTTAGTTTTCTTCCAACTAAAATGTGGGATGGTGTCAGGAGATCTTCCGTGTCTGTGGCCTGAGTGATTGTCCTGCTATTGAGGGTGGCTTCAACACTTGTCAATACTGTATTGAGACTTTCTTCGTTCAGGTGGGAATGGCCGAGTACCTTCCTTAGACATCTTTTTACAGAGACAACCTTTCTCTCCCAAAAGCCTCCCCACCAAGCCGCCCTCGGTGCGATAAACTTCCAACGAATACCATTGTGAGCACAGTGGTGTGCACTTTGGTGTCTGTCACAATCTTATTGAGTTCCATAAGCTCGCTATGAGCAGTGAGAAAGGTCTGAGCGTTGTCAGAATATATGGTGTGCGGCACACCTCGTCTGCTGACAAACCTCTGCATGGCCATCAAGAATCTATCCGTAGACATATCCGTAGATAGCTCGAGATGGATAGCACGGGTGGTGGCACAAGTGAAAAGAATGATGTACGATTTGTTAACATTGCTGCCACATCTAACGTACAGGGGTCCAGCGAAGTCGATCCCAATCACAGAGAAAGGCTGTGTCAATTGTAGGCGGTCTGCTGGTAATGGCGCCTCAATCACCACTGGTCTGCTGTTGTGCGCTAATTTGCACGGTAGACAAGAATGCAGAATCTTCTTAGTTATTTGTCGAGCTCGCAGAATCCAGAATTCTTCACGTAGTTCTGCCAGTACTATGCGTACTCCAAGATGGTGAAGTTTAATGTGGGTCTCTTGAATGATTAACTCGGTGAACCTGTGACGGCCGTCCAGAATTGTTGGGTGTTTCTCAGTTTGAGACAAATTTGAGAATTGTAGTCTGCCACCAAGTCGGATGATACCTTAATGTAGAAATGGGTTAAATCTAGCAATCTGTGAAGTGCCTGGTAATCGTTCACCATTTCGCAATGCAGCTAGTTCAATAGTGAACCGCTCCTCTTGAACCCTTTTGATCCAGTATGTGCGTGACGCACGTAGCTCTTCAGCCGTTAGTGCATTGGGGTGTTTTGTGTTCTTGCTCAACATACTAACGAAACGAAGTACCCAAGCTGTGACATGTAGCAATTTCCAGTATGAGCTATACCTCGAGATATCCAGTAGGGCTTCTGCTATAGTGATCGTGAGAACTTGTTGCGTCTTCCTGGCTTCTGGCAACTGCGTGCAGGTGGGTGTTGGGTCACGTGGCCATGCGCCTCTGTCTCTGATGAGCCAGCGAGGACCATGCCACCATGTTTCTAAGGAGGCTAGCTGATCTGCGTATACTCCTCGAGTGAGGTGATCTGCAGGGTTCTGATCTCCAGGACAGTGTCTCCATTGACTGGGGTTTACGTGATTATGTATTTCTGTCACGCGGTTGCAGACAAAGGTCTTCCACTTATTCGGATCGTTGCGAATCCATCCAAGTGCAACAGTAGAATCGCTCCACAGCTGAGCCTTCTTGATGTCACAGCCAGTCTCTTGGCAGAAGTAGTGAAGAAGGCGTGTACCAGCAAGTGCAGCTAGCAGCTCTAGTCTTGGTAGAGTTAACTTCTTCACGGGTGCTAGTCTGTTTTTGCTGCAGACGAGTTTTGTGACCGGAGTGTCATTAAGCGTTGACTTCGTGTAGACGACAGCTCCGTATGCTCTCTCCGAAGCATCACAGAAGACGTGCAGCTCTGGTTCATGTCCTGGTCCCGTAATGCCTACCCACCTGGGAACGGATATGGTTGATAGGTGCTGAAGTTTAGAAGTCCACAAATACCAGTTACGTGCAGGATCTGATGGAAGAACTTCCTCCCATGATAGGCCTCGGAGCCACGTGTCTTGGAATATAAGTTTTGCTACGATCCCCACAGGTGAGAAAAGTCCGAGAGGGTCATAGAATCTGGCAGTGGCGCGTAGAATGTTCCTCTTCGTCCCTGGTTTGTCCACCAGGTCTCTTGCTATTTCCCCCTTGTCGGTCGAAATGATGTCTTCAGAAGTATCCCAATCGATACGCAGCACACTCGTTACGGATCTCATTTCCACTCCCTCGTTGCGCAAGGCTTCCTTCAAGGTCAGTGAATTAGTAGCCCACTTACGGAGTGGGAGTTTGATCTCCATCAAAAGGTCGGTGAGTTCGTTATATAACCTCATCGCGAGGATATCGTCTGCAACACTTGTTATAAAGTCATCCATAAATGTTGATTTATCGAGAAGTCTCGACGCAAATGGATAATTATCTTGACGCAGTGTTGCCAGTTCCCTAAGACTAGCGGACAGAAGAAATGGGCTCGAAGTAAGTCCAATTGGCAAACGTTTGAAACGGTAGGCTATGACCTCGTCAGTGAAATTGTACGCATCATCTCCTGTATTCTCGGTGCGATACCACAGGAACCGCGAGAGGTCTCTGTCGTTTTCGTCTAACGCTAACTGCAAAAATGCTTGGTGACCATCACACGCGATAGCCTTCGGATGGCTCCTGAAACGTAGCAGGGTTCCCAATATTTCAGGGAGCAAGTTAGGACCTATTTCCAGTGTGTCGTTCAGTGAAGGCAAGTCTGGTTCATGTGACGACGCGTCGAAGACAATTCTGTACTTTGTGATGTCACCCCTTTGTTTCTTTACAATGTGGTGTGGCATATAGTAAACATTATAAGGAGTGACGTCCTCGGGTGCAACTTCCACGTGCTCTTGCCTTATGTAGTCCCACATGTGATTGTAGTAGATGTGTTTCAAGTCTTTGTTTCTCTGCAGTTTAGCCTCTAACAGGGAGAATCGTTTTTCAGCGGTGGTGCGATTGTCAGTTAAGGGAATGCCCACCTTTCGAGGTAATGATACAACTCTCCGTCCATGTTCGATGCGGTAAGAGTCGCGAAACTCTTGAAAAATAGTGTTTTCTTTAATGGATAATTTTCGCTCTTGGTTATCCACAATTCCAATAGTTTCTAAGTCCCAGAACCGTCGCACGCTTTCATCAGTTATCTGATCCGTTGTGAGTGAGACATGATGGACCATTATTTGGTTGATCGTAGTGCCAGATCTACTTCCGCTGAGAACGTAACCGAAGATAGTAGGAAGAAGAACCAGTGATGTTGTTACTCAGATAGGTTCCTTCATTGTTACTATCTTCCAGTATGAATCCGCACCTATGAGTACCTCGATCGGAAGATGTTTGTAGAGGTCGTCACTCGGATCAGCCAGCTTCATCTTCCTTAGCGATGCTAGCGCGGTTATGTTTTGGGGTGCAGTTGGTTGAAAAGTGTAGGAGCTGTGACTTTCAAAGGCGGTAATCGATACTTGAGCTCTGGTTGAGTAGCCCATAATATCGAAACCAACGAGCTAGAATAACATAGAGAGGCGGAAGCGCTGCCTGGGTGAACGTAATAGAACGAACGTCCGCCATGTTTCCTGTTGTCACACAAGCAAGGGGGCATGGCCTTTAAATGACGAAAAGTGTAGAAAATGCGCATTTTAGAATCGCTGGGGGAGAATTAGTCCGTTGCCGAAAGCTTGAAGCATGAAAGCGAATACCGTCACTTCATCATATTGCGGCACGAGGCCAACATCACGATCAGTTGATTGTAGGATAGTTCGAAATCATCGAACACTGACATACGAATAGGCCTCGAAATCGGAACAAGAGCGTTACCCTGCTTGGCTGTTGTGGTTAAGCGTAAATTAGAATAAAAACGATGGACATAAATATTTATGACAGGAAACCTTAAAATCATAGGGACCTATAAGAGGTTACAACCACATTCTGTTAATATTTTTAAAATTATTGCATCCTCATGAGTACTGTGTTCCTTTCTTAATCTGTTTACCCTCCCGGGTTGGTTTTTCCCACGGACTCAGCGACGGATCCCACCTCTGCCACCTCAAGGACAGTGTTGTGGAGCGTGAGACATTGGGTCGGGGGATACAACTGTGAGGGAGGGCTGCACCTGCTATGCTGAACAGGGGCCTTGTGAGGGGGGGGGGAAGGAAGCGGCCGTGGCCTTAAGTTAGGTACCGTCCCGGCATTTGCCTGGAGGAGAAGTGGGAAACCACGGAAAATCACTTCGAGGATGGCTGAGGTGGGAGTCGAACCCACTTCTACTCAGTTGACCTCTCCAGGCTGATAGAATCCCTTTTCAAATTTCGTGGCGGAGCTGGGAATCAAACACGGGCTTCCAGCGGTGGCAGCTGCTCACGCTAACCAGTGCACCACAGAGGCGGCCCATGAATACTTTACCACAATAATCGTTTAGTGTAATTATTGATTATAACATAGGTTGATTTCATGTTTCTCCCATTACCATATCATACTGGGATTACTAGCTTGAAAGTTGTCCATTATGAAGTGTGGCGTAGTTTTAAAAACCAAGGCAACAGACATCTACAATAAAGGCTGTATACATTTCAAAAATAGCAGTAAAATGCTGTATTTATCATACTTGGTGTACGTTTGAACGAAAAAAGTGATTTTTTGTGGTTACGTTTTCTTGGTGGTGGGCGTTCCATTTCCTTTATTTGTAAATGTGAATGAAAATTAAATAGGGCTGGAGATGTACAGAGCATAAGCAACTGAATTGAGTGGGATACCATTTATCTCTTTTCGCCCTCACAGCGCATTGTTCAGTTAATTCCTTGTTCTTTAAACGAAATCTGAAACAAAATTCGACAAATAATTACCGTGGCTATCCGTACTTTCGCTAAGTAAACAATAAAATGGATTTAATTACAAACAGAAATTACAAAAAGGAATCTCGGCTATAATTCAGTAATACTTATTTAAAGTAGGATATATCCTTGGTTTTATTACTCCGATTAGTACAACCATACGCTGAGCTTACGGCTGGCATTCTTGAAAGCGAGAATCTAGCTTTCACTTCTTAAAACTTAGGGAATTAAATTCGCATGCACGATCTCCCTGTCACCTCAACATATGCTCTCGCGCCAATTCGCTTTGTTTTGACAACCGTTAACATGGCTGCCCCTTATCAACTTGCTTCAAGCAGGGAGCGCTGATGTCAGGTATACAGCCCCTCTATGTTATTCTAGCTCGTTGATCGAAACAAACCTTCCGTCTAATATCATACATATTGGAGGGTGATTCAAACGTGCTTATCTCAAGAGTCTTGCGATTGTGGCTAGTCCAACCACTACTCTTATACCTTCATATCTTCCACACAATATAAATAACATTTGTTTGAGCGCCAGTTGCTTTTTTAAGAAAAACAACAAAATTCGGTAGAGCATATCTCTTATATCAATTATCTCAAGGCGTGAGGTGATAAACTCACATATCTGGCAATATACAGGGATATGGATCAGGACAATATTAAATTACTGTTGCATTTCCACAACTGAGGATTGTACATGGAACTGGAATCACTTATTATAATTAAAATAAAACTGAGTTTATGACTATAATTTACGTCACAATGAACGATCATTGTCGTCTTTTAATTTAACAAAAAAAATATATCGTGAGATTTGCGGTACTAATAAAAGGAAAATTTAATTTAAACCAAAAAAGCTATTGGCATGAACTTGAAGTGAGATGTGATATCGCCGCTGATTACATTCTTCTTCCTGTTATGAATGCATAACATGTCTGATGCTTTAATTACCTGATGTCGGCATACACCGCTGTTGAACTTGAAATTCTTGGGAAAACCTCTGAGCTGAAGTCGGGAGCCGTCTGCTGTTATCTTCTTATATAACAAGGAGTTGGCCTACATACCATGTACGCGTGTAGGGAGCTCCAATGTAATTACGTCCACTCAATATATTATAAGAAATTTGAAAATATTATTGAAACATCTTGTGAAGTCCATCCTCACAAGAAGATGATGTTTCTTTATCAGCATAGTACCCGTCTCTGCTCGGATACAACCACCACTTGTAGACCTCCTCGATGATTACAAGACCTCTTGAAAACACAACTCTTAGCTCTGACCATCACACTAAGACCACTTCTTCCATTTGATACATCTGAATGTTACATATGATCTGAATAATATGAACTGACTAATCTGAACTGAATATGATACCTCTCACCACCGTCGCATCGACTTATATAACCTCGCGATGACGACTCATCTCCCTACTCACTGTTCATCCCTTCCACTTCAACACACAGTAGCTGGCGAATACTGACACTTGGTCGCAATCACGTGCCCACGCACTGATGTCATCAGTCATGTGTCGTCTAAGCGTACCCAAGCGGATTGAGAATGACTATGCTGAATGCGTCACCGGGAAATCTACTTGCACAGTTAAACATAGCCTCGATTGCAAAATACTATGCCAGCTCATCTAGCCAGAGTTACAAGCCACAGCATGACAATATGAAACCAACAAATCTCACTTACTACAATACAGAATAATTACAAACAAATTTCACTTACCCTATGATTAAATACAATAATATACGTGATACCTAATTATTACAGTCTAAATGATGAGAAACAGAATATATAAAATCTAATGAATCGGGTTAATAATAATAATAATAATAATAATAATAATAATAATAATAATAATAATAATAATAATAATAAATACTGAATGGAATCTGTAACCTTGTTGTACGGTTACAGAACGCCTCCCTCATGAAATAATCGATTAAATGAATCGATTGATTCATGAAATATTTACATAATCACCTGAAATCGAGTACACCATAGATACATGTATAAAAATGCCCTTTACAACTTGGGTACATGTTATTATCCATCTGGATGTTCGTTGTTACACATATAAAACATTGATCAATTATCATTTTCACTTTGATTATACAGTATTATTTACATACAGAGATTACATTTCTTTCTCACTTCTGTCGTTTCAAACGTTCATTGAGTGTTCAAAAGTAATTCTCGAAGACATTTCATTATATACACTGTCTCCAAGCACTGGAGTTTATTGCACTGCCGTGCTTCACTTAATATCACAACACACGCTAATTTCACTGAAGTCCTGTTCGCAATGCCAGCTTCATAAAATATGGTGAATTAACATAGTAATGAGAATTAATCAACAAACTCACATGATATATTTCTTAAGAATTCTTATATTGTATGTGCCTACGATATTTCCTTCCTTGTCTTCTAATGAATAAGCACATTTCCCAATCCGTTTCACTACGGTGAAGTATCCCTGATATAACAAGAAAAACTTAGAAAATTGACCAGCTTCTGCTGATGACGGGAGTGGCACTCTGAGTAAAACCTTGTCACCAAGTTCAAATTCATCCAATATAGTCTTACAAAAATTATTATGCACAATCTTACCGTGTTATCCTTCTTAGGTATAATAATAAGTGGATTTAAATTAGGACTACATGATGGTTCAATTATATTATAATCTAGCATAATGGCAATCTGCTCTTCAACAGCGCTAGCGTATTTTAACGGAATGGGATATTTCGGTCCTACAAAAGTTGAGTTATCAAGAACATTAAATTTGTATTCGTAAAGATGTGTTCTACCAGGCCGGTCACTAAGAACATCACTATGTGATATCAATAATTCACACAATTCGTCCCTCTGACTCTCCGCTAAATTACATTTCTCCACTGTCTCATACAATTCATCACTAGAATCTCTCTGTATAGACACATGGCAGACATCAATATTTTTCCTAATATTAGGAATTTCACAAGGCCCTTCTATACTAGAACACACTTTATTCGCACTAATTTCTGACAAAACATCATATGGTAAACTGACTTCCCTGCTACTCTTTCCCCAAATAAGATTGACATTACACAGATCAAAATTTAATTTAGCCTTGTGACACGTTAACCAGTCAGTACCTAAAATAACGGCATAAACTAAATTAGGCACCACTAAGCATGGTTGGAAAATACATTCTCCACTTATGTAAATGGAGACAGCTATTTGTTTATTCACTCTTTGAGACTTGTTTCCAACAGCTGTTACGATGAACGTATTCCTCACTGGAATTTCCGCTACCTCATACTTCTCTCTCAAAACTTCCTCATACAGCTTGGAATTTACACATGACTTCTCACTACCAGAGTCCAACAAAATCTTAACTTTTCTGCCCCATATCAGCAGTTCAATCGTCGGTGTAACAGTAACACTACTTAAATTATCCTCATTACATAATATAAGATCACTTAACAAATCTTGCCTTATATCTAAATTTAAATTACACATATAATATTTATTGTCTACGATTAAGTCGTCACTTAAAACATTTGAATTATTGCTACTTAGGTCACAATCATGTTCACTTACAACTATAGGCTGATCGACATTAACATACTTATCTACCTTATACGTGAACTCACCATTTACGGACTGTCTCAGTGACCTATTTATACAGTCCGTTGCGCGTTTAAAGTACTTGGTTCGGTTACGACTTGTTGGTTACACACCTCAGTCGGCCTCCCCTGTTGCCTATTTCCTCTAGAGTCATTATTATTATTATTATTATGGCCTGGATTCTCCCGCCTCCCAGCTTCTGGTTGATTACCATAATCACGCCTCCCAGTCCTGAAATTTTCCGAACTATTTTGATAATTCCTCTCCCTGTGGAAATTATTATTAGGTCTCTCCTGATATTCTCTTCTGTAGTTACGATTATTCATAGGCCTGTCCTGATTATTAGATTGGTTACCCCTTCCTTCTACATTCCTATTTAGTGTCCTACTATTATTCAAGCTACTACCTAAAGCATCAAAACTTTCCAACAAAATCTCCATTTCCTTAATAGTCTCCACTTTTTGCATTCAAACAGCTTCTCTTATTCTATCGGGATAGTGCTTAGCCATAAGTCTAACTATATCAGCCTCAGGTCCAATACATTCTAAATTTCTCCACACCAAAACATGAGCCAAAAAGTATTCAGTCATTCTAACACCCTCGTTAGAATTATACCTGCCAAACATTCCTCTCTCTCTCTCTCTCTCTCTCTCTACTCTGAACACCTTCACTCCAAAACTTAGCCATGAATTTCTCCTTAAATTCAGTTAGACTAGACATCGAGCTTTTATATACTTGAAACCAAGACTTAGTCTCTCCTACGAAAGCATTAGATAAGATCCCCAATACAGTTTCGCAGCTAATAATATTGTCTCTTAATTGAACAGCAAATTTCTTCTCTACTACTCTCATAAATTCCATCGGGTTGAATTCTTTCCCAGAAAACTTAGGTAAATCATGGTCTCTAGTGATTAAACCATTATTTACAATTATTTCACGTACATTTCTACTATCACGCACTTCTTTCTGGAGTACTCTCTGGCAACTCAGAAATTTTTCTTCCAATGTTTCCTCAGACTTTTCTTGAATTTCTCTCAATTTCTCCTGTAATTTTTCTTCCGATTCTCTCACCTTCTGTGATAATGATTTTTGTTCACTCTCTAGATCACCTACTTCTCCAAGTTTTCTTTCCACATGCTCTACCCTACTAATACATTTCCTAGTTTCTTGCCCCACTGTATTGGTTATCTTTTCAAACCTTTCTTCTACTAACTCATTGATTTCTCCTTTATTAGACTCGATCTTGGCGCCTAATTCATCAATCTGTTTGATGCATGTCTCACTAATTTGCTCTATTTCCGTATGGAGATTGCTCCGACCCAATTCCATCTCAGTTCTGATGTCACTACACTCCCTATTTACCTTACTTTCTAAATTATTAATTTGCTTACTTATTTCTAACACCTTATGATCTATCTTATTACTAACATTATCAATCTGCTTATTAATACTATTTATGGCATTACTCTGAGCTTCAATTTTTTCACTAATGACCGCTTCAATTTTCTCACTCATAATATTATTCTGAGATTCAATTTTCTCACTCATAATATTATTCTGAGATTCAATTTTCTCACTCATAATATTATTCTGAGATTCAATTTTCTCACTCATAATATTATTCTGAGATTCAATTTGCTCACTAATGACCGTTTCAATTTTCTCACTCATAGCATTATTCTGCTCAGTCATTTTGGACATCAGCAAATTAAATAAACCCAGGTCAATCACCCCTTTACTTTGATCTTGCGTGACAGCGTTTTCCTCAGTTTCTACTATTTTCTGACTTTCAGCAGGTCCCACCTTAGTCACCAACTTCCTATTTATGTTACCACCTTGGATTTCCTTGGACACAATAACCTCAGCCTCATCACCTGACTGCATATTGCTATCCTTGTCTATCTTCGGTTTCCTACTAATTTTTCGCGATCTCAAAGCTATTTCCCCTTGCAATTCCTCTGACATTACCCCTTAAATACAAACTTCAACAAAATGACCTTCCTAACATTACTCGGTGAATTTAACATGTGCGTACTCATTAAAAGAACTGATCCATGTATATTGCCATTCAGAAACACTTTTTCTGAACCTTACGAGTCCCACGTTGCTGGCGACACGTTGTGGCTAGTCCAACCACTATTCTTATACCTTCATATCTTCCACACAATATAAATAACATTTGTTTGAGCGCCGGTTGCTTTTTTAAGAAAAACAACAAAATTCGGTAGAGCATACCTCTTATATCAATTATCTCAAGGCGTGAGGTGATAAACTCACATATCTGGCAATATACAGGGATATGGATCAGGACAATATTAAATTACTGTTGCATTTCCACAACTGGGGATTGTACATGGAACTGGAATCACTTATTATAATTAAAATAAAACTGAGTTTATGACTATAATTTACGTCACAATGAACAATCATTGACGTCTTTTAATTTAACAAAAAAAATATATCGTGAGATTTGCGGTACTAATAAAAGGAAATTTAATTTAAACCAAAAAAGCTATTGGCATGAACTTGAAGTGAGATGTGATATCGCCGCTGATTACATTCTTCTTCCTGTTATGAATGCATAACATGTCTGATGCTTTAATTACCTGATGTCGGCATACACCGCTGTTGAACTTGAAATTCTTGGGAAAACCTCTGAGCTGAAGTCGGGAGCCGTCTGCTGTTATCTTCTTATATAACAAGGAGTTGGCCTACATACCATGTACGCGTGTAGGGGAGCTCCAATGTAATTACGTCCACTCAATATATTATAAGAAATTTGAAAATATTATTGAAACATCTTGTGAAGTCCATCCTCACAAGAAGATGATGTTTCTTTATCAGCATAGTACCCGTCTCTGCTCGGATACAACCACCACTTGTAGACCTCCTCGATGATTACAAGACCTCTTGAAAACACAACTCTTAGCTCTGACCATCACACTAAGACCACTTCTTCCATTTGATACATCTGAATGTTACATATGATCTGAATAATATGAACTGACTAATCTGAACTGAATATGATACCTCTCACCACCGTCGCATCGACTTATATAACCTCGCGATGACGACTCATCTCCCTACTCACTGTTCATCCCTTCCACTTCAACACACAGTAGCTGGCGAATACTGACACTTGGTCGCAATCACGTGCCCACGCACTGATGTCATCAGTCATGTGTCGTCTAAGCGTACCCAAGCGGATTGAGAATGACTATGCTGAATGCGTCACCGGGAAATCTACTTGCACAGTTAAACATAGCCTCGATTGCAAAATACTATGCCAGCTCATCTAGCCAGAGTTACAAGCCACAGCATGACAATATGAAACCAACAAATCTCACTTACTACAATACAGAATAATTACAAACAAATTTCACTTAACCTATGATTAAATACAATAATATACGTGATACCTAATTATTACAGTCTAAATGATGAGAAACAGAATATATAAAATCTAATGAATCGGGTTAATAATAATAATAATAATAATAATAATAATAATAATAAATACTGAATGGAATCTGTAACCCTGTTGTACGGTTACACGATCAGTAACATTAAGCTGCAACGCATCAATCAGAGAATTGTGGATGAAGCTCGATTGACTCCCTGCATCCAGGATACAACGAGTTAGTCTTTTTCGCCCTGTCGGCCCCTTGATCCATACACGGGCCGTTTGCAGATGTGTGAAATCGGACGTGATGACCCCTATCTTGCCCACGGAAGTGTGTTGACTGCTGCCCTCGGTACAAATGGATACATGGTGTGACCCTCGACATTTGTTGCAGGATGCCTTCCCCTTCTTAAAACACTGTGTCTTGTTGTGCCCACGGCGTAGGCAAAGAAAGCACCGGTCTGTGGCTTTCAGTCTCTCGACTCTCACCTGGGGATCCTTCATCAGTTGACAATCCTGACCCCAGTGACCTCGGTTTTCGCAGTACACACAGAACGGGTCTGGTCGAGGTGTCTTCTTCCCCTTTCGTTTGTTTGGTTTTGTGTTTACGTGAAGAGTGGCTGCTGTGGGTAATGAAGAGGTCGTTAATGACGCGTCACCCCGTATCTTTTGAGCGTTAAGAGCTCCTTCCACTTCTTCGTTAAGGAACGCCATTAGTCGGGTCGTGTCCCCTTCTTGTATGCCTAGTCTTTTAGCGTGGACGAGCCAACGGCGACAGATGTCCTCTGGAAAGGCTCGTAATAGTTTGGGTGCTAAAATTCGACCATATGCGTCGACGTCTTCCCCTAGTGCTCTCAATGCTTGTATCCGGCGCATGCATTCAATGTAGGTCGTGTTTAATACTTCGGGGGCCTCCGAAACTGCAACTTCGAGATTTTCCAAGTAATCGAGGTGAGACTGAATAATCCTGTTCTTATCACCATATCGTGCTATCAGAATTTGTTTAGTTTGTTCGTATGTGTCTGCCGTTATAGATATACCGTCTACAAGACGCCTTGGTTCTCCCTTTAAGTACCCACGGAGAAACACGTGTTTGTTTACGACGGACACCGACGAATTTTTGTCAATGGAGGACTCGAACTGCTCCCAGAATCCCGGCCATTCTTCTACGTTCCCTGAGAATGACTGCAGTTTAATGGTAGGAAGCTTTATCTCCGCTGTAGTCGTGGGTTGAACAAGGACACTCGGATACGTAGTGGTAGAATCGGCCTCATTTCTCGCGCTTTTCTGTTGTATGAGGCCCGTGGCCTTTCTAATCGCCCGTTTGGAGTTGTCCAGATATTCTTCACAGGCTGCCACGTCGTCTTCGTACTCCGCGTCATCGAGTAAATCTTGGATACTGTCATTTAACGCATTTAAGAACGCTAACGTTTCCTGTAGACGCTCGCGGATATGCTCCATTTCATCTAAGTCCGTGGATTGATTGAACGAATGAATCTGATTAATAAAACGCGTAGTATTCGAACGTTGAGTTACTCGTCTACGTTTCAATTTCGTGAGCTGATTCGCTATACTGCCTTCCATAATGTCTCCTACTAGTAAATTAATTCTTCACTGATCTGAAAACTATCACTCCTTGAAATATTCAGACAAAAAAATAAACATGTGGAATGATTTCGCGGCTCAACGTTACGTCATACACTATTGTCAATGAATGGTTGCCAGTGATGTCTAATTAAAAGTTAAAGATCATAGCTTAGTTACTCCCTTTTTACAACAGACGGCGCCAGTGTTCTACTCGGGTGTTGCATGCATAGATCTCTTTGGAATGGAAGCCATTACGGATATTTTGACGTAAGTGGGGTTATATTTCTTGTTACGATTAATACTTAAATTCCTTCGAACTTCTATGCATTAAATGTTCAGAAAAAATTACCAATCTACGGTCAACACTACGTATACTGTAATTGTGTTTCGTCTTATCTGTTGGTTTGAAGTTGTAGCTAGTTTTGCGTTGGTGATCCTTTCTTCTCCTCAGAGATGCGTAGATATGTCGAGATTTAAGTCGCTCAACATCCGTGTCCGTGGTGTGAAAATCCTCTTCTGTTCTCTCGTGTCGCGTTGAACTCGTAATATTCCCGGAGGTTTCGACACCAAAATTTGTGTGTTATAAATCGTAACTACTGAATTACCGGTACAAGAGGACTTCGCCGTCGTGTTCACAATATCACGTTTATTATTATCAACAACACACACACGCCACAGAGTAAAAAAGGCAACTATACATATACAAAGAATACATAGATATTTCGATGTTGACGTAACCAATGTCAATCCGCGACAAAATAAGTCCAAAACAAAAGTAATGGAGTGCAGTCGAATGAAGGCAGGTGCTGCAGGAAATATTAGATTAGGAAATGAAGTCTTAAAGGAAGTAGATGAATATTGTTACTTGGGTAGTAAAATAACTAACGATGGCAGAAGTAAGGAGGACATAAAATGCAGACTAGCACAAGCAAGGAAGAGCTTTCTTAAGAAAAGAAATTTGCTCACTTCAAACATTGATATCGGAATTAGAAAGATGTTTTTGAAGACTTTCGTGTGGAGCGTGGCATTGTATGGAAGTGAAACATGGACGATAACTGGCTCAGAAAGAAAGAGAATAGAAGCTTTTGAAATGTGGTGTTACAGAAGAATGCTGAAGGTGAGATGGATAGATCGAATCACGAATGAAGAGATACTGAATCGAATTGGTGAGAGGAAATCAATTTGGCTAAATTTGACGAGAAGAAGAGATAGAATGATAGGACACATCTTAAGACACCCAGGACTTGTTCAGTTGGTTTTTGAAGGAAGTGTAGGTGGTAAGAACGGTAGGGGTAGACCAAGGTATGAATATGAAAAGCAGATTAGAGCAGATGTAGGATGCAATAGTTACGTAGAAATGAAAAGGTTAGCACAGGATAGGGTGGCATGGAGGGCTGCATCAAACCAGTCTATGGACTGATGACTCAAACAACAACAACCGGTATGTTATTTAGATCGCATTATAATTTTCGGAAATTCAGTGAAAGATCACAAAGAACAAAATTTTTCTAAAGGTATGAGAAAGCTCCTTATGTATACAGCCATGTAAATGTGAATTTCTAAGACTCCAGGTTTCATTCTAAAGTTGTGTAGGTACTCACTAAAGAAGGTGTAAAATTGGATGAAGGAAAAATACAATCAGTTAACAAATTTCCCTTTCCCAAAACCACCAAGCAAATGAAGAGATTTTTGCATTGATCTTAATACTACTGGCGTTCCATACCTGACTATAGTAAAACTGCTAAACTATTGTATGAACGTTTAATGAAAGAGGTGGAATATAAACAGGAGGAAGCACTTGAAACTCTAAAAACTAAGCTAATAACTTATCCAGTTTTACAATAACTGGACTCTGACAAGCAATTTACTGTAACAACCCAATGCAAGCAATGAAGCTTTAGGTGCTGTACTGTCACAAGGCAAGAGTGGGTATGATTTTCCAGCAGCATATATACGGTATCTAGAATATTAAACAATGCAGAAAGAAACTATTCTACAACAGAGAAGGAAATGGTTGGAATTTTATTCGCTGTAAACTATTTTAGACAATGTATATTAGGATGAAAAGAGCCTCAGTGGCTCAGGCGGCAGCGCGCCGGCCACTCGCCGCTGGGTTCCGTGGTTCAAATCCCAGTCAATCCATGCGAGATTTGTGCTGGGCAAAGTGGAGGCGGGACAGGTTTTTCTCTGAGTACTCCCGTTTTCCCTGTCATATTCCATTTCAGCAACACTCTCCAATATAATTTCATCTATCATTCATTAATCATTGCCCCAGAGGAGTGTGACAGGCTTCGGCAGCTGGCACAATATCCTCACCGCTGGATGAGGCTTCATTGATTCCATTCCCGACCCTCTCAAATGACTGAAAACAGGCTGTGGATTTTCATATTAGGATGGAAATTCACTGCAGTGACAGATCACGAGCCCCTTAAGTGGGTCTTTAATGTTCAGGTTTACTGAAGTTCATATTGAAATAAGCAGAATTTGAATTAAATGTCGTGTATAAACACAACTGCCTGCTGTCATTTCTTGATGGATACAGTAATTTTGCATCCATCTCTTGGCACAGGCCAGAGTAAAGTGTAGCTTCCACCGAAGTCCCAGTCAACATCCATGGCTGTGACAATATGGAAGTTGCTGGGGTATGGGTAGTGCTGAGTAATGACATTCAAGCATGACTAGTGCATCTGACTGTTATGAAAGGTGTTGCTCATAGGGTCAGTCATGTTGCAGTAGTACTTTCTGACCCAGTGAGGAAAGTAATGGCAAACTACCTCACTCCTCACCTTGCCTAGTACGCCTCAATTTGGTGCTGCCATTGGTTTTTGGGGTTTCCTTATAACCGCATAACCTTTGGTGGTGCTATTTGAGGATCTAACCAGCCTCTGGGCTGATGATCTAACAGACAGACAGTATAAACACAGCAAACTATGTGGATGCAATAAGTAAAGTATACGAATTAGATGATAAAGAACAAGAGAGGGATGAGAGACAAATGAGAAACTCACAGGGAAATTAACAAAGGATGAACAGTAAGAAACAGTGGAAGAATGCTATGCATCCCAAGTAGGGGGAGAAAAGGCATAACACACACGTTAGGTTAAAGGATTATATTGACGGCCCAGTAATGAAGAAAGACGTAGAAAATTGTATTTGGTCGTGTCATTCATGTCAAACCAATAAGATTACTAAACCAAATACACAGGCATCCAGGGTAGCAACAGACACCCTCGGACTGTGTTGGAGAAAGTTGCATTGGGTGTAGCTGCCAGTAACACCAGCAGGAAATCTATATATATAAAAGTAGATGTTGGTATATTTGAAATTAATAGACTCAAAAAATACTAGACCGATTTCACTGAAAATTTCATAACTTGTTCTTCTTACTCCTGGAAAGGTTTATGAAGTGGTTTGAACAAATTCTGATGGGAAGTTTTTTTTAAACGATGAGTAATTTTATGTAATTAATTTAAATGCAAAGCTGCAGTAAGACTTGATCGACTGGATGGACAGATTGTCAATAGGCGCCAGCAATTTATGCTACAATACCAATATAAATGGTCTGTTATTGGACATTATAAATTTTCCAGCGAACTCATTGCTGGTTGCCAGCGTTTAGTCCCCGTGTGCTAGGTTGGGCTCATCAGTTGGTACCCAGCACACCCACCAAGACGCATGGCTAGTGCACACCGTGGAGGCCACTGCGTAGGCTACTTGTAGCCACCAGCAGTACCAATGCATTATGACACACTTTGTCACATTACCAAAAATTGATGTCTGCTTGGCCATCAGTTGATATAGATGTTGATTCCCATAGGGAATCTGAAATATTTGTCCCGAATGAGTAAATTATAATACCAATATAAATGGTCTGTTATTGGACATTATAAAATTTCCAGCGAACTCATTCCTGAATGCCAGCATTCCCCCCCCCCCCTGTGTGCTAGGTTGGGCCATATATATATATAAGAAAACAGAGAGGTCCAATAATACTGTCTTGAGGAATTCCCCTCTTAATTATTACAGGATCAGATAAATATTTGCCTACTCTAATTCTCCGAGTTCTATTTTCTAGAAATATAGCCATCCATTCAGTCACTCTTTTGTCTAGTCCAATTCCACTCATTTTTGCCTGTAGTCTTCCATGATCTACCCTATCATATGCATTAGACAGGTCAATCGTGATACAGTCCAACTGACCTCCTGAATACAGGATATCTGCTATATCTTGCTGGAATACTACAAGTTGAACTTCACTGGAATAACCTTTTCTAAAACCCAACTGCCTTCTATCGAACCAGTTATTAATTTTGCAAACATGTCTAATATAATCAGAAAGGGTGCTTTCCCAAATCTTACATGCAATGCACGTCAAACTGACTGACCTGTGCTCAACTGTAAAAGTATTGTAAATAAAGGAATAGAATTAAGTAATTTAATAGATATACACTTTCCAGATATTGTAACAGGAGTTGCATCATGGCTGAGAAATAATATAATGGATGCAGAAATTTTCTCACGGAACTGGAGGGTATATCGTAGAGATAGGTTAGGAATCGTAGGAGGGGGAGTATTCATTCTGGTGAAAGAAGAATTTGTAAGGTACGAAAATGTTAAAGATGACAGACATGAAAGTCTAGGGGTAAGGCTAATCTCTAAAGATAATAGGCAACTTGATATCTTTGGAGTGTACAGACTGGGAAAGGGTAGCACAGATGATTCAGAATTATTTGATAAGATTATCAGCTATGTAGGAAACGATAAGGAAAGGAACGTGATTGTAGCAGGTGATCTCAATTTACCAAATGTCAATTGGGAAGGTAATGCGATCGACAGGAAGCATGACCAACAAATGGGAAATAAGTTAATAGGGGAAGAGCATCTGATTCAGAAAGTGATGGAACCAACTATAGGGAAGAATATTGTGGATGTGATGCTGGTAAAACCAGATGAGCTCTCTAGAGAAACCACGAAGCTGTTTTTGTGGTAGTTAAAAATAAATGTGAAAGAAAGGAAGATATTAAAATTAGGACTATTAGGCAGTACCATATGGCTGATAAAACAGACATGAGGGGAGTTTTTAAAAAGTAACTATGATTACTGGAAAATGGTAAATAAAAATGTGAACAGACTCTGGGATTGATTTAAAGCAATTGTTGAGGAATGTGAAAACAGGTTTGTTCCTTTAAAGGTGGTAAGGAATGGTAAAGATCCACTATATTATAACAGAGAAGTAAAGAGATTAAGAAGGAGGTGCAGGTTGGAATGAAATAAAGTTAGAAATGGTTGTGGAAGTAAGGAGAAATTGAAGGAACTTACAAGGAAATTGAATCTAGCAAAGAAGTTAGCTAAGGATAACATGATGGCAAGCATAATTGGTGGTCTTACAAATTTTAGTGAAAAATGGAAGGGTATGTATAGGTATTTTAAGGCAGAAACAGGTTCCAAGAAGGATATTCCAGATGTACTAAATGAACAGGGGAGTGTGCATGCGAGGATCTTCAAAAGTCAGAAGTATTCAGTCAGCAGTATGTAAAGATTGTTGGTTACAAGGATAATGTCCAGATAGAGGAGGTGACTAATACTAAAGAAGTATTGAAATTTACCTGACATCAATGAAGTTTAGAGTAAGATACAAAAGTTGAAAACTAGAAAAACGGCTGGAATTGACAAGGTTTCGAGGGATATACTAAAGACAATGGGTTTGGATATAGTACCATACCTGAAGTACTTATTTGATTATTGTTTGCATGAAGGAGCTATACCAAATGAATGGAGAGTTGCTATAGTAGCCCCTGTGTATAAAGGAAAGGGTGATAGACATAGAGCTGAAAATTACAGGTCAGTCACTTTGACATGCATTGCAAGTAAGCTATGACAAAGCATTCTTTCTAATTATATAAGACATGTTTGCAGAATTAAGGGGTTGCCTGGCCGAGGCGGTAAAGTCGTGCTCAGTTCGCCCGGAAGGACGTGGGTTCGAATGCCCGTCAGGAAGTCGTTAAAAAATATATTTAAGAAACCCGATTTCCACTTCTGGAGGTGCATATGGCCCTGAGGTTCACTCAGCCTACACCAAAAATGAGTAGCAGGTTAATTCCTGGGGGCAAAGGCGGCCGGGCGTAGAGCTAACCACTCTACTCCATCACGTGCCGAGGTTAACAATGGTGGAAGTGGATAGTCTGTAACACCACGTTTAAATTGTCGAAATCATGTCTCACATTTTCTAATCAATGTAGCGTGTTCACCATGTGTTTCTACCAGCAAAGAATAACATTCCACAGCCCTTTTTCTTGTGATTAAGGGCCGGTTCTACCATCTGCTGGTAAAGTGGCTGGCAGCTGCCTGGGAGGTAAATTACCCGGGGGTGTAAAGCAGCTGGTACTTTGCGTTGTGTGCAACCACCTCCGCGCAAGCGCTGGGTAGCTTACAGGAGCTAGAGACCGATATACGGAGTTGGCTAGACTGATTTTCAGTGACTTCTCGCTTTCGAGTGTGGTGCTATCTATCGTCAGATGTATGAAGCTCATTCCGATTGTCTTATTTTCCTGTGCTTGCATCTGTTGATTATCTTCAGAAAGCCTAATAAGGGGAGTCTTAAGAGTTATGGACAACAATTTATGTCAAGCTTTCGTGATTTTAATCTATGAGCTTCAAAATCAATACCTAATTGGGATTAAAATCTCGAAATCACATTTTCTTATGCCAGTTATAACCTGTCATGTAAGGCAGCGTTTTTGGAAAATATTCTCGAAGTAGATTGGTCAAGTCGCTCGCTTCGTAATAGAAGGTGTCCAGGTTTTCATTGTCTTTCTAATTTACATTTTAAAAAATATTTTCGTTCCCTGCCGTTGTTCTGAACTCTTTTTCATGCGCTTCCATATACGTATATTCACCCAACATCTTCCTTACAGATTTATTGCCTTTGAGCACTCTATCTGCAGGCTTCTGTGAATTGATTAAGTATCTCCACGATACTCTATTTGCAACTAGCTCTAGCTCTGTGATCTCGTTTAGTTCCACATGCTTCCATGTATTTATAATGCATTTCATTCTAATGTTTATGAAGATAAAATTGGAAGGTATCGTACTGTTAAAGAACTAATCGGGGTAAATATGCATCATAGGAAGAGGAATTCGAGAATGGAATAGTTTCCAATTTCTTCGAAATCATTTACAAGAAGACTATGTAAACAACTGATAGGGAATCTGCTACCTGGGCGACAGTCCTATACGGTATGCTATATTAATCGTAACATCGCTTTCTATAAGTAGCACTCATATAAAGCATTTTCCTAGTAGACATAATATTATGATTAAACATTTCAATGAAATACGTTATTAAAAAAAGAACGTATGAAAAGCAGACAGATTAATACAACGCTAATAATGAAAAGAAAAAAGATTCGTCATAACGAAGGCTCGAACCTGCAAACCTCGTATTATGAACTGTGCGCGTTAGCCATTACGCTACGAAGTACCTTGAGGTAATAGGGATACATAGAAATAAGTTATACCTGGTGTTTGAAAACTGAAAAAGTAGAATATTAAATCTCATTTGAAATTATTTCCAAATAGGATTTGATTTTATATCCTTTTAGAGTTTCTTTGCGAAAGCTTGACGTATAAAATATGTTCCCTACACTATCAATGCGAGAGGCTGGTGTGACTGTTGCAACTCTAAGGAAGCATTAATGTTCAAAATCCTGCAATACAACATCGATCACTATTACTGTATAATGCTTTTTTCAGTATAGTAAGCTAATTTGAGTTGTATGCCACCAGAAATACAGCTAGTAATGTTCAGCTCTCAAAACTTGCCCGGCAGGTAAAGTCTTATCGGGTCCTCGAAGTAGCCGATGAATTACACGCCAGGTAACGACGATTTATGCTGCCGATAGCGCTACCTGGGAGTGGTCGAACGGAAACATCCTTTTACGCGGAGGGCAAGTTACACGCTACTTCACCAGTAGGTGGTAGAACCGGCCCTAAATAAGAAAAGCAATGTTCTTTTTCAGGCACAAACGTCGACATGATCACTGAGCAATACTGAGCAGAGCAGACGATAGTGTTTGGCGGACTCAACTTGTGCGTGTGGGTAGGTTAATGTCAGACGAACAAATTTATGTATGTATCAAATTCATACGCTGCGTACTGTTCGTGGCGCCATCTCTTAGTGAAACTGGAAAAGACTTATGCATACACATGGTACACTGAAAACACCGTATGGGGACCTCCCCATGCTCTTTCTCGGAAAACAATAAGGCACATGCAGTTTAAAACAATCTTATTCACTGCGTGTAGAGTAATTTACTTCAATATCTGTATACAATGTACTATCCGCACACTTTATCTTGGTGCATTTACATCCTAGTGCTGAATCGGTCGACCTCGGCGATCTTCGAGATTCATACTGGCAACCTTTGAAACACAAACTATGAATCGCTTAAGCATCGTTGTGCGACATCTGGCGTAAACTTTACGTACTGGTACTGTTGTTGTTTACACATCAAAGTCAAAGTATAGAATTCATGCTAGGAACAAGATTCGCATCGAGAGATATGTTTTATAATGTTATATAATGTGTATGTGACATAGTTGTTGGCTTAAGATGACAACGGTTTAGAAATTTCATATCGATCGATCATATTCTCGATTCAATTCAGATTTCATTTTCATTCAGTTGGCAGCACCAGGCAGCACTATCGATACCGGGACAGCTCCCTCCTTACTCCTCACCCCGTACACAAATACATCAAGATAAAGTGTGCGGACAGTAGAATACTGTAGTGAAGCACAGGTACATTTGCTAGTACAGTATACATTACCCTCTCAAGATTAACTCTCGAAGTATTACTAGGTGTAGTAATGTCAAATTGGAAAGCATTTTTTTAAATAATGTTATTTGTTTTTACGCCCCACTAACTACTTGTACAGTTTTCGGAGACGCGGAGGTGTCGGAATTTAGTCCCGCAGGAGTTTCCTTTACGTGTCGGTAAATCTACCGACCCGAGGTATTTGAGCACCTTCAAATACCACCAGACAGCCAGGATAGAACCTGCCAAGTTGAGATGGGGTCAGAAGGCCAGCGCCTCAACTGTCTGAGCCACTCAGCCTGGTTGAATTAGAAAGCAGAAACCATCACAAGGTCATTGATGGATAGTGTGCATTGTACATTTGAAATACCAAGCATTGTAGTTATCAGTGAAGGTAGCAATTTACGTGACGTGAGGAAATTATGTGGATTGTTAAATATTAAGATGATTCATACCTGGAGCATTTAGGACACAGTCTAGGAGTAATTTAGAGAGGTCTTGCACAGTACTTTGTTGGCAGGATTTAGTGTTTACAGTGCATTATGTCTTCTGGTATGGGCTGGAATAAATTTGTTACTTTCATTGACCTGTCTCAGTCTCGTCCTTGGCTTTGACAATATGAAAGTGACCGGGGTATGAGCGATTCTACTCCCTTATGCAGCCAGTCCTAATTATGAATGGTGTGAAAATATCGCTCATACGGTCGGTTGGTGCATGCATTTCAGTAGGCTTGGCAGACATATGTAATAGCATCTTCTGGCTCAGAGAGGAAAGCAACGGGAAACTAGATCACTCCTCATTTCCCTCTTATGCCTCTTCAGTGACACCTAGGCTATCTATGAAATCAGAAAAATCAATCAATCAATCATTATTGAGCTGTCAACGGAGAAATGGCATGGATTGACATTAGTAGAAGAATAAGTTTCAGTGGCGTCTTTAAAAGTAGGAAAGATCACAATATGAAGGTAATGTTGGAATTCAAGAGGACGAATTAGGGGCAAATATTCATTCATAGGAAGGGGAGTTACGGATTGGAATAAGTTACCAAGGGAGATGTTCAATAAATTTCCAGTGTCATTGAAATTATTAAAGAAAAGGCTAGGAGAACAACAGATAGGGAATCTGCCACCTGGGCAAATGCCCTAAATGCAGATCAGTATTGACTGATTTGAGACTGATATATTTCAAAGTACAGAACTATCGTCACTGGCAGTAAATGCTGACCTTGTTGTTGTGCAAGAATTTTAAGGATGGAGTACACTCGGTTGTAGGATTATGATGATTTTTATGCCATAAGACAATAGACTATGGGAAATACGTTATTATCGACTATACCATGCATTGTGAACAATTGTAGAAACTGAAATGGCACAATTTTACAAGTTCCATCAGTAAACGTGTATTCTGATTGGCAAAGAGGAGTTTTCATCTTGTCCAGCATTAAGAAGTAGGAAACACTTCCCTCTTATTGTATCTTTCCATGGTGCAACTACTTCCAATTCCCTGAAACACAGAACATTTTGAATTCGACAACCTGATTTAATTATTTCTATCTGGTAAACCAGCAATAACTTCTCCATTTTGAATTGGCTGGCTTACATCATGAATATTTCTTATTGCTGCACCATGTGCATTTTAATCATACTCAAGGTCCTTTTTACCCGCACTTCCGATGCATCTGGTTTGAATGTCTGAGATCCTCTGCCATCCTTACTGTACCATTTCATTGCCCGATTTGCGTCATGATCGGGAGTTACATCCCTAATACTTGCTATGCATCGCGATAAAAATGACGGAGGTTACATAATGAAAGAGTATATTCTAGAGAGAAAATGCAGATATAACCAGTCAAGTAGGACATGAGTTGATATTGCGACGATCGGACCTTAGCAATCCAAATGGCCGTGATAAAAGAATCAGATTGTTGTCCCGAGTAAAAAAAGACACCTTTAAAAAAATCGTATTGATCATCGGAACGAAATTGTGAGCAAGAATTGGTATTCAAGAAAAGAAAAGGTTGAATTCAGAGAAGAAAACTGCTAATAGTATAATTACGGCGGTATATAAACCATAAAATACGAATTTAAAGCATCGGGCGTGAAAGAAGTGAAAGGAAAGAGGAAGATATCGCCCATAAGATTTGCCAATACGAACTCATAGCCGAAATCTTAAAGAAGATTTAGAGATCGGCAGCTTATTGTTTAAACTAGCGACAAACAAGAAATACTTAAATTATTGCGCTAAATATTGCATCTTGACGAATAACTTACTAGATAGCTAAAATATATATTCAAAATTATTTATTCCCTGTCTGGAAAATGCACCTAATGCTATCCTTCATTATGTTTTTACCGCACGTAATCGACGGAGATACGATGGCTGAGTAGACCAGAAGAATGGGATCACAATCCGGTGGGAGCACTTGCCAGCCGTCATCACCCACACCCGAGGCCAGTCTCCAGTAACCAACGATGACGTGAACCGCAACGCGAGTCGGGAGCCAAGGGAGATCCAGAATGAAGACCATCCCAGTCGAATAACGAAAGCAAGATAAGTCAAGTTCCTTATATTTAAATTTTCGTAGTTAAAATTACTTATATTTGGATGAACGATAGTAAATATTTAATTTAATATATGATTGCAGTATGGTTAATGTTTAATTCTTCAAGATAAAAGTTCTATGAATAGGGTCATTAAAAAGGAATCCTTATACCTTATTTAAGATATGGAGTTAGGTAGTCTTTGACGTTTCAAATCTATAATCAATGAGTAGGAATGCTTGTTTATTTTATGTGAAGCTTTGGAAAACCGACATTATCAATGTGATTCTGAAGATTCATGCCTTTCATTGGGTAATTCAACTCCAGTGTAATGCAGAATGGTATTAGACCGTCTTCTAGATTAATAGAACTTAATTTGACGATAACTTGACACCAAAAGTAAGTAAGTAGAACCTGCAATATTAACACTCGTTTTCTTTTGCTGAGAATATGTGATTGCTTGTGTTACGGAATACCGTAAACCCATGATATGTGATGAGATTATGTGAATGGAATATACGTATACTGCACCATATGTGAAGCAACGAATGATTTTGTTAGGTGGAATCGTTGTTATGATCGATAATCTTAAGAGATTATAGGCTAAAATAATGGAGATAGGGAAGTGTATAAGTAATGAGGAATTGTTATTGACAGAATGCGTATTCGGTGAAATACGACTAGATTTGAGCAGTTGGTAATATTTAAGCAACATAACGCTAAGGTTACGTTATAGTTGATGTTTTCGTCATGTGAGTTACGTAGCAGTATACGAAGTCGGGTTATGTGGCACATGCATACGATTGTAAGAGATTAATGAACTTACGGGCTACTTATGGTATACGGTCATCAAAAATTATATCCTAAAACAAGGCATTCGCGATTGAAAGTTAACATATTTTTTTGAAGAATCTCACATAATAAGCTAAGCCTAAGTTGAATTTCAGTCAAACGCATGTTTGGAGGGAGGAAACGTCGTCATGACTGAAATGACTACTGCTTGTGGACAGGTAAATTTCCGATACCATTTTCTGTTTTAATTTCGCGGAAAGATGTTTATTTACGAATGGAAGTATTGCATTCCTAGATGTTTGATTAGCTTGTTCGCACATTTATGTTATGATAAGCTACTCCTATTTATTTTCAGATGGTTTTAGGACCAAATTAGTTTACCTAGTATAAAGAATATTTTATTTTCGGTTTTATTTGAGTTGATATATAGCTGTATGGTAATTTTTGAACCATATTTATGGAACTTACTTATGTTGTTTTCGTTATTACACAATGAAGACTTGAGAAAACAAAGAAAGCAAAGGTCATACATATGAATTCTGTAGGGATAATCAATGAAATTCAAATGATATTTTAATGATGTCTAATTGATATTTGAGTGGTACTTAGTTAATATTCTTGATATTTCGACATTATTTCGCCGATATTCCAAGGTGCTTCAGTCACTTCAGTGACTTTTCAATAATTTTTAAGCAATATTTAAACATGATTTCGCCGATATTCCAAGGTGCTTCAGTGACTTTTCAATAATTTTTAAGCAATATTTAAACATGATTTCGCCGATATTCCAAGGTGCTTCAGTCACTTCAGTGACTTTTCAACAATTTTTAAGGAATATCTAGACATTATTTCGCCGATATTCCAAGGTGCTTCAGTCACTTTTCAACAATTTTTAAGCAATTTCGCCGATATTCCAAGGTGCTTCAGTCACTTCAGTGACTTTTCAACAATTTTAAGGAATATCTAAAGCATTATTTTACCGATATTCCAAGGTATTTCAACCATTCCAACGACATCTCGACAATGTTTAGGGGATATTTTATAAGGTTTCAATAATATTTCGATGAATTATTAATATTTCAAAAATATTGAAACGAGATTGTAATGTTAATGTCAACGATTTTTTTATATAAGAAAATATTGAATTGTATTTCATTTTGGAATTGGAATTCCTAAGAGTGTAACTGAATATGTAATTGTAATTATACTTTATTCCAAGTACAACGAACTTTCAATAAAATAGGAGATAAGGATTTCAACCGGAATTCTTGTTATTTATTCAATTCATTATTGGAAGAGATATTAGACGGAGTACTTATAAATAATCAATAAAGTCAAAGATCTATTTTATTGTTGGCTACAATTAATTGGAATTGGTTTTGCGGACAGATTTGGGGAAACGGCTGTGCATTTCTCAGTTGAGTCCACGATAAAAAGGTTAATTGAAATGAGTATCCCTGAAAGGTATTGTGCAACGAACGAATATATGATTTGATAACAAAATATGGTTCTCATGTGTTATTCACCGAAATAAGCCAATATCGGTGTAGATAAATGAATGCACATGTTGGATGGGATGGAATATACAAATGATTTTTTTTTGCAGATACAGATGATGGTAATATGATTTGGTCGCAGACCTAAATGGATGTAATTATTTTATTCTTACCTGCGTGTCGTCCTGAATTTTTAGGAAATGATTATATTTATTTGTCCATCCAACATTTTATATTAGATTATTAGCCGGAGTATTTGAGGCAGTGAGGGAAAAGGCACAATACGAATAATGTACCCCGTGCGGTGCACAAATCGGCGCCCATTCGTGGAGCAGAAACTGAGGATACCCAGGGGCACATAATTAACATTAACATGGAAGTAAAGTGAGGACACCCAGTCCGATGATAAGATGATAGCATTAATTTGCACTCATTGTTAAAGCAAGGCTGTGGATGCTAAACCAAATTATTAGATAACTGTTAGCACATTATTTGACAATGCGGAGCAGTCTCTGGAAAATAGCTGCGACATTAATTAACGTTCATCGTTAGAGAAGAATAATTGCAATAATTGATACCCAGGAACGAAGTAAAACTGAGGAGATGTAACATGAAGAGTTAGATAGAAAATGTTGGATGTGAGAAAGATTTACCCAGATATGAAGCAGAACTGATAGGAAGCAAATGATTGAGAGTCGATAATTGTAAACCTAGAGAAGAAGGAATGGAGAACTAGGCAAGGAGTCATATGATCGAGAATGGGAGTTGAAGAAGAAGTGGATGATAATGATAATGAATATGTAGCAGGAATATTCCAGATAAATAGTTAGTTAAGATAGTTAATAATGTTAAGTTAGATCGCTGTATGATTTTTGTTTTCTATTAAGGTAGAGATAGCAAATAAGTTAATAAGTTACGAAATATCAAGAATGATTTCTTTGTTTTCTCAAGTTTCATAAATAACTGGGGCGATGGAATGGTTGGTTATGTGGGGAGGACCGGATTGTTGATCTCATACTGAATTGAAATACTGATATATTTTATTGGTTGTAAACTATAAACAATTAGCAAAATAGAGTCTTTAGCGAAATTGAGCAATAATAGACATAAAATGGCGACTATTAATCAATTGAGGTCACAAGTTGAGGAATACCAAAAGGAAAAGGATGAGGAGATAAACAGAATAATCGAAGAGTTCGAAAAGGCTAAAGAAGAACAGAAGGAGAGATTGAAAGAAAAGGAGAAGAAGATAAATAAGATAACCGAGGATCTAGAGAAGACGAAAGAAGAACAAAAAGAAATGATAGAAATGTTACGAGAAATGATGATGAAACAAGAGGAGAGGCAAGAAGAAAGACAGAAGAAGCAGTTAGAAGAGATATTAGGAAGACATCAGCAGAAGCAAGAAGAATATCAGCAGAAGCAAGAAGAATATCAGCAGAAGCAAGAAGAAAGGCATCGAAACCAGATGGAAGAGATGAGAAAAATGGAGACGAGACAAGAGGAAATGATAAAAACAGGAATTGGAAAAATTGAAGAAGTTTCCAAGATGAAAGCCAGATTAGATGATCTGCAAACAGAAATGATGGAGAAAATGGAAGACAAGAACAGAGAGATCTACCGTGGAATAAATAAAATTAGAAGCGAGCTAACGGAAAGTAAGAATTGTATCCCAGGATTGAAAGAAGACGAGATCAAGAAATTGACCGAGAATATGGAATCGATAAGTATAGATTCACAGGAAAAATGGAGTCAATATAATGAGGAGTTAAAGATAAATGAAAATGTAATATCGACAAACAAAACTGTGGAGAATAAATTCACTCTAGCACGTGACCAGATTGGAAACAAAATGGAGATGATAAATGATGAAATGAGAAACAATAAAAACGAAGCAGAAGAGAGAATGCTTAGAACAGAGCAAGGAATAGACGAAATGAAGAAAGAGATTCAGAACATCAGAGGGGAAATACAGATAACGAAAGCAGCGGTATCAAAACAATTAAACGAGCAAAGGATGGTGGATATACAGATCAACGAAAGAGAAGGGACACCCACGATAAGTGGAGAAACAGAACGAAGTAGCAAGGACATGATGATTGGAAATAATGGGAATGGAAGCCCAGCGATAATCAATATCATCAAAACTTACGATGACAGACCTAGGCATTTCAATAACTCTGCAGCAATGTCTCCGAAGAAATTTTTAAGAGAAATGGAAGAGTACTTCCGGGAGAATAGAATTCCCGACGAGAAGAAGCTCAGAGTGATTGAGAAACATCTGGATGCCAATCCGAACGTATGGTATCAAGCATTTAAATATACATTTCACGATTATGAGGAATTTAAGATTGCTTTCTTAAAAATATTTTGGAACCCAGAAATCCAACAGAACCTTAGGCTGGAACTGTATTCTAGAAAATATTCATCAATAGGGCAGACTAGGTACAGCGATTATTTTTCGTACCAATTCCATAGGTTCCAAGACCTAGATTCAGCGCCCAGTGAGTTGGAAGCGATAAGAACTATTCAAAAACAATTCCCTCCGGACACTCAAAGATTGCTGGCGGCGGAAAATGTAAAATCAGCAGTGGAGATGGAGAATATATTGAGGCAACTCGATATGATATCTAGTCACACAGCGCCAAAAATAAATAGAAATACAAATAACCAGGAGGAGATAAATGTGTTGAACTGGGAAAACAATCAGAAAAGGTCGTTTCCTGAGCGAAGAGATACCGATAAAAATCCCAAGAAAAGGGAATATAGTGATGACGAAGGGGGATTAAGAGAGCAAAGCCGATGTAAGTGCAAACAGAATGGTAATGAGAATGAAAGGCAAATACCTGAAAAATTTGTGCCTTATCATCGACCACCCATTCAGTACAGAGACGGCAGAAATCGAGGCAGTTTTAGACGAAATACAACATATCGAGGAACACAAATAAATAATCACTATAATAGAGAAAACAGAAACAGGCAATACAATCAAAACTCAAGGAGAGAAACCCAGGAAAAGAAGAAATGGGAAGAAGCAATTAACAACCAGAACATTAATGGGGATTTAGAAGGGGCCGAAAGTTTGGAGCTCCAAGAATTTAAAAGGAAAAATAGAGACGAGCATAAACTGAACCCAGATGCCCAAACATACGAATTGGACGTCGGGAGTAAAAAAAACGCCGATATTGAATTAGCAAATGTAGTAAGTTGTACTTGGAATGAAACATATAACAAAATTCGAAGTTGGTACATATTACAAATCGAATCGTGGGACGTAGACCCGGACGAGTTATTGGATGAACCGTTGGAAAGGAGTAAAGAAAATAAAGCACGTTTGCCTATTATTGTGATAGGAGTAAATGGATTGAAAACACACTGTTTAATCGACTCTGGGGCAAGTATTAGCGTCATATCGAAAGTATTATTCGACGAAATCAGTCGAAAGGAGAAGGTACCCATAATACCAATTGCCCAGACAAAGATACGGGGAATAATACCCGATAAATCAATTGAATGCAAAATACAAACATATTTGAAAATCAGGATCGGCGAACTAGTATTCGAACAACCATTCATAGTGATGAGTAAAATAAGATACAATGTGATCCTTGGGATTGACTTTATGACAACTACAGAAATGACTATAGACCTAAGAAAGCAAGAAATAAGGTTTCCTATCACTGAGGATGATGGTAAGAAAACTAAAGAGAGAATTAATTTGAGAAAAGAGATTCAAGACATAGAACATATGAAATTCGAAGGATTGGAAGTACAGGGGCTAATGGATGAATATGAATCAAGCGGGAGACTGACTGAAGCCAAGAACGGAGAAGAAATAATACAAAGTTTGGAAATAATTTTAGCGGTCGATGAAGAAAAAGAACCAAGTTTATGGAAAAAAATTGCTGAAACCAACCTAGAGGCTAAAGAAAAGCTGAAGTTATACGCAATCATAGAGAAGCACTCAGAGATATTTAAAGACAAACCTGGTCAGGTACCGAATTTCAAATATAAAATAATTGTTAACGACTGGACACCGTTCAAAGGAAAATTATACGATGTTCCCGAAAAGTATTTTCAAGAAGTAAAGAAAATTATTCAAGAAATGATGGATGACGCAATAATCGTTAAAAGAACAACACCATACCTGAACCCGATCGTTATTGTTAAAAAAAGTAATGGAAAGCTAAGAATGTGCCTAGATGCTAGGAGATTAAATGAAAAACTAATCCCAGAATATGATCAAGTCCCAAAGATCAAGGAAATAATAAGGAGATTTAGAAATATGAAATACTTCACAAGCCTAGATTTTACTTCGTCATTTCATCATATATTGCTAGAAGAGAAGTCCAGACTACTAACCGGTTTTATGTTCAACAATCAAACTTACGCGTACTGCAGATTGCCCTTTGGACTAAAAAACAGCTGCGCCGTGTTGATAAGAGCCCTGGATAGAAATTTGTTACCTGAGGTAAAAGAATACGTGACGTGTTACGTAGATGACCTGGTGTTTGCAAGTGAAACATTTGATGATCATCGTAATAAACTCGATCGGTTATTAGAGAATTTAGAAAACACAGGTTTTAAAATCAATTTGGAAAAATCAAAATTTTGTCAGGAACAAATTTTATTCGTTGGACATGTCATTGATGGAGATGGGGTAAAACCGAACCCAATAAAAATTCAAGCGATATGCGAATTCCCACGCCCATTGCGGATCTAGCAAGTCAGGCAATTCTTGGGAATGACACAATTTTTTGCTAACCATTGCAAAGGGTATACGGAAACGGCAGCACCTTTGCAAGAGTTGTTAAAGGGAAACAACAAATGGAAGTGGAACGAAAAGACCGAAGAAGCGTTCCTCGCAATGAAGAAATTATTAGCTAATAGCATAAAGCTGGGATATCCTGATTACACTAAGGAATTTATAATACAAACTGATGCTTCCAGTATAGGAATTGGTGCTTACTTATATCAGGAAATGACAGAGGACCCAAAGAGTCGAACCTATTTAGCATTTGCCAGTAGAAAATTACGTAACCATGAAATCAATTACATGACGACTGAACAGGAATTACTAGCTATTATATATGCCCTGCAGCAGTGGAAGAAGATAGTATACGGTTTCCCAGTAAAGATCCGAACAGATCACAAAGCCTTGCAGTTTGGGTTAAAAGCAGCCATGTCGAGTGAAAGAATCACACGATGGATGTTGTTTACGCAACAGTTTAACATTAAAATCGAACATTGTAGTGGAAAAGACAACATTCTTGCGGATGCACTTAGTAGAAACCCGGTAGAGAAAGAACAACTTATTCAGCATATTGAATTGGTACAACAGGATGAGGAATTTCTGGGAAAACTAGGGGATATCGCACTATTGCAAAGAGCAGACGAAAATTTAATATTGGAAATCAGGTGGATTGAGCACGATGACTCAGAAAACGGGAATTTACAAGATGAAAGCAATCCATATGTATTAAAAAACGGAATGCTAATGAAACGTATTAACAAGGATTTCAATAAATTGAGAATAGTAGTACCAGCATTATTACAAAAAGGACTAATTTGGCATACTCACAGAATAATCGGACATGGGGGAATAGAAAAGGTAACAAAAACAATACTGGAGAGGTTCACATGGAAAGGAATCACGAAAACCATCAAGGACGTGATTAAAACATGTGATATACTGTCAAAGAACAAAATACAATTCATTCCTAACCAAGCATGAACCGATTGCTATAATACCCACAGCACCGAGAGAAATTTTTGCAATGGACATATTTGGAAAGTTGCCAACAGCTGTTAGAGGACATAAACATATAATCGTTACCATGGACGTATTCTCAAAATTCATAGTATTACAACCAATCCAAAGAGCAACATATAAGCAGGTGCTTAAAGCAATAAGTAGAAAAATAATACCTCGAATGGGAAAGCCGAAAAAAATATTAACTGACAGGGGAACCCAATTTACGTCAGTAGAGTTTAAAGAGATGATGCAGAACCTGGAGATTAAACATATACTCTGTTCGGTCAGACACCCATCAGCGAACCCCGTAGAGCGATGTATGCGGGAGATAGCAAAATATTGTAGAATATATTGTTCAGAAAGCCATTGGAAATGGATCAATGTTATAAATGTAAGCGAGGAATGCATGAATAATACTATCCATGAGTCAACTAATTAGATACCCCGTATGATACACTTGAATGAACAACCACAAAGACCTTGGGATAAAGTTATAGGGGAAAATGATGAACCCAAACCCAGTAGCGTCGAGATCAACCAGATGGTGACAGCCAAACTCGTAGAGCAAGCAAATAAACGGTTAAAAAGGGTCCAGAATAAAAAGTTCCATCTACCCTTTAAGAGTAATGACAAAGTATTGATTCGAAAAGCACCTAATTCCAATGTATCAGAACGAATATTCGCTAAATTTGTTCATTTGTATGATGGTCCATACGTAATAAGGAAAGCGTTAGGCAACCACGCATATGTAGTCGAGAACTTAACTGGAACCTACAGAAATGTATATAACACATCTAGTCTAAAATTGTATTATGAAGAAGACCAGGAATAGAATCTATATATTAACGAAAATGCGTTATTAAGTTTATGTGGGACGATCTGAAACAAAAGGGTCAATGAAAGCTCCATTTTATACAGAAGTAGAAACGAAATAAATATACTGCGAGCAGTACATTCATTTACCTTTCGACGGGGAAGTAAAATGTACCATTGCATTGCCCGATTTGCGTCATGATCGGGAGTTACATCCCTAATACTTGCCATGCATCGCGATAAAAATGACGGAGGTTACATAATGGAAGAGTATATTCTAGAGAGAAAATGCAGATATAACCAGTCAAGTAGGCCATGAGTTGATATTGCGACGATCGGACCTTAGCAATCCAAATGGCCGTGATAAAAGAATCAGATTGTTGTCGCGAGTAAAAAAAGACGACACCTTTAAAAAAAATCGTATTGATCATCGGAACGAAATTGTGAGCAAGAATTGGTATTCAAGAAAAGAAAAGATTGAATTCAGAGAAGAAAACTGCTAATAGTATAATTACGGCGGTATATAAACCATAAAATACGAATTTAAAGCATCGGGCGTGAAAGAAGTGAAAGGAAAGAGGAAGATATCGCCCATAAGATTTGCCAATACGAACTCATAGCCGAAATCTTAAAGGAGATTTAGAGATCGGAAGCTTATTGTTTAAACTAGCGACAAACAAGAAATACTTAAAGTATTGCGCTAAATATTGCATCTTGACGAATAACTTACTAGATAGCTAAAATATATATTCAAAATTATTTATTCCCTGTCTGGAAAATGCACCTAATGCTATCCTTCATTATGTTTTTACCGCACGTAATCGACGGAGATACGATGGCTGAGTAGACCAGAAGAATGGGATCACAATCCGGTGGGAGCACTTGCCAGCCGTCATCACCCACACCCGAGGCCAGTCACCAGTAACCAACGATGACGTGAACCGCAACTCGAGTCGGGAGCCAAGGGAGATCCAGAATGAAGACCATCCCAGTCGAATAACGAAAGCAAGATAAGTCAAGTTCCTTATATTTAAATTTTCGTAGTTAAAATTACTTATATTTGGATGAACGATAGTAAATATTTAATTTAATATATGATTGCAGTATGGTTAATGTTTAATTCTTCAAGATAAAAGTTCTATGAATAGGGTCATTAAAAAAGGAATCCTTATAGCTTATTTAAGATATGGAGTTAGGTAGTCTTTGACGTTTCAAATCTATAATCAATGAGTAGGAATGCGTGTTTATTTTATGTGAAGCTTTGGAAAACCGACATTATCAATGTGATTCTGAAGATTCATGCCTTTCATTGGGTAATTCAACTCCAGTGTAATTCAGAATGGTATTAGACCGTCTTCTAGATTAATAGAACTTAATTTGACGATAACTTGACACCAAAAGTAAGTAAGTAGAACCTGCAATATTAACACTCGTTTTCTTTTGCTGAGAATATGTGATTGCTTGTGTTACGGAATACCGTAAACCCATGATATGTGATGAGATTATGTGAATGGAATATACGTATACTGCACCATATGAGAATCAACGAATGATTTTGTTAGGTGGAATCGTTGTTATGATCGATAATCTTAAGAGATTATAGGCTAAAATAATGGAGATAGGGAAGTGTATAAGTAATGAGGAATTGTTATTGACAGAATGCGTATTCGGTGAAATACGACTAGATTTGAGCAGTTGGTAATATTTAAGCAACATAACGCTAAGGTTACGTTATAGTTGATGTTTTCGTCATGTGAGTTACGTAGCAGTATACGAAGTCGGGTTATGTGGCACATGCATACGATTGTAAGAGGTTAATGAACTTACAGGCTACTTATGGTATACGGTCATCAAAAATTATATCCTAAAACAAGGCATTCGCGATTGAAAGTTAACATTTTTTTTGAAGAATCTCACACAACAAGCTAAGCCTAAGTTGAATTTCAGTAAAACGCATGTTTGGAGGGAGGAAACTTCTTCATGACTGAAATGACTACTGCTTGTGGACAGGTAAATTTCCGATACCATTTTTTGTTTTAATTTCGCGGAAAGATGTTTATTTACGAATGGAAGTATTGCATTCCTAGATGTTTGATTAGCTTGTTCGCACATCTATGTTATGATAGGCTACTCCTATTTATTTTCAGATGGTTTTAGGACCAAATTAGTTTACCTAGTATAAAGAATATTTTATTTTCGGTTTTATTTGAGTCGATATATAGCTGTAGGGTAATTTTTGAACCATATTTATGGAACTTACTTATGTTGTTTTCGTTATTACACAATGAAGACTTGAGAAAACAAAGAAAGCAAAGGTCATACATATGAATGTTGTAGGGATAATCAATGAAATTCAAATGATATTTTAATGATGTCTAATTGATATTTGAGTGGTACTTAGTTAATATTCTTGATATTTCGACATTATTTCGCCGATATTCCAAGGTGCTTCAGTCACTTCAGTGACTTTTCAATAATTTTTAAGCAATATTTAAACATGATTTCGCCGATATTCCAAGGTGCTTCAGTGACTTTTCAATAATTTTTAAGCAATATTTAAACATGATTTCGCCGATATTCCAAGGTGCTTCAGTCACTTCAGTGACTTTTCAACAATTTTTAAGGAATATCTAGACATTATTTCGCCGATATTCCAAGGTGCTTCAGTGACTTTTCAACAATTTTTAAGCAATATTTAAACATTATTTCGCCGATATTCCAAGGTGCTTCAGTCACTTCAGTGACTTTTCAATAATTTTTAAGCAACATTTAAACCTTACTTCGCCGATATTCCAAGGTGCTTCAGTCACTTTTCAACAATTTTTAAGGAATATCTAAAGCATTATTTTACCGATATTCCAAGGTATTTCAACCATTCCAACGACATCTCGACAATGTTTAGGGGATATTTTATAAGGTTTCAATAATATTTCGATGAATTATTAATATTTCAAAAATATTGAAACGAGATTGTAATGTTAATGTCAACGATTTTTTTATATGATAAGAAAATATTGAATTGTATTTCATTTTGGAATTGGAATTCCTAAGAGTGTAACTGAATATGTAATTGTAATTATACTTTATTCCAAGTACAACGAACTTTCAATAAAATAGGAGATAAGGATTTGAACCGGAATTCTTGTTATTTATTCAATTCATTATTGGAAGAGATATTAGACGGAGTACTTATAAATAATCAATAAAGTCAAAGATCTATTTTATTGTTGGCTACAATTAATTGGAATTGGTTTTGCGGACAGATTTGGGGAAACGGCTGTGCATTCCTCAGTTGAGTCCACGATAAAAAAGGTTAACTGAAATGAGTATCCCTGAAAGGTATTGTGCAACGAACGAATATATGATTTGATAACAAAATATGGTTCTCATGTGTTATTCACCGAAATAAGCCAATATCGGTGTAGATAAATGAATGCACATGTTGGATGGGATGGAATATACAAATGATTTTTTTTTTTTTTTTTGCAGATACAGATGATGGTAATATGATTTGGTAGCAGACCTAAATTGATGTAATTATTTTATTCTTACCTGCGTGTCGTCCTGAATTTTTAGGAAATGATTATATTTATTTGTCCATCCAACATTTTATATTAGATTATTAGCCGGAGTATTTGAGGCAGTGAGGGAAAAGGCACAATACGAATAATGTACCCCGTGCGGTGCATTACTGATGACCATTTTTACTTTTCCAGCAAAAATGATACATACAACCACCTTTCAACGAGAATTTTTTCCCCTTTTTGTGATGTTATAACCTCAACCCTAACTGAAAATTTGGTTGTGTCAGGCTCCCAGTTACTGTAGTTGCATTAATGAAAACCTACAACCTGTTTTCCAGTCTTTGACCGGGTCAGGGATGTAATGAATGAATCAGATATAGGCTGTTAGTACGATGGGGTCGTCACTCCCAAAGTGATTTATATTAATGACTGATAGATGCTATGAAATAAGAATGGAGAGTGTTGCTGGAATAAAAGATGACAGGGAAAACCAGAGTACCTGGAGAAAAACCTGTCCTGCCTCCGCTTTGTCCAACACAAATCTCACATGGAGTGACCGGGATTTGAACGGAGGCTTAGTTGCATTAATACGTTGTGTTAATTTTAATTTTTATCTCATTATTATGTGTATCGTTAATAACAATTAATAATTTTGCATGGCTATTTCTATCCGGGTGCAGCCCTTGTAAGCCAGACCCTCTGATGAGGATGGGTTATTTTTTTATTTTTTTTGCTAGGGGCTTTACGTTGCACCGACACAGATAGGTCTGATGGCGACGATGGGATAGGAAAGGCCTAGGAGTTGGAAGGAAGCGGCCGTGGCCTTAATTAAGGTACAGCCCCAGCATTTGCCTGGTGTGAAAATGGGAAACCACGGAAAACCATATTCAGGGCTGCCGAGAGTGGGATTCGAACCTACTATCTCCCGGATGCAAGCTCACAGCCGCGCGCCTCTACGCGCACGGCCAACTCGCCCGGTGGGTAGGTTATTGTGGTGGAGGATAGTGTTGTGTGTGGTGTGTGAGTTGCAGGGATGTTGAGGACAGCACAAACACCCGGCCCCCGAGCCACTGGAATGAACCAATGAAGGTTAAAATCCCCGACCCGGCCGGGAATCGAACCCAGGACCCTCTGAACCGAAGGCCAGTACGCTGAACATTCAGCCGAGTCGGACATGTGTATTGTTGAAGCAGTGTTATTGAACAGAGTATGATATTGGAATTGCATTACTGTATAGGCATTTCCACCAGGTGGATGTTTTGGTATCGACTACTGCTTTCTGGTGATGGACCTTCTGTGATGGTCAATATCATGCTAGAAAAGAAGGTAAGGACATTTTTGTAGTGTGGACATTCTATAATGGACCTAATGTCTGCTCATCAAATATACATGCCCTTTATTTCATTGTTTTAAAATACTGTACTGCTACTGCATATGCTGCAAAAGCTCCAGAAACACTGCTGGCTGTGAGTAGATCAGTAATGATGCACTGCAATATGGTCATCTCTTTGAATACACTCTAAAACACTGCACATCTATCTTATCTTTCCAGAGTAATGATGTTTAATAAGTTGTTTTTGTATACAACTTTGATAAAACAAGGATTCTGGCCTCAACATCTTTAGACTTACTTTTTCTTCTCCTACCATGATTCCCACAGCCTGGCGGGCAGCGTCACGCATGTGGCTTTGGCCCTGTTTTATGGCTGGATGCCCTACCCAGCACCAAACCTATATGGAGGATATTTAGGCTTATTTACATTTTAAAAAACAATTACATGAATCAGCTCTCCTCTTTGATTTGTATGGGAGGAGAAGGTGGTAGTGTTTCACGTTGGTATCAACAACGTAAGGCAAGCTGATATAAGTACCAACATAGTTGGAGATGTGTGGGATCTGGTAAATGCAGCACGGGTGAAGTTTAAGAAAGTGGAGATTGTTATTAGTGGAATACTGTGTAGAAGGGATACTGACTGGAGGGTGATTGGGGATTTAAATGAGACTATGGAGTGGGTATGTGGGAAACTGGGAGTGAAATTTCTAGATCCTAATGGGTGGGTAGGAGATAGGGATCTGCGCTCAGATGGCCTTCATTTAAACCGCAGTGGTACGTATAAGTTAGGAAATTTGTTTGGAAGAGTAATAGGGAGGTACATTCAGGGAAATGGGATGGCCTAGGGAGCGGTGATAAGGGAACAGGGAAGTGGAAATCAAATAGGGATGAGATAAAATTGTTAGTGTTGAACTGTAGAAGTATTGTAAGGAAAGGAATAAAATTAAGTAATTTAATAGATATATATTTAACAGATATTGTAATAGGAGTTGAATCATGGCTGAGAAATGAAATAATGGATGCAGAAATTTTCTCACGGCACTGGAGTGTGTAATACCAATATAAATGGTCCGTTATTGGACATTATAAATTTTCCAGCTAACTCATTCTTGGTTGCCAGCGTTTCGCCCTCGTGTGCTAGGGTGGGCTCATCAGTTGGTACCCAGCACACCCACCAATACGCTGGCTAGTGCATACCGTGGAGGCCACCGCGTAGGCCAACTGGAGCCACCGGCAGTGCCAATGCACTAAGAGACTCTGTCTCATCACTAAAAATTGATGCCTGCTTGGCCATCAGATGATATAGATGTTGATTCCCATAGGGAATCTGAAATATTTGTCCAATTGTCCAATAACGGACCATTTATATTGGTATTATAAATTTACTCATTCAGGACAAATATTTCAGATTCCCTATGGGAATCAACATCTATATCATCTGATGGCCAAGCAGGCATCAATTTTTAGTGATGAGACAGAGTCTCTTAGTGCATTGGCACTGCCGGTGGCTCCAGTTGGCCTACGCGGTGGCCTTCACGGTATGCACTAGCCAGCATATTGGTGGGTGTGCTGGGTACCAACTGATGAGCCCACCCTAGCACACGAGGGCGAAACGCTGGCAACCAAGAATGAGTTAGCTGGAAAATTTATAATGTCCAATAACGGACCATTTATATTGGTATTATAAATTTACTCATTCAGGACAAATATTTCAGATTCCCTATGGGAATCAACATCTATATCATCTGATGGCCAAGCAGGCATCAATTTTTAGTGATGAGACAGAGTCTCTTAGTGCATTGGCACTGCCGGTGGCTCCAGTTGGCCTACGCGGTGGCCTTCACGGTATGCACTAGCCAGCGTATTGGTGGGTGTGCTGGGTACCAACTGATGAGCCCACCCTAGCACACGAGGGTGAAACGCTGGCAACCAAGAATGAGTTAGGTGGAAAATTTATAATGTCCAATAACGGACCATTTATATTGGTATTATAAATTTACTCATTCAGGACAAATATTTCAGATTCCCTATGGGAATCAACATCTATATCATCTGATGGCCAAGCAGGCATCAATTTTTAGTGATGAGACAGAGTCTCTTAGTGCATTGGCACTGCCGGTGGATCCAGTTGGCCTACGCGGTGGCCTCCGGTATGCACAAGCCAGCATATTGGTGGGTGTGCTGGGTACCAACTGATGAGCCCACCCTAGCACACGAGGGCGAAACGCTGGCAACCAAGAATGAGTTAGGTGGAAAATTTATAATGTCCAATAACGGACCATTTATATTGGTATTATAAATTTACTCATTCAGGACAAATATTTCAGATTCCCTATGGGAATCAACATCTATATTATCTGATGGCCAAGCAGGCATCAATTTTTAGTGATGAGACAGAGTCTCTTAGTGCATTGGCACTGCCGGTGGCTCCAGTTGGCCTACGTGGTGGCCTTCACGGTATGCACTAGCCAGCGTATTGGTGGGTGTGCTGGGTACCAACTGATGAGCCCACCCTAGCGCACGAGGGCGAAACGCTGGCAACCAAGAATGAGTTAGCTGGAAAATTTATAATGTCCAATAACGGACCATTTATATTGGTATTATAAATTTACTCATTCAGGACAAATATTTCAGATTCCCTATGGGAATCAACATCTATATTATCTGATGGCCAAGCAGGCATCAATTTCTAGTGATGAGACAGAGTCTCTTAGTGCATTGGCACTGCCGGTGGCTCCAGTTGGCCTACGTGGTGGCCTCTACGGTATGCACTAGCCAACATATTGGTGGGTGTGCTGGGTACCAACTGATGAGCCCACCCTAGCACAGGAGGGCAAAACGCTGGCAACCAAGAATGAGTTGGCTGGAAAATTTATAATGTCCAATAACGGACCATTTATATTGGTATTATAAATTTACTCATTCAGGACAAATATTTCAGATTCCCTATGGGAATCAACATCTATATTATCTGATGGCCAAGCAGGCATCAATTTTTAGTGATGAGACAGAGTCTCTTAGTGCATTGGCACTGCCGGTGGCTCCAGTTGGCCTACGTAGTGGCCTTCACGGTATGCACTAGCCAGCGTATTGGTGGGTGTGCTGGGTACCAACTGATGAACCCACCCTAGCACACGAAGGCGAAACGCTGGCAACCAAGAATGAGTTAGCTGGAAAATTTATAATGTCCAATAACGAACCATTTATATTGGTATTATAAATTTACTCATTCAGGACAAATATTTCAGATTCCCTATGGGAATCAACATTTATATCAACTGGAGTGTGTATCATAGAGATAGGATAGGAAGGGTGGGAGGGGGAGTGTTCATTCTGGTGAAAGAAGAATTTGTAAGCTACGAAAAAGTTACAGGTGAGACACATGAAATTCTAGGTGTAAGGCTCATTTCTAAAGATAATAGGCAACTTGATATATTTCGAGTGTACAGATCGGGAAAGGGTAGCCCTGACGCGGATTCGGAATTATTTGATAGGATAGTCAGCTATGTGGGAAACGACATGGAAAGTAATGTGATTGTAGCGGGAGATCTGAATTTGCCATATGTCAATTGGGAAGGAAGTGCAAATGACAGGAAGCATGACCAACAAATGGCAAATAAGTTAATATGGGAAGGACAGCTGATTCAGAAAGTGATGGAACCAACCAGAGGGAAAAATATCCTGGATGTCGTGCTGATAAAACCAGATGAGCTCTATAGGGAAACTGAAGTAATACATGGTATTAGTGATCATGAAGCTGTTTTTGTGGTAGTTAAAAATAAATGCGACAGAAAGGAAGGTCTTAAAAGTAGGACTGTTAGGCAGTACCATATGGCTGATAAAGCAGGCATGAGGCAGTTTCTAAAAAGTAACTATGATCGGTGGAAAACAGTAAATAAAAATGTAAACAGACTCTGGGATGGGTTTAAAGAAATTGTTGAGGAATGCGAAAACAGGTTTGTACCATTAAGGGTGGTAAGGAATGGTAAAGACCCACCTTATTATAATAGAGAAATAAAGAGACTAAGAAGGAGGTGCAGACTGGAAAGAAATAGAGTTAGAAATGGCTGTGGAATTAAGGAGAAATTGAAGGAACTTACTAGAAAATTGAATCTAGCAAAGAAGGCAGCTAAGGATAACATGATGGCAAGCATAATTGGCAGTCATACGAATTTTAGTGAAAAACGGAAGGGTATGTATAGGAATTTTAAGGCAGAAACAGGTTCCAAGAAGGACATTCCAGGAATAATTAATGAACAAGGGGAGTGTGTATGTGAGGATCTTCAAAAGGCAGAAGTATTCAGTCAGCAGTATGTAAAGATTGTTGGTTACAAGGAGAATGTACAGATAGAGGAGGAGACTAAGGCCAAAGAAGTAATAAAATTTACATATGATTACAATGACATTTACAATAAGATACAAAAGTTGAAAACTAGAAAAGCGACTGGAATTGATCAGATTTCTGGGGACATACTAAAGAATGGGTTGGGATATAGTACCATATCTGAAGTACCTATCTGATTATTGTTTAGTCGGAGGAGCTATACCAGATGAATGGAGAGTTGCTATAGTAGCCCCTGTGTATAAAGGAAAGGGTGTTAAGACATAAACCTGAAAATTATAGGCCAGTAAGTTTGACATGCATTGTATGTAAGCTTTGGGAAGGCATTCTTTCTGATTATATTAGACATGTTTGTGAAATTAATAACTGGTTCGATAGAAGGCAATTCGGTTTTAGGAAAGGTTATTCCACTGAAGCTCAACTTGTAGGATTCCAGCAAGATATAGCAGATATCTTGGATTCTGGAGGTCAAATGGACTGTATCGTGATTGACCTGTCTAAAGCATTTGACAGGGTGGATCATGGGAGACTACTGGCAAAAATGACTGCAAATGGAATAGACAAAAGAGTGACTGAATGGGTTGCTATATTTCTAGAAAATAGATCTCAGAGAATTAGAGTAGGTGAAGCTTTATCTGACCCTGTAATAATTAACAGGGGAATTCCTCAAGGCAGTATTATCGGACCTTTATGTTTTCTTATATATATAAATGATATGAGTAAAGGAGTGGAATCGGAGGTAAGGCTTTTTGCGGATGATGTTATTCTCTATAGAGTGATAAATAAGTTACAAGATTGTGAGCAACTGCAACGTGACCTCGAAAATGTTGTGAGATGGACAGCAGGCAATGGTATGTTGATAAACGGGGTTAAAAGTCAGGTTGTGAGTTTCACAAATAGGAAAAGTCCTCTCAGTTTTAATTACTGCATTGATGGGGTGAAAGTTCCTTTTGGGGATCATTGTAAGTATCTAGGTGTTAATATAAGGAAAGATCTTCATTGGGGTAATCACATAAATGGGATTGTAAATAAAGGGTACAGATCTCTGCACATGGTTATGAAGATGTTTAGGGGTTGTAGTAAGGATGTAAAGGAGAGTGCATATAAGTCTCTGGTAAGACCCCAACTAGAGTATGGTTCCAGTGTATGGGACCCTCACCAGGATTACCTGATTCAAGAACTGGAAAAAATCCAAAGGAAAGCAGCTCGATTTGTTCTGGGTGATTTCCAACAAAAGAGTAGCGTTACAAAAATGTTGCAATGTTTGGGTTGGGAAGAATTGAGAGAAAGAAGAACAGCTGCTCGACTAAGTGGTATGTAGATGTTGATTCCCATGGGGAACCTAAAATATTTGTCCTGAATGAGTGAATTTATAATACCAATATAATGGTCCATTATTAGACATTATAAATTTTCCAGCGAACTCATTCCTGGTTGCCTGCGTTTCGCCCTTGTGTGCTAAGTTAGGCTCGTCAGTTGGGACTTAGCACACCACCCAAGACGCAAGGCTAGTGCATACCGTGGAGGCCACTGCATAGGCTATTTGAAGCCACCAGCAGTGCCAATGCACTTTGAGAGGTATGTCTCATTTCCAAAAATAGATGCCTGCCTGGCCATCAAATGATGTAGATGTTGATTCCCATAGGGAACCTAAAATATTTGTCCTGAATGAGTGAATTTATAGTACCAATATAATGGTCCATTATTGGACATTATAAATTTTCCAGCTAACTCATTCCTGGTTGCCTGCGTTTCGCCCTCGTGTGCTAAGTTAGGCTCGTCAGTTGGGACTTAGCACACCACCCAAGACGCAAGGCTAGTGCATACCGTGGAGGCCACTGCATAGGCTATTTGAAGCCACCAGCAGTGCCAATGCACTATGAGAGCTATGTCTCATTTCCAAAAATAGATGCCTGCCTGGCATCCAGGCAACCAGGAATGAGTTAGCTGGAAAATTTATAATGTCCAATAATGGACCATTATATTGGTATTATAAGTGGTATGTTCCGAGCTGTCAGCGGAGAGATGGCGTGGAATGACATTAGTAGACGAATAAGTTTGAATGGCGTTTATAAAAGTAGGAAAGATCACAATATGAAGATAAAGTTGGAATTCGAATTCAAGAGGACAAACTGGGGCAAATATTCATTTATAGGAAGGGGAGTAAGGGATTGGAATAACTTACCAAGGGAGATTTTCAATAAATTTCCAATTTCTTTGAAATCATTTAGGAAAAGGCTAGGAAAGCAACAGATAGGGAATCTGCCACCTGGGCGACTGCCCTAAATGCAGATCAGTATTGATTGATTGATTGATTGATCTGTGACCTTAAAACATGAAAATGTTCTTGGAGGTGTAAAATTCAATGAGTCATGTAACCTTCACATCTGATATCAACAGGAAATACGTAGGGAGGGTGATGCATCAAAGACTGTTTGTATGTTCACTCTCTCCAGAGACATCAACACTAGGTACTAGTCATACATAACCCTCATCTTCTTGACCTTCGGGCTAATAACACCTGTAGCACCACATTATAAAACATGCACATTTTAACAATTCTTTTCACCAGTGATGCACATCTGAACATGGAAATAATTGCATTGTTGATTGTGGCTCCCTACTGGGTATAGTTCTACTTAAGAATTGTTTTTTTTTTTTTTTTTTCTATTTTGCTTTACGTCACACCGACACAGATAGGTCTTATGGCGACGATGGTACAGGTAAGGCCTAGGAATGGGAAGCAAGCGGCCGTGGCCTTAATTAAGGTACAGCCCCAGCATTTGCCTGGTGTGAAAATGGGAAACCACAGAAAACCATCTTCAGGGCTGTCGACAGTGGGATTCGAACCCACTGTCTCCCGGATGCGAGCTTACTGCTGCGCGCTCCTAACCGCACGACCAACTCGCCCGGTCTACTTAAGAAAAGCAAAGAGAAATGGAAGGAGCTTTTACACCATACCTGTGCAATTGGAGGTGGTTATGATAATGATGATGAACTTAAGGGAGGCTGCCTCGGTGCATATTAAAGCAAGGGACACAAATTGTATGTTTTTTCTGTGGTTATCCACCTAGGTAACATCTGGATATTCTAGAAAAAAATACCAACATTGATTTGTGTTCAGTTTATATCATATTTTAAAGCATTCATAATGATTAACTGGATCTTTTCTTGAAGTTAATAATCAAACTTATGTTACAGACATTTTGAACTGCATTTGGCCTCTCATATGTCATATAATTAGACTTCAGTTTCATAAGCTTCAGATTCACCTAATACACAGGGTGGCCAACCTAAATTTTTCACCTCAAATATCTCCTGACTAGATGAAGATAGTGATAGCAATTTTCACCTAGGTGGGCCATAGAAGACAATTGACAGTTCAGATTACTTACAGCTAATAATATGATAAAATACTGAAAAATGTATACATTTGCTAAAAAGAAAGACACTAAATGAACTAGCTGCTGTATCAATGGCTTCCCTAGGAATGCCAAAAGTTTCATTCAGCAGCCTTCTAAAACAAGGCCAGAGTTAAAGCATTTTACATACAATTTGATTGTGACCATTGGTTTAAACATAATCTCTTATTTCTTCAGTTCTACAATTTAAAGTACCTAAATCTGAATTTTACTCAGTTGCAGAATGTCACTATACATTTTTAATATGAATCGAATAAGATAAATTCTATAAATAACCTAGTCTGCCTCAGTTTTGGAAACATTCATTAGTTGTCATTCAAATCCTGTAAGTACATTTTCTCCACAGCCACTGTAAGACTTGGAGCCTTCTTTATTAGCTGCACCGATTAGCAGCAGTATGCAGTAATGAAAAATAAAGTACCGTAAAGTGGGGTAACTTCAGCCATACAGGGTAACTTCGGCCACTGACGAATAGCAACACTTATTTTCTCCTGCCTCCTATACTGGAATAGATGAACCACTTACAACAACTAAAATGCACATACAATAGAATGCTCTATCAACACTCGGTAGTACAAATAACACTGGCGGGCTCAATGTTGAGTCAATCGATTTTTTTCGCAGACCTGACCATTGTCTTCTCTGGTAAAAGCAGAAAACAAACTGTTCTCTAGCCCCAGCATTCGATTCTCCATTCCAGTGGTTTATGGGGTCAAAATGTAAGTTCGTCTGGTAACTGATCAACACAATTCGATGCATTTTATTCAAATAAATTTTTCAGGGAATAGTTTTGTGATAAAAGTTGTCCTCTTCCAGGGGAACGTCCAGGAAAAACATTACGCGGCCCGCGGATATTGTAATTACAATTCTGTTTACTTCAAGAACACTTTAGAAGAGATTAATAAAGGCACAATAACTATAAATGGGGAAGTTTATCCCAACAGGGAGGGGCCAAGACAGTTTCCATTTTCAATGATAAATAGACGGCCATCAGTTGACATGAATGGTACACCTTTAAGAACTTATGACGGCCCAGATATGTTCTAATTTAGAAGACAGTGTATTATGAGGACAGTCTATAAGATTTCTACTTTTCCGACTGCCTTTTCTCTCCATACAATTTGGCTTTATAATTTCCATACCTTTTATTTATTATCTTTTGTACCATTACAAATATTTATGCAATGCAGCATGTAATTTGTAATATCATACAATGCTTGTACTCTTAGGCTAAATAAAATAGTTTCTTCTTTTGCGAAAAAGTGAATTTGATCACTATACATCCGTTTCACCATAAATTGTTTTAATTTGTTTGTGATTGTTGATACTGGGTGAATTGCAGGTATTTAAAAAACATTCACGGTGGCCGAAGTAACACTACATCAAAGAAAACTTATTTTCTTGAGTTATTTTTATGGTGGCCGATACCGGCCACTCTTTCGATAATCATTATTCATTACTGAATAACAATTAGAATTATGTTCATAATTAAAAATGAAGAACAAACATGGCAGAATTTATATTATTTTTTTCAGAAAATTAGAGGGAATACTTCACATTTTATTTTTTAAAATATACGAAAAAAAGGCCTAAGTTACCCCGTTTTATGGTACACAGACATCTAAAACTACTTACTCTCTACGACTTCTCATAACATCGTCTTCACGGAAGTTGCTCAGCATTAAACAAACAAAGAATATTCTAGAAATCAATGGAAGATAATAAGCATTTAATTCCTGTCTAAGAATTCTGAAAACATGTGCTATATTAAAAACTCTCTCTAAATGTACTTTTCTAGAATGTAAACCATTACTAATAGTTTTAAGGCCTGGAAAACGTCCTTGATCCTTTGCGAATATAGGACATACATCGATATTTTTAATTTGAAACAGATCTTGAATATCAAAGACATCGGCAGTAAGAATTAAATCACCCTTCTCACACAAATCTACTAGATCACTGTACTCCACAGTCTGTCTGTCGGTTGTTGGACTTCTAAATGCTGATGAGCAGAATGACATCAATCCTCCAGGAGTGGATCCAACCAAAATTTTGAAGCTAAATTTGTTCTTGTTGTTTTTAGATTCCACACATTTTCTATTCTTAATCTTAGGTTTTATTCTAGGAATATTTATTGTATCAATTATAACACGAGCATTTGGCCAAATGTTTCTAAAATCTTTCGGCATATAATGATCTACAATGTCTCTACAGGGCCATATGTTTAATTCTGACCATTGTAAATACATAAAGTTTATCCATGTTACTATTATATTGGAGACTGTAGTTTTGCTAATGCCAAAGAATTTTGACAGTTCATAGTCTGAATAATTTCTCCGAAGCTTCATCAAGGTAAGAAACAACTGATCTTCTACACTGGCATTAATAACTTGATTCCATCGATACTGCAGTTCATGGGCTGCTGGCCCTAGAGTGTTTAGAACTAGGCAGAATTTTTCATACGATTCCAAGCCAGTAAAATACATTAGTCCTTCCGAATCATTTCTGAAATCATCAAGACAGAAATAAGACCTTCTATTCCACATAGTTTGTGAATAAGTGGATCTATATTTATCTACATTTTCTATCTCCTGTTGTATGCTGTCAGTGACAGTAATGTCTTCACAAGCCATTCTATCTTCTGATTCTGATACACAAGCATTGGCAGTTTTCTCAGAAAAATATTTTATTTTTTTCTTACCATCGAGAGAAATATCTCCATTTGATGAAATAGCTTGGATAGAATATTCTTTAAAACTTTCAACGGAAGAACCATGCAGCAATGACTTTTCCTTAAGGAATATTTTCTTATATGGTGGCAAGAGGTTCCTATGCTCTGAGGCGTCATCTAAATCTATTACTTCAGCAAAAGATGAAACAGTACACAGATTTTCTTTTTGTAGTATTGCATCATTCATGTTTTCTGTTACATGACCATAAGCATCAGCTTCATCAATAACAGAATCTTTCTCAGATACAGAATTGCTTGGAAACAAATCCTTCTGTGTTTCTTCAACAACTGTAATACTTTCATCTGTCAAATGTGGATAGCATATCTTTTTAGAGTTCTTCCATAATTCTCTTCTCTGATGAGGTTCTTTATGCCATGAGAATACTGAAGGTACAGCATCACGTTTCAGAAATCGTCGAGAATGTGCAAGCCCTGGAAAAGAAAAAGAAAGAATACAAAAAACAAGAATTAGACAAAAGGTAGAAGTGAAAATATAAGAGGAGTTATTTAATTTAAGGGAAGGAAAATAACAGTGGAGCCCATTTTCATTACTAGACCAAATGAGAGGAAAACACTGGGAGTATCGCAAGGTTATAATGATCCTTATTGGTTCAGAAAAGGCCTATGACAACATAAGAAGAGTAATAGTTCAGGAAAGTCCAGAGCAAAATGTGATTCATTTGTTCATATTTGAAGTTCATGGTAGTTGCTTACCTAACTCATGGTTGATGGAGGATCACTTGATATGAATATTACTTTTTAATGCCAACCAACTATCAAGATCGGTAGAAATATTAAACTCAACTGCCTTGCTTTTGCGGACGATTTAGCATTACTTGCAAATACAATAGAAGAGGCTAAATTTCAAATTGAACAACTAGAAATTATAGCTAAAAAAATGGGATTACAAATTTCATTTGAAAAAACAGAAATGATGCCAACTTTTAAAGTTGATTTACCAGTTATTCAGCTGAACAGTAATAAAGAGATTAAAATTGTTCAGAAATTCAAATATCTTGGGGAAATAATAACATGGAACACAAATGAAAAAGAAGCAATAGAACACAGAACAACTAAATTTAAACAAGCACAAAGACTTACCTGGCCAACCTATAAAAAAAAATCTCTTTCGATAAACGCTAAGCTGAAACACTATAATTCCATAGTTAAACCAGAGGCAACCTATGCTAGTGAAACTTTATTCAAATTAAATGTAAAATCTACAACAGACAAATTACAGAAAACTGAGAGAAGAATTCTTAGAACAATTATTAATAAAAAACACCAAGTTGATGGACAGTGGAGATTGTTGCCTAACAACATTGTCTATCGTGAATGTGAATCAATAATATCTACAATGCGTAAAAGAAGAATTTCCTTTTTCTGTCACATATCAAGATTAGCAGACACCAGGATATTGAAACAACTATTCGATTACTTTTTGAAGAATAAAATCAATAATAATTGGTTCAAAGAAGTTCAGGACGATTTGGAAGAATTGGGTATAACTCGGCAACAAATCAAAGACAGAAAAGAGAAGAGGATTTTGAAGAACAAAAGCATAAGTCTCAAACTAAAAGCAGTTGAACGGAAACAATATACTATATCGGACACACAAAGGGCTTCCAGGTCGGAGAGGATGAAAAAGTTCTGGGAGAAGAAGAAGAAGAAGAAGAAATTAACTCAAATGTATTGATTTCAGTGCTCCAATGTGGGCGTAAAATATGTAAATAAAATAAAATAATAAAGAGCCTCTGTCTAGCCAGGATTACCTGTTAAGGGATGGAGTAGACCCTACAGCTGATGACTTAATGCCGAGTGTTGGGCGGCGGTAAATAACCTGACTCTCTAAAGTGGACAACGGCTTCGGGCAAAGGAGCTCTCCTTTCGGGAGGTGTTGGTCCCCCAGCGGAGGAAATGCCACTGAAATCCAGCCCGCAGCATCTCTTTTCCAGGTTAGGGGTGGCCTCATTGAAACCTAGCATTTAGCTTTGGCTTCAATCACAATTGAGACTTCAGAAATTGTATGCGATACTGTTTTTTTTGATTAACACCTACATCTTCAGCCTTGTCACTCTGGAAACCAGGATCACCAATGTAGGGTAAAATAACTCTTTATCTTTCCTTCAGTTCTAAGAGCACCATCTCGTTTAATCATTTCTCGAGAAAATATATATAGTTAGACAACCAAATCAATACACATATTACAATCTAAAAAGATTATCTATATATATAAAATAAGAGTTTTGTCTGTACATTGCTCAGAATTTAAAAACGATGGTGTTTCTCTAACAGTCATGTCCACAGTAACAAGGAAATGCACTTTTTAATTTTCCGTAATTTCTGTCTGTCTGTATGTATGTGCACGCATCACGAGAAAATGGCTGAAGAGAATTTAATGAAAATCGGTATGCAAAGTCGGGGAATAAGTCGCTACAATCTAGGCTATAAATAATTTTATTCACACTGATTGAAATGGTAGTTTAAGGGAAGGCCTAAAATTTAATTCTCAAATATTTTTGTTATTAGTGGCCATATCTTAATGAAAATTGATATGCAAAGCCGGGGTAATAAATCGATATAATCTAGGCCATAACTAATTGTATTCACACTGGGTAAAATGGTAGTTTAGGGCAATGCCTAAAATTTAATTTTTAAATATTTGTTATTAGTGGTCGTATCGATAAATACCACATAACTAAAGTTATATAGTAATACATTACCGATTATTTATGTCTTATACATTGCTACCGTACCGGCTATGATCATGATTCATGAATTTGGATTTTTGTTACTAAGTCCACATCAGCGCCGAGTAAACAGAATTCAATGAAAATCGGTACCAGTATGTAAAGTTGGAGAATAAGTAACTACAGTCTACGCTATAAATAATTATATAACACGCCCTAATATCACAGAGTCGAAAGAAAACTAAATGTGAAGGCCTTCAATGTAGAATGCTCATAAAATTGATAAACAATAACATTACACTGACCATTGTTTGTTGTAATGTGCTTTGTGTCTTCTGTTGCCACTCATCTCAGATAGATAGGATTACTTCTGCGTACCAAGTTTTTTTTAAAATTTGCTTTACGTTGCACCGACACAGATAAGTCTTATGGTGACGACGGGATAGGAATGGGCTGGGAGTGTGAAGGAAGCAGCCTTGGCCTTAATTAAGATACAGCCCCAGCATTTGCCCTATGTGAAAATGGGAAACCACGGAATATCATCTTAAGGGATGCCGACAATTGGGTTTGAATCCACTATCTCCCGGATGCAAGTTCACAGTTGCGCACCCCTAACCACACGGCCAACTCGCCCGGCCATACCGAGTGTAACAGGCTGCCTGAACATTGGTGGGAAGTAGCTGGGGAGTTAGATAACTTTCTTCTTTAGTATGCCATTCCCCTGGTTCATAAATTTTCTGATACTACTGTACGTAACACAGTGGTTCATCGTAGAATTCAAACTATTCGATCCCTACTCTGAGACACTGATTGGAATGAGCAGTGTGCATATCTAACGGAATAATGGCAGAGGAGTGCTCACGGCTGTCTGCGGCCTGATCATTCTAACTCTGAAAATTTGGACTGTTAGGTCGGCACTGTAGTACTGTTCGTTAAAAGTGAGAAAACGTGCGGTTTTTCATTGGATATGAGTATTTTATATGATAGCATTGCTTATAATCGCTACATTGCTACTGACGTTTTTGTAATGACCTATGTTGACTTCACTTAGGAAACCAAAAAAGTCAGTCTTCCTGAGAATCCCGTAGCGAAGCACGGGTACATCAGCTAGTTAATGGAATAAATGTGAACACGTTTCAGTTCTTGGAGGTATCATCAGCACAAACACATAAATAAGATTAAAATCACAACATAAATTCACTTGAAAGAAATGAAAGTAATGTTGATACTTGTCTCAAGTAGTTCATATTTATTCCATTTATAACTTTTTTAGATTGTAATATGTGTATTGATTTGGTGGTATAACTATATTTTTTTTTTCAAGTTATTAGTCAATACAGACCATGAGCATGATTATTTTTAATAATAATTTCTGTCCAGAAAATACTGCGCCATCCAATGCACATTTTCCTCTTTTTTCTTGTTTCTTTATAGTTACAGATATCTGAGTCTCAACAATTTTTACAGGTCTTCCTTCTTCCTGGAACATCCATAAAATACATCATTATGCACGTTGCCCTTATAATTCCCCATGCATGAACTGCAGAGGTAACTCGCTGATTTCCGAGTATGAACTATCGCCACTCGATCTTTATGTATACCACACTGAAGCAACTACTTCCAGAAATTAGCGTCTGCTTGTCCCAGCTCCACTGAGTGACATCATGCACAGTAAGCGGATGTCCCACTCGCTTTTATGTATGTGACTATAAATTAAACTTCAAATACGCAAGTGGCAGATAAGTACTTGCTCGTCTTTATGCATATCACCTCTTGTCTCCTTCCAACTCTAGTAATCTTTCAATTTGTTCATAGATCAGTTCTACTTCATCATGACATTTTGATTTTGGGCAGTACATCTCAATCAACACTAGGTCCACTGGGAAGGCTTATATCTTTACCATCAAGAGTCAATCGTTTTACGTGGTAGGTGCTGATAACATTCCTAGACCCTTCGTAAACATTGTGTGGACGAGGCATCGGACGATACGCTGAGTGATACAGGTGGCGAATGTTCAGGGTGTGACAATTTGTGCTTGAACTTTTTAAATAAAGCAAACATAATTAAGGTAATGGAAGATGACTTCAACGCTGCACAAATTGAAATTGTTCAACTGAATACAAATAATTAACGATCGTCTTACACAACAGGTTAGTGAACTTCATAGGGAGACTGAATTTAGGCCTAGGTCAAGAAGAAAAATTGCTCTAATGACTCTGGCAACAGTGGACTCAAAACTAGGGAAACTTTCAAACAGATTCGTGGACCTTAGTTAAATAAAAAAACTTATGTCCTCGCCCTGAGGTGGTGCAGCTCTTTTCAAGCACACCCCCAATGGAGGTGAGCTACATGTACCATTTTAACCACATACCAGTCCTCCTGCCACTCTTAATTTTCTGGCAGTATCGGAAATCAAACTCGGGCCCCTGACAACGGCAGCTAATAGTGCTAACTGTTATGCTATGAACACGGACAGGGGACCTTAGTGAAAGTGAAAAGGAACATTTTATTTCAGAGGATAAAAAGTAGAGAACTGGGTTGACGACAACTTCGACAATGAAGGAGCTGCAAATTGTAAATCTCATTATAAAGCCGTATTGGAATTCAGAATAAGAAGTTGTTACAATAATAAAAACCACCTTTCCAACACACAGTAATCCCTTATATTTAGGACAAAACCATTAATAGATAATTGTTGTAATTAGTTTTATCGTTGTATTATTAAACGTTTTTACATTATATGTACTGGGTATCAGGGCCCTGACCTACCTTGAATTAGGTTATTCTGGCTGATGATGCTCACAAACCATGAGTGAAAAACTTGTCCTAATTTTAATATCTATTAATGGTTTTATCTTAAATATAAAGGATTATTATGTGTTGGAAAGGTGGTTTTTATTATTGTAATAACTTCTTATAATGAAGGAGCTGCCAATGGAAGCAAGGAATACAAGCAACATGAGGAAGAACCTGCAGATCAGTGACAGTCACGGCCAGCAATGTAATGGAATTCTTCATTTCAAATTAGGCCCAGGTAATAAAGTGCAAAGTAGGCTGTTATTAAACAGAATGCTCCCTTAAGAGAAATTGTGAAAAACATTCAGAGTACGAAGATCAACTTCAGAGAGAAAGATATATAGGTGATAACAGCGGGGGAACAAATGATGTAGGGCTAAATCAAAATGTAATTTCCAAGGAAATGGACAATACCATAAGTCATTTGCTAACATTAACCCACAAAACCAATGTAATTTTGCAATACCACACAGACATTATATGCTTAAATTAAATGTCATTGAGAAAGCAAACAAATATAACCATAGGATTATTTAATGCATCTAAAATTGTAAATAGGAAAAGAAAACATTTCATTTTGAAGAGGTTACCTAGGGCACTTTACAAGACATGGTCTTCACAAGAACAAGCATGGGAAAAAATCAAGTACTGACAGGCTAGGGAATTTGACTGAGAACTTCGATATGCCACTGAGAATTAGAGAGAATAATATTCAGAAACGGGGCAAGTTAACACCGCTAAAACGAAGGATGATCAAGTTTCAAGATAACCCATCAGTTAACACTTTTTAGGAAGAAGGTAAAATCTCTGAAGAAAGTATATAATTATCATTTTTATAATTTCATTGATAATTAATTATATACTTCAGAGGAGAATCATTATGGTTCATGGTGTGGCTTACTGTAGTCATACCCTAGTTCGTGAACCATGGGCAACGGCTGAGTGGCCAAGTAGGTGGTCCAGAGTCAGGATACCAGTTGCTATGGAATGAGAGTGGGCATCTTGGACATATTCTGAGTCATGACCCTCCTTGTGCTCAGGCGGCTAGGACTATACAATTCACCGGTGGTCCATAACCCGCTAGAGGAGAAATCCTCACTTGGACTATGTGCAAGTAGGGTAGCATCCTCTTCATGGATTTACCGAACTCAGAACATTTTCAGCAAGCCTCGGACCTATGGGAGTAACGGAGTCCCACTCCCATTTGACAGGCGAGGGACTCCTTGGAAACAACTTGGTGAGCGAAATGGAATTCGATGGGGAGCTATCAATATTAATGGGGCTTATGGAAGAAAGAAAGTAGAACTGGCTTAGTCAGCAAAGAGGATGCATCTGGATGTGCTAGGAGCAAGTGATATTCGGGTAAGGGGAGATAACGAGGAAGAGATAGGAGATTATAAAGTGTACTTGAAGGGTGTTAGAAAGTGAAGGGCAGAGTCTGGGGTAGGGCTCTTTATCAGAAATACCACTGCACGCAACATAGTTTCTGTTAGGCACGTAAATGAGCGAATGATGTGGGTAGATTTGTCAGTTGGAGGAATTAGGACTAGAATTGTCTCCGTGAGGGTGCAGGTGAGGATGAAGTTGACAAGTTTTATGAAGCATTGAGTGACATCGTGGTCAGGGTCAACAGCAAGTGCTAATGGGCGATTTCAATGGGAGAGTTGGGAATAGAACTGAAGGATACGAAAGGGTGATTGGTAAATGTGGGGAAGATATGAAAGCTAATGGGAATGGGAAGCGTTTGCTGGACTTCTGTGCTAGTATGGGTTTAGCTGTTACGAATACAATCTTCAAGCATAAGGCTATTCACCGCTACACATGGGAGGCTAGAGGTACCAGATCCATAATAGACTATATCTTAACCGACTTTGAATTCAGGAAATCTGTTAGGAATGTACGAGTTCTCCGGGGATTTTTCGATGATACAGACCACTATCTGATCTGTAGTAAACTAAATATCTCTAGGCCTAGGGTAGAGAAAGTGAAATCTGTCTGCAAACGAATAAGGGTAGAAAATCTCCAGGACGAGGAAATTAGACAGAAGAACATGGATATGATTAGTGAGAAATTTTGAACAGTGGACAGTAAGCAGGTTCAGGATATAGAAAGTGAATGGGTGGCATACAGGGATGCTGTAGTAGAAACAGCAAGGGAATACCTAGGAACAAATGTGTGTAAAGATGGGAAAAGGCGAACATCTTGGTGGAATGATGAAGTGAGAGCAGCTTGTAAATGTAAAAAGAAGGCTTATCAGAAGTGGCTCCAAACAAGGGCCGAGGCAGACAGGGATGTGTACGTAGATGAAAGAAACAGAGCGATACAAATACCTTTTGAATCCAAAAAGAAGTCGTGGGAAGATTTTGGTAATAACCTGGAAAGGCTAGGTCAAGCAGTAAGGAAACCTTTCTGGACAGTAATAAAGAATCTTAGGAAGGGAGGGAAAAAGGAAATGAACAGTTTTTTGAGTAATTCAGGTGAACTCATAATAGATCCCAGGGAATCACTGGAGAGGTGGAGGGAATATTTTGAACATCATCTCAATGTAAAAGGAAATCATCCATGTGGTGTTGTGAACAGCCAAGCTCATGGGGAGGAGGTAAATGATGTTGGTGAAATTACGCTTGAGGAAGTGGAAATGATGGTAAATAAACTCCATTGTCATAAAGCAGCAGATATAGATGAAATTAGACCTGAAATTGTGAAGTATAGTGGGAAGGCAGGGATGAAATAGCTTCATGGAGTAGTAAAATTAGCATGGAGTGTTGGTAAGGTACCTTCAGAATGGACAAAAAAAGTATTTGCTCCTATCTATACGCAAGGGAACAGGAAGGATTGCAACAACTATCGAGGTATCTCATTGATTAGTATACCAGGCAAAGTATTCACTGGCGTCTTGGAAGGGAGGGTGCGATCAGTCGCTGAGAGGAAGTTGGATGAAAACCAGTGTGGCTTCAGACCACAGAGAGGCTGTCAGGATCAGATTTTCAGTATGCGCCAGGTAACTGAAAAATGCTATGAGAGGAACAGGCAGTTGTGTTTATGTTTCGTAGATCTAGAGATAGCATATGACAGGGTACCAAGGGAAAAGATGTTCGCTATACTGGGGGACTATGGAATTAAAGGTAGATTTTTAAAATCAATCAAAGGCATTTATGTTAACAATTGGGCTTCAGTGAAAATTGATGGTAGCATGAGTTCTTGGTTCAGGGTACTTACAGGGGTTAGACAAGGCTGCAATCTCTCACCTTTACTGTTTGTAGTTTACATGGATCATATGCTGAAAGATATAAAATGGCAGGGAGGGATTCACTTAGGTGGAAATGTAGTAAAGTCTGGCCTATGCTGACGACTTGGTCTTAATGGTAGATTGTGCCGAAAGCCTGCAGTCTAATATCTTGGAACTTGAAAAGAGATGCAATGAGTATGGTATGAAAATTAGCCTCTCGAAGACTAAATTGATGTCAGTAGGTAAGAAATTAAACAGAATTGAATGTCAGATTGGTGATACAAAGCTAGAACAGGTTGATAATTTCAAGTATTTAGGTTGTATGTTCTCCCAGGATGGTAATATAGTAAGTGATATTGAATCAAGGTGTCATAAAACTAATGCAGTGAGCTTGCAGTTGCGATCAACAGTATTTTATGAGAAGGAAGTCAGCTCCCAGACAAAACTATCTTTACATCGGTCTGTTTTCAGACCAACTTTGCTTTACGGGAGCGAAAGCTGGGTGGACTCAGGATATCTTATTCATAAGTTAGAAGTAACAGACATGAAAGTAGCAAGAATGATTGCTGGTACAAACAGGTGGGAACAATGGCAAGAGGGTACTCGGTATGAGGAGATAAAGGCTAATTTAGGAATGAACTCGATGGATGAAGCTGTACGCATAAACTGGCTTCGGTGGTGGGGTCATGTGAGGCGAATGGAGGAGGATAGGTTACCTAGGAGAATAATGGATTCTGTTATGGAAGGTAAGAGAAGAAGAGGTAGACCAAGACGACGATGGTTAGACTCATTTTCTAACGATTTAAAGATAAGAGGTATAGAACTAAATGAGGCCACAACACTAGTTGCAAATCGAGGATAGTGGCGACGTAAGTAAATTCACAGAGGCTTGTAGACTGCACGCTGAAAGGCATAACAGTCTATAATGATAATGTATGTATGTATAATTTCATTGCTCCAATAATATTTTTAGTAACTCAAGGAAATGTATCAAGGTGCCCAGGCCCATACGTAGAACTATAGTAAAGGAGCCAGGACTCAGCTAAGGGCCCCGCAGTCGCCAACCCACGCTCCCAAGTTAAGAGATCCTGGGACCCCTTTGAATCACCTCTTATGACAGAAAGGGGTTCTGTGGGTGTTTATTCTACCACAACCACCAATAGGGGGTTTAAAAAGCAAGAAGGGAAGTAGATATATCTTTTCCAGTATGCCTAGAATTCAGCATAAAGGTAAAAACTTTCTTTTAGAGCACTGTCTTCCGTGTAACAAATTACTATTGTCAGCTGATCAGTGTGTCCTTCACTCACGGTATAATCAAGAGACACAGAGTAATATCTGGACAGGACAAAAACAAGTAACCTGAAATGTTAGGGGTATACGATGTGAATAGAAGAAGACCGAGTTCCTTCAAAAGTATCGTATTGGCCCAAATGTAAGATGACCTTGCATATAAAATTTTTGGGAAGTTTTCTTTTTTTTTCCTATTTTGTTTAACGTCGCACTGACACAGATATGTCTTATGGCGACAATGGGATAGGAAAGGTCTAGGAAGTAGAAGAAAGTGGCTGTGGCCTTACTTAAGGTACAGCCCCGGCATTTGCCTGGTGTGAAAATGGGAAACCACGGAAAACCATCTTCAGGGCTGCCGACAGTGGGGCTCGAACCCACTATCTCCCGATTACTGGATACTGATTTACAAGTAACAACTCTCATTATTGTTCCGTATTGAAGATGACGTTAGGCATAGATATCAAGGATAATTTAATAAAAAACCACCTATTCAATACTTTCCACGTTTAATGTGGTTATTCTCTACATGATTTTATGTATGTAGACTTATTTGGTCAGGTACATGTTTCACCCATTATTTTGGGCATCTTCAGCCTGTAAACAACCTTTAGGTCAAGGTTTGGGACCTTTTTAACCAATATAAACATACCAATATATACACTATATACACTATATACATTATATACAATATATACAAACATAAGTTAATACATTTTTTTTGGTCCTAATCTATCTAATATGAAAAATGTCCAAAACTAAAGAAGAAAAGAAGATCCATTTTAGTTTTGGACATTTTTCATATTAGATAGATTAGGACCAAAAAAAAAAACTTAACTGTATTAACTTATGTTTGTATATAATGTATATATTGTATATAGTGTATATATTGGTATGTTTATACTGGTTAAAAAGGTCCCAAACCTTGACCTAAAGGTTGTTTACAGGCTGAAGATGCCCAAAATAATGGGTGAAACATGTACCTGACCAAATAAGTCTACATAAAATCATGTAGAGAATAACCACATTAAACGTGGAAAGTATTGAATAGGTGGTTTTTTATTAAATTATCCTTGATATCTATGCCTACTGGATACTGACCGCACTTAAGTGACTGCAGCTATCGAGCTTGGTTTGGAAAGTATTTACAAGAAAAATTAAATAGATAATGAATGCAGTAACAAATGATTTAAGTTCTATAACTAATACAATAATTTAATAAGCCTTAAAGTAAATCTAAAAACAAAAGTTTAATATAAAATAATGTGGGCTTTCCTCAGTTCTTATATAACAGACAGGCAATGAAATTTATCTGCCAGAAGACATTGCACAATAGTGCATCATTAATAAAGTTCTGAAGTTGCATTGTTTCAGTATCTGATCCCAATCATCTTGAAAATAGCTTGGTCCAATCAACATTATTGAATGCTTTTCTAGATCTATGAACACTATGTACATGGGCTTTTCCTTCTTAATTCGATCCTCTAAGATCAGACGTAAAGTCAGGATTGCTTTACATGTTCCTACATTCCTCCTGAAGCCAAATTGATCTTCTCCCAACTCAGTTTCAACTTGTTTTTATATTCTTCTGTAAAGAATACGTGTTAAAATTTTGAAGGTGTGAGATACGAAACTAATGGTGCGGTAGTTTTCACACTTGTCAGTACTGGTTTTCTTGGGAAGAATAGCTATAACATTCTGCTTAAAATCGGATGATGCTTCTCCTGTCTCATACAGTACATCTTACACACTAAATGAAATAACCTTGCCATGCTGGTTTCTCCTATGGCAGTCAGTAATTCTGAGGGAATGTCATCAATTGCAAGTGGCTTATTCCTATTTCGGTCTCTCAAAGCTCTGTCAAATTCTGACCTCAAAACTTTTGCTAGGGGCTTTACGTCGCACCGACACAGATAGGTCTTATGGCGACGATGGGATAGGAAAGGCCTAGGAGTTGGAAGGAAGCGGCCGTGGCCTTAATTAAGGTACAGCCCCAGCATTTGCCTGGTGTGAAAATGGGAAACCACGGAAAACCATATTCAGGGCTGCCGATAGTAGGATTCGAACCTACTATCTCCCGGATGCAAGCTCACAGCCGCGCGCCTCTACGCGCACGGCCAACTCGCCCGGTGACCTCAAAACTAGGTCTTCCTATTCCATAAGCATCAACAGCCTCTTGTTGTTCCAGAACCATATCATCTACGCCTTTACTTGATACAACTATTGGATATGTTCCTGCCATCTTTCTGCATTGTCTTCTTTCCCTCAAAGTGGTTTTCCATCTGAGCTCTTAATATGAATATTCATACACCATTCATTCATCTCTCCAAAGGTTTCCTTGATTTTCCTGTATGCAGCATCTACCTTTCCTAGGAGCATACAACCTTGAACTTCCTTGGACTTGTTCTTCATCCATTCTTCCTTAGCTGCACTTTCTCATTCTTTAATCACCTGTATTCTATTTTGCCCTCTTCATTTTTTGCATTCTTGTATGTTCATCGTTCATCAATGAGGTGTAGTATCTCCTAAGTTATCCATTGATTCTTTTGTGGGGTTTTTTTCCTTTCTTCCTAACACTTCTCCAGCAGCTCTACTGACCTCATTCTTCACGATTGTCCATTCTTCCTTTAACGTGTTTCCTTCAGCCTTTTCACTTAGTCCTTGTGCAGCATGTTCCTTGAAACAATCCCTCACTCTCTTTTCTTTCAGCTTTTCTAGTTCCCATCTCTTTGCATTCCTTCCTTTCTTCAACTTCACATAGCATTCCATGGCCAACAAGTTGTGGTCAGAGTCCATGTCTGCTCCTGGCAAAGTTTTGCAGTCCAACTCCTGGTTTCTGAATCTCTACCTAATCATAATGATGTGTATTTGATACCTTCCGATGTCTCCAGGTCTTGTCCTTTCACACAGCTGTCGCTTGTGGTGTTTGAACCAAGTATTAGCTAGGGCTAAAATATGATCAGTGCAGAATTCAACCAGCTGACTTCCTCTGTCATTCCTTTGTCCCAATCCAAATTATCCTACTGTATTACCTTCTCTTCCTTGGCCTACCACTGCATTACAGTCTCCAGTCACAATTAGATTCTCGTCACTTTACATAAACTACAACTAAGTAGTATTGTAGTGTAGTAGTAGCTTATATTAATTACCTTGTTGTTGTGTGATCTTTGCGAACTATCCTAGACAATATTTCTTTCCTTTGATTTTTATAGGCAATATTTCTTTCCTTTCATTTTTATTTGCATAGAATAAAATATTTTATTTTTCCTTTTCTTTCCATTATTCCGTAAATAATGGCTACGCAGTACAAGTGTAGAAACTGTGGGTGTGGCCAGGCATTAAGGAGTATAAGGGAGGAGGTGGAGAGTTTGAAGGAGATAATTAGGATTCTCTCAGAGGACAGGAAGGAAAGTATGCCTCCCTCAAATAACATACAGGATACAGTAGGTGTAAAGGAGGGATGTGAAGGAAATGGGGTAACTGTAGAATACAGGTGGTCTAATGTTTTAAGGGGAAGGAAATTGCAGGCTAAGGGCACTGTTCAGGATCAGAATTCAGGACAGGTGTCTGTGAGAAATCGGTACGAGTAACTGCACGTAGAACAACCGAGAAGATGAGGAACAGGGAACTGTTGAGGGGTGTGAAGGTAGGAGGAATGGAAAAGTAGGAAAGGGAAATGCAGTGTAGTGGAAACGAAAAGACAGGTGGAACAGGGTCATGGGAGGGAGAAAAGGGAGGAGGAAGTAGCTTCTGCAGCAGTGAGAGAAGATAGGGCTGACCAGGAGAGGAGGGGATCAAATGAGGTGGGTAGGGTGGAGGCTCTGGTCATGGGAGATTCCATCGTTAGATATGTGGGGAAAATGTGTGGAGGAAAGGGAACCAGGGTAGTGTTATCCAGGAATTAGGTTGAGGCAGATGTTAAGGAACGTAGAAGAGAAGGAAGAGGGAAAGGAGAAGGTGGTAGTGTTTCATGTTGGTACTAACAACGTAAGGCAAGCAGGTATAAGTACCAACATAGTTGGGGATGTGTGGGATCTGGTAAATGCAGCACGGATGAAGTTTAAGGAAGCGGAGATTGTTATCAGTGGAATACTGTGTAGGAGGGATTCTGACTGGAAGGTGATTGGGGATTTAAATGAGACTATGGAGTGGGTATGTGGGAAACTGGGAGTGAGATTTCTAGATCCTAATGGGTGGGTAGGAGACAGGGATCTGCGCTCAGATGTCCTTCACTTAAACTGCAGAGGTACATATAAGTTAGGAAACTTGTTTAGAAGGGTTATAGGCAGATACATTTAGGGAAACGGGGTGGCCTAGGGAGTGGTGTTAAGCGAACAGGGAACTGGAAATCAAGTAGGGATGACATAAAAATGTTAGTGCTCAACTGTAGAAGCATTGCAAACAAAGGAATCGAATTAAGTAATTTAATAGATATATACTTACCAGATATTGTAATAGGAGTTGAATCATGGCTGAGAAATGATATAATGGATGCAGAAATATTCTCACGGAACTGGAGTGTGTATCGTAGAGTTGGATATAAATGGTAGGAGGGGGAGTATTCATTCTGGTGAAAGAAGAATTTGTAAGCTACGAAAAAGTTAAGGATGAAAAACATGAAATTCTGGGTGTAGGGCTCATCTCTAAAGGTAATAAGCAACTTGATGTCTCTGGAGTGTACAGACCGGGAAAGGGTAGCGCTGATGCTGATTCAGAATTATTTGATAAGATAATCAGCTATATTGGAAATGATACGAAAAGGAATGTGAAAGTAGCAGGTGATCTCAATTTACCAAATGTCAATTGGGAAGGTAATGCGAACGACAGGAAGCATGAACAACAAATGGCAAATAAGTTAATATGGGAAGGGCAGCTGATTCAGAAAGTGATGGAACCAACTAGAGGGAAGAATATTTTGGATGTGGTGCTGATAAAACCAGATGAGCTCTATACAGAAACCGAAATAATAGATGGTATTAGTGATCACGAAGCTGTTTTTGTTATAGTGAAAGAAAGGAAGGTATTAAAATTAGGACTATTAGGCAGTACCATATGGCTGACAAAACAGGCATGAGGGAGTAACTATGATAACTGGAAAATGGTAAATAAAAAAGTAAACAGACTCTGTGATGTGTTTAAAGCAATTGTTGAGGAGTGTGAAAATAGGTTTGTACCTTTAAAGGTGGTAAGGAATGGTAAATATCCACTATATTATAACAGATAAGTAAAGAGATTAAGGAGGAGGTGCAGGTTGGAACGAAATAGAGTTAGAAATGGTTGTGGAAGTAAGGAGAAATTGAAGGAACTTACTAGGAAATTGAATCTAGCAAAGAAGTCAGCTCAGGATAACTTGATGGCAAGCATAATTGGTGGTCATACAAATTTTAGTGAAAAATGGAAGGGTATTTATAGGTATTTTAAGGCAGAAACAGGTTCAAAGAAGGACATTCCACGAATCATTAATGAACAAGGGGAGTGTGTATGCAAGGATCTTCAAAAGGCAGAAGTATTCAGTCTGCAGTATGTAAAGATTGTTGGTTACAAGGTTAATGTCCAGACAGGCGAGATGAGTAATACTAAAGAAGTATTAAAATTTACCTATGATGACAATAACATTTACAGTAAGATACAAAGGTTGAAAACTAGAAAAGCAGCAGGAATTGATAAGATTTCTGGGGATATACTAAAGGCAATGGGTTGGGATATAGTATCATATCTGAAATACTTGATTATTGTTTGGTTGAAGGATCTATACCAAATGAATGGAGGGTTGCAGTACTAGCCCCTGTATATAAAGGAAAGGGTAATAGACATAAAGCTGAAAATGCATTGCATGTAAGCTTTGGGAAAGCATTCTTTCTGATTATATTAGACATGTTTGCAAAAATAATAACTGGTTTGACAGAAGGCAGTTTGGGTTTACGAAAGGTTATTCCACTGAAGCTCAGCTTGAAGGATTTCAGCAAAATATAGCAGATAACCTGGATTCAGGAGGCCAAATGGACTGTATTGCAATTGACCTATCTAAGACATTTGATAGGGTAGATAATGGAAGTCTACTGGCAAAAATGAGTACTATTGGACTAGAAAAGAAAGTGAGTGAATGGGTGGCTATATTTCGAGAAAACAGAACTCAGAGAATTAGAGTAGGCAAAGCTTTATCTGACCCTGTAATAATTAAGAGGGAAATTCCTCAAGGCAGTATTATTGGACCTTTATGTTTTCTTTTTCTTATATATATATATCAATGATATATGTAAAGAAGTGGAATCAGAGATAAGGCTGTTTGCAGATGATGTTATTCTGTACAGAGTAATAAATAAGTTACAAGATAGTGAGCGGCTGCAGGGTGACCTCGATATTGTTGTGAGATGGACAGTGGGCAATGGCATGATGATAAACGGGGTTAAAAGTCAGGTTGTGAGTTCCTGGTTAGGTCTGGGTTCTCCTATCAGGAAATGTCCTGGTGAAAGATAGGAGGTGTCATTTGGGTCATTGTTCAGGAGAGTGATTGGACGTGAATTTAAAATGGATTCAATCTGACAGAGAAGAGTAGTCATTTCTTCAAATGTCAAGTGAGCGTGCTTGGTAATTCTAGTAAGATGAAATTTCATAGATTTCACCCCAGCTTCCCAAAGACCTTCGAAATTTGGTGCTCGTGGAGGAATGAATTTCCAGGTAAATCCTTCTTGGATTCCAACATTATCAATCTCACGTTGGTGTTGCTCTAATTGGAATAATTCGTGAAGTTCTCGAAGTTGATTTTTGGCTCCAATGAATGATGAACCATTGTCACTGTGAAATTGAAGTACCTTTCCTCTCCGGGCTATCATTCTCCTTAAGGCAGCAATGAAGGCTTCGGTGGTTAAATTGCTTACAAGTTCCAAGTGAATGACCTTGGTGGCCAAGCAGACAAAAAGTGCAACGTAACATTTTACTCTCGTGTTACTACGTGGAGAACCTTGTTTAATGAAGAAGGGTCCCGCAAAGTCTACACCGCTATATAGGAAAGGACGAGTGGGCTTAACTCTTTCAGCAGGCAGCTGGCCCATCAATTGCGATGAGTTCTCGGCCTTGAACCTGTAACATGTCACACATTTGCAAATGACACCTTTGACAGTTGTCCTGGCATGAGGAATCCAATACTTCATTCTAAGTGATGCGCTAGTAGCTGTGTGCTAGCATGTAGTAATCTTAAGTGTTCGTCACGAATAATTAATACTATTGTTTATAAGTTTCATTTCCGTATTGATGGATATTACTTTACATAAAAACAATATATATACAATTCTCCACCTTATCAATACGAATTTATTTTACATTACAAATATTCAAGACTAGTTTCGACCCCTATGGGGTCATCCTCAGTTGACATGTATTGTAAATTGTTCATAAAAACATCACGTATAGTGGTAAAAGTTAGACTAGTTTAGGCTGATCATTAATGTTTGGTATGTCTAGTACATGACTAGTGTGCATTGTTCATAAAGACATATATTACCTTACTGCTACTACTGTCCAACTTTAAGTTATATAGTATGGAACACAGATATGTTTGTGTAACACAACAGTGACAAGTTCAAATATTTACAGAATTGGCTGTTGATTAGTCACATGATATTACAGAACACAGGCTTGAACATTTTTGATTTAAGTGTCAGTGCAACAGGCAGCTACTAAGAACGCACGGCTCCAGCACTTTACGTAAGTAAACGACATACGTTTCACTATCACACTTTCTATCCACAACATTATCACACTTTCATTTCTATTTCCAGACACTCCACCTTGGTTTCTCATTACATACAAGCTTCCAGAACCAACCAACGTGCACCAAGACGCATAACTTTCATCATATTTGACTAATGCCACCCATCTTAAACATCGCGTCTACGGAAGAAAACATGTTCCATTAACATTTTTAATAACTTTAATATCTGTAGCTGCCAACAGATCTTCAGATAAACAACAGCATTACCTAATTTGCAGTGGATCAATACTAATTACCTATACATCTTATATTTTTATGGATCCATTTTGTTGGAACAATATATATACAAATCCATTTATGCCAAATCAGTGTATATGCTGTACTGCACACTAACAGAATCAATGTAATGAGTTTTTATACTAGACATGTGTGGCATACATACCACTGTTTTTGATTATATGCCCATTTTAACAATATTTTAATGTCCACATTAGCATATATTTTTATTCAACTTTAACCTCACACTAAGTTCCAATCAGAATGTAATGACTTTTCAAAATGAATTTAGCTTCTAGTATGTATAAAAGCAAGATGTTGCACTGACACTTAAATCAAAAATGTTCAAGCCTGTGTTCTGTAATATCATGTGACTAATCAACAGCCAATTCTGTAAATATTTGAACTTGTCACTGTTGTGTTACACAAACATATCTGTGTTCCATACTATATAACTTAAAGTTGGACAGTAGTAGCAGTAAGGTAATATATGTCTTTATGAACAATGCACACTAGTCATGTACTAGACATACCAAACATTAATGATCAGCCTAAACTAGTCTAACTTTTACCACTATACGTGATGTTTTTATGAACAATTTACAATACATGTCAACTGAGGATGACCCCATAGGGGTCGAAACTAGTCTTGAATATTTGTAATGTAAAATAAATTCGTATTGATAAGGTGGAGAATTGTATATATATTGTTTTTATGTAAACGAATAATTAATTTCGTGACATGGTGATGCGCTGGTAATATAATCTGATGTTTCTGGTCGTATGCTGCGTCTGCATTACGTAATCGCCCGCCCACTCTGAGACACTCATCTTTATCAAGAAATTGAGCGAGAGATTTTAACTGACTTCTCTTGTCAACTTTTTTTTTCAGTTGAAGATATTGAAGTTCCTTCTGAAATTCCTGGTGTTGAATATATCGTACACAGCACAGTAGTGCATTGTTGCATTCCTTCATGCTTAGATTTGCTGTAATCTTCACATGAGAGTGCTGTAGATTGTAGATGAATCTTTTACAGTACGCAAAGATACATTTCATTCTTGATAACGAGGAAAACCTTGTAGTGATGTCTTCATTATCGCAGCTGTTGACTGCACGTGTAGTGGGTTTGGCTTCAAGTGCTTCTGAGGTACATTCTGCAGTACTGATTGGCCATAATTCTTCAGGCTGGCACAACCAGGACGGTCCATGCTACCAGAGGTCGTGTAATTTTAATGCTTGAGGCTCGCTTCCTCGTGACAATATGTCAGCTGGATTCTGTTGTGTAGATACATGATGCCATGTGCAGTTTCCTCCCCTGCGAACCGGGTGACCTTGCCGCGGTGGGGAGGTTTGCGTGTCCCAATGAAGCAGATAGCCGAGCCGCAGGTGCAACCATATCGGATGGGTATCTGTTGAGGGACCAGACTAAGGAATGGTTCATTGAAAGGGGGGTACCAGCCTTTCGGAAGTTCCAAGGGCGGCAGTCTAGATGATTGACTGATATGGCCTTGTAATAATACTCAACATGGATTCGCTGTGTTGATACTGCTACACGGCTGAAAGCAACGCGAAACTACAGCCGTAACTAACTCCTGAGGACATGCAGCTCTCTCTGTATGAATGATGTACTGATGATGGCTTCCTCCAGGGTAAAATATTCCGGAGGTAAACTAGTCCCCCATTCGGATCTCTGGGTGGGGACTACTTTTTTTGCTAGTTGCTTTACGTCGCACCGACACAGATAGGTCTTATGGCGACGATGGGACAGGGAAGGGCTAGGAGTGGGAAGGAAGCGGCCGTGGCCTTATTAAGGTACAGCCCCAGCATTTGCCTGGTGTGAAAATGGGAAACCACGGAAAACCATTTTCAGGGCTGCCGACAGTGGGATTCGAACCTACTATCTCCCGAATACTGGATACTGGCTGCACTTAAGCGACTGCAGCTATCGAGCTCGGTGGTGGGGACTACACGAGAGGGGGCGATCATCAGGAAGATGGATGCTGACATTCTGAGAGTCGGAACGTGGAATGTTAGAAGTTTGAATCGTTGTGGTAGATTAGAGAATCTGAAAAGGGAGATGGATAGACTAAAGTTAGATGTAGTTGGTATAAGTGAAGTACGTTGGCAGGAAGAACAGGAATTTTGGTCAGGCGACTACTGAATTATCAACTCAAAATCAAACAGGGGAAAAGCAGGAGTTGGTTTAATAATGAATAAGAAAATAGGGCAGTGGATAAGCTACTACGACCAACATAGTGAAAGAATTATTGTCGTCAAGATAGACACCAAACCAATGACCACCAAAATAGTGCAGGTCTATATGCCTACTAGCTCAGCGGATGATAAAGGAAGTCAAAAGAATGTATGAAGAGACAGAAGATTTAATACAATATGTAAAAGGTGACGAGAATCTAATTGTGATGGGAGACTGGAATGCAGTGGTAGGCCAAGGAAGAGAAGGTAATACAGCAGAAGAATTTGGATTGGGAAAAAGGAACGAAAGAGGAAATCGGCAGGTTGAATTCTGCACTGATCATAATTTAGTCCTTGCCAATACTTGGTTCAAACACCACAAACGACGGCTGTATACGTGGACGAGACCTGGAGACACTGGAAGGTATCAAATAGACTTCATTATGATTAGGCAGAGATTCAGAAACCAGGTGTTGGATTGCAAAACTTTCCCAGGAGCAGACGTGGACTGTGACCACAACTTGTTGGTCATAAAATGCCATCTGAAGCTGAAGAAATTGAAGAAAGGAAAGAATGCAAAAAGATGGGATCTTGACAAGTTGAAAGAAAAGAGTGTGAGGGATTGTTTCAAGGAACATGTTGCACAAGGACTAAATGAAAAGGCTGAAGGAAACACAATAGAGGAAGAGTGGATAGTCATGAAAAATGAAGTCAGTAGGGCAGCTGAAGAAATGTTAGGAAGGAAGAAAAGATCAACTAAGAATCAGTGGATAACTCAGGAGATACTAGACCTGATTGATGAACAACGAAAATACAAGAAAGCTAGAAATGAAGAGGGCAGAAAAGAATACAGGCAATTAAAGAATCAAGTGGATAGAAAGTGCAAGGTAGCTAAGGAAGAATGGCTGAAGGAGAAGTGCAAGGATGTCGAAGGTTGCATGGTACTAGGACAGGTAGATGCTGCATACAGGAAAATCAAGGAAACCTTTGGAGAAAGGAAATCTAGGTGTATGAATATTAAGAGCTCAGATGGAAAGCACTTCTAGGGAAAGAAGACAAAGCAGAAAGATGGCAGGAACATATCCAACAGTTGTATCAAGGTAAAGATGTAGATAATTTGGTTCTGGAACAAGAAGAGGCTGTTAATGCTGATGAAATGGGAGACCCAATTTTGAGGTCAGAGTTTGACAGAGCTGTGAGGGACCTAAATAGGAACAAGGCACCTGGAATTGATGACATTCCCTCTGAATTACTGACTGCCTTAGGAGAAACCAGCATGGCAAGGTTATTCCATTTAGTGTGTAAGATGTATGAGACAGGAGAAGTCCCATCCGATTTTTGTCAGAATGTTGTTATACCTATTCCCAAGAAAGCCGGTGCCGACAGGTGTGAAAACTACCGCACCATTAGTTTAGTATCTCATGCCTGCAAAATTTTAACATGTATTATTTACAGAAGAATGGAAAAACAAGTTGAAGCTGAGTTGGGAGAAGATCAGTTTGGCTTCAGAAGAAATGTAGGAAGACGTGAAGCAATCCTGACTTTACGTCTGATCTTAGAGGATCAAATCAAGAAGGACAACCCCACGTACATGGCATTTGTAGATCTAGAAAAGGCATTCGATAATGTTAATTGGACCAAGCTATTTACGATTCTGAAGGTGATTGGGATCAGATACCGAGAATGAAGAATTATCTACAATCTGTATAAAAATCAGTCTGCAGTAATAAGAATCGAGGGTTTTGAAAAAGAAGCAGCAATCCAGAAAGGAGTGAGGCAAGGCTGCAGTTTGTCCCCCCTCCTTTTCAATGTTTATATAGAACAGGCAGTAAAGGAAATCAAGGAGGAATTTGGAAAAGGGATCACAATCCAAGGAGAAGAAATCAAAACTTTGAGATTTGCCGATGATATTGTTATTTTAACTGAGACTGCAGAAGATCTTGAGAAGCTGCTGAATGGTATGGACAAAGTCTTGGGTAAGGAGTACAAGATGAAAATAAATAAGTCCAAAACAAAAGTAATGGAGTGCGGTCGAACAAAGGCAGGTGATGCAGGAAATATTAAATTAGGAAATTAAGTCTTAAAGTAAATGAATATTGTTACTTGGGTAGTAAAATAACTAACAATGGCAGAAGTAAGGAGGACATAAAATGCAGATTAGCACAAGCAAGGAAGAGCTTTCTTAAGAAAAGAAATGTGCTCACTTCAAACATTGATATTGGAATTAGAAAGATGTTTTTGAAGACTTTTGTGTGGAGCGTGGCATTGTATGGAAGTGAAACAAGGACAATAACTAGCTCAGAAAGAAAGAGAATGGAAGCTTTTGAAATGTGGTGAATTACAGAAGGATGTTGAAGGTGAGATGGATAGATCGGATCACGAACGAAGAGATACTGAATCAAATTGGCGAAAGGAGATCGATTTGGCTAAATTTGACAAGAAGAAGAGATAGAATGATAGGACACATCTTAAGACACCCAGGACTTGTTCAGCTGGTTTTTGAAGGAAGTGTTGATGGTAAGAATGGTAGGGGTAGACCAAGATATGAATATGAAAAGCAGATTAGAGCAGATGTAGGATGCAATAGTTACGTAGAAATGAAAAGGTTAGCTCACGATAGGATGACATGGAGGGCTGCATCAAACCAGTCTATGGACTGATGTCTCAAACAACAACATGTGCAGTTTTCTGCCGTGTCCTGGATTTCAGAGACCCGGTTGGCGACGAATGTTTTCCACCTTGTCGACGGTGACAAAATCCATTGTAAGACAATTGTAGAGTCTGTCCACGCATGAATAGAACTATTATCCAGGTTGAGACTCGTCAACGTTCGCTTAAGTAATCTTGCTAACAGGAGAGCACCGCACAATTCTAAGCGTGGAATTGACAATTGTTTAAGTGGAGCGACTCTTGATTTAGAGCATATCAAATTGCATGAAGTAAGCCCTTGTTCATCAGTGGTACGAATGTATACGCACGCCCCATAAGTGTGAAAATGGGAAACCACGGAAAACCATCTTCAGGGCTGTCGACAGTGGGGTTCGAACCCACTATCTTCCGAATACTGGATACTGGCCGCACTTACGCGACTGCAGCTATCGAGCTCGGTAGTAGTTAATCTAGATCGCAACATGTACAAAGACTAGTGTCAAAATTGTTTACAAAGAATAATCTACCAGGAGAATGTACAGCAATGGAATAAAGAGCATGCAGTGTAAGTTTAAGTAAACAAATAACGCTATTCAACAAGATCGACTAGGACATTAATCAACATAGTTAAACAAAAGTTGCTAAATTCTTATACAAGTGTGTCATAAATCTATGTACCATGAATCAAACAAAATTTAAACAAGATATAGGGTAGAATGGGAGACGGGACGGGGATGAGGGAAACCGAGAGACACGACCAAGAAAAATGTTCTCATTAGATGCACAGGTAATAACTGTACACACGCGAAGACAGAATTATGCTTGAAGGGTAGTAGTAGTTTGAATGCACTGAAAAGTGTATGTCCAAGCGTCCTTCAAAGATCCGTAACCCATGAACACAGAATGGGATTTAGTGCTCTGTAACTTGGTGCCTCTCCCAACTCCCTCGTCATTTAGAGAAATATGAATGAAACGATGTGTTGCATGATTGATCTCTATGCCTCACCTGAAGAACAGCAGCGGTCGATGGGAGCAGAGAACCAGCTCTATCCTTTGTTACGGGCTTGCACATCCAGCAGGGAACGGCCTCTCGTTCAACCTCGCGAGTTACACTAGGCGATGAGTATTTATATGATCTTAAAGTTAATTCTAGAAGTTGCGAGACATAGAGTTGTCATCAGGGGAGCAGGAGAGTCAGTTGATTGACCAAGATAGCAGTCAGTAAGTGCAAAACAAGGCCGGCAGAAGGTAGTGTAACACGAAGTGCTAGGGATACACAAGGTAAGTTCAGGGTATCACAGCACAAGCCACATCTGATGATCTTCTGCTAGCCTCTTCTGCCAGTTCACCGACAGAATTCCTGATGTATGATATCCTTGGTCATCCCCTAGGTCTCTTTCCCAGCACTTTACCTTCAATGATGATTTGGAGAAGAGAATCATGTCTCAGTACGTGTCCAAGGAACTTTTTTGTTTTCCCCTTCTTTATCGTATTTAATAAACATCCTCCAATATTCAGGCTGTTATACTTGGTATGGCAGCAGTAATCCCATATCTCAGAAATGTGTGGCAGCAGAAGAGACAAAGCACATCTCCACAAACAATGGTCAACGTAATGTTATTGTTGATCAATTTTATGAGCTTTCGATATGCCAGCCTTCACATTTAGTTTTCTTCCTACTCTGTGATATTAGGGCATCTTTCATGACTCTATCTTGTCTTATTCAAGAGATCGTTCCTTTACGATTTTTCTCATTTTATAATAATTTTCACAATTATTTTCCTTGTCGATATGGACTGATTACAATGCATTTTTACACCTTAAAACAATCATGACAAAAGCCATTGACAGTTAACATGACTGAACAATATTTCCACGTCAGCAATGCTCGACAATGATATGGACTAAACAACAAAAGTATAAATTCATCTAAATTTACAAATTCTCTTATCATAGTCGTCCCTCTGTGGGTGGTCGTGGTAGAATAACACCCACGGTATCCCCTGCCTGTCATAAGAGACTACTAAAAGGGGCCCAGGAGCTCTGAAGTTGGGAGCGTGGTTTGGCAACCATGGGACCCGTAGCTGAGTCCTGGCATTGCTTCCACTTACTTGTGCCAGGCTCCTCACTTTCATCTATCCTATCCAACCTCCCTTAGTCAACTCTTGTTCTTTTCTGACCCCAACAGTATTATGTATGGAGGCCTAGGAAGTCTTCCATTTTCACGCCCTTTGTGGCCCTGTCTTTTTTTCTTTTTTTCCAAAGTATCAGTCCACTTCCTTTTTTCTCTCTCATTAGTGTCATACAGAGGATGGCTCTTAGTTGCACTTCCTCTTGAAAAACAATAATCATCACCACCACTTTTATCAAAGTTGGTATGGTAAGACTGAATAAGATATGATTGGAAATCGTATTCTCTATAACTTCTGTTATGTAGTACTTTTCAATGTAATTCATTTGAAAGGACAACACCAGTGTTTTCATGCAAAGGTAAGTAGAATTTATTAGAGAAAAGTTAAACTTTCCAATTAGTAATAAGAAAACGCCCACGTAGTTAAATAGAAAGACTAGTAATTAACATGAAATAGAGTTATTACCAAGAAAATAAATTAATAATATTCAAAAGATATTAGGGGGCCCCACTATACTAGAAGTAATGTGATAATGAAATAGTATCTGTTTAAAATAAACAATCAGCCTTTAAACTACCAAAAACCACATGAACCACCTAGTCCTACTCAAGGACAGGTCTTACCAGGAGCCCAGAAAGAACATTCACCTTAAACACTACGCGCAGGGAGAAGTTAAAAAATATAAATTGAATTAGGAAAATTCAAAACAAAGGTACAAGAAAAGGGAAAGCACAAAACATTCAATAAAATAGAAAGGTAACACAGGTCATCAAGCCCAGAAAGGGAAACTAGGAACCAAAATCATTCGTCAACGGAAATGTTTACTTTAACAATCACAGTACAACATACGTTGTCATGGTAACAGGCCCACGCACAAAACAACGCAAAATCAAAGATACACACCGAAAGGAAACCAGGAACAAGGCAAAAAAGGCAACAATTTAGGTAGTACGGACCAAGACGGAAGAAAATATAAAACCAGACCGCAAAAATTAAATAAACAAACCGGCTCTTGGTTAGGGCTAAGTAGTTCAAGTTAGACCAAATTGTGATGAGCTTAACAGTAGAGTAAAAATTAGTATTCTATCGTATTCCTTTTTCCTCTTGAACAATTTAGAATGTAATTTACCATACGTCCAGAACAACGTTACAAGTTTACATGACCATTATAGCACGTGATTAAATGAATATGCCCTTTAATGACATACTACCCAAGTTTTTTTTTGAAAACATATCATTAAAATGTAGCCGAGAGTGAACAAATTTAAAGCATTAGGGTCTTAGACACGTCTCACACATCCGTACAGTTTTTCTTTTTCTTTTTTTTTTTTTTTTTTTGGGGGGGGGGGGGGTTTCATCAATATCGAAAATAGAACAGAAGCTTGAAGCCACGCTGCGTCGCCATTTAATACTCTGGTTCCCAAACGCAGATAGATAGACTTAAATAAAATACATACAGTCTGTGGACGTTTTCACGATGAATAAGGTATCACCCGATGTTGAGGGCTAGGAGGAGAGCCCTCACACACGTAGTATTCAGCCGTTCTCCATTGTTCCAAGTAAAATCTTCACCTTCACGAGGCACATACTACATGCGTCCATCACCAACCAGACGCCAGCACAAGAATGAGTCTCTCGCTTCGAGCGAGCTTCAACAAGCCAACGCTCTGTCCGAGACGAGCTCTCATTGGTCAAGGAGCTGAGCATCGTAGTACCAGTTCACTGCACAGATGTCAGTACGTACAAGGAGCCCTTTAGATCAGGCCGTTACTCAGACCAGAGCGCTACCATAAAGTAGTAGTGAATCATAAAACTAGAAGGAGATAAGAAATTCAGCGAACTGAATACACAGAAATTGAGGTAGTAAGATACTAATTTCCACAGGGATTAGCCCAGGTCCAAAAACGTTAGGTGGGGGGGAGAAGACGATTAAATGTGACACCTCGGTGTCAGCCTTTACATACCAATTTTCATTAACTTCTGTTCACCCATTTTTTTGTGGCTCGGTGTTGATATGGACTTAGCAACAAAATTCAAAATTCATGAATATCTACGTTATCATAGCCGGTACGGTAAAAATGTAAATGACATAAATGATCATAATTCTGTTAACTTTAGTTATATAGTATTTATCAATAGGACCACTAATAACATAAATATTTGAGAATTACATTTTAGGCCTTCCCTTAAACTACCATTTCACTTAGCATGAATAAAATTATTTATAGCCTAGACTGTGGTGGCTCATTCCCCGACTTTACATATCAATTTTTATTAAATTCTCTTCGGACATTTTCTCATGATGCCCGTACATACCTACAGATATGACGGAAAATTAAAAAGTGCATTTCCTTGTTACTGTGGACACGACCAATACAAAAACACCATTCTTTTAAAATTCTAAGCAATGTACATACAAAACTCTTATTTTATATGTATAGATATAAATACTAATTTCATTAAACGATTTTTTTGTTTTTAAATTTTAATGGTTTTTACAAGGTGAAACCCTTAGTGTTGTAAGTCAATAACTGAACGGTTGTGACAAAAAAAAAAAGCTGTTAGTTTTTAACATTTTGACATATCATTTTTATTTCTTTATAGACTTATAAGGTAATGAGAATAAAGTAATTGGCTGGATGTGTGATCTCATGAGCGAACACAGTTTCAGTTATAGATCATTTAATCATTTTTAATAGTTTTATGGATATCTAAAGTTATGTTAATGAGACAAGATTAGGGCTGAGGTATATATTTGTAACAAGTCCAAGAATATTTTGGTAATTTACACCGCTGAAGATCAGAGCAATTGAAGCTTCTCGAAATGTGTACAGATGTTAAGGACAATAAAATGAAATGTATTGACAAGGTGGATTAAGTGTGTTAAATATATACGCTACTGTAAATATATGATTAAGTTTAAGTCAATTCAGATGTAATTAGTTTACCATTATGGTTAAAATAATTCATGTTTGAACGTATTTCTGTCAACGGTTCAATCGAGAGCGAAATGCCTTCGGAGCCAGTTTGCTCCCCGCTCTCGTGGAAAGAGAGCAGCTTAGCAAGCAAGTAGGGGAAGAAGTAGGGGAAGTGCATGACGTAGTATGTACTGCAGGTCAGTGGTGCAAAGGTATAGCACATCTTTCTGGACAGGTTAGATTGGGACACAATACGCATGAACTCATGAGAGGTGACACTAGTGTGTTTCTGTCTTTATCCTCACACCACACAACATTCAACTCTAGTCGGTTAATGTTGCATTTACTATGGAAGAGATTTCAGCACAGCATAGGCAATCAACGTCAACAAGTTTCAAACCTTCTTGGGAAGAAGAGTACTTAATAGTTCAAGAAAATAACACAGAAAAATGTGCAATATGTAATAAAATATGGAATCACATTTTTTTTTAATTAGAAGAATATAAAGAGGTTTTAATGTCACTATTACAGTAGGTTTCACGATATTCAGACATTAAAAAAGGATCTGCAGGTGTTCGGTATTCCCTTCTCAATGGATATGCAAACTGTTAGACCAGAACTCCAGCTAGAACTGATCGACTTACAGTGCGATACCCAAATTAAAAATAGGTTTGCAAACACAAACAGTTTGACTGAATTTTATGTTCGTTTTCCACAGAAGAGCTGATGATGTGCAATACACAGCTTCTCTCAGCCAAATGTCAAACCCAACCTTCTCGTGGTGCTCCCTGTTATCACAGATTGGGTCAATGGCGACCGAGTACCGGCGGTATAACTGAAGTATACACTGTTAAAAAGAGGAGAGGAAACGCTCTTTCTCCAGTATATACACCAACATCTGTGTAAGGGTCAGTGCCTTGGCCTTAAGGTGGCAGCCCCATTAAGAGGAAGCGCACTGATACTTTGTTTTATATGAATTTTTCATCTAAACAGTGTTATATGGCTGAAGATGTTAATAATATATGAAACATGTACCACTTTTAACCAATAAGTTGCCTTAAGCAATTAATGTATCGATAAGGTGGAAAAAAAAAAAAAAAAAAAATTGTTGTTGTGAATCTGTTAAAGTGTGATACGGACCATGAAGCTGATTTTATGTAAGTGGTATATTCCGAGCTGTCAACGGAGAAATGGCGTGGATTGACATTAGTAGAAGAATAAGTTTGAGTGGCGTCTTTAAAAGTAGGAAAGATCACAATATGAAGGTAATGTTGGAATTCAAGAGGACAAATTAGGGGCAAATATTCATTTATAGGAAGGGGAGTTAGGGATTGGAATAAGTTACCAAGGGAGATGTTCAATAAATTTCCAGTGTCATTGAAATCATTTAAGAAAAGGCTAGGAAAACAACAGATAGGGAATCTGCCACCTGGGCGAATGCCTTAAATGCAGATCAGTATTGACTGACTGATTGACTGATTTCATAGAGTGTACACATTTAATGCTCATATTGTAAGGATATTCGATTACCTATTTATAACATATGTTTCCATTAATGAAGATTTGTAAAACTAGACACAGAAAACTTGAAATGTGTTTTGCAACTTGCCAGTATACAAACGATAGTACCAAACACTGACACACTATCTAAACAAGCCCAAAGGTCCCATGAAGGAAGAGTACACCACTGATATGTTTCAGTTCGTGTGTTTAATTTGTTGTCGTAGTCATAAATGCCATATGTTGAGAGTGCAATGAATATGTACAAATCACATAAATTGTATTTTCTTTCGGCAAATGTAGGCCTACGTGTTCCAAACCTTCAGTTAATCATGAAAATGTATTTATTCAGGAAATACTGCACACCGCTGTATATTTCCTTTGTCAATAATTTTCTTGTCCTGTTATACTCCGTAATCTGTGTCCTGTTCGTCTTGTATGATTCGTGCTGCAAATTATTATTATTATTATTATTATTATTATTATTATTATTATTATTATTATTATTATTATAAAAGCTGTTGTTCACATGGTAACATTTCCAAGCGGCAAGTACAGTACGGTCATGGTATGCAACCCACCTGTCCGCTGCTCTCTTGTCACGTGACCGACACCCGTCCTCTGCGGAGCAAGTAACACCGGCTCCCTAGAGCAACTACGTGATGACGTCTGCATAAGAGCACCTATCAGCTCTCTGTAGGGGGGCCTCTCACCGTCATCCTTGCACCAAGTACTCGATCTTGATAGCTTAACTCCAGCTTCAATTGGTGTGGCCATGGGCTTGCAATCAGACATTCAAAAGCAATCCAAGATGTCCATAATGTAACCCTTCTGTTTCAAGGTGGGTTTACTCCCTGGAGGCTAAATGTAACTAATTTTCACTGAGAGTACAGTATATAAATAAGACCATTATACTTTCATCAACTTTTCCTCTCACCAAACCTTATAGATGTTCCATGTCGCAGATGAGGTAAACAAGTATTTCTAAAGGAATAATTCATGTGCTACACAATCTATTGGTGACAATAAATGAAGTAGAACTCTTCAGTCACATGAGTTGAAGGAATGCTTTGTAATCTCACATGTATAATACTATATAGTTGTGGTCCAAATGTGTTGTTTGCTTCAATATAGTTTTAAAAAAGGTGTAATTGCCCATGCAGGCTTATTCAGATATAATGCACAAAGATCCTATCCTTCTCTCATCTTTCTTTTCCAACCGCCCTAGGTCAACTCATTTCCTCCAACCCTGACAGTATTTGGTTTGCAATGTCTGTCATGGCTTTGATAACCCTTTCCTTGTTTTAGTCTACACATATTCATTCTTTGAAAGGTTGAAAACCCATACCTGTTTCTTATAAAGGGTCTTTTTCATCTTTTTTTTTTTTTTTTTACGACGCACTGACATGAATAGGCAGGGCTCAAAAAATCCCGGGCGCCAGTCACCACGGCGACTGGAAATACAAAGTCTGGCGCCTAGGTTTTCCTGACGTTGGTATTCCATTTTTACCTACCAAGTGATTAGATTTTTATGTGGATGGATTAAAAACAAATTATAGTAAATTCGTTAGTCGATAAATTTCAAAGTTTGTTTTGGTGCACAATTTGTTTTATGTCGCACCGACACAGATAGGTCTCATGGCGACTATGGGATAGGTAAAGCCTAGAAGTGGGAAGGAAGCAGCCATGGCCTTAATTACGGTACAGCCCCAACATTGCCTGCTGTGAAAATGGGAACTCACGAGAAACCATGGGAAACCATCTTCAGGGCCGCCGACAGTGGGGCCCGAACCCACTATCTCCCGGATGCAAGCTCATAGCTGCGCGCCTCTAACCGCATGGCTAACTCACCCAGTAAATTTCAAAGTTTCAGATTTACGTTCAGTGTCAAATATTTGTATTTAATTCGATTGAATTACGAGTTTGTAATTACAAGGGTGGTATAGTAGTACCAGCTATTCCCTTCAAGCTGACAAAGAAGCTTTAGTACAAGATGAAGCACAATACCTAGAGGAAAGGTTTTTCAAGAGCGAACATAACACTGAAATGTGCACCAGGGTATCTGACACTTTTTGCCTGGCGAGAAGAGAAAGAACAAGAGAATTTTGGAGAAAAGAAGATTGAAACCTTGGCATACCAATTTAAGAACCAACTTGTGGGTTCTTCCATGAAATAAAAGCACATAAACCACACACGACTGCTTTGTAAATGTTAACTTATGTTGCCTTATTTTGCTGTAATCTTCGAGGGACAGCCTATACACTAAGTTTGTATTTTTTATAGCAGTAAATATAATTTATCTAAGGCCAGAACATGTAGACCTATGCATCACATTGTATTTGTATTACTGTGGCGCCTGCTTTTCAGAACTGATGCCTAGGCAAGAAGAACATTTTTCGAGCCTTGTGAATAGGTCTTATGGCGACAAAGGGACTGGAAAGGGCTATGAGTAGGAGCAAAGAAGCCGTGGCCTTAACTACTAAGGTACAGCCCCAGCATTTACCTGGTGTGAGTGGGGTTTGCATCCACTATCTCCCGAAAGCAAGCTCACAGCAGAGCGCCCCTAACCGCACGGCCAATCTAATTATTTCTCATTCTTAACCAGTAATTTATATGTATTGCTTCTGATACGAATAAATAAAATCTACTGAAAGGTATAACGTGGCCAGCAGGAATTCAGTTAGGTGGAAATGTAGCAAGTAGTTTGGTCTATGCTGACACCTTGGTCCTAATGGCAGATTGTGCTGAAAGCCTGCAGTCTAATATCTTGAAACTTGAAAATAGGTGCAAAGAGTACAATATGAAAATTAGCCTTTCCAAGAACTAAAGTGATGTGTGGTAGATAAACCTAAGAGAAATGAATGGCGGGTTGGGAATACAAAGCTGGAACAGGTAGATCATTTCAAGAATTTAGGATATGTATTCTCTCAGGATGGTAGTATAATAAGTGTGATAGAATCACAGTGCAGAAAAACTAATGCAGTGAGCTTGCAGTTGCGATCAACAGTATTCCGTAAGAAAGATGTCAGCTCCCAGACAAAACTATCTGTACACCAGTCTGTTTTCAGACTAACTTTGCTTTTCAGGAGTGAGAGGAGCATTAATCAACTTCAGTGATGGGATCATGTGAGGCGAACGGAGGAGGGTATGTTACCTAGAAGAATAATGGACTTGGCCATGGATGGTAAGAAAAGTAGGAGGAGACCAAGAGGACAATTGTTAGACTCAGTTTCTAATTATTTAAAGATAGGAGGAATAGAACAAACCAAGGCCACAGAGCTAGTTACAAATAAAGGATTGTAATGGCATTTTGTAAATTCACATAGACTTGCAGACTGAATGCTGAAAGGCACAATAGTCTATAATGAACGTGTATGTACAGTACTTATGTATGTACTCTTTAGTTGAAAAATCACCAAAAACAAATCGTTTTGCTTTCTTTTGGATCCTTTCCAGTCCTTGTATCACATAATCCTAGTGTGGATCCCATACATTGGTACCATACTCTAATTGGGGTCTTATCAGAGACTTATACGCCCTCTCCTTTACATCCTTACTCGCTGGTCTAAGGCTCCATTGGAGCATTCCCATTTCTATTCTTTTTGTCCAAGAGGCAGGAAGTAAAAATATAGCCCGATGAACATTCATGAAGTACATTCGAAGTAAGATTTTTGAAATAAGAAGTTATGCCTTTGTTGCTTGGATTCAACCACAGGAATGACAAAGTCCCGTGGCTTTGATTTGATATCAAAAGTCATGTAAAACTACAAATGGGGAAGTTTAATTCTTCAGTAGGCTATATACAGGCTTATTCAGCTAAGATGTCTACTGCATATAACTTGTGAACCATTAAAGATACCAGTAATGACATTCTGTTTTCACTTTCAGTAATGGTACCAAGAGGCTCGTAATCAGACTTATAGTATGTTTTGTCATAGTGTCAATATCTTCTGACATAGCAGTACTAACTTTCTTTAAACGGAACTACACTGTATTTATCACCTAGCCTTAAACTTTAAAACATTAAAAATTCAGCACTGTGATTATTTTGAAAATCAGACAAGTACATTTCAAGAAGATGTAATGTACTCAAACATGCTTTATTTTGCTAGTGAGGGCTACCCTCTTCAACTCATGCTGCGTATGAAACATGAGCTAGCTCTTGACATTGCAGAATTCTTTACCCTGCTTCTGATAGATTAATATTCACTATACTGTACCCATAAATACACTAATACTATGATAAACTGTCTCATACCTTAAAAGATCAAGGAAAAATGGATATGCGACGCCCTCTGAGGAACAACATTATTATCCTGACAAGGCATTAAACCACACAGAACCAAACAAGCTAGCTGGACAATACGGGCCACTTAGCTGTAGCTTCTGTTCAGGAGATGATAGGTTCGAACCCCATCATCAGCACCCCCCGAAGATGGTTTTCCATAGTTTGCCACGTTCACATCAGGCAAATGCTGGGGCTGTACTTAAATTAAGGCCATTCTAGTCCCAACGCTTTCCTATCCCATTGTCGCCAAAAACCCACCTGAGTTAGTGCAAACACTAGGGGAAAAAAAAAAAACAGAACCCATACGTGGTTGGCATCAGGAAGGACATCCTAATCCACATGCGTGATCCAGATTGCAATCGCATCTTTTTCATAAATATATTCATAGGGAGGAAGCACAATGCCAGGAACAGCCATCGCTTCATTCCCTTCCTTCATTTTTCTTCTTCTGCGTTGCTCTGGTACAAGTCTCATCTAGTCCCACACTCTGTGAACCGCCGGCCGCTCACTTCTGTAGTGAAGTCATCTACAGTATTTATTTGTTGCGTGTGTGTTTTTAGGCTTTAAATCAGTGCGTACTTGTCTTGTGCTGAGTGAGAGTTGGCTGTATATTGCATAGTATTAGTGTGTGTTCTTTTATTTTCGTACCATACTGAAGTTGTTACTTAAGATTTTGGTGTTATGGTGTGCAGTGATACGTCAGGGCATAACTTGTAGTAATTAAATATTTACAAGTAACTAATCTCATGTTGTTCAGTATTGAAGACACAATAAGTAAAATTCTTTCTTGAATAAAATTACTGTGTCCACCTATTCAATACAATTATATTTTGTAGTGATTAAATTCTACATGAAATATAAACACTAGTTAGGGACATGTTTCGCCCTAGTTTTGGGCACCTTCAGCCTAATACTAATCTTAAGGTCAAGTCTTAAATCTATTAACACCGGAACTTAATACTAAACTTAAATTAATATCAAATACTAAATACAATGGTCTTCTGCTTATTACAAAGTTTTAGGTGATATTTACAGTTTACAATATGTACATTAACTAAATGCCAGAATTTGTGAACAAGGAAGCAATAAAATATTTTATTTCACAATGACTAGAAAACGTCTGGATGAAAGTTTATGCAACTGTGTACGTATTGGCTACAGATTGATCACAGCGTGAATTGGAGTTTTTCCAACTGTTTGACTAGAGATTGATCACAGCGTGAATTGGGGCTTCTCCAAGAAGCGGAGCATGAGGCGCGCCATGCCCGGCCCGCTTGTGGAAGTTTTACCTTTTCTTGTACATGTTCGGTTTTCAAAATAATCATGGCACTAAATTTATAATATTTGTAAATTTAAGTCTAGGGGCCTATTCCACAAAAGTATGGTCTTGTACATTACAAGTTACTAGTGTGGGTTCTTGTAATGCATGGAGTTGTACATTTCTGTTCCATAAAAGATTGAAAGTCTCTTGTATATTACAAGTGAATTGTTACAAGTTTTACAAGTGACGACATATCAATAAACACACTACGTCATAGCATGAATCAGCTGTTTATCTTCGTATTCCATTCGTTGAATTAGGTTATGCTTGCCGCATTTATCGTAATATCATATTTTAAGGTAACTTATGCAGCAAAGATTCAAAGAAATAATATTCCTGTGAATTTCTTAATGCTACGACGTTATTTTTCAGTTTATTTCTTTGATGATACGAAATTACTCCATTATTATCACCCATCCTGTTCTTCCGTGATCCTCGCATATGTTCCACGATAGTCTGACATACCTTGGTCTATCATTAGGAATCAGTTGCCTTGCCACTAATAACGATATTCGGCCGCCAAACTTAATTGTTACGAAATTGCAAACTCTGCATGAATTGTTAAAATGATGTCAAGAAAAACGAAGTTATTCATTTTGAAGGAAATAGAAAAAAGGAAAGATATTTGTTTTGGTGCATTCAGCGAGATTCTGAAAAAACAAGACAAAATAAAGGGTTGGATGGAAATATTTGACTTGGGAAAAGTTCATGGAGCTTTTGAGGGGAAAAGTTGGGCGTATGTAAGAGATACTCTGCTCATTAATGATTCCAGGGATATCCTACTTGGAACATGTTTGTTCAGTATTTTCAGGCCAACGAACAATTTGAGGAAATTTTACATCATTTATTGCAGCTACCACAGAATGTATTGACCTACAGACCGAAGATTTTTTAGTAACTGTTGTTTAGCAGAGAGAGATTTATTTCTGTTCATAGGATGATTTAACCTATGCCCAATATCTATCAAAAGTTCTTCCACTTGTATTGTGCTTAACCTAAAACGTTCATTGTATTGAAATACAGTGTTAAACTGTAAGTTTATTCTTTCCCTGTACAGACGGTAATTTTCATTTTCATCACCATCACTATCACTACTGCTAGACCACATATTTATCAAAATGTATCTGAAATAAGCATATTTAAATAGCACTAGCCTTTCACTGGTAGAGAATACTTCTCAATTCACTAGTAAGTTACAAGTACTAGTACTTTCGTGGAACACACCTTTAAAAATTCACTGGTAATTTGTAAGTATGGAGTAGTAAAGTACAACTGTAGAAAATTCTTTTGTGGAACAGAAAATCTGGTATTTGTACTAGTTACTAGAGAATTTACTTGTAATGTACAAGACCCTACTTTTTGTGGAATAGGCCCTAGGTGTAAAAAATAGTGTAGTTCTATTTGAAAAAAATATCAGTACCATTATCTCAGCAAATGATGACACCTTGGAAAAGTACTGCAAGTGTGATTATAAGCACCTTGCTACCATTACTACTGAAGGTAAAAACAAACTGTCGATATCTTCAACGGTTTACCAGTTACTTGAGGTGGACATCTTTAGCTGAAAAACCCTGTATAGGGATACTGTATACAAAAAGAAGGAAAAGGACAGCAAAATCATGTTACGTTTAGGATTAACTACCGGTTACAGTACCCGAAGGCTTGCTAGATGTCATATGGTCCATCAATAGCATTAGGTAGAACAAACCTGTCCAAATACTTTCTTCTAAATAGTCACTGGGTAAGAAGTGAGCTGAACAAATTCTAGTATGTTTCCCAGGTTTGAAATTTAAACGTTTGGTCGCTAATCTCCATTTCTCCCGCATCTCGGGATCCTTCGGAAAGGAATGCACGCCAACAGCAGTGCAGTTATATGCACAACACTGTGGCATATTTTACACATAAACCAGAAAGCTGTATGAACAAACTGACGAGAACTATATCAGGATGAACCATAACCTTTCCAGTGCGATAAATAACAAGATATACGTCCACCCCCACATGTACACAAGAAACAATCTACAACCATCGGGAATCAGTGTTGCCAACACACTGCAACATTATTAACATTGTACAATTCCAGTTTAACCAGAGACATCTACAGCTAAAATAGTAGGTACGCTTGGCAACGCTGTATCTATCTGTAAAGCGGAGGCCGAGAGAAAAGGGGGCGTGTCCGATTTTGAACGCCTTCACCCATATTCACTACATTTAGACCAACACGATTACTTTATCTTCATATTGTGATCTTTCTGATTATATTAGACATGTTTGTGAAATTAATAACTGGTTCGATAGAAGGAAATTCGGTTTTAGGAAAGGTTATTCCACTGAAGCTCAACTTGTAGGATTCCAGCAAGATATAGCAGATATCTTGGATTCTGGAGGTCAAATGGACTGTATCGCGATTGACATGTCTAAAGCATTTGATAGGGTGGATCATGGGAGACTACTGGCAAAAAATGAGTGCAATTGGACTAGACAAAAGAGTGACTGAATGGGTTGCTATATTTCTAGAAAATAGATCTCAGAGAGTTAGAGTAGGTGAAGCTTTGTCTGACCCTGTAATAGTTGAGAGGGGAGTTCCTCAGGGCAGTGTTATCGGACCTTTATGTTTTCTTATATATATAAATGATATGAGTAAAGGAGTGGAATCGGAGGTAAGGCTTTTTGCGGATGATGTTATTCTCTATAGAGTGATAAATAAGTTACAAGATTGTGAGCAACTGCAACGTGACCTCGAAAATATTGTGAGATGGACAGCAGGCAATGGTATGTTGATAAACGGGGCTAAAAGTCAGGTTGTGAGTTTTACAAATAGGAAAAGTCCTCTCAGTTTTAATTACTGCGTTGATGGGGTGAAAGTTCCTTTTGGGGATCATTGTAAGTATCTAGGTGTTAATATAAGGAAAGATCTTCACTGGGGTAATCACATAAATGGGATTGTAAATAAAGGGTACCGATCTCTGCACATGGTTATGAGGGTGTTTAGGGGTTGTAGTAAGGATGTAAAGGAGAGTGCATATAAGTCTCTGGTAAGACCCCAACTAGAGTATGGTTCCAGTGTATGGGACCCTCACCAGGATTACCTGCTTCAAGAACTGGAAAAAATCCAAAGAAAAGCAGCTCGATTTGTTCTGGGTGATTTCCGACAAAAGAGTAGCGTTACAAAAATGTTGCAATGTTTGGGTTGGGAAGAATTGAGAGAAAGAAGAAGAGCTGCTCGACTAAGTGGTATGTTCCGAGCTGTCAGCGGAGAGATGGCGTGGAATGACATTAGTAGACGAATAGGTTTGAATGGCGTCTATAAAAGTAGGAAAGATCACAATATGAAGATAAAGTTGGAATTCAAAAGGACAAACTGGGGCAAATATTCATTTATAGGAAGGGGAGTTAGGGATTGGAATAACTTACCAAGGGAGATGTTCAATAAATTTCCAATTTCTTTGAAATCATTTCGGAAAAGGCTAGGAAAGCAACAGATAGGGAATCTGCCACCTGGGCGACTGCCCTAAATGCAGATCAGTATTGATTGAACCACATTATGATAAATGCACACTCTTCGTAAAATGGTACTAAGAAACACACACATCAGTAAATCCATTCGATGAAGTTAGAAATACACATTTTAAATGAATAAAAACAAAACACTTTAAGAACAGTGCTCACAAGCTCAATTATTGTGGAGCGATGACAGCTTCCTCCGCTTACTGTTTTTATCCTCACTGCTGCCATAACTCATGTTCCCCATCTGCTTTCAGCACTTATTTAACACGACATTGGAAAATGTAGACAATAAACAATCAATCAATCAATCAATCAATCAATCAATCACTAATGATCTGTATTTAGAGCAGTCGCCCAGTTGGCAGATTCCCTATCCGTTGTTTGCATAGACTTTTTTAAATAATTGCAAAGAAATTGGAAATTTATTGAACATCTCCCTTGGTAACTTATTCCAATCCCTAACTCCCCTTCCTATAAACGAATATTTGTCCTCTTGAATTCCAACTTTATCTTCATATTGTGATCTTTCCTACTTTTAAAGATGCCATCCAAACTTATTCGTCTACTGATGTCCTCCCATGCCAATTATCCACTGACAGCTCCGAACATGCCACTTAGTCGAGCAGCTCGTCTCCTCTCTACCAAGTCTTCCCAGCCCAAACTTTGCAACATTTTTGTAACGCTACTCTTTTGTCGGAAATCGCCCAGAACAAATCGAGATGCTTTTTTTTTGGATTTTTTCCAGTTCCTGAATCAAGTAATCCTGGTAAGGGTACCATACACTGGAACCATACTCAAGTTGAGGTCTCACCAGAGACAATTATGCTCTCTACTTTACATCCTTACTACAACCCCTAAATATTCTCTTAACCATGTGCAGAGATCTGAACCGTTTATTTACAAACATATTTATGTGATTACCCCAATGAAGATCTTTTCTTATATTTATACCTAGGTATTTACAATGATCCCCAAAGGGAACTCCCACCCCATCAACGCAGTAATTAAAACTGAGAGGACTTTTCCTATTTGTGAAACTCACAACCTGACATTTATCCCCATTTATCATCATACTATTGCCTACTGTCCATCTCACAACATTACCGAGGTCATTTTGCAGTTGCTCACAATCTTGTAACTTATTTATTACTCTGTACAGAATAACACCATCTGCGAAAACCCTTATCTCTGATTCCACTTCTTTACACATAATATTGATATATACCGTATATAAGAAAACATAAAGGTCCAATAATACTACCTTGAGGAATTCCCCTCTTAATTTTTACAGGGACAAATAAAGCTTCACATACTCTAATTCTCTGAGTTCTATTTTCTAGAAACAGAGCCACCCATTCAGTCACTCTTTTGTCAAGTCCAATTGCATTCATTTTGGCCAGAAGTTTACCATGATCTACCCTATCAAATGCCTTAGATAAGTCAATCGCAATACAGTCCAACTGACCTCCTGAATCAAGGATATCTGCTATATCTTGCTGGAATCCTACAAGTTGGGCTTCAGTGGAATAACCTTTCCTAAACCCAAACTGCTTTCTGTCAAACCAATTATTAATTTTGCAAACTTGTCTTATATAATCAGAAATAATGTTTTCCCAAAGCTTACATACAATGCATGTCAAACTGACTGGCCTGTGATTTTCACCTTTATGCCTATCACCCTTTCCTTTATACACTGACTGACAGAGCAAATGCAACACCAAGAAGGAGTGGTCAGAACTTTATGCCAATTGCAGGGTAGACTGACGTCACTGAGGTATGCTCATGATGTGAAATGCGCCGCTGTGCTGCGCACGTAGCGAACGATAAATGGGACACGGCGTTGGCGAATGGCCCACTTCGTACCGTGATTTCTCAGCCAACAGTCATTGTAGAACGTGTTGTCGTGTGCCACAGGGCACGTGTATAGCTAAGAATGCCAGGCCGCCGTCAACGGAGGCATTTCCAGCAGACAGACGACTTTACGAGGGGTATGGTGATCGGGCTGAGAAGGGCAGGTTGGTCGCTTCGTCAAATCGCAGCCGATACCCATAGGGATGTGTCCACGGTGCAGCGCCTGTGGCAAAGATGGTTAGCACAGGGACATGTGGCACGTGCGAGGGGTCCAGGCGCAGCCCGAGTGACGTCAGCACGCGAGGATCGGCGCATCCGCCGCCAAGCGGTGGCAGCCCCGCACGCCACGTCAACCGCCATTCTTCAGCATGTGCAAGACACCCTGGCTGTTCCAATATCGACCAGAACAATTTCCCGTCGATTGGTTGAAAGAGGCCTGCACACCCGGCGTCCGCTCAGAAAACTACCATTGACTCCACAGCATAGACGTGCACGCCTGGCATGGTGCCGGGCTAGAGCGACTTGGATGAGGGAATGGCGGAACGTCGTGTTTTCCGATGAGTCACGCTTCTGTTCTGTCAGTGATAGTCACCGCAGACGAGTGTGGCGTCGGCGTGGAGAAAGGTCAAATCCGGCAGTAACTGTGGAGCGCCCTACCGCTAGACACCGCGGCATCATGGTTTGGGGCGCTATTGCGTATGATTCGACGTTACCTCTAGTGCGTATTCAAGGCACGTTAAATGCCCATCGCTACGTGCAGCATGTGCTGCGGCCGGTGGCACTCCCGTACCTTCAGGGGCTGCCCAATGCTCTGTTTCAGCAGGATAATGCCCGCCCACACACTGCTCGCATCTCCCAACAGGCTCTACGAGGTGTACAGATGCTTCCGTGGCCAGCGTACTCTCCGGATCTCTCACCAATCGAACACGTGTGGGATCTCATTGGACGCCGTTTGCAAACTCTGCCCCAGCCTCGTACGGACGACCAACTGTGGCAAATGGTTGACAGAGAATGGAGAACCATCCCTCAGGGCACCATCCGCACTCTTATTGACTCTACCTCGACGTGTTTCTGCGTGCATCGCCGCTCGCGGTGGTCCTACATCCTACTGAGTCGATGCCGAGCGCATTGTATAACCTGCATATCGGTTTGAAATAAACATCAATGATTTGTCCGTGCCGTCTCTGTTTTTTCCCCAACTTTCATCCCTTTGGAACCACTCCTTCTTGGTGTTGCATTTGCTCTGTCAGTCAGTGTATACAGGGGCTACTATAGCAACTCTCCATTCATTTGGTAAAGTGCCTTCAAGCAAACAAAAATCAAACAAGTACTTCAGATATGGTATTATATCCCAACCCATTGTCTTTAGTATATCCCCGAAACCTTAACAATTTCAGCAGCTTTTCTAGTTTTCAACTTTTGTATCTTACTGTAAATGTCATTGCTGTCATAGGTAAATTTTAATACTTCTTTAGTATTAGTCACCTCCTCTATCTGGATATTATCCTTGTAACCAACAATCTTTACATACTGCTGACTGATTACTTCTGCCTTTTGAAGATCCTCGCATACACACTCCCCTTGTTCATTAACGATTCCTGGAATGTCCTTCTTGGAACCTGTTTCTGCCTTAAAGTACCTATACATACTCTTCCATTTTTCACTAAAATTAGTGTGGCCACCAATTATGCTTGCCATCATGTTATCCTTAGCTGACTTCTTTGCTAGATTCAATTTCCTAGTAAGTTCCTTCAATTTCTCCTTACTTCCACAGACATTTCTAACTCTATTTCTTTCCAACCTGCACCTCCTTCTTAGTCTCTTTACTTCCCTGTTATAATATAGTGGATCTTTACCATTCCTTACCACCTTTAAAGGTACAAACCTATTTTCACATTCCTCAACAACTGCTTTAAACCCATCCCAGAGTCTGTTTACACTTTTATTTATTGTCACGCCAACAATGACGGCGTTCAAACCAGAACTGTTCATTGCCATCTCTTCCTAAAGCATCCCAGGACAGAGAGAACATAAATTCTTTATAATGTTCACAATCCAGGTAGTCATCGTATACCACTATTCTGCGGACACACATAACACAATGTGATAGCACCACTAACCCACCTTTGAAGTTCTTCAAAAAAACTTCCTTGGCAGTAAATAATTTGCTTTCACAGTTCCAAACGAAACTTTTGTAGGTCCTCACTCTTCTCCTTTTAGTGCAATGAATAATAATAATAATAATAATAATAATAATAATAATAATAATAATAATAATAATAATAATAATAATAATAATAATAATAATAATAATCATAATAATAATGTTATTTGCTTTACATCCCACTAATTATGGTTTTGGAGACGCCGAGGTGCCAGAATTTACTCCCTCAGGAGTTATTTTACGTGCCAGTAAACCTACCGACACGAGGCTGACGTATTTAAGCACCTTCGAATACTACCGGACTGAGCAAATATCGAATCTGCCAAGTTGGTGTCAGACGGCCAGCGCTGAGTCAGTCAGGCCTGCCCCTTTAGTGTAAAGTTCGAATTGTTCCCTCAAAAATATGAGACAAGACAGAGATTGTGCTTTCACAGCTTACCTCATGATACTCTATGCGATTGTGAAGTATTTTAATAGATTTATTTGTACGGTACACATTTAACACTAACACTACAAGAAGTGGTTCCTATATCTATTTATATAAAATAAGAGTTTTGTCTGTACATTGCTCAAAATTTCAAAAGGATGTATTTCTGTATCAGCCATGTCCATAGTAACAAGGAAATACATTTTTTAATTTTCCGTAATGTCTGTCTGTCTGTCTGTCTGTCTGTCTGTCTGTCTGTCTGTCTGTCTGTCTGTCTGTCTGTCTGTCTGTCTGTCTGTCTGTCTGTCTGTCTGTCTGTCTGTCTGTCTGTCTGTCTGTCTGTCTGTCTGTCTGTCTGTACACGTATCACGAGGAAACCGCTGAAGAGAATTTAATGAAAATCAGTATATAAAGTCCGGGAGTAAGTTGCTTATTACACCAGAAAGCACTTCAGTCCTGGTAACGCCAAAAGAAATATACTCACCTCTGAATGGGCTTCGAAATAAAGCATTAAATTATATCACTACAATGTTAAGAGACAGTTATGAATCAATCCTATATACAAGGCCGGGAAATACAGCACACTAGACTCGGCCTCGTGTTACTTCCTACAACCGCCACTAGAGCTCCCTTTTACTGAGCTGTCTCGCCCGCTCATTAACGCGTTGGTTTACGAAAAAGTAAATAATTTAATTAAAACTAGTAATTTCAGAAGCCTTCAAATTGATGAAGGATTAAAAATTGACCAAGAGCAATTGTATGACTTACTTTCTCGAACGTAGGCATATGTCTTACACTATGCTAAGACGAAATAAGTAATTCACGAAAACTTCATGATAAATTAAGACAAATATATCAGCAGCATTAATGTTCAAATGTTCACAAGGACCTCTTCATTTCATCTCATGGGATATTATCTATATTGTGTGACGTACCGATACATAAGATTAGCTTACCTGAAAGGCAGTAAGTTATCACAATTTCAGCACTTTGTGTTTCAGGGGTTTCCTTCTAAAATTCTTGAACGCATCATCGTGATCAGAAATTTCCTTGGCGTGATTGTCCAGAATTGGTTTTAGAAACTTTGTCAGTATTATTTTATCTAGGCTTTCCTGGTCATAACAACTAGCACAGTGAAAGTTTTGCAGGAAATTTGGCACACCATACACAATTAGTAGGGGCTGCCTGGCCGAGGCGGTAAAGGCGTACTCGGCTCGCCCGGAAGGACGTGGGTTCGAATCCCCGTCAGGAAAGTCGTAAAATTTAAGAAATGAGATTTCCACTTCCGGAGGTGCATATGGCCCTGAGGTTCACTCAGCCTACACCAAAAATGAGTACCAGGGTAATTCCTGGGGGCAAAGGCGGCCGGGCGTAGAGCTAACCACTCTACCCCATCAAGTGCCGAGGTTACGGATAGTGGAAGCCTTTACCTTCCACCCCTCCAAGGGCTTTCATGGCCTGTAGTGAGATGACATACACAATTAGTATCTTTACGATATTTATTTTTCCCAAGTAACAAAAAGCCGAGCACATGAACTTTAATTTTTTTTTCTTAGGAAATGCACGAAGTTTCTTGATGGATACCGCAGGGCACCCCAAACTTTCATTCTGATTAGTGTGTTAGAGGACTATCACTAGTGGCTGATGATAGTCCTTGTAGGCAGATTTCACATTGTGTATGCTACTCGGCCACTCTCACCAAATAGGCAGCTATCATTGCCAGGGAGACAAATTCCATGGTAACGGGTAGTTCTGAAAATATAAAGAAATGAACGTTCTAGGTATATTTCGACAAACCACTTAACAAGGGTGTTAACAATACATTCTTAATATTAACAGACTTACCTAACAAAGGGTTCATCCAGCACAAAAAAGACTTCATTGTGAAGTGGAGTACCTACAGTTTATATGTCCGACATCATTTTTTACTTAATGTTGTCTGGGGGAACTCAAACAATGGAACGTCTTCCTTTCCACGTTTGTAGAGGCCGAAGGTTTTATCATGCCTGTTTTTAAAGTAGTTTCAATTCCGTACATAGTCGATCTCACGTCTATCAAATCATTGAAAACACCCCTCCTTCGCAAGTGGCTAAAAAGTAGTTCGGTATCATCGCTACTGAAGTTCCTAATCAAGATGTAGTGAAAACCAACTGAAAATAAATACTCTACACACTTCACAGTCGACTCTTGTAATAACTAGAGCGTCGTATGCCTCTTGGCTGATTCTATGTACTTTAATCTCTGCTTTCTGAATATTTTCCATGTATGGTAGAAAAAATTCTGCCAACCATTCCGTTGTCTTGATTCAGTGAACACACTTTTGTCCGTACTTTTAGAAACATAAGACTGCTTGATGTTGCATACATATGTATGTCTGCGCCATTTTCGTATCACTTCAAGTACGGCCGACTTGATGCGTCGCTCTAGCTAGCTCCTTACTGGCCTTGACAATTGGGTCCACGCACTGTAATCGCAGTAGTTAAACAGCTCGACACAGCTGGCGGCCTATCTATTTGCGATGGAAATGCATACTCCTTTATGGAAAAGATATTGATTTTGATTGCCGATTTATCGTAAGTTAGGGTTATAGAGAGTGTTACATAGGTTAATACTGTTAAAATGATTAATCTTAAATGTTACTTTGGTTGATATTTGCCAAAATAATGTAGGTAGTGAAATGAAACTGCGGAGAGATGGAGTAGTCCAGCTGACGTTCTGATATTGACTCTGATTGCCGATTTATCTTCATTTAGGGAGTAAAAGAGTATGTTACATTGACTAATACTGTTAAAATGATTAATCCTAAAGGCTACTTTCATTGATATGTGCCAAAATAACGACGTGAAATGAAACTGCGGAGAGATGGAGTAGTCCAACTGATGTTCCTTATCTGTGAGGAATAATAGTAATCGCTTTTATTATCATGGCATTTAGAAACATAACAGAATTTACCATAATACTTTTGTCTTCTGATGTTAACCTTGAGATTAAGTCATTATTCAATTAGAGTTTTAAAATTATTCAAGTGCTGCTCTCAGGAAAACGGATGGACAGAACATAAAAATCCTACAATTTTCTATATTCGTTGTGTGGATAACGTAAGTATTTTGACTCAAACGTGTTTACATTTTAAATTCAATATATATAGTTTCAGATTACATCTCATTCTTAACTTTCAGTAGAATTTTCAATACCGGGCGAGCTGGCCTTGCGGTTAGGAGCGCGTAGCTGTGAGCTTGCATCCGGAAGATAGTGGGTTCGAACCCCACTGTCGGCAGCACTGAAGATGGTTTTCCGTGGTTTCCCATTTTCACATCAGGCTGCACCTTAATTAAGGCCACGGTAGATTCCTTCCCACTCCTAGCCATTTACTATCACACCGTCGCCATAAGACCTATCTGTGTCGGTGCGACGTAAAACAAATAGCAGGAAAAAGACAAATTTTAAATAAAAATTCAGTGAGAGAAAAGTATTTTGAGTAAACACATTGTAAACTCTTCATTGCTCAGGTAACAACACTTCATACGTTGGCTTTATCGTCATAACAGTAATGGTTCTTACTTGTCAATGTTTAAATGTTACAGGTCAGATTATCTTGGATAAAAATGTGTTGTGTTGCCGTCATATGGCACATACGACTCCGTCTAAAGTATTATTCAATGAAAGAAAATTTAGAAGTAAAAATACCCGATTAGCGTGATTAGCTGCCACCACCGGAGGCCCGGGTTCGATTCCTGGCCCTGCCACCAAACTTCAAAACTTGTACGAGGGCTGGAACGGGGTCCACTCAGTCTTGGGAGGTTAACTGATAAGAGGGGGCATCGACTCCCACCTCAGCCAACATCGAAGTGGTTTTCCATAGTTTCCCACTTCTCCTCCCGGCAAAGTCGGGGATGGTACTTAACTTAAGGCCACGGCCGCTTCCTTCCCTCTTCCTTGTCTATCCCCTCCAATCTTCCCATCCCCAACACAAGGCCCCTGTTCAGCATAGCAGTTGCGGCCGCCTGGGCGAGGAACTGGTCATCCTTTCCAGTTGTATCCTTGAACCGAAGTCTCACGCTCCAGGACACTACCCTTGATGTGGTAGAGGTGGGTTCCCTCGCTGAGTCCCAGAGAAAAGCCAACCCTGCAGGGGTAAACAGATTAAGAGAAAAGATAAATGCCCGAAATAAAAACGGAAAACTAAGACGAAAGTGCTAACTGCTTTGAGCCACTCCGTTTCCTTGTCTTGGTCTACAGAGAATTCGTGAAATGATAGTGTCCCTTTGCTCCTTTTTTCCTGTTCGAAATGAAAAAAGGCGCACAACAATACATATTCGAATATTTCAAACACAGTTAAAGGTAAGCAAATCACCATACCATTAAAATAACGAATTAGCGCATACATTACAATTCTTGTTTAGGACGAAGTTACAGTGAGAAAACACTTTGAGTCACTCATTACATTTGTTCTTGTTTGCAGAAAATTTCTGCTCGATGTACAAACAGGCACACAATAATGTCACAAATTCCAAGAGTTGTAAACACAATTTTAAAAATATAATCACCACACTACACAATAAAAAATTAAACTCACTAGCGCGTAACTATCAGCTCAAATTATCAAGCCATCAAGCACCTTATTGCGAATACATTGTCTAAATTTACGACAGCAAAACAATATAAATAAAACTGGAAATGCGGCAATTCGCGGTATCCTGTCAATGAGTAGTAGGCCAGCGCTTCAGTGGCATTATGGTGAAATTTTCCATTTACAGTTTTATGCTGGGCTCCACAAGCGATTGTAAAGGCCGGTATAAGGAGTGCAGCGAGGGATCCAGTCGGCCGGGCTTCAAGGAACTCGACAGTTTTCTGAAGACCTGAAATTTTCTCTGGGGCAACAATGGGTTATGTCTTAAAAGCAGCAGTATCGCTAATCGAAAATAAATGTTTCGCTCTCTGCACGTTCTTTTTCAAGGTTTGAGGAAAAGATGAACTTTCGTGTTAAACCTCGGAAAAGTTTCACAGTAGACGCTTTCTACGCACCGTACAACTGTTTTATATGGCACCTGGAAACCTGTTTCTTTTTGTGATAGAAGTCTTTCTCGAGGAAATTTGAACGTATGTTCTTCTGCAAGTGGCTGGAGTCGAAACTCAGAAACAGGGGTCTAGTTTCGTCATTAGGATGTACAATTTCAGGCATCAGTGTCCCACCGCACAGTTGAAAATGGAAATGGCGCATGGCTTTTAGTGCCGGGATGTGTATGAGGACATCGGCTCCCCAGGTACAGGTCCCTTTATTTGACACCCGTCGGCGACCTGCGCGTCATGATGAGGATGAAATGATGATGAAGACGGCACATAACCCCCGTCCCCGTGCCAGGGAAATTAACTAATTATGGTTAAATTTCCCGACTATGCCGGGAATGTAACCCGGGACCCGTGTGACCAAAGGCCAGCACGCTAAACACTTAGCCACTGCACAGTGCCTTCATCATGCTTGCATTAACTGAAGAATTATCCGTCACAATTCTTAGCACCTGAAAGCCTGTATCCTCAACCTCGGAAATAACTTTCAGTGTCAGAGCATACAACTGAGGACCCGTTAATTGGCGGATGAAATAAAATGCAACATTAACGCCGTATGGCGTTGACAGACCTTTGAATAAGAAGCAGAGAAGTCTATTAGCGAAATCGCCCCAGTTGCTGGGTTACTAAAAAGACTTAGATATTTAATCCCTAAACACCTCCTCCTACAAATTTATTATTCACTAGTACATAGCCACTTGCAGTACTTATGTGTAATTTGGTCACATTGTATAAAGCCTGCTGCCATCTTTACGGCGGTAAACCTCAAGGCTGCCACCTTATGCATGTTATAGCGCGGAATTTAAAATCCAACAACAGAACGTCGCTAACCTCACTCTTGCCATCTTGATGGGCTTAAACCTTACTGTTGCTACCTTGGTTATACGCTTTTGTGTTAGTTTACTGTTAATCGCTAAGCTGTTCGCATCATCGAAGTAGAGAGTAACAAATGTCAAGTACATTTAAAGAAGAATCTGTTAGCAGAAGGTAAAAGTCCGTCATGGGAAAACCTATTTCTAGGTATATTTGCGAAGAGTGTGGAAAAGCATTTTCCCGAAGCTATCACAGGAGACGTCATGAGATATCATGTAGGACAATTTTTCAATGCAAACATTGTAGAAGAGAGTTCAAGAACGCATACAACGCTCAACGTCATGAAGCCGCGTGTAATGTAGCTTCATCGGGAACAAAATACAAAGAGCTCAACCATATTCCAGCGAACACTGATTTATGTTTAAAAAGTACACCTCTGCGAGAGATTTTTAATTCTCCCTTGTTGTCTAGACCTGCTGCGAGTTCTGTTACTAAGCACAAACTTCAAGATAAAGAGAGGCAAGATCATGATTATGATAATAAGGATAATGATGTTGATCAAAACAGTAGTAAAGGGAAAGTAGAAGAAGAAAATCTGAATGTTTCATTGCCATTACAGCTTGATGATTTTACTTCATTTCCTAAGCCTACTACACGTTCTGTCGCAGTGCAAACATCTCAAGAAGAGATGCAAGGTAAAGAAGAAGGAAATTTCAACGCTTCATCGCTATCGAAACAAGTTAAGTTTGTACCTAGAAACGCTACTGCTGAAGCACGTATTACATCAAAACAAGTCCCTACACATCAACTGTCTGCATATAGACTCAAAGTTCACAACGAGCCTCTGTTACCCTATGTAGATATAAGCTACTGTAAAGACCCCAACGTACTGGTAAAACGTTTACAACTGCTAAGAGCCTATCATGATGCTGGTTACACACAGTACAAAGAAGATATTTTTGAAATAGAGCATGAATTACGTCGTATAGGTATTATTAAGTAAGCGCTTACCCTCCCCTAAGTCATCCATCTGTAGTATATAATCGATCGAGTAGCTATATTCGTATAGATTATTTGCCAACATTCTCCCTTCCTTAGGGTGTTAACTTCGCCTCTAGTTGTAGAGCCGGTCTCAAGCCCGCATAAAGAGAGGAGAGGCACCCTAGCCCTTTAGCCCTTTAGCCCATTAGCCCTTTAGCCCATTAGCGCTTTAGCCCTTTTGCCCATTAGCCCTTTAGCCTATTAGCCCTACAAGGAATGTGCGGTAATCTAATCTTCTTAGAACAACGGTATCCCCTGACATGTTCTAAACACATGTTGGTTCGAGTACAGTGTTCTATTTTAGACTTGATCACTTATTTAGTGTTCTAAACACTTCAATCAATGTTCCGATCACATGATAAAGTTAACAGCATAGAGTGCAGTGTTCGATTCTAGTCTTGTTATGTTTCTTTAGTGATTTGCAAGTCTAAACATGCATAATGACGTCATCACTGCAGCACGTGCTTACTCTAGCTATCCCGATGCAGGTTTAAACTTGATCGATAGAGCTATGCCTTGACATAAGGGGAGGCCTTAACAGCTTATGTATAGCCGCTATTGTTTAAAGATAGCTGCTGTTAAGAAAAAGCACGTCGGATTTTTCAAATTACCTGCCAACACATTTCAAAGGTATGAGGTTTAGTGCTGTAAAGATACCTGCACGATGCAAAGCTAGCTTTCTTCATCAGAGCAGCCACCATCTTGTGTGAGCACCTCTAGGCCGTATCATAAGGAGCTGTGTATAGTCGCCGTCTTGTCGCTGCTACCTTGCGCAAGCACCCCTAGGGCGTCTCATAAGAGCAGCAGCCATCTTGTGCAAGCGCTCTTAAGCTGCCTCATAAGAAGCTATGTATAGCCGCCATCTTGTATAATTAGATAGCTGCCAATGCCAAAGGACCTAAGTAGGGATCGAACCGTCGATCTCATCATTAGACTATGTTTTTTCTTGTTCCTGATACTGCAAACCTAGGTATCAGATGGAAAAATTTTATCGAACTATTGAACATTTATTGAACATAACAGGCGATTTCGCCCCTATACATGTTCACATACAGAGAAAAGGAAAAATAAACAATAGAGAATACAAATTTACTAACTACTGCTACCGTCCGGCCGTGTCATCACCCTGGTGAGAAAAAGGCCGCCCTCCTCATGATGACACAGCCGGCACTAACTGTGGGGCCCTAAGGCGAAACCCCAACAATCCTAACCAGATGACAGTGCATTTATTCTCACCATTCCATTGCAACAAACCACATCTAACTGGATCCACTCTCCTCTCCTATCCCACCTATCGCATTCTTCCCTTCCTTTGCTTATTTGGAATGGGCCTTACCCACCCCGTCATTTTCCCTTGCCCATCCTCCCTTATCCCCCCCTAATATGCATGAATGGCGAGAACAGGCACCTGGCCTAATTTAATAATAATAATAATAATAATAATAATAATAATAATAATAATAATAATAATAATAATAATAATAATAATAATAAACCACTCAGATCACCAAAAAAGAAAAAGAAGAGAAAATTATCGTATTCCCTGGGCATGTCTAAGGCTCGTTTGGACACTCCGGAAACGTGAAACCCCTAAAATAGAGCCACCACAGCAGTCATCCTCAGAGCCTCGTGCCATGCCCCTCATTCCGTAGAATTAACACCCCAGAATCAAGAGAGTAAAACTAAAAAATAGAATCATAGTAATAATAATAATAGTAATAATAATAATAATCTATGTATAAGAGTATTATTCGTAACAGTTATTTGCTGTAGCAGTCTCTTACTCAATATTCAAGCATGCTCATCAAGTGTCCTTATTTCGTTCTGCGCTTTCGTCACTTTATTGTTACTGACCTACACCTAATCAATACTGCAAACAACACCACTCAGCATTTCAACACTTGCATTCCCACCAACTCTAACACAAACAGAAAGACCTTGCCTTCATGTAATCCCATATCATTACCCAACTCCCCATACTCAACTAAGTACACAACTCCTATCTTCCCTAGCTCATTTGAATCTTATCATACTATCCCCTTCCCTTATATACCCACTCTTCCCATATACATACGAAACTATTCCACCCCCCTACTCCCTTGTCCAACCTCTAACTCAGCCTCCTTCATTTTACTCTCGCAGGCCTTTTTTGCCGCGCATAAATACCTGTTCAATTCACCCCCTTTTTCCCACTGCTTAATAATCCATCTCAAGATTGCTTTCTCATCCCCCCTTCCCAATATTTTCCGATGCTCTTCACTCAATAATCCATGTCTTATCTCCCTCGTTTCCTCGCAATCTCTTAGCAAATGAAATTCATCATTCCCTGCTCCACAAAGTATACATCTTGTCTTATCTCTCCCCTGCATCCAACCTGTATTCCTTGGCAAACCTAACAACCACCACATCATTCCATATCGTTTTGACCTATCAACGTATCTAATATTCAACCCTGCTATCTCCTCTATTTTCGTCAAAACCTTTAACGAATTTCTCAGTCTGATTTCCCCTAATAATTTCTGCCTATGTATATCTCTAATCCTCCTTTCCAGTATCTTCATCCCTCTAACTTCTGTCTTCGACCATACCTCCCCCCACAGGTGTCCTAATCCTATCCTCTCCACATATCCCTTTATTTTTTCTAGCCAGCCCCCCTATACATGCTCTTACATTGCTGTTCATACGCTGCCTGCAATATCTTCCCACCTTCCTGTCTTTTTAAATTCATCCAGTATCTCACTATTCTTTTTACCACCTCTGATTCCAAATCCTCCCCACACATTATTTCCACCCCTGCATTTGCTGTGCAGCTCGGTAAGCCCATTACTAACTTAGCAAAACTACTAACAATCCTTCTTAGTTCCTCTCTTTTCTCATCCAGTCCCCAAACTTCTGCGCCGTACAATACCCTCCCAAAAATTACCGACCTTAACACTAGCCTCAGGGTTTTATAACTGATACCCGTATATTTGGTTAGCATGTTACTGACTGAGGCTAGGGCTGCCAATCCCCTGTTTTTCGCCCTTCTGATCTGGTCATTCCACGTTCCTTTGTCATTAAAAATAACTCCTAGATATTCCAACTTCCTTACCTGTTCCAAACTTTCTCCCTGCATTACCCAATTACCTTCTATCTTTCTTCTTTTGTCTACCTGGACTACTAATAATTTAGACTTATTTCCATTAATTCTCAATCCCCATTTACTCGCAAATAGCGTCACTGCATTTAACGCTCTATTCATCCCCCCTGAAGTTAGCGTCATCAATAATACATCATCCGCAAATATCAGTCCTGGTACCTCTAAACCATTAATTACCGGCACAGCCCAATTTTCTGCCCCAAATCCCTCTAAAATATCGTTGATAAATAAAATAAACAGTATTGGCGATAATTTACACCCTTGCTTTAAACCCACCCTGGACTCTAAGGGTCTACTCAGTCTCTCTTCTCCCAATTTTAGACAAAACCTAACCACCCTATATATTCCTTCCACTGCCCTCAACATCTTTTCTGAAATCCCTAATCTGCCTAATTTCTCTAATAGGGCCTTTCTATTCACCTTGTCAAAAGCTTTCTCAAAATCTATTGCTGCTACGTAAACCGTACTTCTAGCCATACTTTTATACTTTTCTAGAATAGTCTTTACTATCATAATGTTGTCCACCGTTCTTTTCTTTTTCCTAAATCCTCCTTGATAATCTGTCAATATTTCATTTTCTTCCGCCCACCTACTTATCCTGTTCGCTAGCACTCCAGTGTATATTTTACTTAAGGAATCCAGCAGAGATATGCCCCTGTAATTGTTCACACTACTCCTACTACCCTTCCCTTTGTATATTGGGCATATAATTCCTGTTTCCCAATCCTTCGGGAACTTCCCTCCCTCAAATATCTTATTGAATAGTTTAACTATGCCCTCTATCATTATCTCATTTTTGCCAATTTCTTTCCAAAACTTGTTATTTATACCATTACATCCCCCGGCCGACTTGGCTCTAACTCTGCTTATCACTCCCTGGATTTCCTCCCTTGAGATTTCTTTATCCAGATCATATATTGCCACTCTCCTATTCCTCCAAATTACCTCTTTCCCCGTCCCTCTCCATTCTTCTTCCCCCTTTTCCCCTAGTAATTCATCAAAGTGCCTCATCCATTGCTCTTCCTCAATACTCGTTTTCTCTTTATTCCTTCCACCCTTAATAATTTTATTAATCTTGTCCCAAACTCTCTCAAAATTATTTGTTTTGCAATCCTTATTTATGGCTTCAATTTGTTCCTCTAGCCACGCCTTTCTTGTCTCGCAAATTTTCTTTTTATACTCTTTCCTCAATTTACAAAAAATCTCCCTTTCTTGGTCCCCACCTTTCCTTCTATAATCTTCTAACGCAATCATCACCTTCCTCCGCATTCCTTCACACTCTCTATTAAACCATTCTTCTCCCTCCTTCTTATTTCTCTTACTAGATCTCGTCTTCTGCGCTATTATCTTTATTGGATGTAGCAGCAACTCTAAGGCTTTATCTGTATTATTCTCTTCTAAGGCCCCTTCCCACCCATATTTCAGGAATTGTAACTCCTCTTTTACTACTCTATTCCAATCTCGGCCCACTTTCTCTGACCATTTATACTTATTATATCCACTCCCCCGTTTATCACTCGTCCCATCCAACTTCCTTGTGCACATCTCTTCCCCCCTTTTCAACATAACCCCCACCGGGAAATGGTGTGATTCAATCCAGTCTCCTATTTCCATTCTTACAATATCCTCAATCATCCCCTCCGAGCTCAAAACCATATCTATCACACTACCACCCTTCTCAGTAACATATGTCAATTTCCCCATCCTGTCCCCCTCTATCCACCCATTCAGAATATACAAAATTCCCACCGCACACATCTCCAGGAGCTTCTCTCCATAACTATTTATAATTTTGTCCTCACTCCTTCTACTTTTCCGCATACACATTCCATCCTCCCTACTATATACTGGGCTTTGTTCCCCTATTCTCGCGTTCCAATCCCCGAATAACAACATGTCCTCTTCCCCTGGAAACATTCCTCTTATCCTACCAATATCTACCAGTAACTCTTCAAAAAATATTTATTTGCATATGCTGAATAACTAGGATGGCAGTAAACAAAGGCTAGATTTATTTTTCTCCTCCTTCCCTCAAATTGCATTGTTGGATGCGGAAATTGCATTGTTGGATGCGCTTGAGAACTGTTGGCTGTTGAGAGAGCTCTTGCATTATTGTAGTGATAAAGTAGTGAAAACCTATTGAAATAGCTTCATTTTGTGTATATCTGATTCATTTAGTGCTGTTTATATAGTGGTGTTTAGTGCTTGTTGGTAGAAATTGGGAGTAGTAATAATTATTTAAATTTTGTAACAAGTAATTCAGTTGGTCTTCAGTAAATTACGTTTTCTAGGTTAAGTAGGCTAGCTAGGTGCACCTTGTTTCGAATTTAGGTTTAGGTAATACTTTAGGTAACAATATTAACTTTCAAAATATATGTAAATATCTGTAGATTCGTTGGTTGTACTTACAAAGGCAGATTATCATAAGGAATAGTACCGTAACTTCTGCAGCAACTTCTCCGGTATTTCGTATAGATATACGTTCAAACTATCGCGAAGGTAATAATTTACTACATTAAAAAACACGATACGCCTGTAAACTTCCATTTAAAAAGAAGTTAAAGAGATTACACGGTAATAGAGTCGTATTGTTATTGATTATTGTCGCTCCTCATATTCAAATATTGCTTTGTTGGCTAAAGTCGTGAACAAAGGGTGTAGTGTAGCCAAGTAAATAAAAATAAAAATCAGCTGACCTTATATTCCATTCATTTGTACTTCTGAGTAGGTAGTTAGTATCCGTAATTTATATTTCGCTCCCTCGATCTTTCAGTATTTATGAGCGGTTAGCTAATAATAATAAAGTTCATATATCCCAGTAATTGCAGTTCAAGTCCCTGGAGTAGTAGCAGTAGTAGTAGTAGTAGTTTTGATAGAAATATTTGAGAAATTATTGTAGACAACCTCGTATTTTTCAGTAGGCCTAATTAAGGACACTTTTTTTCTCCGTCCCGTGGAGTAGGGAAAATAATAGTAATCCACCAGCTGTAATAATCACATAACCACATTTCAGTAGAATTGTAGTGAAGATAAGGTATAATATATTAGATAGTATCTTGCCAGTTATATTCGTGTTTTTCTTCGTGTACGGCAATCCTTTTGATACTTAAGCATTTAACCAAACGCAGTGTAGTGTAGTGTAGATACATTGTAGTATAGATACAGTACATTTAGATAGTGCCGTATCTTGCGTGCTATATTCGTGTGTTATCTTCCGTGTATATCTATTAGACCGTAATACTAATAATAATTTGTCTAAGCATTTAGCTTCGTTGGTAATCTTTGAGTACAGTAGTTCTTGCAAATTTCATTTCTGTTGTGCTTAGTAGTGACATACGGTACGGTACCGGTATCGTAATTAGGATACGTCTGAAAGTAGTTTAAAAATTACTGTAGTGTACTGTACAGTAGTATACGAGCAATATCCTATTAGAATTTAGTGTGCTTATTTTATTATTGTAAAATATTTGTGTAGTACTGGTGTGGTAGAGGTATCCGTAGAAACTCTTACTAAAATATTGTTGAAATTAGGATAGGCTTAATTGCAGTTTGGAATTGTATAGTTCTTGTGTATTACTTTCGATATTCAGTAATTAACAGCAGCTTTTATCCTGTTAGGGGTTGTAGGATTAAAAAAAAATAGAGCACGACTAAGTAGTATTGTAGTGTAGTCGTATATTAATTACCTTATTGTTGTGTACTATCCCAGACAATATATCCCTCCGTTCATTTATTTTTTGCAAATAAATTATTTTATTTTTTAATTTAAAATTTTCCCCCCGTAAAGAATGGCTAAGGAGCGCGAGTGTACTTATTGTGGGTGTGGTGAGGCATTGAGGGGTATGAGGGAGGAGTTGGAAAGTTTGAGGGAGATAATTAGGATTCTCACAGAAGACGGGAAGGAAGATAGGACTCCCTCAAACAATGTACAGGTTACAGTAGGTGTACAAGAGGGAGGGGAAGGAAAGGGAGGAGTTGTAGAAGACAGGTGGTCTAATGTTCTAAGGGCAGGAGATTGCAGGCCAAGGGCTCTATTCAGGATCATAATTCAGGACAGGTGTCTGTGCGAAATCGGTACGAGTCACTCCAGGTAGAACAACAGAGGGAAGATGAGGGACAGGGAACTGTTGCTGAGATGCGTGGAAGTAGGAGGAAGGGAAAAGGTAGGAAAAGGAAATGTAGAGTAGAGGATAGGAAAAGACAGGTGGAACAGGGTCATGGGAAGGAGAAAAGGGAGGAGGAAGTAGCTTCTGCAGCTATCAGGAAAGATAGGGCTGACCAGGAGGGGAGGGGATCAAATGAGGTGGGTAGGGTTGAGGCTCTGGTCATGGGGGATTCCATCGTTAGACACGTGGGGAAAGTGTGTGGAGGAAAGGGAACCAGGGTAGAATGTTATCCAGGAATTAGGTTAAGGCAGATGTTGAGGAAAGTAGAAGAGAGGGAGGAGGGGAAGGAGAAGGTGGTAGTGTTTCACGTTGGAACCAACAACGTAAGGCAAGCTGATATAAGTACCAACATAGTTGGAGATGTGTGGGATCTGGTAAATGCAGCACGGGTGAAGTTTAAGAAAGCGGAGATTGTTATTAGTGGAATACTGTGTAGGAGGGATACTGACTGGAGGGTGATTGGGGATTTAAATGAGACTATGGAGTGGGTATGTGGGAAACTGGGAGTGAAATTTCTAGATCCTAATGGGTGGGTAGGAGAAAGGGATCTGCGCTCGGATGGCCTTCATTTAAACCGGAGTGGTACGTATAAGTTAGGAAATCTGTTTGGAAGGGTAATAGGGAGGTACATTCAGGGAAACGGGATGGCCTAGGGAGCGGTGATAAGGGAACAGGGAACTGGAAATCAAGTAGGGATGACATAAAATTGTTAGTGTTGAACTGTAGAAGTATTGTAAAGAAAGGAATAGAATTAAGTAATTTAATAGATATATATTTACCAGATATTGTAATAGGAGTTGAATCATGGCTGTGGAATTATATAATGGATGCAGAAATTTTCTCAAGGCACTGGAGTGTGTATCGTAGGGATAGGATAGGAAAGGTGGGAGGGGGAGTTTTCATTCTGGTGAAAGAAGAATTTGTAAGCTACGAAAAAGTTAAAGATGAGACACATGAAATTCTAGGTGTAAGGCTCATTTCTAAAGATAATAGGCAACTTGATATATTTGGAGTGTACAGATCGGGAAAGGGTAGCACTGATGCGGATTCGGAATTATTTGATAGGATAGTCAGCTATGTGGGAAATGACATGGAAAGAAATGTGATTGTAGCGGGAGATCTGAATTTGCTAGATGTCAATTGGGAAGGAAATGCGAACGACAGGAAGCATGACCAACAAATGGCAAATAAGTTAATATGGGAAGGACAGCTGATTCAGAAAGTGATGGAACCAACCAGAGGGAAAAATATTTTGGATGTGGTGCTGATAAAACCAGATGAGCTCTATAGGGAAACTGAAGTAATAGATGGTATTAGTGATCATGAAGCTGTTTTTGTGGTAGTTAAAAATAAATGTGATAGAAAGGAAGGTCTTAAAAGTAGGACTGTTAGGCAGTACCATATGGCTGATAAAGTAGGTATGAGGCAGTTTCTAAAAAGTAACTATGATCGGTGGAAAACGGTAAATAAAAATGTAAACAGACTCTGGGATGGGTTTAAAGAAATTGTTGAGGAATGCGAAAACAGGTTTGTACCTTTAAGGGTGGTAAGGAATGGTAAAGACCCACCTTATTATAATAGATAAATAAAGAGACCAAGAAGGAGGTGCAGACTGGAAAGAAATAGAGTTAGAAATGGCTGTGGAAGTAAGGAGAAATTGAAGGAACTTACTAGAAAATTTAATCTAGCAAAGAAGGCAGCTAAGGATAACATGATGGCAAGCATAATTGGCAGTCATACAAATTTTAGTGAAAAATGGAAGGGTATGTATAGGTATTTTAAGGCAGAAACAGGTTCCAAGAAGGACATTCCAGGAATAATTAATGAACAAGGGGAGTGTGTATGTGAGGATCTTCAAAAGGCAGAAGTATTCAGTCAGCAGTATGTAAAGATTGTTGGTTACAAGGATAATATCGAGATAGAGGAAGAGACTAAGGCCAAAGAAGTACTAAAATTTACGTGTGATAACAATGACATTTACAATAAGATACAAAAGTTGAAAACTAGAAAAGCGGCTGGAATTGATCAGATTTCTGGGGATATACTAAAGACAATGGGTTGGGATCTAGTACCATATCTGAAGTACTTATTTGATTATTGTTTGGCCGAAGGAGCTATACCAGATGAATGGAGAGTTGCTATAGTAGCCCCTGTGTATAAAGGAAAGGGTGATAGACATAAAGCTGAAAATTACAGGCCAGTAAGTTTGACATGCATTGTATGTAAGCTTTGGGAAGGCATTCTTTCTGATTATATTAGACATGTTTGTGAAATTAATAACTGGTTCGATAGAAGGCAATTCGGTTTTAGGAAAGGTTATTCCACTGAAGCTCAACTTGTAGGATTCCAGCAAGATATAGCAGATATCTTGGATTCTGGAGGTCAAATGGACTGTATCGCGATTGACATGTCTAAAGCATTTGATAGGGTGGATCATGGGAGACTACTGGCAAAAATGAGTGCAATTGGACTAGACAAAAGAGTGACTGAATGGGTTGCTATATTTCTAGAAAATAGATCTCAGAGAGTTAGAGTAGGTGAAGCTTTGTCTGACCCTGTAATAGTTGAGAGGGGAGTTCCTCAGGGCAGTGTTATCGGACCTTTATGTTTTCTTATATATATAAATGATATGAGTAAAGGAGTGGAATCGGAGGTAAGGCTTTTTGCGGATGATGTTATTCTCTATAGAGTGATAAATAAGTTACAAGATTGTGAGCAACTGCAACGTGACCTCGAAAATATTGTGAGATGGACAGCAGGCAATGGTATGTTGATAAACGGGGCTAAAAGTCAGGTTGTGAGTTTTACAAATAGGAAAAGTCCTCTCAGTTTTAATTACTGCGTTGATGGGGTGAAAGTTCCTTTTGGGGATCATTGTAAGTATCTAGGTGTTAATATAAGGAAAGATCTTCACTGGGGTAATCACATAAATGGGATTGTAAATAAAGGGTACCGATCTCTGCACATGGTTATGAGGGTGTTTAGGGGTTGTAGTAAGGATGTAAAGGAGAGTGCATATAAGTCTCTGGTAAGACCCCAACTAGAGTATGGTTCCAGTGTATGGGACCCTCACCAGGATTACCTGATTCAAGAACTGGAAAAAATCCAAAGAAAAGCAGCTCGATTTGTTCTGGGTGATTTCCGACAAAAGAGTAGCGTTACAAAAATGTTGCAATGTTTGGGTTGGGAAGAATTGAGAGAAAGAAGAAGAGCTGCTCGACTATGTGGTATGTTCCGAGCTGTCAGCGGAGAGATGGCGTGGAATGACATTAGTGGACGAATAGGTTTGAATGGCGTCTATAAAAGTAGGAAAGATCACAATATGAAGATAAAGTTGGAATTCAAGAGGACAAACTGGGGCAAATATTAATTTATAGGAAGGAGAGTTAGGGATTGGAATAACTTACCAAGGGAGATGTTCAATAAATTTCCAATTTCTTTGAAATCATTTCGGAAAAGGCTAGGAAAGCAGCAGATAGGGAATCTGCCACCTGGGCGACTGCCCTAAATGCAGATCAGTATTGATTGATTGATTGAGTGAACCCCTCCCATATTCAATCTCATCCATATGGTTTCTTTCATATCGATCTCTATATCCTCCACCATTTCACTAATTTCTTCACTAATTAGAACTATCATCCCTCCTGGTGCGCGGCCTCTAGTCCTCTCTTTTCTTCTGTATTTATATTTTATCACAAACCCCTTCCATGTAATCTCCTTCCCTATTTCCAGCCACGTCTCCAGTAGTGCCACCACATCGAAACTTTCAATTTCTTCCCGCACTTTCTTATTTCCTAATTTGTTCATTAATCCCTCTATATTTACACATCCTATTTTCCAATATAGTTATAACTTTCCCTCACTCCCTTCTGTATCTCCCCCTCTGTTCTTGCTCCTAGTCATTATCGACCTATCAGTCGTTATCGCCCTCTCATCTCTTGTCTCCCTCCCATCTCTTTTAACCGATCTATTCCCTTCCCCCTCCTCCCTATCCTCCTTGCCATTCCGACCTTTTCCCCATATATCCTTCAGACTGATACTTCTTTCCTTACTCAAAATTGCTTTACCTTCCTGTTGATTCGTCTTCCCTTGTCCTTTCTCGCTCACTAAAACACTACACTCTGCTCTCACGGTTTCTTGCTGTTCTCTCTCGCTGACCACTTCACTATCTTGATCTTCTGTATCCGGACTGCACTGCCCGTTCTCTTCTGAGATGATCTCCTCCCTTTCCACGTCTCTCCTCCTCCCCTTTTCTTCCTTCTTCTTCTTCTCATCTTGCCTTGTAATCTCGCCACCCTCAGCGCTCTCGTTTGCGTCCATCTCCTTTAGCTTCGCCACTGAATGCACTCTAACCCATCGCCCGTTTGTCACCTCCAACCTCAGTCCTCTTATTCGGGCCTTTAGCCCCTGGTTCCTCGCTCTCCATAAGTGCCTATTCAAGATCCTCATATTTTCACTTCCTTCTCTTCCCATGGAAAAATTTTATCCGTTTTGCTCTACGATGCACAGTTTTCGAGATATTTAACATTTTGCATTTAAGCCCCAAATTTAATGAATCGAATCAGCACGGTACGTTATACTCTCTACCATAGCTAGGCCTGATCATGTTATGAAGACTCGCTTCAATACAAGCTAAAACAGAGCGAATGCCAAAGGGCCTAAGTAGGAACCAAACCGTTGATAGACTATGTTTTTCTTATGCTATCATGTTCCTCATACTGCGAACCTGGGTGTTAGGCAGAAAAATTTTGTCCGTTTAGCTCTACGGTGCACCGTTTTCGAGATATTTAACATTTTGCATTTAAGCCCCAAATTTAATGAATCGAACTAGCACGACACGTTAGCCTCTAAGCTAGCTTTCTTCATAAGAGCGGCAGCCATCTTGCGCAAGCACCCTTAAAACGTCTCATAAGGAGTTGTGCATAGCCGCCATCTTGTGTCCGCCATCTTGCGCAAGCATCCTTAGGGCGTCTCAAGCCATCTTGTGCAAGGACCCTTAAGCCGTCCCATAAGAGCAGCCGCTATCTTGCGCAAGTATCCCTAGGGCATCTCATAAGGAGCCATGTATAACTGCCATCTTGCGCAAGCATCCCAAGGGCGTCTCATAAGAACCTGTGTATAGCAGCCATCTTGCGTAAGCACCCTTAAGGAGTCATGTATAGCCACCACCTTATGCAATTAGCGTTGAGAGATGGCTGCTGTAGAATTTTTCTTTTTAAATTATCCGCCACCATATTTCAAAGGTATGTACCTAAAGAGTGTAGCACTGAGCTCTATAGATTAAAGATGGCGGATGACAGCTGACAAAAAGCGCGTGAGTTTGTTTACTAAACAAGAGCACGTGGAATTTTTCAATTTGCCGCCACTACATTTCAAAGGTATCTAGCTAAAGATGGCAGCACGGTGCTCTCTTGATTAAAGATGGCGGATGACAGCTAACAGAACTTTTCAAATTGCCCGCTACTACAGAGGGCAGCACGGTGTTCTTTGGATGAAAGATGGCGGATGACAGCTGACGAAATTGCCCGCATGATAGCAGCACAGTGCTCTATTGATTAAAGATGGCGGATAACAGTTGTCAAAAAAGCACGTGGCTTTGTTTGCAAGCAAGAGCACATAGAATTTTTCAAATTGCCGCCACCACATTTCAAAGGTATCTAGCTAAAGACTGCAGCACTGAGGTTTGTGATGCAAGATGGCGGATGCCAGCTGTCAGAAAAAAGCACGTGAGCTTGTTTCCAAACAAGAGCACGTGGAATTTGTTTCCAAACAAGAGCACGTGGAATTTGCCGCCACCATATTTCAAAGGTAAGTAGCTAAAGAGGGCAGCACGGTGCTCTCTGGATTAAAGATGGCGGATGATAGTTGTCAAAAAAGCCCATGGGTTTGTTTCCAAACAAGAGAATGTAGAATTTTTCAAATTGCCGCCACCACATTTCAAAGGTATCTAGCTAAAGAGTGCAGCACTGAGGTTTGTGATGCAAGATGGCGGATGATAGCTGTCAGAAAAAAGCACGTGAGTTTGTTTAAGAGGGCAGCACGGTGCTCTCTAGATTAAAGATGGCTGCTGTCAAAAAGCATTTTTCAAATTATCCGCCACCATATTTCAAAGGTAAGTAGCTAAAGAGGGCAGCACTGTGCTCTATAGATTAAAGATGTCGGATGACAGCTGTCAAAAAAGCACGTGGATTTGTTTATCTCGCGCTAGTGAGGTTAAGTTGGTAGCACTAAAGTTTAGGCCCGCCAAGATGGCAGCACTGCCGATGACAGGTGACGAATTTGCAGCTACTGCGATAAAGAGGGCAGCACGGTGCTCTGTAGTTTAAAGATGGCGGATGACAGCTGTCAAAAAACACGTGGCTTTGTTTATCTCGCGCTAGTTAGGTTAAGTTGGTACTACTGAGGTTTAGGTCCGTCAAGATGGCAGTACTGAGGTTAGCGATGCGTTGTTGTCTGTCAAAAAGCACGTGGCTCTCAAAAACACGTGGCTTTGTTTATCTCGCGCTAGTTAGGTTAAGTTGGCACTACTGAGGTTTAGGCCCGTCAAAATGGCAGTACTGAGGTTAGCAATGCGTTGTTGTCGATGACAGCTGTCAAAAAGCACGTGGCTTTGTTTACAAATTCAAATTTCCCGCGGGTGGTGGAGGAGACCTCTGGGAGGCCTCTGGCTGTGGTGGTGGTGGAGGAGGCATCTGGGAGGCCTCTGGCTGTGGTGGTGGTGGAGGTGGCCTCTGGGAGCCTGCGGTTGCGGTGGCGGCCGAACTGTCCTATTATACTACTAATAACTTTGGGTTTAATCGCCATCTCATCAACTATGAGCGATTCTAGCTTTTCTTCTGATGTTGTGACATTGGTATTGAAGCCGCTGTTTGTTGAGCGATGTTATACCAGTTTCGCCATTAGAAAATCCTATGAAATTTTTCAGCGTTTTCTGATGCGGTAGTGTTAGGCAGTGCAAGGATCTCAGAAATCTGTAGCCGGTAGGTGCTTTCCTATGCCATAGGACGGGAATTTTTAGCGTCGTTTCACCGTATTTCACTTTTTCTTCCCGTAAGTTCAATTTGTTCTAACAGAAATAAAGCTCTTAAATCGCCATTTGTACCATTCTTTTCAAGTTGGTCTACATTTGGTGAAGTTCAGATACCTTAGGATTTTTTTCTGATTTCATTGCCCGTATCCTACTTTTCAATTTAAAGATTGTTTTCCTTAACGTGGTATTTGATTTTCTGATCAATATATATTTAGATTTAAAAGAGCTACTCGTAGCCTTTCCCTAGCATAGAAACGAGACTTGTACCCCTTTTTCGTTTATGACTGGTGTAGAACAGTTATCTGATTCGGAAATTCTACTGAATTTTGATGGCACGTCATTTGTGGCAGCTGGAACCTTCCTGCGTTTGACACTTTTCTGTTTATGAACAAAATACACACTAAAAACAGAAAGAACGTTGTTGGGAAGATTTCGTTTGATTGATGTGCTTACACTGAAATCTAATGTATTAAAATGCAAGCTACACACTCGGGAAGAATTGTTAGGCACCCAAACAGATCCTACTTTATCACCTTGTCTGGAAATAGCTTGCCTCCATTTCTCTCTTCAACCGCACCGCGAAGGCAAACTATGAAACGTCATATTTTCATGCTTTTTAACAGTATCCGAAACACACAAAGGTACACAACAGTGCACCATCTTCTCAACCTCACAAACACTCGCCGACAGAAAAATCTACTGACAATTAATTGCACAAAATCAACGCAGCATCACTATTACCAAATACAATAGAGACAATACGCGACACTTCCGGATTTAGTCTTGTTAAAATGGGAGACAGTTTGCAAGTGGCGCTTCTAGTGTCGTGACCTGGAAATTCACGCTAAATTCAAATATCAATGGAAATGTATATACGAAATTGGATAAATAAATTACGTCTAGGAAGAAAGTGTTACTAAACTATTAACTTCAAAGTTGCTAAAGCAATTCTGGATAAATGAATGAAGAATTATTAGCAGGTTATTGTATAAAGACTGAAATTAGACATATAATCAATATGTGAAATGGACTTCTGTAACAGGGCTTGATCCTTCATTTATGAATATTTTTTTAAATTTTAGCATACCTGCCTGAACTTTCACGGCTAGATTTTTTTTCTCATTTAAAAGCATTGTATCATCACATCACATTAGGACACTTGTCTATAAAAATATCGGCGTATTCCTTACACGCATGATTCAATGAATTTACACTTAAGAGCTGGACAAATTTCCTTTTAACTTGAAGTTTACTAACAGAAAGAAAATCTATAAATTTAGCCGCAAAACTTTCAAAATTACCCTATTAGCAATACTTGCCATAATGCCTTTACATTCGGGTAAAGCAAATTTGCACCATCATATTGTTTCAACAAAATATGTACATTTCTTAAATCACCCATATTTTCTACAGTGCTTGACAACGCATTACGGCATTCCAAATGGGGTAACTTGGAACACAACCAGCCACACACATATGCATATGCATTTTGCTGAATTAAATCAAAACCCACAGATCACATCTACAACAACATATCGGTATTGAAGTTTAACTGCTGCACTAATACAATAAAATAAGCTTATTATATTTTAAGCTAGTTAAAATATGAGTCGCGCAGGTCAGAAGCTTAGAAAGCACTATACAAATATCTTTGTAACTGGAAGAATATGCATGCAAACACAGTATTTTCTTACATTTTCTTGTCACGAGGGAAACGGAAGAAAGACCGCGAATCGTTCTGCACGTTCATAATTAGTGCAACCAAACGCAGCACATATCTTTCCACTCACACTGACAGGAGATATAAAGGAAGGACACACGCTACTTTTTTCTTGTCAACTTAATGCAAACTCATAAATAACGCCAAAAAATCACAAACAAATACACGTGCTCTTATGACAGAATAAGTAACTCCAGGTCACTCCGCTAGATAGAGCTCTAATCGCTGTCACTCGATATATCGCCGAGTGCCGCGTATTGTCTCCACTGTATTTGCTATTACTCCACAGATCACAATGTTAAAGTCCGCCAAGAAGAGAACGGAAACCCGACATCTTGCGGCCGGTTTTCAGCGGCAAATTACTATATATAATTATAGCTATGACCCGGCCTTTTATATCTCGTAGGCAACGACCCAGCAGAAGCTTCACATGTGTTTCAATACATTCTGTAGTGTAAACCTGCATGCAAAAGGAAGCTACTAAACAGTTCAAAACGAAGTCAAAAGATAGAGGGAACTTCAAACATGTTTATCCGTGTCCAATGTTGCACCATTTTGCGGTATTTAATCATTTTACAAAGTATCTGAGCGTAATTAACGCCAACCCGCATTTGGCAAAATAAAGTATATCGTTTAGACCAAAATCGAGGTATTAATTATTCAAAACTTCACTGTTTCTCACACACTAGTTCACCCAAAGGAAAAATCCTCCTCGCGACGACCGTACCGCATCACGTACAACTCTTACAATATACAACGGAAGAATGGGGCTACATTCATCTCGCGGTTAGCTTAAGTAACCAACAGCTAGTTCGTTGGCTGCGGGGGTTCCCTCAACTGTTTGAGACTACAGCCAATCAGCGCCCTAGCCTAGTTCAACGACTTTACATTTAAACCAATTAATATGCAAAATCGCTCAAGTACTCGGTATTCTCACTCAACGTTGGATAATAACTCTGTCCCAGACTTCTGGTTCTGTCAGACCTGTGAATTAGCAGCTAATAACGGATTTTATTGAATAATATAGAAGATCTCAGCACTGTAAATTTGAAGTTGGCCAATCTGATATCCTTGATCTGGGGTCCCCTTCGTCCAAATCTGTCACGCCCCCAACTTGTCATTGGCTATGTTTGAACGGTGGAGTGAGGCTTCTTTACTTGAATTTACCGGCAACGGCTTGTTTAAAAATTTGAAGCATTTTGTACCGAGTGGAAAAGCACTGGAGAATCTCACCCCTATCCTCTATCCTCTTTGATCTCACCCCCTTTCGCGGTTCCAACGGACTATCGTCCTCGGCTTCAGCCTTCGGCATTTGAAATACAAGTATACTGTCTACGTATAAATGAATACATGCATAATTGAGGCATCTATGGGATGTCTCAATATTGTCAATTTTTGTAGTGTACCTCTTGGACTCTAGGTGAAGTTTTCGCGCGTTCTGTGGCATTCTTCGTGAATGTAACTAAATTTTGCTCATTCCGTTTAGGTTAGGCTTTTTAAGTTAAAACACAAAAGTTAGTTCCCATATATTTATCTAAAACCCATGACTGTATTATTACGAAACGTCAGTGGGTGAAACTCAAATTACATTTTTTGAAAAATCTTATGTACCGTAGCTTAAATTAAGATGGCACTGCCGCGGACACTAATTTGGAAATATGTGCGAGTATGTGATTGAATATATTCTAGTATTCAAGCGAGTTATAATAAATAATATTGTTTGCGTTTTATATTTCCATTAAGTCATCAAGTGAGTTTATAAAATAGTAATGCTGGCTTTAGAGAGAGAGAGAGAGAGAGAGAGAGAGGTGGGGCTGCGATTGCTTAAAAAATGCGGCTGGGGTAACGAATGTGTTCACCGCTCGTCACTGCTACAAAATATTATAGTACGATTATTATCGTGATCATCATCGTCGTGGTCCAGCCTTATTTTGTAACACCAGTGTTGGAGGGTTAGCGCAACGCTTTATAACAGCAGTTTATAGATATGGGTTCTGACTGCAAATTAAGGCTTCGCTTCTCCACTTCGCAACCTTACCTCACTTCTGAAAACCCAGCAAGCAGCTATAATGAATCTCAAAACTTACCCCAATTTAATATCATTTTACACAATGTACAAGTAAAAATAGCGCCGCTCTCACCTCTCGTCCAACGGGAGGTTAATATTTGGTGACATAACAATCAAGTAGCCAGCAGTGAAGTACCAATCTTCTTTGCTTTTCAGGGGAAAATTTTAAATGATTCCATCTATACACCACTTCTTTCTCACTCCAGCACACTCTGCACGCTTGTGCACGTTGTAAACATTTCTCTCTCAAAGGGCGATAATTGGAATTACAGTATTTTAAAGATTCACACTTTTGATTAATCCGTCGTATACATGCGCAACAACTTTTTGAATTGCAGAGTACTGTATATTGGACAATCTTTGTTAATTTTGATATTACTGATTATTTACCTAATTAAATGAGATATTATAAAACGTAGTTTTAGAACTCGTCCACACAATGACACAGATGTACATGTCAGAAGACTTTTCATATTGAAGGTCTGTTTCCCTTGAGCTATCCAAGCCCCAGCATCGTTTTGACTTATCCCATCCAATGTAATCAGGCTGTTAAGGTAACAAAATTATTTATTTCTTGTAACTTCTTTTCTTCTTGCCAGATTATCTTCTGTTTCCCATTGCATGTGCATTTTATTTGTTTGCTTATCCCTTCACTATACCACAAATGACAGGTCCAGGCTCATATGAAATGAGAGATTCTGCTATCCGCCTATGGGTTGACCAGGTAAATCACAGCTGCTACCGCCTTCCTTCCTGCATGCATACAAAAATGCTGTTCGTTGTTTGAAAAATAAACACTCTTCCGGTTGACCGAGACGTCGCATCATGTTACCTCTCTGTGGACCACAATTTCCCATCCCTACTTCTAAGGCTGAGGAGTTCCCTTTGTCCAAAGGACACTACAGGTGCCACAAGAGAATTTAACATACCAAAAATTAGACTGCCGACAGTAATAGACATACCGTATTCCGGATAGAATTAGCACTCCTGTGGTTAATGGGTCGGACTGTAATTTTGTACCACAGATTGTCAATCAGAACGATAATGGCCTACATACTGTGAACTCTAGAGATCTGTAAGGAGTGCACAAAATTCATGATGCCCTGGCTATTGATTGGCTCCGAACAGAGTATCGATTGATACAGAATTTAAGGCCATCTGCTGCCAGATCAGGAGGAACGAGGGGGGTTATGGAACTGTGCCCATGAGCACGTAAGCCCATATACTAACGGTGCAACCTTACTCTTTCTCCCCTGTAATGCAAAGGTAGTGATTTATAGTCACTTTTCTAACTGTTAGATTTCTATTCAGTGTCGCTAACAAAATACAGTTTAGGGACCCTACTTGTCGATACGACATCTTACAGTTACTGTTAATCTGGCACGTTGGCACTATACAGTCATGATTTATTTCGTGAATTGCCAGAATTACGTATTGCAACTGCAGTATTGTTAAAGTCACTAGTCCTACATTTGCGGGTATAATTAAAGCACATTTTCTTTTTCTGAGGGATTGTAAATCTGTTTGGCTAATACCACGTAACTAGAATTGTGGCATGTTCGAATAATGCATTTAATAACGTAGTGTGTGTGATGTGAACGCAGCATTTTTATTATTTTAGGTCTTATTTTTCCAACACTTAACTTACTGTACCCGTTTAACTGGCGCCTGATTGAATTCGGGGAAGCTGGAGTAATTTTTGTAACGGAACATTGGTTTACAAGTGAGCGTGCATCAGCTGTTACCGTGCCGTACCGCTGCGGGCGAGTGTGAACTAGGTCAACAGGCCGGTGAAGGTCACCACGTCACGCAGTTACGTCACCTAGCGCGCCGACAGCCGAGAGGGGTACGATATTCTGGAGAAATCTACTTGCCGGTATGAAGGACGAATCACGTCACAAGGAGGTCAACAGCCAATGAAAATCGAGGAAGGTGCTGGAAGGTCTTAAGATCTTTCTAGAAAGAAGTGGAAGCAGAGTGTCTAAGGAAAAGTTGAAGAGAACATTACAGTCTCGAAGGGAGAATCGAACAGAAGAGTCTCTAAGGAGAAGTCAAGTAATACAGTCTTCTGGAAGAACGTCGTATAATAATAAATCTTCTGGGAAAAGATGAATGTTCGCGGACAGTGTTATTAACTGTCTATTTCTTGCATGGCACCACCACTGTTTTATTTGAGTGCTAGTTCAACTTTTCGCCAGCCTAATTCGGTATAGAGCGAGCTTGTTACAGCCGCACATTTCACTGTGTGGAACTTGCGAAACCACAGACAGTTCGTGCGCTCGTTTACGCCGAGTGTTGTAGTAGAAATCTATGGAATGTCTTATTGGAAATTATAAGGGAAGTGAACTATCTGAAGTGAATATTCGAGAGGAAACCTGGCCTATAAAACATCGTAGTACCACTAATAATGTTCCGTCAGCTTCAAGACTTACTGTAATCTTGTGGATGTGTTCGAAATTCGAAGCTTGGGGTAAAACTGAACCTGAGTGTACATCATTGTGCCAGTTAAGTGTCGTAAATAATTTAGTGGTATACAACTAGTGTAGATCCTATTTTCTGATACAAAACTTCAGTTTCAGCTACCTCTGTGAAGACTAGCCGACAGCATGCAACGAACGAGAGGAAAATCCTGGAATTTTCTGGAACATTGTTGGAGTGATTCAACGCTGCTGTACGTAGTCGTAGTCATGATGAGTTAAGCCAAAGTGTGCACGCCAGCGCGATGAACTTGTCTGTCTATAAGCCTCCATAGCGGAAGAAGAGGACGCCAACGCCCATAGCTGCATCCCGACGCCGAGGATTTCCATCGGAACCATAAGTACCATTGTAAAATTTCTTCTCTTTCAGTAGATGACTAGTAGATTGTATTCTTGCTTAGAGGAATGTAGTTTCTTTAAAATGTTGTACTTAAATGGTGATGGTAGAGTATTCATGCATTCTTTGATCTATGGTTTCTACATTTTCTATCATTGCATTCTCTTGGAATAATGTTTGTGTGTTTGATTCGGTGATAAGTAATCCCAGTTGCCAGTGAGTTTTACGAGATCATGAATAATTAAGATCTTCAAAAGGAATTATGGGGAATTAATACCTAAAATAATAATAATAATAATAATAATAATAATAATAATAATAATAATAATAATAATAATAATAATAATAATAATAATAATAAAATGTGGTCATAATAATCATGACGAGGAGGATGAAATTAAATATAGGAGTAAAATACTAATAAATCGAAGGCTTAATGAACTATTAGTTTATGTGATATGATTGGTATCAGAAGGGATAGTAATTGTCGTGTACTAGAAGCAGCTCATCAAGAAGACGTTTTCTAGGAGCCATAGTAGGAGAAATACAAATAATTATAATTATAATAATGAAAGTCGGGTATTTGACTGGTTGTTGAGAATAAAATTGAACGATATTGTGATGGTGAATTTTACGATGAAATTGATGATATGGGACCACTAGGGTGCATGTCAGCCATAGTGATTATGGTGAATTATAGTGATGATGGTGATTTATGGTGATTTGATAATATTTAGGGACTAATAATAGTTCTTTCCTTCGCTCAACAACCGATATTGAATAATGTACGACTTGCTTATTATTAGCCTTTCCTGGGGCTCACCGACGAATCTTTCCGATGATGGTGGTGATGATTATTTCTTCAAGATTAATTTAGTCATCCTATTTCGTCTTGTGACAATAGTCTTGATGAATTCTTATTGTGATCGGTTCGTGCTATAAGGGTCTTCAATAAAATTTAAGAGAAGAATATAATAATAAATTAATTATAATAATAAAGTATGAATTTCAACTGTGTGATAAATATGCCTATAAACTGTTGGTGTGATTATGTTGTTGCGTGACAGTTATCCATGTCTTTCCAGGAATGCTTATTCTTTTCGTGTTTTTAAGTGATTCATTAGTCAACGATGTTGTTCTTGTTGATTACGCGTGGTGTTACGTGATGCTCTATCCATCCATAGAATACTAGTCAGAAATCGTTGTTATGATTTATAAAGGAATACAGTCGAACGAAATCTCCGAGAGAGGGGCAATACGCCAAAGAATTTCTCAAGGAATTTCTCAAAATTGTAAAACATTTCTCGAAAATAAGTTGTATAGAATTTCTCGAAAATAAGTTGTAAAGGATTTCTCAAGGAATTTCTCAAAATTGTAAAGCATTTCTCAGAAGTGATTTGTACGGAATTTCTCAAGAATAAGTTGTAAAGAATTTCTCAAAGGTGTGAGAAAATGGTTTGCGAAGGATTTCTCATAAGTATGACAAAGTAGTTTCTCAAGAAATTTTTCTCAAAATATGCCAATATAAATTAGACAGAAAAATTTGTCAAAGGTGTGCTAAAGAAAGAATTAATCAATGGGTAATTCGTAAAAATTAATGAAGTAATGAAATATGGTTATCTCATGTTCAGTGTGACATTGTTTTGTTGCAGTTATAACGACAGTATCAAAAGAACGTGATTGATGAAATGTTACAGAGAATGGCTTCGGTTGGAAGTTCATTGAAGGTGTAAATGAATCCAATGAATTCGCTAAGCATGCCAAGGACTCATAGTCATTTGTTAACGAGAAGAATAATCAGTTTAATTATGTTGAAGAAATGTTATAATGTAATTTTTTTCTAGCATTGTCCAGACTGAATTTTATTTTCATAAACCAGTTTGTTATTTTGTTCTGATTCTTATTCCACATTATGTCTCCTATCCAGTCACCAATGGACCTGCAAATATAAATCTTCTGAAGATGAGCTCTCCTTGAGGATATACTAAAAATGAATGAAATGCTGTCAGCTTATCTGTGAAGAGCCTGACTGATTTTATTGTTTTGCAGCAACAGAGAAGAACTAGGTTTAATTGGTGGGCAGTGTAGAAATACTGCCCGTTGGCAAACTTGCTTAACGTAATGCTGACACCCCCACATGCCTTCCTGCCATTGTGGAGCACCCGTCATATGTTTGACATACGATTTTATCAATTACTCCTCACTTTCGCAGAATATCGCCAATTAATTCTGATAAGTCCGGTGCAGTCTTATCAATTGGAACATCATAAAAGCCTATGAATCTTTCTGTGGAATCCTGTTTTGAGCAGAACGGGAATATTACAACACAGACTTGAGATCTGTTTGATACATTTAAGGTCTCATCCGCCTGAATACCAATGAAATCATAAGAATCTAACTCTTCTTTCACTGTCTTCTGAATTATGGAAGTTACATATTCAATTAATTCATTCTGTATTTCGCTTGATGTGCCTTTAAAGCCCGAGTGCCGGGCTAAAAGGCTCAGATGGTTGAGGCGCTGGTCTTCTGATCCCAACTTGGCAGGTTCAATCTTGGCTTAGTCCGATGGTACTTGAAGTTGCTCAAATATGTCAGCCTCATGTCGGTAGACTTATAGGCACGTAAAAGAACTCCTGCAGGACTATATTCCGGCATCTCAGCATCACCGAGAACCGTGAAAGTAGTTAATGGGACGTAAAGCAGATATCATTATTACTATTATTATTAAAAGCCGACGTGGACTGCAGATGATCTCGAATGTACTGTTCCTGTTTTGAAAGAAGATCAAACAAATTCAGGTAACTGCTCCTGTTGATCGAGTCTTCCCCTTAAAAATGACCTTGAAATCCAAGCTCCTTTTTCCCAAGAAAACACACAATATCAAGTCTCTCAACAACTAGCCGATTTTGTTTTATGATTTTGTTATTTTTAACAGCTTGAATCTTGCACCTTCAGATAAAGAACGTTCTATCCTCCAGCGCCCCAGAAAAACGGAATTTTTCTTCATTCTGAATATGTTTATTTCAATTTCGATGCTTCTGCACGTTTCTAAGAATGTTCTTGTAACAATTATCCCATTTACAGTCCATTCCTTTTCACCATCAAACACACCTTTTAACAAAACCACGAATATCGTGTACACCAAGAATTGAAATTTTCTAGCTACTTTACCGTCAAAATGCTTAATATCTAAATTAGGCGTATATCCTTTGTGTTTGGCTTTACGCTTCTCTTCGTAAATCCAAACAGAGAACGGTTTACATTTTATAGAGTTCAAAAGGCTTGTGAAGTTCCCGCAGGGGCCTGCTTCACTCATTATTTAAACGCGAGTTTCAACCAGGTGATGTCAGTCTTGGTTTACACAACAGAAACTCAGAAATTGAACTGGTTCTTTCCATGTCTGAATTGCCACTAATATTGCCACTGATTGCCTCCTAACTCGAAAGAATATAGTACACACTTACACAATTAACAATACGTACTTCTTTGTCGCCTTCACGGTAGGAATTTCTACACAGTCAAATAGCAGAAGAGGCATGTCTCATCAGGCTCTAGACATGGCGGAGGAGCGGTAACCTAAACGTCCTCCACCACCCCGCTCCCAATCACCAAGCTGGCGAAACGCAAACAAAACAAAAAGTCCTGGGTAAGTGAAGTTATTTGCTGCCTCCCTGACAGAACAAGTAGTCCACTGTTACCATCTAGGGGCTGATCAGCAAAGCACATAGCCTGCTGCTGTCAACCATATTAAATAGAGATTATTGTAGTTTTAACACAATACTAACAGCAGATAATTTTTTACGATGTTTATATAATTTAATCGTAGAAGTAGTAATGACTAGAAGTAGTTTCGCCACTGGTGGAAGCATAATCGTAGGTGTAACCTCCTAATAAGTAAGGTTACAAATAATAGTTCATAATGACAATAATAATTATATCTGCTACCACTGTGCAAACACATCGTTACACAGAAACACATTTCGACGCAAGGAAGAATGATAATAAATAGCACGAAATTAAACTCATAACAAACAGGTTAACAAACATGACGGCTAAGAAAGGATACTGTGGAAGGTGGCTAGGAACCATATCCAGGCGGTGGAAGGTATTGGCATTGCTGAAGAAGCGAAGTCAGTGATGATTCGAAATTAATATAGTTTACTTAAAATGAAATTGAAATGAAGGCTCAAATGATCCACAAAATTACACCTTTTGAAAATCGGAAATAAACAATAATTACAATGATTACCCAGAAGGTTCCAATTCAGTGATTCTACTTTATACGAATTTAGGTCGAACATTTCACACATGGCGTAACGTCTAAATGACGTAGAACTGTCAGAAGGAATAAAATTTATGTAATACAATACGGTAAGAAGGCTATTCATAGAAAATACGGAAAATACATTTAAGATAATTATCCTAGTGCAGCGCACTTTTAGTAGACAGCCTCCTCAAAAAACACTTCTGAGCAAGGTGCCTGTACTAAAAATGAATACTTCTAGGATGACGCGGAACTAAGAGATAGCCCCAAAGGGAAATTAATAGTTTATCATTACATCGAAAGGCGTTGAACACACAATTTACGAAAACAACAAAATGGGAACTGTCTATTTACAAATGTGACGCGACTTGCCGAAAAGGCTGTCATTTTAATAACATTTGGAAGCTGAAGGAAAACACGGGTAAGCTCCGGCGAGATAAATCAAATGAAACACTACATTTGAAAATAAATACCTGAAAGATGAAAAAAGAATTAAGTGCTTACCTGGTGGAGGAGCCAAGAAGACCCGTCACCTTGTAGAAGGCAACATTTCCCTCCACTGGTCAAACACAAAAGACGCCTTGGAAGAGCAAGGTTCTAGTGAAACGTTTCTCTCCGGAAATTAGGAAACCTTACAACAGCCAATGAGCGTCCGATCTTTTTCCTTCACCTACCAATCACATTTACGCTTATTTTCTCCAATTAGAGCCCAGAAATTAGTGCTGACAAAGAACATTGAGAAGCATCGAGAAGTTACGAAATTGATGCAATATGCTGAAACCGGAAATATCCCACGCCGATCTGGCGCGTGTACACTACAGGGTGTTTCCTAATACATCTTGCTTTAATCTTACCCAGGACAAAGAAACAATCTTGAAGCCATACGAAAATCAAAAAATTCCAAAATTCACATACCGAGGAGAGACAAAAACAAATGAATAAATACATTACATACCAAATTAACACAAACATATACAATTCCTCACCGTCTTCCAAGTCCAAATAATCAAATGCAAGTAATCACTACAGTAGGATGAATAAATATAGGACCCTTGTACTGAGATGGATAATGCAGCATACCACTGTAAGTTTGTGGAGCATCAACTGACAACGAAATGGAGGAAGCATCAATTAGTGGTAATTATATTACATTGAATATTTTCTTCTACTGAATTATATTTAATGATGTTACAAAATTTAATATAAATTTTTCCTCTATTTTATAGTCATGGGTGAGGCAGAATGTAGTGTCTCCACGAGAAAATGCAACAAAAGATGAGCTTCAGGGATTGTGTCATAAGAATTGAAGTCGCTTAAAGAGGTATAGTAGCATCTAAACATAAGTTTAGATAATGTTGTTTACTTCTATGCATAGCAACATTCTTCTGATTTTTTTAAGACAGGTATATTGTTGATGAGCAGCTACGCAATGAAGGCCGTACTGTCCTATGACTTCCTCCATATCAATCATTTTTGAATGCTATCGAGTTAGTATGGTCTGTGGTGAAGCAGTATTATAACAAAACAGTGGCTTCAAGGCCTGGCCATGGATTGGACCAAGTAGAGCTGTGTAGAAAGAATCTCTTGAACAGGTAGGCCAAGTGAAAATGTTATTTATTGGACACAGGCAAGTGAAGTTTACCAAATACTTGTCAGGTTGTGATACTTAGATATATCCTACAGGTGACAGCAGAGATGTGAAGAAATAAGTGAAACATGCTAAGGTTAGAAGACTGTTTAGTTCTATAATAATGAGATGAGTTGTTCCTGAAGTGGAAGAACTAGTCATTTATCATGGAAGCAGTGAAGTGGAGGAGGGAGAAGAGGAAGAACAGAAGAAGCTGAGGAGTTAGCTATACCACCGTAAGGGTCATTCCATGAGACTATGAGTTTTCCAACTTTACCAGGAAATAATACTTTTATAACTGCCTTGTCCCTTCGGATATAACAAACTTACATTCGAAAATTAGAGGAAAATGCTACCCTTTTTTAAACATAACTATTTTATGCTGGTACTGCAGTCTAGGTGTACTGAGTCTGGTTCTTATCAAGTGTTATGGTACTTTTAGGAGAGTTCCACCTTTGCAATACAAGTTAACTTAATTCCTTTCGGAATAAGAATAAATCATGGTACATGTTTTGTCCTCATCAAAATTTAAAAACATGAGAACAAGGATATATACTTAAACTTTGAGAGACACTGGATATTCTTGGTATCTGGTCCTGCCTATGTGCTCTGATCAGAATTTATCACATTAAATATCATCACATTATTACGCATGCATCTAGCTTTTTTGTTGTTGTTGTACAAGTTGCTCTTTGAAATCATTTCGGAAAAGGCTAGGAAAGCAACAGATAGGGAATCTGCCACCTGGGCGACTGCCCTAAATGCAGATCAGTATTGATTGATTGATTTATGTTGCACCGACACAGATTGGTCTTATGGGACAGGAAAGGGCTAAGGGTGGGAAGGAAGTGGCTGTGCCTTAATTAAGATATAGACCCAGCATTTGCCTGGTATGAAAATGGTAAACCATGGAAAGCCACCTTCAGGGCTGCCCATAGTGGGGTTCGAACCCACTATCTTGCAAATACTGGCTACTGGCCGCACTTAAGCGACTGCAGTTATGGAGCTCAGTGCATCTAGAATTTAAAACAATAACTTACAGTCTAGTAAAAAACACCATTATAAAAATATGCAACGTCCATAACACAGATTTTACATGCATGAAAATACATTGTGGTGCTAAACTGAGATCTATCATTAATGGACTATAGTTGAACAATTTTAAAATACCGGGCAAATTGGATGTGTGGTTAGGGGCGCGCAGCTGAGAGCTTGCATCCGGGAGATATCCCTATCCCATCGTCGCCATAAGCCCTATTTGTGTCAGTTCGACGTAAAGCCACTAGCAAAAAAAATCTTAATGTTGTATGTAGTAACACATAAAATACCGTATTTACGCGAATAATCCCCGCATACCGTTTTTAAAAAATTGGGGTGCGGGTTTTATTTGCGTCGAGTTTGGCAAGTTTTTTATACTAGATGTACAGTTACGCTTTGTGTACCCACAGATGGAAGAAAACTGCCCTCATATGTCATATTTAAACGGAAGACAATTCAAACTTTATTTAATTTTTTTTTAAATATTATATTACAGGGTAATTTAAATTCAAAATTTCTCCGTGTCACGATAGAATATGTCTTGCGGAATGTGCAGGGGGTAGCTTCTCGCACTTTCCTTTACTTCGGTGTGTCGAGAGTGTGTTTCATAGTTGTTAAGTTGGAGTGAAATAGTAATTATTTTGCATTCAGAGTCATCTTAAGGAACGCCACAATATCACGTAACAGGCAGTGTGCGGAGAAGCAGAATCTTAATTAAGGCACGGCCACTTCCTTCCCACCCTTAGCCCTTTCCTGTCCCATAAGACCAATCTGTGTCGGTGCAACATAAAGCAACTTGTACAACAACAACAACAACAACAAAAGCTAGATGCATGCGTAATAATGTGATAAATTCTGTTCAGAGCCCATAGGCAGGACCAGATACCAACACTGCCGACGCCGACATTTGGCGAAAAAGTGTGCTCATAATTATAATCAATTCGTACACACCGAAAAATACTGTCAATGCCAATGAAACTGCATTTTTTTATGCCTGACCAAAATGGACGTTTTTATAGGAGATGGGTCACTGTACTGTGTTGCAATGCAGACGGGAGCGAAATACTTTCTCCCCTCGTCATAGGAAAGCTCAATAAGCCATGATGTTTTAAGGGCGTTGGGTACTTTCCATGCAAGTACAAGCCATCTGAAAGTACAAACAGTACAGTAATCTAAACAATAAAGCAGCTGCACAGGGGAGCCAGCATAATTTGTCCTCGTCTTTGAACCGTGTTTTTTTTTTTTTTTTTTTCGTTGCATGAGATTATGTTTGCCACTGAGTTATCCAAGTGCATTATTTGAATTCTGTAAATGCACCTTGTTGGATACTTTTTGGAAATATTTTTTTTCCATTGCATTTGAAAGGCTTAAACTGTGAATCAACAATAGTTGCTTGAAGTACATAATGGGTCTTGAATATTTTGTGACGCGGCAAAGGTTGGCATTTCTGAAGCAAGAGTTGGCAGTTAATCCGAAATCACGTAATTCGAAGTCAGATCAATCAATCAATCAATCAATCAATACTGATCTGCATTTAGGGCAGATTTTTGCGTCCCAAAGATTTCGAATTAACGAGGTTTTACTGTATCGCAAAACTAACATCAGTGTTCGCCGGTGTATCTGTTTCGAGTGTTTACATTTTACAAAAATAATTATCAACCACCGGTCGTGTTAATATCCGAGTAAAAAGAGACCACGTGTCAAAAGTGTTTTAGACGTGGAGTGTGACGAATTTGTTAGTAATTTAGGAGATAATTCTAGTGATGCAAGAGATAATGAATCTAGATAATTCTAGTGATGCAAGAGATAATGAATCTTGTAATAAATCAGCTTCATTTTCCGTATCAAAATCTAATCACAGAGAGTTACAATAATTGAAAATCTTCCACTTTTTTGATACTTTTTAGCAAATTTTTATTTGTAAACAGTACATGTTTCGTTCTCACTTGGGAACATCTTCAGCTAGCTGTCCTGTTTACAAATAAAAAGTATCAAAAAGGTGGAAGATTTTCAATTATTGTAACTCTCTGTGACAATGAATCTTTCGATCTATAGGGAATCGAGCGTATTGCAAGTTCAGATTAAGGAAATACCCTACCTAGGCCTACTTGCTAATTTTCATGGCAAATTTATTTTAAACCAGTGATAGTGTATTTTTATAATTTCAAATACGTTCAGGCAAAGCAGCTATATCCGTAATTTACACGTTCATATTTGCATAAAGACCACGTGGACCTCGCGGAGTGATATGAAATATTTTTTAATGCCTACTTTACTCCTTCGATGGAAGGAATTTTTTCATTTCATTTTTTCAGAATGATCCTTCCTAAAATTAGGGTGCGGGGATTATTGGGCGGCGGAGATTATTCGCGTAAATGCGGTATACAGTACCTGGCCACATTATTATAATCACTCCTCAATTTATTTTATTCATAAGCTAATGAAGCTGTAGGTGCTTTGGTCATGAATTTATTGTAGAGGGAAGTTTATATACTCTCTTCTATGTTTGTTGGCAACAGTGTTTTTTTCCTGGTGAATGTTAATAAAAAACAGATCAGATGTAAGGCTTTTCAGGCGTTTGCTCTATTAACCAGCGTTTTGTCTTAGGACTGACACTAGACTCATCAGAGTGGGATGTGTCAGACCCTACCCACTGATGCTGGGGTGTATGCAGGTGAACTTATCAGAAGCCCATTATAAGAGGCACAGTCTGATAACTGCATATGGGAGATAAATCTCCACAATGGAATTATTGCCCGCCTAGCAATTCCGAATGGAAAATTCTAAGTTCCCATGGAGGGAATTAGATATTTTTCACCAATAGAGCTTGTCAAAAACAGATCAGATGTAAGGCTTTTCAGGCGTTTGCTCTGCTAACCAGCGTTTTGTCTTAGGACTGACACTAGATTCATCAGAGTGGGATGTGTCAGAACCTACCCACTGACGCTGGGGTGCATGCAGGTGTACTTATCAGAAGCCCATTATAAGAGGCACAGTCTGATAACTGCATATGGGAGATCAAAATCAAATCAAAATCTCTTTATTTGCAAATGAGGTGTCTACCTCGGTGGCAAATGGTACACTAAAATACATTATTGTCAAGCACTAAATATTAAATTAACAAGAGAAGAAAATTTTCCTATATTACAATATTATACAATTTACGCCAACAATCTTTTCTATTAAACACACAGCTAATCCTTGATAAATTTATATTGTTTACAAAATTCTACTTATAATATCTCCTGTACTACTTACAAATATAGTCAACTGATATACATTATGTGAATTACTTCAAATGATACTATACAACTGGTATAAGATTAAACTTTACATTGCATTTATTTACTTTTTTTTTACCCATTCTGGAACCTAAGTAGCATAACGACCTGCTGTGTCTTAACCAGAGCCCCTTTTGCCACCACTTTTCAGGGTTCCTGAAGGGCCTTCACAGCTACTGTAGCGGTCCCAGGGCCCTCAAAGTCCCCACTGTACTACACCCCTACAGGCAGTCCCCTACTTTGGCTGTCCAAACTCCTTAGACCAGGGGATGGAATTAATTAATTCACACAAATTTTTTTATTTACAATAAGCTGCACTGGTTGAATGCCCTCTAACACTTCACTTATTTTCTCTGTTGCTGTTTATTCCCTTCTTGAATATCTGTACAGATTTTGGAAAAGGATCAAACACTACCCCTGGTAAACTGTTCCACTCCTTCACACCCTTCCCACTGAATGAAAATTTACCCCAATCGCTTCTGCTAAAATTCCTTCTAATTTTATATTTGTGGTCTGTCCTGCTGATATAATTATTTTCCAACTGAAGCTTCTCACGGATATCTCCCCATGCTTCTTCTCTTGTATAGGCTCTATCCTATAAGTCTAGTTTTCTCCCTTCTCTTACTTAAAGTTTCCCACCCAAGTTCCTTTAATATTTCTGATACACTACTCTTTCTCCTGAAATCCTCTGTTACAAATCTTGCTGTTTTCCTCTGCACACTATGTATTTCTTTTATTAGGTATTCTTGGTGAGGATCCCAAACACTGTGTGCATATTCCAATAATGGACGAACCATACTTAAGTAACTTTTCTCTTTTAATTCTTTGTTGCATCCTTTAAGTAGCCTCATTATGACATGTAACGACCTGTATGTTTTCCCAACAGTGTCATCCACATGAGCCTTGCAGTGCAAATTAGTTTCAAATCTCACACCTAAGTATTAGCACTTGCCATCTTTTGGGATAACTACCTTATCCAAAGTATATTCAAATTCAGTTTTAAAACTCCAGTTTGTAAATGTTGTAACAGTTGATTTGCCTCCATTAACCTTCATATTATTCTCTTCAACCCATTGTTGGATACTCTCAAGGTCCTCTTGTAATTCTGAACAATCCTTTATGTTCCCTGTAAACAATTATGTCATCTGCATACAATCTTATTTTTGATGTTATATTATTCCCTAAATCATTTAAGTATATTAAGAAAAGTAACGGACCGATTATACTACCCTGTGCAATACCCTTCCAAACTTTCTCTTCCTGCGATACATTATTTCCTACTTTGACTTTCTGAACCCTTGAATTTAGGAATGTTTTTATCCAACGTGTAATCCTTACGTCCAATCCTATTCCCTCCAATTTCTTTAATAATATTCCATGTTCCACTCTATCAAAGGCTTTGGAAAGATCTATGGCTATGCAATCTAACTGGCCTTCTGAATCCAATTGATCTGATATGTCCTGCTGAAATCCCACCAGTTGTGCCTCACAAAAAATTTCTTTCTAAATCCATACTGGCTCCTCATGAACCAATTTTTATCATCACATATCCCTCTGATGTACTTTGATATTAAACTCTCCAGTATTTTACAAACTATACTGGTCAGGCTGATTGGTCTGTAGTTCTCTGGTTACCTTTTATCACCCTTTCCTTTATAAATTGGTATTATTATAGATTCCTTCCATAAATCACCACAATGGAATTATTGCCTGCCTAGCAATTCCGAATGGAAAATTCTAAGTTCCCATGGAGGGAATTAGATATTTTTCACCAATAGAGCTTGTCAGTGGTAGGGTCTGACACATCCCACTCTGATGAGTCTAGTGTCAGTCCTAAGACGAAATGCTGGTTAATAGAGCAAACGCCTGAAAACCATTACATGTGATCTGTTTTTGACAAGCTCTATTGGTGAAAAATATCTAATTCCCTCCATGGAAACTTTGAATTTTCCAATGTTAATAAAGGCGGGTAGCAGTTTCAGCAAGGCTGTGACTGTTGTGAATATTCTTGCTATGGGTGATTTTTTGGAGAACAATGAATTTGTGTTTGTTTATTGTAGCAGACCAGTCAATTAATACCTTTTCAATTATTTCTGACATAGAACTATACTGATTATTTTATAATCATAATGGGGTTAAGAAATGAAAAAGGCTCTCATTTCAGCGTTACTTGAACATAGTGATTGTTCACAGCGGGAAATAGCCCGAAAAGTGGGTATATCTCAAGCATATGTGAATCTAGTAAAGAAAAAATTATAAAGTGCGAAAGGTTTAGAATGTTGTCATATAGGAAACTGCGGTGGACATAGGAAGACATCACCACATGAAGACAGAAAAATAGTGACGGTCTGCAAAGAAAATCGGAAAAAGTCTATTAATCACATAACTAGTGAACTCAATGCCAGTGGTGTGATGGTATCTGAAAGAACTGTGCAGAGAAGATTGTATGAACAAGGCTACAAGTGCCATCATCCACCTAAAAAGCCCTTACTCACTGCTGCCATGATGAAAAAGTGACTCCTGTAGGCAAGACAGCACAAATAATTCAAAGTGGAAGACTGGAAAAAGGTAAGTACTGTATTATGCATTAACATCCAAAAATGATCAAAATGGTGTGTTTTACATCGTCTTATGAATTATATGCCTTTACAACTTCAGACACTTTCTTTCTCAGGTGTGCTTTTCTGATGAATCAACTTTCCAATGTCTAATGAACAAAGCAAAATTCATACGACGAAAGAAAGATGAGAAACTGGACTCCTCGTGCATTGTTAGAACTGTAAAGCATCTAATATCTGTTATGGTGTGGTCAGTGATATCAGGGAAGGGTTGTGGTCGCCTTTATATTGTTGAAGGAATGATGAAACAAGGCCAGTATATCAGTTTGCTAGAGAAAAGGCTCATTCCTCAGTTGAGAGAATGGTTCCCATATGGTGAAGACTACATTTTTATGCAAGATGAGGCACCTTGCCACACACCCAAAAGAGTAAAAGCCGTCCTACTACAGAAAAACATCAAACTTCTGCCATGGCCGGGTAACTCTCCTGACTTGAACCCCATCGAGAACGTATGGGAACTTGTGAAAAGGGAGATTGCCAAGGAACTCATAACAAGCAAAATCAGATTAATTGAGAAACTTATCCAAGTGCGGTATCACCATCCCACGATCCAAGAAGTTGTTCAGTCCTGCATTGAAAGGATGCTGCGGAAAATTGAAGCCGTAATCAAAGCAAAAGGAATACATACCAAATACTAGCAGCTGAGAGTAAGCTGCATACAACTCAATTGTGTGCTATTTTCCTTACTAAAATATTTTTAAAACGGTTAAAAGTACTTACAGTATATGTGGTTATCTGTATGTAGATATGAGGGTAATCCCAAAAATAAGGTCTCCTATTTTTTTATAAATACAGAACTCTGTTCGTATGCTGTTGGTCACAATATTGTGAAGAGTGTTTCCCGCGCTTGCATATAAACATGCGCACTGAGGCACTCAGCTTTGGCTTGGCAGCCGTTGAGAATGGTGCTCCCGTTGGATGTTACTGCCAAGTGTGAAGTTCGCACAGTTATTCGGTTTTTGAACGCAAAAGGTACCGAACTGATTTAAATCCATTGCCAATTGATGGAAGTGTATGGTGAGTCGTGCATGGATGTCAAAAATGTTCGTAAGTGGTGTAGAGAGTATGCAGCTGGTCGGACTGAACTTCACGACAAATGATTAAAGGAGTGGGAGACCGTCAATTTCCGTCGAGACAGCCGTAAAGGTTAAGTAAATCATGCGTGAAGATCAGCGGATCACCCCGGATGATCTCTGCACTTTGGTTTCTGAGGTTTCCCGAAGCGCCGCTCACAACTTTCTGAACAGCATGGCGGTGAGTTGTACAAAAACTGTCACAGCGTCTACAAAATTGCATTGACCAAAATGGTGATTGTGTAGAAAAATAGCTAAATGTTTAAGCTGTAAAATGATGTAAACCATTGTAGAACTAAACTGGTCTATGCAATTATAAAAAATAGGAGACCCTTTTTTTGGGATTACCTTCATACTTTAGTGGATGTTCATAAGTTTTCACTGAGAAATACCATAAATAAAAGCAAAATTTACAAAACCTTCAAGTGATTAATGTGGCCAGGTACTGTAGGTTACTGTTTGTTAAAATCATACAGTGTTTTTATACAATTATCTGAAAACAAGTCTTAAAAAAATATGTTCAATACTTTTGCTGAAAGCTATGGATCCTATTAGATTGGACTATTTTCAAGGGAGGAACTTATCTTAAAATTTTTGCAAGCTGAATGTTTCATAAAGACATTAAAATTGAAGAAGTATCCTCTCTAGTCTTGCACCAGCCTGGTCAACCTGTGTACCACCTTGAGTTGAACTGCATGTCAAAAGAAAGATGTACCATGTGCGTGTACCATGATTTAATGTTACACTGAATGTAATAAATTTAATTTGTATTGTAAAGGTGGAATTCTCTTCGTTTTGAACGTTAATTACTTACTTGATTAAATAACATTTATTACACTTACGACATTTATATGACACATTATAAATACAGAATATTAGCTACTCGTGGGCTGATGCCCTTCATAACAGTCCAGATCTCATCTCATCTCATCTCATCTCATCTCATCTCATCTAACCTCACCTCATCTCATCTCATCTCATCTCATCTCGCTAGAGGCCCCCAAGCTCATCAAGTGGTAGTGAGCAACTAGGTGGACTAGCCATGGCTAGGCCAGAACATGCTCCCCACTGTTTAATCACAATAATTCAACAGAATTAAACTGCCTGATATCTCCTCACGATAGTTCCATTCAGTTCAATCACCACACAGGCACTGACACACAGAGTTCAGGTTCAGTAACTGAAATGAGTTGTCCGACTCGTTGGCTGAACGGTCAGCGTACTGGCCTTCGGTTCAGAGGGTCCCGGGTTCGATTCCCAGCCGGGTCAGGGATTTTAACCTTAATTGGTTAATTCCAATGGCACGGGGGCTGGGTGTATGTGTTGTCTTCATCATCATTTCATCCTCATCATGACGCGCAGGTCGCCTACGGGAGTCAAACAGAAAGACCTGCACCTGGCGAGCCGAACCCGTCCTGGGATATCCTGGCACTAAAAGCCATACGCCATTTCATTTCACCGAAATGAGTTGATCATTCAAAAAATATACATATAAACATAAGCAACACAGAAACACAATCAACAAAAATATTTACTACACTGTTAACACAGAAGGTATTAAATAGTTTGACTGTGTCCTCATCCATATTATGCAATATGAAATTAAGAAGAAATGAACTATTCACACACACACACACTGTAGAGTTCTCAGTTCAAGTCAAAAACACAACACCATAATTATACACTCTGAAATGAACCAAAGAAACAAATATTCACATGAAACACGCACATTACAGTGTTAGCCACAATGATCCTCTTTAGTGTTGAACAGGTAATGAAATTAACTTCTTAACAGGTCGTTTCCCAGGGTGAACAGTCTCCACCACAGCCAACTTCCAACAAAGAGGAGGAAGGTTGTCCTCCTTCAGAAGAACAACTGTTCCAGTAGCTAGATTTTTTTTGGAACAGGTCAACTTCTTCCTCTGCTGCAGTGAATTCAAGTAATTGGCAGAACACCTCTTCCACAACTGCTGCTGCATTGCCTGAATACGCTACCATCGAGACAATCTGTTGATGGGCAGGTCAGTAATGTCAGGCTCAGGAATGAATGTAAGGGGGGCACCAATTAGGAAGTGAGCAGGTGATAAATAATTAAGGTCATTAGGGTCATTGGTTAAGGCAGATAGGTGGTGAGAATTAAGACATGCTTTTATCTGTGCAGTAAGGGTACATAGCTCCTCAAATGTCAGTAGCGCATTACCCGCAACTCTTCTCACGTGGTATTTCATGGACTTGACAGCTGCTTCCCAAATTCTGCCACAGTGTGGAGAGCTGAGAGGTATAAAGTGCCATGTGATACCTTCCATCGCTAATGAAGTCCTCATCTCTTCAAAAAAAGCTGGCTGAAAGGAATATTTTTCACAGATGCTGCATTCTTCTGTTGGCACCAATGAAGGTAGTGCCATTATCACTATAGATGATGAAGCATTTCCCATGTTCAGCTATGAATCTCCTCAGGGCTGCCATGAAGGCATCAGTAGAGAGGTCACTCACCACCTCCAGAGGAAGAGCCTTGATAGCCAGACAGATTGAACAATGCAATGTAACTCTTCATTATCTATTTGCTTCTTATGTTACCCCTCTTGATGAAGAAAGTGCCAGCATAATCAGCTCCTACATTAAGAAATGGGTGACTCTCTTGCACTCTGGTCACAGGGAGCTGTCCCATCAGCTTTTCAGCTGTTGACACCTTGAATCTAAAACAGGTTAGACATTTGTGGATGATTCTTCGAACAACTGCTCTGGCCGTGGGAATCCAGAATCTCTCTCATTCCATCAAGAGCTGCGTATCAATGCAAAACTGTTTCCACAAACGTTTGTTATTATGCTTAATGGATTGGTGCAACTGCATTCAATACGGTTTCATGTGCAAGTGTTTTCTCAGCAGTCTCCAAACAGCTGGTTGTGCAATTTCTACCTTGCGAATGACATTAGATGATTTTTGTGAACTTCTGAGTCGTATCCCTAATCCGTCCAACCTGTTCCTCAGATGTTGATGGCCACCCACTGCTTTAACCTTTATAAAGACATCCTGTTTCCCTAAACCTCTTTAACCACTCATAAATGGATTGTCTGTTAGGTGGAGCCTTATTAAATGTGGTCCTGAATTTCCGACACTGCGACTGAGGACTCGCTCTTGCAGAACTCCATCATGCACATGTGAAGCAAGTAGGCATGGCCATTCGTTTATGTAACCGTCTCAATATTTCTGTAACAACTGCTGTCTTCTTAGGAGAAGATGCAATTTGACAATTGCTCTGCTTTATTTTACAAGCCAATCACTTCTTTTCGAATGAACGACTAGGGTGGTTAGAAACGAAATGCACTAAATATACCACTCATGTCTACGCACAAGAGAGAGCCGAACGAGCACACTGGACAACAGCAGAGCAAGGAGTAGAGCCTACTTCACACCGACTTGATGCGCCATTCTAGCTAAGAGAGCAGCGTATATCTATGTAGCTGGCTGTGATTTCACAACGCCCGCGGGAAACAAAAGGAACTGACGACCAAATAACTGCTAAATATGTTTAGTTGTCAACTTATAAACAGTGAAATGAGGTGGGTTGACCAATAATTCTCTAAGGGATAGAATCTTTTTTTTTTTACTTCTTTCCTTTTTTCGTAGAAATTAATTTCTATCATGAAAATGTTGCTTCTCCGTAATAATTTCTTCATTTGACCGTGAAATCCGTAATCATTACGGACAATCCCTAATAGTTGGCACCTCTGTAAAATCCACCATAAAAGAATCATATCAGGTTTTATCCCTTCACTCTTTCTTCCCTTATCTACAAGGTTACCTTGCTTTCAGTTTTAATTACTGCGTTGATGGGGTGAAAGTTCCTTTTGGGGATCATTGTAAGTATCTAGGTGTTAATATAAGGAAAGATCTTTATTGGGGTAATCACATAAATGGGATTGTAAATAAAGGGTACAGATCTCTGCACATGGTTATGAGGGTGTTTAGGGGTTGTGGTAAGGATGTAAAGGAGAGGGCATGTAAGTCTCTGGTAAGAACCCAACTAGAGTATGGTTCCAGTGTATGGGACCCTCGCCAGGATTACCTGATTCAAGAACTGGAAAAATCCAAAGAAAAGCAGCTCGATTTGTTCTGGGTGATTTCCGACAAAAGAGTAGCGTTACAAAAATGTTGCAAAGTTTGGGCTGCAAAGAATTGGGAGAAAGAAGACAAGCTGCTCTACTAGGTGGTATGTTCCGAGCTGTCAGTGGAAAGATGGCGTGGAATGACATTAGTAGACGAATAAGTTTGAATGGCATCTTTAAAAGTAGGAAAGATGACAATATGAAGATAAAGTTGAAATTCAAGAGAACAAATTGGAACAAATATTCATTTGTATGAAGGGGAGTTAGGGACTGGAATAACTTACCAAGTGAGATGTTCAATAAATTTCCAATTTCTTTGAAATCATTTAAGAATAGGCTAGGAAAACAACAGATAGGGAATCTGCCACCTGGGCGACTGCCCTAAATGCAGATCAGTATTGATTGATGATTGATAGATGCAAAATGCCTTCTCCGTTGGTCTGGCAGCCATGTTAGGGTCTGTTGCTGGATATCACTGTAACAAAAGAAACTTCTTCAGTTGCTGTTTCCATACATATACTTCAATAAAAACATTTTTTATAGTCACTTGAAAGTGTCAAGTTGTTAACCTCAAATTTCTTCTGATCCGTTAAAAATATAGACATCTGTCTTCAAATTCTTAAATTGTATTAAGGGGCTCATGTAATATTGTCCAGTTCATTTCCATCACACAAGTAATTACTAAGAAATGGATGGAATTTTGCTTTTTTAAATAGCACAATACTAATATCACCCAATAGAACAACTAAGAAACAAGCAACAAATTCAGTTGTTTTTTTTTTTTTTTTTTTTTTTTTTTTTTTTTTTTTTTTTTTTTTTTTTGCAAATCTGACTAGTACTTTTTGAGATATTAAAGGGTTTCATAAACATTTTTTAAGAATTAGTCATGGGTAATGAGACACATCTTCCTAACTCAAAATTATATCACAGCTGATCACAAGTGTCAAACAGCCAAGTGGCTGTGCAGTATGATGATCTTTCCTTTAGATGAACAATCTCTGTTGACATTGTAGCCATATTGCCTTAAAGACAATGGATGGAAGTGTGGTCCTTTGATCTGCTATTATGTGGAAATGAATGAAACCTCCCAAATACAGTAGGTTCCATATATGGAAATTAAATACGTTTTAGATCAACTTCAAGTAAGAGGAAATATGGTTCTTTTTCCTTTTAAAACATTACAAACAGAGTTATCTAATAAAATAATAATGCATATGAATACAATGTTTAACACATACCGGTACCTATTGAATTGCAAATACCTGAGATCTCTGTGAACTCTGATTTGTTTTTGTTTTGTTTTATCAGTTGTAAATTCTGCACTGTCAAAGTTTGAGAGAAACTGATAAAACAGATGCTGTTAATTTGAAAATATGTCAAGAGTTCCTCTTTATTTGATGAAATTAGAACGTGTAAGAACTTCTGCGTTCATGCATAATTATAGAGTTACATTTGGGGGAGAGTTTATTTATGTAGCCGAGTTCCATCTAAGGAAGGTATGATTGTCTTGACAGTATAGCTTATCCCATATCACAGATTTAGGATTTGTGTTTTCATGTTCTCAGATATTATGTAAGTTATTATTGTCTCTTTGTACTGCTTATTTCTCCCTCAAGAATATATGTGTGTATTTTAATTTATGAAAAACAGGAAGCTTTCTTCTTGCTGCTTGTGTTGATTTAAACAATTAGCTAAGGAATAAATTTATTTTCCATAAATTGGAGCCTAACTCGATAAGTATATTATTTCAAAAGGAAGTGTACCAGTGTGTGAGTTGTAGGGATGTTGGGGAGACAGTACAAAAACCCAGTCCCTGAGCCAGGAGAATTAGCCATTTTAAAGTTAGGATCTTCAGCCTAGCTGGGAATTAAATTCAGGGCCCTCTGAACTGAAGGAGATTATGCTGACCATTTGGGCAAAAAGCTGGACATACTCTCAATCTTCCTGTATGGATATGAAACATGGACCTTAAAAGCTAAAGACAGAAAACAAATCAATACCTTCAAAATGTGGTGCTGGAGAAGGATGTTACGAATACCATGGACTTCAGGCGAACAAATGATTCTGTCATCTAGGAAGTTGGAATACTAGACAGTCTATGCCAAGTTGTGTATCAGAGAATCCTGCAGTTCTGTGGTCACATTCTGAGGAGAAAAGTTGAAAACCTGGAATAACTAATTGTCAAAAGAAAAGTTTATGGTGAAAGGTCAAGAGGACAGGTCACAAAAAGCTGGATTAATCAAATAAGAGAGATCACTAATTTATCATGGAGAACTAGACCGGAAGATGCAAGGCCGCGCAGAACGGCATCAACTATTGAGAGAAGCAACAAACTTCTTAGGTCATGATACTAAGCCATGAATGAAACGACTAGAGAGAGAATACTCGTATAACAAATGACTGGCTGATATTAATCTGTTTTACAAGTGCCTGTGTACCATTACAGTAGAGTCTCGTTAATCCGAACTAATAGGGACCGGAGTCTGTTCGGATATATAGGAAAATATTTAAAATTTATTTCCACCTATTCAATACAATATAAGATGTTGACATTTAAGTCAAAACATTTTTCAAATGTGAGACATGTTTCACCTCTTACTGTGAGGCATCTTCAGTCACTAGTCAAAACCTTATTACTTTTGTCAGATAACATTTCAAACATTCTACAGCTATTATAAAAATGTTCATAAAACAACTAAGAATCTAATATAATGATGAACAATGTGTAGTACACTTGATGAATAGGATGACAATATTAGGTTTTAAATACATAGTGGAAAGCATATAAAATCATTTCAATTAAGATGTACTGTAGATTTAAATGATATTACAATAGTAGGTTTTTAGATGGTACACTTAAAAATGGAGGTATCATAAGTGACAGTTGATGGCTTAAAGCCGTAGTCAGAGTTTGAAGTATAGGTAAAATAACAGGTTAATATACACATATGAAAAAGATTACATTAATGAATATAAAATGTAAAATGTGAAGGAAAAACATTCCAAATGTTGGGCAATTGTATTGACGCCAGCGTATATTTGCCCTTAATGTTTAATGGTCAACGGTTCATAAGTTATTTATAGATGGGTTCAGCGAGATTGTGCTGTCAAGTAGTTTATAGTTGGCTTAAATTTATTTTGATTCATCTGAGTAAGTTTGTAGAGATGATGAGCTGCTATTTTCTACGTTGGTAAGATTTTAACACGAAGGTTGAATGGTTGTTGTTTTCTTAACAGATTGACAATATATTTTCAAAATGTTGATATTGGAAATTTTTAATATTATTGACGAATGTTGTGGGAGTTTAATGGGGCTGTTGAAATAATGTTGTTGATTGGTTGGTTCTGAAATGAAGAGAAAAACTGTATTAATATGATGAGAATGAAAGAAAAAACTTTGGAAGGTTTTGTTAAAGTGTTGATGAAGAGAGGATGTTGGTGCTTACCTATGGCGTTGCTGGCCCGTTTGACTTGTTGCGTGAATCGTTGTCAAAATACTAGAGGTCACTAACGTTTTTACTCCTTGTGTTGTACGCGTGTCGTCTGTGCGGAGGGGGATGGGTTGGAGGGAGCGGGGCTGTAGGCTTGTGATTGGCGCACGGAAGAGAGTTGTGTATAGTGGGGGAAGCAGAGGGGCGTGGAGCATTTATTGGCTTAAGATTGGCCTGTGGAGGTGAGTTACGTAAGTTGGGAGGGAAAGGGGGGTGTGATATGTTTGTTGACGTGGAAGGAGTGTTTATTGATACTGTATTGAAAATATTGAAGAAATGTTTGTCCTGAAGGTTTACTTTATTAAACAATGCCACCATTTGATCATATAAAGGGCTTCTATTGTCTATTGAGTCATTTAAATTCTTGTTAGCATTGAATTTTTGGTCTAAAAATATATATAAATTCTCGAATTCGGTCATGAGTCTACCTTTTTTTAATCTTTTTAAAATTTGAAGGTCCTGTTCAATTGTGGTAAAATTGTGCCCAGTTTCTTTCATGTGATTGCTCATTGCTGAGTGTTTATTATGTTTTTGAGCATTGAAATGCTCGGAGGACCTAGTTATGAAGCTTCTTCCTGTTTGTCCGATGTATGAGCTGAGGCACTCATTACATTTTAAACTATAGATACCGGAGCCTGAGTATGTATTATTTTCAGAATTTATTGTGTTGTGGTTGAAGAACATTTTTTTGGTTTGAGTTTTTGAGTTTTGAAAGCTATTTTGATCTCTTGATTTTTTAAGGTATTGGTTATTTGGTGTATGTAAAGGTTGCATATTTTGATTTTTCATTTTTTATTGGGGAGAGGTTAGTGGATAGTTTCAATTTAACCTTATTTATTAATTTGTCTATGATGGAGGGGTTATATCCATTGAAAGAGGCTATTTCTTTTATTGTATTTATTTCTTTTTTAAAATTGATGGTTGAAAGGGGAATTTCTAGAGCTCTGTACACCATACTGTAAAAAGAGGACTGTTTGTGTGATTGTGGATGTAGGGAACTTTATTTAATAGTTGTAGGTGTGAATGAGGGCTTTCTGTAAATTTGAAAATCAAACTAATTGAAGGTTCTTGTTATTGTGATGTCGAGAAAATTAAGAGAGTTGTGGTCCTCATCCTCTTTAGTGAATTTGATGTTGTTATCTAGATTATTTAAATATGTTAATATATTTTCACTGTTGTTGAGATTTTTGTCCATTATTACTAGCGTGTCGTCGACATAGCGTAGCCATAGATTTAATCCATTGATGTTTTTTATTATTTTGTTGTTTTCGAGGTTATCCATATAAATTTCAGCAAGGATTCCGGATAAAGGGTCTCCCATGCCCAGGCCTTCTTGTTTGTATATTTTATCGTTGAAAGTGAAATAGTTGTTTTGTAAGATAAAGTTTAGTACTTTTAAGGGTTCTTCTATTTCTATTTTGTTTAAACTGCTGTGTTTGGAAAGATTGTTTTTTATTATTTCTATAGTTTTTTTAGCGGGAATGTTTGAATACATGTCGAAAGAGCACATTATGTGATTAGGTTTTAAGTTGAATTTTTTACGGGTTTCACATAATTCTATTGAATTTTTAGGGTCTTAGTTATGGAATTTAAAATGTTTTTTGAGAAATTTTTGGAGGAATTGTGAAGTTTTATATGTCGGGCTATTTTGGCTGTTTATGATCGGTCGAATGGGAACGTCCTTTTTATGTACTTTCGGTAATAATCTGATGGTGGGTAGTTTAGGGTTCATATTAATGAGACTTCGGTATTCATGTTCATTAAATAAAGATGGAGAGTATTTTAAAAGTGATTTTAGGTTACGTTGAGTTTTTGTAGTGGGATCCTTTGGGATTATTGTGTAAGCACCAACATCCTCTCTTCATGAACACTTTCACAAAACCTTCCAAAGTTTTTTCTTTCATTCTCATCATATTAATACAGTTTTTCTCTTCATTTCAGAACCAACCAATCAACAACATTATTTCAACAGCCCCATTAAACTCCCACAACATTCGTCAATAATATTAAAAATTTCCAATATCAACATTTTGAAAATATATTGTCAATCTGTTAAGAAAACAACAGCCATTCAACCTTCGTGTTAAAATCTTACCAACGTAGAGAATAACAGCTCATCATCTCTACAAACTTACTCAGATGAATCAAAATAAATTTAAGCCAACTATAAACTACTTGACAGCACAATCTCACTGAACCCATCTATAAATAACTTATGAACTGTTGACCATTAAACATTAAGGGCAAATATACACTGGCGTCAATACAATTGCCCAACATTTGGAATGTTTTTCCTTCACATTTTACATTTTATATTCATTAATGTAATCTTTTTCATATGTGTATATTAACATGTTATTTTACCTATACTTCAAACTCTGACTATGGCTTTAAGCCATCAACTGTCACTTATGATACCTCCATTTTTAAGTGTACCATCTAAAAACCTACTATTGTAATATCATTTAAATCTACAGTATATCTTAACTGAAATGATTTTATATGCTTTCCACTATGTATTTAAAACCTAATATTGACTAAGGCTTCAAGCCATCATCCGTACTACTGTACCATCTAATGTCGTCCTATTCATCAAGTGTACTACACATTGTTCATCATTATATTAGATTCTTAGTTGTTTTATGAACATTTTTATAATAGCTGTAGAATGTTTGAAATGTTGTCTGACAAAAGTAATAAGGTTTTGATTAGTACTGAAGATGCCTCACAGTAAGAGGCGAAACATGTCTCACATTTGAAAAATGTTTTGACTTAAATGTCAACATCTTATATTGTATTGAATAGGTGGAAATAAATTTTAAATATTTTCCTATATATTTTACAAAACTTTCAATACGGACAAAAAATGATTTTCATCACTTGTAATGTCTGTTCGGATTGCGAAATTTTCGGATTAAACGGAAAATATTTTCTAATAATAATATTATTGTTTTTACGTCCCGCTAACTATTTTTATGGTTTCTGGAGATGTCTAGGTGCCAGGATTTTCTCCTGCAGGAGTTCTTTTACATGCCAGTAAATCTAGATACATGAGGCTGACGTATTTGAGCACCTTCAAATACCACCGGACTGCGCCAGGATCAAAACTGCCAAGTTGGGGTCAGAAGGCCAGTGCCTCAACCGTCTGAGGAAAATCGTTTCTACAATACAGTACATACTGTAATTTGAAATGTCCATTCTTCATCAATTACATTAATAAAATACTGTATAAAATTACAGTAGGGTAGTTCAGATCCTGTAGAGGAGAAAATGACTAAAACTAGGTTAAAATTTGTCACCTAAAACTGCTAAAATAAGGTAACAGGTTACACTTTTGGATTGTGCCTGGGATGCGAAGAACTGCTTGTGATGTTTAATTAATAGTTCTGCTGCTCTTTCAGTGGTAGTGCTGCAGAATGTGAACATGTGACTCACCACAGCACGCCACAGTTGTGAAGGTCTCTGGATGATTCTGCCTCCTCAGTTAGCTGCTGGCTTTGTTTCAGCTTATTAGCAGTGCTATACTGTGATAAATTCAATTAAGTTCAGGCTTTAAAATGGCAAGCAAATGAAAGCACAGGTCTTGTACTCTTAAAGAAAAACTTGAAGTGCTGAAACAGTTGGGTGAGGGTGACAGGGCATCAAAATTAACTGTCGAGTTTGGTGTTGGAAAAGCTACGATTTCCCAGTGGAAGAGAAACCGTTCTAAAATTGAACAGTTTTGTACAGCATCATCAACAGACATTCTTAAAATCCGCCAAACATTGTCCAAATTCGATAAACTTGATGAAGCCTTTTCTTTATGGTTTTCAAAGGAGAGACAAAAAGGTACTCCAATAAGTGGACCTCTTGTTCAAGAAGAGGCGCGTCATTTAAATACATTATTGAATGGCGATGTTTCATTCACTGTCAGTACTGGATGGTCTGATAGATGGAAGAAAAGGCATGGAATATGTCAGTTAACAATAACGGGAGGACAGTTATGAGGTGATCATGCCGCTGCAGAAGATTACATCAGGCAATTTAATGACTTGGTAGCATCAGGAAATTATTCACCGAAACAAGTGTATAACGCCGATGAAATGGGTTTAAATTTCAAGGCCCTTCCCAGTAAAATTCTTGCGTTTGCGGAGGAGTCTCGTGCATCTGTGTTTAAGATGAGTAAGGAACATGCTACTGTATTAGCGTGTAGTAACACTGCAGGAACAAATAAATTGCCCCTAATGGTTATTGACAAATTAGCAAAACCAAGGGCATTTAAAAAATTGTAACATGAACACTCTTCAAGTTTACTACAGAAATCAAAGAAAGGCATGGATGGATGCACAACTTTTCAAGGAATGGTTTGAAAAACAGTTTGTTCCCTCAGTAAAAAGTTTTAGTGTAAAAAGTGGTTTGCATTTTCGGGCATTGCTCTTAATTGACAATGTTCGCACCCAGCAGTGTGAATTAATTTACAGTGAAATAAGAGCAATTTTATGGCCTCCTAATGTTACGTAAATATTGCAGGGCATTCTGCAAAATGTAAAACTTGTGTATAAACGGGAACTTCTCAGGTACGTGATTGAGAATGACAGTTCACTTACTATTTTCAAAAACTGAAGAACGTGAATGTAAAGGACATGGTTTATTGGGCAGCAGAGGCATGGGAGAGTGTTAGTGAACAGTTCATGAGGAAAACGTGGAAAAAATTGTGGCTGAGTCTCACATTCATCGAGAGTCCAGCGGAAGCGTCTGCAAATGTCAATCTCCTTGAAATCGTTTAACAACTTCCTCGGTGTGAGGAAGCCAATTATGACATTAGCAAGTGGATGGAAGCTGACTGTCATCAATTACAAAAAGACCAAGAAATTGTAGCTATGGCGGAGAAAGAATCTGGAGTTGATGAGGAACAGAGTGACGACGAAGAAGACCACAATGAAAAACTAGTGTCATATTCAGATGCCGCGGCCGCCTTAGAACTTGCCGTACGCTACATTGAGCAACACTCTGCTGCTACACCCACTGATGTGATGTTTATGAGATGCTGGTTTAACCTTTACATTGCTGCGCTCGCAATATTGCGAGCGCGGAGAGTGACCACTGCTCTGCTGCGCCCGTAATATTGCGAGCGTGACATTCTTCTGACTTTATCAACGCAATACTTCCAATGTTGACATAAGAAGTCATTCAAACTCCGTGGACGGATACACACATCTCTCTGCAGTAGATAGGAGCTTACGAAATGACAATCTGTTGATTCATGAATGAGTTATTGAGATAAATAGGACACTCTGCTTTACGAGCTGCTCTGCGGTATGCCCGGCGTGCAAGCTAGCAGGGAGGCCCGCATCAGGGATGAGTAAGCTATAGTATGCCGACCGCCAGTAAAGCGTGCGATCTTACCAAATCCAAGGTTGTAAGAGTGGTATCCACATTGGAATCGGAAGATGAATATTCCGATTTTAGTGATTTCGAGAATAATGATGATAGTGATGACACCGATTATAATGAAAGTACAGAAGTTGTCCAACCAGCCGGGGACAAACTGCTTAGACTGACAGAGAGACATTTTCCTTCCCATGTAACACCCACCCCGAAGAAGAGATTTCCTGCCAGGTACTGCCATGTGTGTTCAAACACCACGCTTGATGAGAAAAAGAGGAAAGAAAGTAGATATATGTGTGAAAAATGCGACGTTGGACTCTGTGTACACCCCTGCTTCGGAAACTACCATACCCTAGTAAGGTACTGAAGGAGATGAACTTGTTTCGTGCGAATGAACACTTCCAAAGAAGACATGCGATTTGAAAAAAATGTAGGCTACCCACAGTTTTGGAATTACCAGTTTTGTACAACCCTTTTTTTATTTTGATATCAAACCAAGATGTATAGGAATTTTTAATGCATTCTCAGTGTTTTATCTTGAATAATATTTTACTGTAAAATTTAGATACATTTTTACTCATTTTAGACAACCCTGAAGTTATTGTCTGCAGTTTAGTTATATATCGGTACTTGGAAGTGGACAGCTTAGGACCACCTGTAGCCACTGAAACATGTAAGTTGAACTTTTTACTGTTATTTTTAATTATTAGTTCGATTTTTGTTCAATTGTTGGCATTTTATGTTGGACAACCTTAAATTTCCTGCGCAACATATAGCTAATTTTGTGTTAGAAAAATCAGTTTAGGACTTTCCATATTTAGTATAAAAATATATGACAAGTAGGCAAGAACCCTCTAGTTTTTCCCATCTTATCTCCGACTTTTATGTACTGAAGTTAATTATTAAAAATAATTCAGCACAGATCTTTTACAAAAGAGAATTTATCTCAGCAATGAAAAGGTTATCACTGCATCGTTGAGTAGGTTCCAATCACTACGGCAAAAAAAACTAACAGATTTTGTAAAGATAAATGACCACTGATTGATGGTTTATGATGTGCAATTATGTTTACATTAAGATATTCTAGTAAAATATGACTAATAAAATGCAAGTAAATCTTCATTCAATAACATGTTCTTTCATTTCAATAAGGAGAATTTTTTAAAAAAAGTGAATATTTCTGTTTAGATTAACCTGACTTTCGGATTAACAGGACTCTAGTGTACAAGGGACATTCCAGGCAGTGTCAAAAAAAACCTCTTCGTTATGACATTGCAAGTAGTAGCTCTATCAGGAGGTTTCCTTCCAAGTTCCCCAGCTGAACACAAACTTTTCAATCAATCATTCACTACTGATCTACATTTAGGGCAGTTGCCCAAGTTGCAGATTCCCTATCTGTTGTTTTCCTAGCCTTTTCTTAAATGATTGCAAAGAAATTGGAAATTTATTCAACACCTCCCTTGGTAAGTTATTCCAATCCCTAACCCCCCTTCCTATAAACGAATATTTGCCCCAAATTGCCCTTTTGAATTCCAATTTTATCTTCATATTGTGATCTTTCTTACTTTTAAAGACACCACTCAATTTATTCGTCTACTGACACCATTCCACGCCATCTTTCCACTGACACTGACCGCAGTGGTACATATAAGTTAGGAAATGTGTTTAGAAGGGTTATAGGGAGGTACATTCAGGGTAACAGGGTGGCCTAGGAAGCGGTGTTAAGGGAACAGGGAACTGTAAATCAAGTAGGGATGACATAAAAATGTTAGTACTCAACTGTAGAAGTATTGTAAAGAAAGGAATAGGATTAAGTAATGTAATAGATATAAACTTACGAGATATTGTAATAGGAGTTGAATCATGGCTGAGAAATGATATAATGGATGCAGAAATTTCTTCACAGAACTGGAGGGTGTATTGTAGAGATAGGATAGGAATGGTAGGAGGGGGAGTATTCATTCTGGTGAAAGAAGAATTTGTAAACTACGAAAAAGTTAAAGATGACAAACATGAAATTCTAGGGGTAAGGCTCATCTCTAAAGATAATAGGCAACTTGATGTCTTTGGAGTGTACAGACCGGGAAAGGGTAGCGCAGATGCTGATTCAGAATTATTTGATAAGATAATCAGCTATGTGGGAAACGATAAGGAAAGGAATGTGATTGTAGCGGGTGATCTCAATTTACCAAATGTCAATTGGGAAGGTAATGCAAATGATAGGAAGCATGACCAACAAATGGCAAATAAGTTAATATGGGAAGGGCACCTGATTCAGAAAGTGATGGAACCAACTAGAGGGAAGAATATTCTGGATGCGGTGCTGGTAAAACCAGATGAGCTCTATAGAGAAACCGAAGTAATAGATGGTATTAGTGATCACGAAGCTGTTTTTGTGGTAATTAAAAATAAATGTGAAGTAAAGGAAGAGATTAACATTAGGACTGTTAGGCAGTACCATATGGCTGATAAAACAGGCATGAGGGAGTTCTTAATAAGTAACTATGATCGGTGGAAAACAGTAAATAAAAATGTACACAGACTCTGGGATGGGTTTAAAGCAATTGTTGAGGAATGTGAAAATAGGTTTGTACCTTTAAAGAAGGTAAGGAATGGTAAAGATCCACTATATTATAACAGGGAAGTAAAGAGACTAAGAAGGAGGTGCAGGTTGGAAAGAAATAGACTTAGATACGGCTGTGGAAGTAAGGAGAAATTGAAGGAAATTACTAGGAAATTGAATCTAGCAAAGAAGTCAGCTAAGGATAACATGATGGCAAGCATAATTGGTGGCCATACTCATTTTAGTGAAAAATGGAAGAGTATGTATAGGTACTTTAAGGCAGAAACAGGTTCCAAGAAGGACATTCCAGGAATCATTAATGAACAAGGGGAGTGTGTATGCAAGGATCTTCAAAAGGCAGAACTATTCAGCCAGCAGTGTGTAAAGATTGTTGGTTACAAGGAAAATGTCCAGATAGAGGAGGTGACTAATACCAAAGAAGTATTAAAATTTACCTATGACAGCAATGACATATACAGTAAGATACAAAAGTTGAAAACTAGAAAAGCAGCTGGAATTGATAAGTTGATATAGTACCATATCTGAAGTACTTATTTTGATTATTGTTTGCATAAATGAACTTTACCAAATGAATGGAGAGTTGCTATAGTAACCCCTGTATATAAAGGAAAGAGTAATAGACATACAGCTGAAAATTACAGGCCAGTCAGTTTGACATGCATTGTATGTAAGGTTTGGGAAAGCATTCTTTCTGATTATATTAGACATGTTTGCAAAATTAATAACTGGTTTGATAGAAGGCAGTTTGGGTTTAGGAAAGGTTATTCCACTGAAGCCCAACTTGTAGGATTTCAGCAAGAAATAGCAGATATCATGGATTCAGTTCAATTGGACTGTATTGCGATTGACCTGTCTAAGGCATTTGATAGGGTAGAACATAGGAGACTACTGGCAAAAATGAGTGCAATTGGACTTGACAAAAGAGTGCCTGAATGGGTGGCTCTGTTTCTAGAAAACAGAACTCCGAGAATTAGTGAAGCTTTACTCTCCCTGTAAAAATTAAGAGGGGAATTCCTCAAGGCAGTATTATTGGACCTTTATGTTTTCTTATATATATATCAGTGATATGTGTAAAGAAGTTTAATCAGAGATAAGGCGTTTTGCAGATGATGTTATTCTGTACAGAGTAATAAATAAGTTACAAGATTATGAGCAACTGCAAAATGACCTTGATAATGTTGTGAGATGGACAGTAGGCAATGGTATCATGATAAACAGGGATAAAAGCTAGGTTGTGAGTTTCACAAATAGGAAAAGTCCTCTCAGTTTTAATTACTGCATTGATGGGGTGAAAGTTCCCTTTGGGGATCATTCTAAATACCTAGGTATTAATATAAGGAAAAAAATCTTCATTGGGGTAATCACATAAATGGAATTGTAAATAAAGGGTACAGATCTCTGCACATGGTTATGAGAGTAACAAAACTTATTCATTCACTAGTGTACTGGGAGGAGACATAATTTTTTTTTTACTAATGTACACTCACAACATATTCCAGTGATAAATACATCAATATGTATGAAGATACATAACACGTGTAATTTTAAAATCACAACACCTGCATCACAAGCAATTTCCTGAGAGAAGAAAGCAGACAGCAAAGATGTTCTGGAGCCTTGAACAAATGACAAACAAGTTTAAAAGTCAGGTTGTGATTTTCACAAATAGGAAAAGTCCTCTCAGTTTTAATTACTGCGTTGATGGGGTGAAAGTTCCTTTTGGGGATCATTGTAAGTACAGTAGAGTCTCGCTCAACTGACCTTCGCTTATCCGACACTCCGTGTTATCCGACACTGGTAGTCTTAATTTGAACTTTAGGAGGATGCAATTCTGGGACACGGGGTGTGGAGGGTGCGACTGTGGGACAAGCACTGGCAGTCATGCGGAAGGATTGTTCAATGTAGTATTGGTTGGGTGCGGATGTTATACAGTAGTTTTCATATCCTCTGCGAGTATGGCAAGTAAACGTAAGAAAGTGATTGTTTCTGTGGAAGACAAGTAGAGTGGGTTAAAGAGACTGGACAAAGGGGAAACTCTCCAAAAACTGGCTTCAGATTATGGTGTTGGACGTGTTACAGTGGGAGACTGGAAACATACGAGGGAATAAATTGAAAAGTGGTGCTCTACGAGAGCAACAAGTGATGCACTGAAAATTAGAAAAGAACAATGGAAAATGTGAGTACGAAAAAGTAAGTGAAGCACTATTTCTTTGGTTCACTCAAAACCAGGAAAAGGGCTTGTCTGTATCTGGCCCCATTCTGCAAGAAATTGCGATGTATTTCCAGAAGGAGTTTAATGAAGGGGACCCTAATTTTACTGCCAGTGCTGGGTGGCTTGATCGGTGGAAAAAACGGTACGGCATTGGGCAGCATAATATCTGTGGAGAAAAGCTGTCAGCTAAATCCGATGAGGTTGTGAAATTTAAAAGACAGTTTCAAGAAATAATTCTTGCTGAAGGATTAACCGGTGATCAGATTTTTAATTGTGTTGAGAATGGGCTGAATTTCAAAATGCTGACATCAAAACTCTTGCAGCCCAAGCCAAGACGTCTGCACCTGGTTACAGGCGTAGTAAGAAAAGAGTACTGCATCCACTGTACAATTGAATTAATAAGTCAATAAATAGAGTCCCGTAAAACATAGTACATAATACAGTATAGCCTTCCTGTTTGATTTAGTTCATTTTCAAAGTTATTCTGTATTATCCGAAATTTTCGGTGATCCAACATACTCCAGGTCCCGTTTAAGTCGGATAATCAAGACTCTACTGTATCTAGGTGTTATATAAGAAAAGATCTTCATTTGTGTACTCACATAAATATGATTGTTAATAAAGGGTAGAGATCTCTGCACATGGTTATGAGGATATTTAGGGGTTGTAGTACGGATTTAAAGGAGAGGGATATAAGTCTCTGGTAAGGCCCCAACTAGAGTATGGTTCCAGTGTATGGGACCCTCACCAGGATTACTTCATTCAAGAACTGGAAAAAATCCAAAGAAAAGCAGCTTGATTTGTTTTGGGTGATTTCCGACAAAAGAGTAGCATTACAAAAATTTTGCAAAGTTTGGGCTGGGAAGACTTAGGAGAAAGGAGTCGAGCTGCTCGACTAAGTGGTATGTAAAAAATGTATATAGGAAAATATTTAATATTTATTTTCACTTATGTTTTTTTATTGAATAGGTGGAAATAAATATTAAATATTTTCCTACATACATTTTATGACACTTTCAATACGGATGAAAATTGAATTTCATCACTTGTAATAAGTGGTATGTTCCGAGCTGTCAATGGAGAGATGGCTTGGGAGGACATCAGTAGACGAATAAGTTTGGATGGTGTCTTTAAAAGTAGGAAAGATTACAATATGAAGATAAAGTTGGAATTCAAGAGGACAAATTGGGGCAAATATTCGTTTATAGGAAGGGGAGTTAGGGATTGGAATAACTTACCAAGGGAGATGTTCAATAAATTTCCAATTTCTTTGCAATCATTTAAGAAAAGGCTAGGAAAACAACAGATAGGGAATCTGCCACCTGGGCGACTGCCCTAAATGCAGATCAGTAGTGATTGATAGTGATTGATTGGTGAAAAATATCTAATCCCCTCCATGGGAATTTAGAATTTTCCATTCGGAATTGCTAGGCGGGCAATAATTCAATTGTGGAGATTTATCTCCCGTATGCAGTTATCACACTGTGCCTCTTGTAAGGGCTTCTGGTAAGTTCACCTGCATACACCCCAGCGTCAGTGGGTAGGGTCTGACACATCCCATTCTGATGAGTCTAGTGTCAGACCTAAGACGAAATGCTGGTTAATAGAGCAAACGCCTGAAAAGCCTTACATCTGATATGCTACTCTTTTGTCAGAAATCACCCAGAACAAATCAAGCTGCTTTTCTTTGGATTTTTTCCAGTTCTTGAATCAAGTAATCTTGGTGAGGGTCCCATACACTGGAACCGTACTCTAGTTGGGGCTTTACCAGAGACTTATATCCTTCTCCTTTAAATCCTTACTACAACCCCTAAATATCCTCATAACCATGTGCGGAGATCTCTACCCTTTATTAACAATCATATTTATGCGAGTACACCAATGAAGATCTTTTCTTAACACCTAGGTACTTACAATGATCCCCAAAAGGAACTTTCACCCAGTCAATGCAGTAATTAAAACTGAGAGGACTTTTCCTATTTGTGAAATTCACAACCTGACTTTTAAACTCGTTTGTCATTTGTTCAAGGCTCCAGAACATCTTTGCTGTCTGCTTTCTTCTCTCAGGAAAATGCTTGTGATGCAGGTGTTGTGATTGTAAAATTACACATGTTATGTATCTTCATACATATTGATGTATTTATCACTGGAATATGTTGTGAGTGTACATTAGTAAAAAAAAATTATGTCTCCTCCCAGTACACTAGTGAATAAGTTTTGTGCAGTGAACTTTTTTAATAGCTGTGGAGTTCAAGCATCATACATGCTTAACACAACACTATGTTACCTCAGAGGAGACACTCTGAAATACATAAGTACTAGGCAGTGAATACCTTAAGAAGTATCTGCGTAGAGCAGGATTCGAACCATGCATCCATTTTCAGATCTCAGAGACCTAACCAATTCATCCACAATGATGACACACTCCTTGCTTACAGGAAGCATGCTACTTGCTCCTTTTGCTTTGACATTTAATATCTGCGTCATACCTCTGATTCTGTTTTACAGCATTCACTTAGGTTCCGTCACAACAGATTACTTTGCACATCCCACTAATTTGATCATATTAAAGGTACTTGTATTATAACACACAATAAACTTAACAGTATGTTTGTGGTAAAACCTTTCATTTTGGCGAAAATACTGTATTGCATACAGGGTAGTTTTTTTATGGGCAAATTTGGCTCATTATATGTTGCCAATATGTAGGTAGCAAGCAGAGCAATATTAACTTTTAGGACAGCAGTGTTAGATGTGATGCGTATCTTCTTAAATTATAAGGGGCTGGTGTACTGCTCTGTAATGGTACTGTAGTATTCTTACCTGTTGAATATCTTGGCAGTTTCTCCCAGAAAAAGCATTCAAAGAGTATTTGAGGGTGGTATATTCTGGCTGCATTATAAAAAAAGAAGTCAGATGAATGATTTGATACCATCTTGCAGATCATCTACCTTCCACAGTGGAATTCTGAAGAGGTATGTTATGGCAGCAGGCATGGAACTTGGAGACCTCTCCCTTACACAATTTTGCTATTTTATGTATATCTACCATATCATGTCATGCTTCTACTATCTATAGTTGCCAGAATGTAGTATTTTGTGGATTTTACTCTTATAATCAGTGTTTATGATTACTATTAGATTGCCTTTGCCTGTTGGTAGGATGACCAAGTCAAAATTTCTGCCAGGGTTACACAGCACTGGTCCTTTCTTGATTTTTGAATGGTCAGAAGAAGACTATATTCTACTTACTTTCTGTTGTGCCCAAATTAAAGATAACTTATTTTATACGAGATGTATTTATTAACAATACATATAAGTCATTACTCAAGAAAATCTGACTTTTTCTACCACCAACGTCCAGTCCCCAAAAAATAAACCCAAGTCTATAATTCACAATATTGAAATCCACATTCACTATTTAGAAAATAACACCAGTTAAAATTCTATGTACAGTTCTGATGATTCTTCTGTCTATTAACGTTCTTAGGACCCTCAATAAGTTTGCCTACATTAAGTCTTTCTAAATACACAATAACGATGTGTCAAGTTGAGGGACAATTTGTTGATCGGTGATCGCTGGTGCTGTCCAGACGTGAAACCTCCCAATAACTGCCCAGTCCACCTAGCAGGTCCACCTTTTTACAGGGCAATATACCCTTGTAGTCGTGGCAAGTGTTGGAGAATCATGTGACGGCGAGCGATTCTCTACAATGCTGGGGACCATCTTGTACCATCCCAAGCAGTGTACCTCCACCAGGCTGTGCTCCGCTTGTGCCTGAAGCGCTGTTACAGCATAGCGCTCTCCTTCATGGAGCTCCAAGCTGAAGCGTGTGAAGTTCAGTTCTCACTGAGCACCCTCCCCTCTGAAGTACAAAGATACAGTGAAAAAACGGTGGAGCCTCTAGTTTCTTCTACCTTGAGGGAGCAGCGTGTTTTCTGTTGTGACCATGGTATCCCATGGATAATTGTTGCTGGTAGGTGTGGCATCCTGAAAGGAACACATTCCAATTAGTACGTCTAGTGCTCTGTCTGCCACAGAGGATTGCAGTGGATATGGAGAGCCAATCTTCTCGGTCATCTCAGTTGGTCCTGATGTTGGGTGATCAGCCTGCTGGCAGTCACAACTACGTACAGTCAAGCTCCGAGGTTGTGAGAGACACTATCCATGGGACCCACTGCAGATCTGCTTGGAATGTTCGGGCATATACTATGCTGTCTTTGCCAAACATTTCTTTGCTTCCTGCCGCCTGCACTGGTCCAGGCTGTAACAAAGAAAGGAGTGTATGATGTTGGCAACCATGAAGTTTCTGCAATGGGCTCTTTCCATCATTGCTTGGCAAGGCCCTATAGACTCCTTATATCCGTAATAATGCCTGCTCTCTATTTAGCCCTGTGTGTATGGCTTTCTTCATTCCCCGTTTAAATGTCTGGACAAACTGTTCTGCTTCACCATTGGATTGCGGGTGAAATGGTGGGGCAAGGATGTGGTGTACCCCATTTGTTGCAGAAAAATCTTTTAATGTTGTTCAGGTAAATTGAGTCACGTTGTCAGAGACCAAGGCATTAGGCAGGCCCAGTGGTGAATATTTTCTGCAAAGCTCTCATGGTGGCAGAAGCAGTGCTTGAACGCATCTCCACCACAAACAGAAAGTTAAACATGGCATTGACGACTATTAACCACATTGAGTTTTAAAATAGGTCTGCATAATTCCAGGGTTGTTCTGCTGGTAGCCCATGGCAATAAGTCTTTCGGAGGAGCATTCTGATGAACCTGGCAAGTGCCACAATATTTTATCATCTGTTCAATGTCTTTATCTATCCCAGGCCAGTAGCAATGTCTTCAGACAAGCTACATATTTATAACTATACCCCAATGCCGTTCATGAAGGAAAACTAGGATTGGTTTCTGTTGGGTTTGGGGAACCATCACTCTAAATGTGTTACCTATTTCCAGTAGAAGTACACCTGTGTTTACAATGAATTTATCCTGTATTCATGTAAACCCTTCAACTCTCCTTATATAGGCCAGCCATTCTTAACGAAAGACCACACCAGTTACAACCGTCAGTATTTTAGATAAGCTCTCTTAAAACTAAAATCTTATTTTATTGCTTATCTAGTAATACTATTAAAATACTGCTATATCACTTGTAGTGCTGAATATTTTTCAGAGATCTGTAGAATAAAGTATACACAGGTATTTTTTCTTAAGTTTATTACACAAATTATTACACCATTTCAAATTAAATCAACATTTTACAAAATATATTTTAAATAACTGCATCATGCTTACATTCTGGGAAAGTTTCCCTTTCTTGGCACATAGTTGTGGACGTCAGAGGCAAACTACCGTAACTGCATACACAATGATTTTTGATGTTTTCATCGTATGTAACTTGTTTTAGATGGGTCTTCTTATGGGTACATGATTGTATGTTTTGTAGAAATGAACTTATAAGCTATGTGATACTATCATATGTGCAGGGAGAACCCAGCAATAAAGAATGACATGTGATCATAAACAGTTCAACAGAAGGCATTCTTTCTGATTATATTAGACATGTTTGTGAAATTAATAACTGGTTCGATAGAAGGCAATTCGGTTTTAGGAAAGGTTATTCCACTGAAGCTCAACTTGTAGGATTCCAGCAAGATATAGCAGATATCTTAGATTCTGGAGGTCAAATGGACTGTATCGCGATTGACATGTCTAAAGCATTTGATAGGGTGGATCATGGGAGACTACTGGCAAAAATGAGTGCAATTGGACTAGACAAAAGAGTGACTGAATGGGTTGCTATATTTCTAGAAAATAGATCTCAGAGAGTTAGAGTAGGTGAAGCTTTGTCTGACCCTGTAATAGTTGAGAGGGGAATTCCTCAGGGCAGTGTTATCGGACCTTTATGTTTTCTTATATATATAAATGATATGAGTAAAGGAGTGGTATCGGAGGTAAGGCTTTTTGCGGATGATGTTATTCTCTATAGAGTGATAAGTTACAAGATTGTGAGCAACTGCAACGTGACCTCGAAAATATTGTGAGATGGACAGCAGGCAATGGTATGTTGATAAACGGGGCTAAAAGTCAGGTTGTGAGTTTTACAAATAGGAAAAGTCCTCTCAGTTTTAATTACTGCGTTGATGGGGTGAAAGTTCCTTTTGGGGATCATTGTAAGTATCTAGGTGTTAATATAAGGAAAGATCTTCACTGGGGTAATCACATAAATGGGATTGTAAATAAAGGGTACCGATCTCTGCACATGGTTATGAGGGTGTTTAGGGGTTGTAGTAAGGATGTAAAGGAGAGTGCATATAAGTCTCTGGTAAGACCCCAACTAGAGTATGGTTCCAGTGTATGGGACCCTCACCAGGATTACCTGATTCAAGAACTGGAAAAAATCCAAAGAAAAGCAGCTCGATTTGTTCTGGGTGATTTCCGACAAAAGAGTAGCGTTACAAAAATGTTGCTATGTTTGGGTTGGGAAGAATTGAGAGAAAGAAGAAGAGCTGCTCGACTAAGTCGTATGTTACAAGTGATGAAAATCATTTTTCGTCCGTATTGAAAGTTTCATAAACTGTATATAGGATAATATCTTTTGTTTATTTCCACCTATTCAATACATTACAAGAAGTTGGCATTTACTTTAAAACATTATTCAGATGAGACATGTTTCGCCTCTCACTGTGAGGCATCTTCAGTCATTATCAAAAACCTTATTATTTTACCAGGCATCTGGTTAAAGATATTCAAAAATGTGTTTGATGATTATAAGAGAGGTAAGATTTACGTTAGTTATAAACATGTTCATGAAGTAACTAAAAATCAAATATATTGATAAAAACATATGTAGTTCTTTGTTGAATAGGACTTGTTTGATTCTACTATAGTAAGAGAAGGTGGCTTGAAGCCGTAGTCGTTAATAGATGTCTAATAGATAGTGGAAGGCATAAAATATCAGTTCTATGAGAATATACATTACATTCAAATGATACTAAAAACTAGTGGATTCAAAGGTAGTACATATAAAATGTTCAATGAAATAACTATAGATCTAATAAAATGATAAACACATATGTAGTTCTTTGTTAATTAGGACGTCGTAAGATTGTACGGCTTAAAGCCGTAGTCATTAATAGATGTCTAATACATAGTGGAAGGCATATGAAATCAGTTCAATGAGAATATATAATACAAACAATTGATACATAAAAACTGGTAGATTCATAAGAGGTACATTTAAAAATGAAGGCGTCATGTGACTATAAAAGACAGTTGATGGCTTAAAGCCGTAGTCAAAGTTTGAAATGTAGGTCAAATAACTGCTAAATATATGGTAAAAAGATATAAGTCAAAATATACAGCTTAGTATAAAAAATATGAAGGAAAAACATTCCAATTGCTTGACAAAAGTTACTTGACGTTGGCATGCGTATGTCCGTGATATTTATTGGTCAACATCTCGTAGGTTATTTTAGATTTATTCGGCAAGATTGCGTTGACAAGAAGTTCACCAGATGTTTATAGTTGGCCTAATTTGTAAAAAGAAAGTTGCAGAGATGATGATGGGTGGAAATTCTCAAACGTTGGTATGGTTTTTTTGACGTGAAGGTTGGAGAGCTGTTGTGTTCTTTTTCGATGACAATATATTTTATAAAACGTTGATTGTAAATAATTTATACTATTGAAGAGTATTATGGAAGTTTGATGAAGCTGTTGAATTATTGTTGCTATTAGGATAGCGCCTCACACAGCTTGTTAAATGGGCCTACAACGCCATAGAACCATTCTATAACAACAATAATTCAACAGCTTCATCAAACTTCCATAATACTCTTCAATAGTATAAATTATTTACAATCAACGTTTTATAAAATATATTGTCATCGAAAAAGAACACAACAGCTCTCCAACCTTCACGTCAAAAAAACCATACCAACGTTTGAGAATTTCCACCCATCATCATCTCTGCAACTTTCTTTTTACAAATTAGGCCAACTATAAACATCTGGTGAACTTCTTGTCAACGCAATCTTGCCGAATAAATCTAAAATAACCTACGAAATGTTGACCAATAAATATCACGGACATACGCATGCCAACGTCAAGTAACTTTTGTCAAGCAATTGGAATGTTTTTCCTTCATATTTTTTATACTAAGCTGTATATTTTGACTTATATCTTTTTACCATATATTTAGCAGTTATTTGACCTACATTTCAAACTTTGACTACGGCTTTAAGCCATCAACTGTCTTTTATAGTCACATGACGCCTTCATTTTTAAATGTACCTCTTATGAATCTACCAGTTTTTATGTATCAATTGTTTGTATTATATATTCTCATTGAACTGATTTCATATGCCTTCCACTATGTATTAGACATCTATTAATGACTACGGCTTTAAGCCGTACAATCTTACGACGTCCTAATTAACAAAGAACTACATATGTGTTTATCATTTTATTAGATCTATAGTTATTTCATTGGACATTTTATATGTACTACCTTTGAATCCACTAGTTTTTAGTATCATTTGAATGTAATGTATATTCTCATAGAACTGATATTTTATGCCTTCCACTATCTATTAGACATCTATTAACGACTACGGCTTCAAGCCACCTTCTCTTACTATAGTAGAATCAAACAAGTCCTATTCAACAAAGAACTACATATGTTTTTATCAATATATTTGATTTTTAGTTACTTCATGAACATGTTTATAACTAACGTAAATCTTACCTCTCTTATAATCATCAAACACATTTTTGAATATCTTTAACCAGATGCCTGGTAAAATAATAAGGTTTTTGATAATGACTGAAGATGCCTCACAGTGAGAGGCGAAACATGTCTCATCTGAATAATGTTTTAAAGTAAATGCCAACTTCTTGTAATGTATTGAATAGGTGGAAATAAACAAAAGATATTATCCTATATACAGTTTAAGTGGTATGTTCCGAGCTGTCAGCGGAGAGATGGCGTGGAATGACATTAGTGGACGAATAGGTTTGAATGGCGTCTATAAAAGTAGGAAAGATCACAATATGAAGATAAAGTTGGAATTCAAGAGGACAAACTGGGGCAAATATTCATTTATAGGAAGGAGAGTTAGGGATTGGAATAACTTACCAAGGGAGATGTTCAATAAATTTCCAATTTCTTTGAAATCATTTCGGAAAAGGCTAGGAAAGCAACAGATAGGGAATCTGCCACCTGGGCGACTGCCCTAAATGCAGTTCAGTATTGATTGATTGAACCTCATGATGTCTACCGCACTCCTTATCGTATTAGCTCTTACGATAGTTTACCGTAGTCAGAACTATTAAAGAAACTATTATAGATTTATTTTGTATCCACCTTGTCAATACACCTTTTAATGATAGAAAATTCTTCATTTAATATACATGTCTCGGGAAAATCATCCATTCCCTCCATCAGCGATGCCAGTTCAAGGAATAAAACATATAACATACAATAGAGGGAAATTTGATTGATCCACCTTTTTTCAATACATAATATGTTGTTAATATAATCACAACATTTTTTATTCAGTACCAGTTTAGGTGTCTATGGACACCATCATCAGCTGAAACAGGTTTTGTGAACAAAGATATAAAAGTATGTAGTACATATAATAAACCCTCAGTAATAAGTGACATTAATAAGATGAGGTAAAAATACAATGCTTAAAAGAATATAAACAAGTTATGTGCTTGTTGGTCAAAGTATAAAATGAAAGTGAAAATATTAACAAATGTTTAAAGACTTGATCACTGTGGAATGATTAAAAAGTCTGAAGTGTAGCACTGCTAAACACTAGGTTAAATAAAACATGGACATCCAAAAACTGACATGGGATGCAGTCCTTCCACAGAGTATTGATAATAAAGTAACATATATTCATTTTCTCTTTGCCTGCAATATGATCCACTTCTCTGAGTACCTCACAAATGACAGCTTCTTTTTATGAGTTGGTGTTACAAGCCACCAGCAAACTTACTTATGTTACTTTATTATCAATACTCTGTGGAAGGACTGCATCCCATGTCAGTTTTTGGATGTCCATGTTTTATTTAACCTAGTGTTTAGCAGTGCTACGCTTGAGACTTTTTAATCATTCCAAAGTGATCAAGTCTTTAAACATTTGTTAATATCTTCACTTTCATTTTATACTTTAACCAACAAGCACATAACTTGTTTATATTCTTTTAAGCATTGTACTTTTACCTAATCTTATTAATGTCACTTAATACTGAGGGTTTATTATATGTACTACATACTATTATAAATCTTTGTTCACACAACCTGTTTCAGCTGATGATGATGTCCATAGACACCAAAACCGGTACTGAATAAAAAAATGTTGTGATTATATTAATAACATATTATGTATTGAAAAAAGGTGCATCAAACAAATTTCCCTCTTCTTCTTCTTCTTTTATGACCACATAGGATCACTTCAGTCAATCCGTCATTTAGGTCTCTTTGAAGGGATTGTTCGGGCTTTGCGGTCCTCCCAGTACTTCTTCAGACGCTCCGATCTTTGTGCCCTTTCCTTAGTTGAAAATATGCATGTTGTTGGTTTGTTTTGTGTAAAGGTAAAGTGGAGGGTTGTATTCTTGAGTTTTGTATTCATTTCTATCTTATTTGTGGTGTCTTCTGTTGTAAGGCCTATTTCCTTCAGATCCTCTCTTATTTCTCTGATCCACTTTCATCCTGTTGTGGTATTTTTTGAGACGAGATTATGTTGTACTAGTCAAATTTCCCTCTATTGTATGTTATCTCCTTTCAATACGGACCAGATATGAAATTTTTAATGTTGAATGATTCGGCCCACCAGGCAAAATCTAAAGCCCAAGAATGCGTCCTCCCGCATCAACACAAAGTCCAATCGAAAACTAACAGGTTATGGTTACAGAATGAATTAAATTTTCTTTATAAGGCTTTTTTAAACATATGTTTGTATGAGACTCACCTCGAGGTTACACATAAACTTACAAATGCCCAATGGAACATTTTCCAAGATCAGGTTTACAATAGGCTTTTTAATGTTTTATCTTGCAAACAAACGAACTTGGAGAATAAGTTTGAAGCGCTTTTGAACAAATCTAAATCAATTAATAACTTCCCGAAAAAGACTACCAATGATAGTACTACGAGAATCGTATTTCTCAGTTTCACCCCCCACTCGTCAATTTATCGAACACAGTGATTAATAAGAAAGAAAGTTCAATACTTTCTAAAGGCCCTAAACATAATTGGCTGAACGTAAGTACGCCTAACATCGCTTTAAAACTAGTCATTGAAACCAAAGTCGCCATCAACAAAATGCCAAAAGATTTATAAGATGAATTAAGACTAGACACTAAGAGACATTTTAATAACATTTTCACATCTCCTGAAACCAATAAAACTTATGCAGATTTTCTGGAAAGGACCAGCATCATTGAACTTAAGAAGAAAATGAAAGAGAATCAACTAATTGTCACTAAGGTGGATAAAAGAAATGCCACTGTTATTATGAAAAGATCAGAGTATACTGAAAAAAAAAAACTTTTTTAAAGATAGCTCTTGTTCAGTTGTCAACAAAGATCCCACGCTAATAATTCAAAGGAAACTTAAACAAACACTCAAGAATGCATCATTTCTTTTAACTGAAAAAGAAAAGTCGAAGCTCATCAACATGCACCCTAGCTTACCAGCTGCGGAAGCACTACCGAAGATCCACAAGGCCGGTGTTCCCATACGCCCTATAATAAACTATAGGCCAACTCCTTTATACAAACTTGCTCGGTTTATTCAACAGTTTCTTAAAAACCATTTCACTTTTGCTGCTCAAAAATCCATTAAAAATACTGCAGAGTTTATTAAGAAACTAGATAAATTTAACTTGCAACCGCACCACACACTACATTCTTTCGATATCATTAACATGTATCCAAGCATAAAAACGAGCATACTTTTTTCCATCATTGAGAATAATCTAAATTCTAATCCTCAATTGAGTAAACTTGAAATCTCTGATTTTATGTCTGTTTTAAAATTATTACTGGATAATAATTATTTTACATTTGACAAGGTTATTTATAAGCAAAACGGCTTGGCTGTGGGATCACCGGCCTCTGGCATCTTAGCAGAAATATACTTAAGACTTTCTGGAACACAGTGTCATTGAAAGGAATGATAAGTTTAGCAATATTAAGTTCTGGGCCAGATTTGTAGATGACACGTTTGTCATCATCGATGAGCGTTCTGTCGATGCACTGAATACCCTCTCAAACCTCAACAACATAGACCCTGATATCAAATTCACACTGGATTCAGAAACTAATGCTTCCATCAACTTTCTGGCTATAATGATCACCAGACTTTCTTCTTCATTCTCTTATAAAATATACAGAAAACCTACCCATACAGCCTCAACAATAAAACAAGATTCCACGCATCCCTATTCCCACAAATGTGCTACTTACAATAACTTAGTTCATCGCACGTTCAAAATTCCAATTGAAAGCAGACCTAAATGAAGAACTTAATACTATACGTGAGATAGCCAGGTTTAATGGTTATAATAAAAGTTTCATCGAACGTATTATCAACAAATACAGACATTGCTCTAAATCTAACGTAATAAAAGATTAATCCCAGGCCTAAGTTATTCTCAATTTTTACATTCAATCAAAATATCTACAGCATTACCAACCTAATCAAAAAACATAACGTCAATATTGCTTTCCGCACCAACAACAGAAATATGGATATTCTCCACATTTCCAACCTGGTCAACAAATCGGACCCTTTTACTAAATCAGGAGTTTACAGGTTTCAGTGCAGTGACTAACAGTTCATATATAGGACAAACTGGTAGGAGCTTCAAGATTAGATATGCCGAACAGCTCAATGCAATTAAATACACTAGGTTTTCCGCAGTTGGTCAGCACATACAAGATTATAAACATAAATTTAATGGATTAGATCAAGATTTAACAATATTAGACACATTGAGCAAAGGCCCCCTATTAGATATCACGGAAGCCTGTTACATACATCTAGACCAATACTTCAATCCTAATCTCAACTTTAACATTTCCAAAAAGCCCAGAATTTTATTTGAGTCTCTTATTTCAGTTCTTAACAGTGTTAAACTCCCTAAAAATAGCTTGTTTTTTCAATTATATGTCACACGTTATCACGTTATCCTTCCCTACCACACCCATCGAACTCCGCCCCCTCCATCACCCCTCCTCTTACCCTTCCTGACCCACCCCTTTTCCTCCCTTAACGATGGTCAATGCTTCTAGTAAACTCTAGCACTTACTCCTTGCCACTCTCCATGCATACATCAGGCCATTTGAGGTGAGTCTCCTACTTAACTTTATAGTGTTTTGCCCTATTACCAATATCTCATTATAACTCTTAACTTTCTTTTCATACTTCAGGTTCTAAATTGGATCGAGAACTTTCTGGCCATATATCCACTTTCTCTTTGCCTGCAATATGATCCACTTCTTTGAGTACCTCACAAATGACGGCTTCTTTTTATGAGTTGATGTTACAAGCCACCAGCAAACTTACTTATGTTACTTTATTATCAATACTCTGTGGAAGGACTGCATCTCATGTCAGTTTCTGGATGTCCATGTTTTATTTAACCTAGTGTTTAGCAGTGCTACACTTGAGACTTTTTAATCATTCCAAAGTGATCAAGTCTTTAAACATTTGTTAATATCTTCACTTTGTATATAATAAAAATCTTCCGGGCTATTATGCCGTGGTCCACTCCTCTAGTTTCTTCCAATACTCGCCTGATGGAACACAAAAGGAACTGTCGTTTGGGGCAATACGACAAATCAGCAGTAGCGGAGCATGCACTGCTTGACGGAAAGCATGAGATCCGCTACGAGGATACTGACATACTGGCCACAACATCCCACTTTCATGCCTGTCTCTACAGGGAAGCAATCGAAATACACAAACATCCGGATAACTTTAATAGAAAGGAGGAAGGACTGAAACTCAGCAAGGCCTGGTACACCCCTTTATATAACGTACGGCCGAAGCTAAATAAGATCAGGGACATCACAGTCAACCAACCAGAGGATCTATTGCTTGGCACGACCCAATCGGAGGCCGTGCACTCCGAGATCCAATCAGACAACAGACTGCTTGGCGCGACCCAATCAGATTTCATGCCCTCATATATACAACCTGGTGACATATTGCACAGTGCGAACCAATCAGAGGTCATGTGCTCAGAGACCCAACCAAAAGTCAGACTGCTCGGCGCAACCCAATCTGAGGTTGTGCTTTCAGACATTCAATCAGATTGAAATAATAACATTAAGTTATTTATTAGACCACCTAATCAATACAAAATCGTCTTGGATGATATAACAGCTATAACACACGTAGCAAGAAGTCTACTGTTGCAAATACTTCTAACTCCTAACGTTACAAGCTATCTTTGTCACCGTCAAATGATTCCACTATTATATGCTTTTTCAACTAGAATATCTACAAACTCACAATTTACAACATTTGAGCATTACTTCAAATTTTGAGATGGTCCATAGAGATCCTATTTGAAACTGTTCTTCAACTTCTATTCTACAACTTCATATCCTCAACGTGTTCTACAACTTCACCATATGCCTCCGACTTTCGTCTTTTATCTTCAAGATCATGATTAACTTCGGATCTCCCGACTAACTTTGACTTTTATTCTCTCTTCTTTACTTTGATTATATATGATTTTTCGCCATCGTCTAATTATAACCGCCAGACTATCAACTTTATTTTTATGCAATCTTACTACTTGTTGTATAACAATCTGTTGTTTTATCCATTGCACTTATTTTAGCAGCCTTCTAATGGTAATTTTGTTAATACTTCCATTATTATATCTCATCACATTGTATTTTTAAACCATCACTGTTATTTGTAATGTTATTTTACTTCAAATCTCTTCAAGATTTTAAAATTAATTTCATTATTACATGTTATTTAGACACTTATTTTTAATTTAAGGTTAAGACTATGGCTGATGATGCCTTCAAGGAAGGCAAAACATGTACCACTATTAGTTAACAAATTTATGTAAATCATCCAAGACGATTTTGTATTGATTAGATGGTCTAATAAATAACTTAATGTTATTATTTCAATCAAATATCATCAATACGGACCAAAAATGATATTTATTACGTGTAATTCAATCAGATGTCGGATTGCACGGCGCGAACCAATTGGAGGCCACACACTCACATATAAATACAGCTGCTTCCCAAACAACTTTCGCAGTCGCCAGCGGGATACAGGAGAGCGTGTCTACACGACGCCACAGAAGATGACTACCACAGTAGTAGTCGAAACGTCATAAAATGGAAGAAACGAGAGGAGTTGACCACGGCATAATAGCCCGGAAGATTTTTATTATATTGACACCGGTCATGAAAGCCTTCATACTTTAATCTTCACTTTCATTTTATACTTTGACCAAAAAGCACATAACTTGTTTATATTCTTTTAAGCATTGTGTATTTTTACCTCATCTTATTAATGTCACTTATTACTGAGGGTTTATTATATGTACTACATACTTTTATATCTTTGTTCACACAACCTGTTTCAGCTGATGATGATATCCATACACACCGAAACTGGTACTGAATAAAAAATGTTGTGATTATATTAACAACTTCTTATGTATTGAAAAAAGGTGGATCAATCAAATTTCCCTCTATTGTATGTTATCTCCTTTCAATACGGACCAGATATGAAGTTTTTAATGTTGAATAAAACATATAACACTATCTTTTGTTTTTCTTACAATTTAAAGAAGTATTGTATCCTAATTTCACCATATCAGTGAATAAAGGAACTAATTAAATATTATGAAAATGATCATTACATAAAGAAAGAAGCACAGAAGAGAACCCATTGTACAAACTAGCGTTTGATCATGTAAAGAAGAAAAAGAAGAAAACTTGAAGATCGTAAAAAATTATTTAGGTACTGTATTCTCAATCAATTCAACAAAATATTAAATTTTATGTAATGATCATTTTCATAACATTAAAATTCTTAAAATTTTAATAATTTTATATTACAGCACTCAATTTTAACATAATTTTAATTTATCTCATGTATCATTACAGAAATGTATTTTCAGAATGTGTTAATATGTGTTTTTGACGTTTTAGGCATATGTATTGTACCAGGAAAAGTTCGTGGGTTTTGGGCATGAGAAGGACCTCAGGTAGTGTATGGTGATTTTGGAGCCGATACAGAGAAGGATAGAATCGCAGGGCGAATAATAGATGGTTATACTTTTTCCAAACAATTTATTAATAATATTCAAAGATTCATCACCCTGCAATCTTAATATAGGACTCAAATCTTTCATCAAAATCTGTCAAAATCAAAGGTTTAAATGGAGATCTTCTTGAAGTCAGTTCAAAAAAATATATATATTACTCCTTCATGGGACACTGATATCCTATAGTCTTTTTAACTCTCATGAAAACACTAAGTATCAATTTTGCACCTAGAGTCTTTCTAAGTCTTAATCATAAAATGAACACACACACTTATTATTGAAAAGTTAAAATAAAGATTTAAATTCTTGTTGAATGTTTCTCAGTTTGTTAGAATTGAAATTAAGGATCATAAAACACTTGAAAACCCTAAAGTTCTTCTACGTAATGTGAATGTGAATTAGTTATTAAATTTGAAAAAATAAATTTATCACCAAATGTGAACTTCTTAGAAATGATGAAAAATTATGAAATATTATTCACACGTAGCACTGGGAATATCACTGTTCTGGATTAATAGTTTTGCAAAAAGTCAGTCAGTTTGTGACTACTCACTCAGAAAAGAAAAATCAGCTTACGAATGTTGAAGTGGAGAATGGGAGTCTGGAACATTCCACGGAGTGCGGACGGAGACTTGAACTCGGCGATGTTCCATGAAGAGACCACATTGACGTCCCTCGATGGGTACCATAGATGAAATGATGTTTGATGTAACTGGTTCTTGTAGTATTTCACCAAGATTTCCGCTGCTCTTGGAAGTGATATTAGCACACGGAAAGTTCAATTGGCACAATTAAATTTAGTAATCACGGATATTATTATCACTCACTGTCGTAAAACACAGTTCAGTTCATATTCTAATTTTATGATGATAAATTAATAATTACAGTCCTTGCTGCATAAGACACAGTTTAAAATCGTCACTGATAACGTCTGAAAATACGGTTGTGAAGTAGTAAGCACAGTTCAAATACTTGAAAATGCAATCTGTAATAATTTTTATCACAGTCTCTGAGCCACTATCATAAGCAGATTCAGATGATTTTCTGGTCATGATTACATTATACTAAATTATCTAATAAAAAGTTCTTAATGTTCATTGAGTTTATTACTGGAAAAACAGTAAAGTCTTGTCCTGATTTGGCACGAACACTGAGAAAATAAAGTTACACACAGTTCAAGGAAGTACTGTCTTAAAAGAAATGAGTCCTAGAATAATTAAAGTTGTCGTAAATGATGGTTTCTGTTTATCACACACGATAATTTGAGGTATCGTCGTAGTTCACTATTACGCAAAATTAACAAAGTCCACATGTCATGTACTAGTCTGTAAATATCAAATACTTGAATTCTCACTCCAATAATTTCACAAGTGTTATATTCCGGAAACATCTAGTATTTTATCGTTGTCGCGGCACGTTAGAATAAGTACGGTGTGATGTTCTTTACAAGTTCAATGGCGTTCAATTATGGCCATAACTACGTACTCGCAAAATGCGACGGAACATACTTTCTTCAATGATGAAGCTGCACCGACAGACTGTACTTGCCACGAGGGTCAGACTGCTCACTCTCCCTCTGCCTCTCTGTGCTTGCTGGCCTTGACATAGTGGCCTATATATCCCCGCTGGGTGGGTGGCGCTATGAATCATGTGACGAAGAGTGCTCATTCTTTCCAAACTTTAAATTGTTATATTTCAAAAACTACTGGACAGATTGACTTGAAATTTGCAAGGTTTTACTTTTATAATGTCAGCTACAATTTAGCGTTGGTCCTGTTTTAATCGGTCCAGGCGTTAAAAAGTTCATGAAAAAAACGTCGAGAAACGTCTCTAGGGGAGGTAAGTTACAAGCGGCAGTGACATCACTTGACCTTGCCTGGCTTGCTCGTGAAGTCTGGTAGGTACTAGAATGTTCTTTCACTCAGCTGTTCACATATCGGAATGGAATTGTATGCTGGAAATAAAGTTTTTAATTTATATATGCCAGGTCCTATGCATTCCTGGTACAGTACAGTATATAATTGTTTAATTTGTACTTAAGGCTGATGATAGCACATAGATGCCGAAACCATTTGACATGTGATTCAGTCACAATAAAATGTCATTGTATTGAATAGGTGGACCTTGAAAGAATTTGAATTTACTGTTCTTTAATAGATTCGAACAAATCAATACAGGATCAATAATGGTCAGAACTGTCGATTCGATCTGCCTTAAAGGTAGCAAAATATGCACCTCAGCAGCTTCTTCCTGTTCTCCTACAAAGTTAGTGAAATGTCATTTATAATAGTTTACCTCAGATGTCCAGAGTTATACTACAGATCTCTCTGAATGAAGCTATAACTGAACACTTAGCAACAGTTTGAATGGAAGTAGTTTGTAGAGCAAAATAATATTATAATTATTATCTAGCTTATTTTACTTCATTATTTGAATACTTTTGTAACCAATTACACCTAAAACGTGATTGTATTACCATCCAGACCAAAGATATTTAATAATAATGTTACTGTTTTTATGCCCTACTAACTACTTACTGCTAACTGTAAAAGTAGTTAGTGGGACGTAAAGCCAATAACATTATTATTATTTAAAAAAATTCATCCCTAAGGGTGTTAAATGGGGGTTAAGACCCAAAAACAAAAATATTCACTCCTCTGAAACTGTTTAACGTAGAGAGACTAAATCCCAAATGGTGGTATATATTTTAAAATCCTAGATGTAAAATAGGAAATATTTAAAAACATTCCTCCCCCAAGGGATTAAATGAGGTTAGCTCCGGAAATAAAATTATTCATCCTCCTAAAACCGTTTGACGTTCGAAGTTGTGATTTTGCAAGAAGGTTATACTTTCATATCGTAGGTGTCAAATTTGATGTACTTTAAAATGTTTTAGTAATGACAATGTTATTGGTTTTACATCCCACAAATTACTTTTATATGTCGGGCTGAGTGACTCAGACGGTTGAGGTGCTGGTCTTCTGACCCTAACTTGGCAGGTTCAATCCTGTCCTAGTCCGGTGGTATTTTAAGGTGCTCAAATACATCAGTAGATTTACTGGCACATAAAAGAACTACTACTACTACTACTACTACTACTACTACTACTACTACAAGTGTGGTTATCGGAGACACTGAGGTACCGGAACTTTGTCCCGTGGGAGTTTTTTATGTGCTGGTAAAACTACCAACAAGGGGCTGACGTATTTGAGCACCTTCAAACATCACCGAACTGAATGAAGCTATGACTGAACACTTAGCAACAGTTTGAATGGAAGTATTTTGTACAGCAAAATAATATTATAATTATTATCTAGCTTATTTTACTTCATTATTTGAATACTTCTGTAACCAATTACACCTAAAATTTGACTGTAATGCCATCCAGACCAAAGATAAATAATAACCGTAAAAGTAGTTAGTGGGATGTAAAGCCAATAACATTATCATTATTATTATTTAAAAAAATAATCCCTAAGGGTGTTAAATGGGGTTTAAGACCCCAAAACAAAAATATTCATTCCTCTGAAACTGTTTAATGTAGGGAGACAAAACCCAAATGGTGGTATATATTTTAAAATCCTAGATGTAAAATAGGAAATATTTAAAAACATTCCACCCCTAAGGAATGAAATGAGGTTAGGTCCGGAAACTATGTTGTAACCATCTGAGTCACTCAGCATGGCTTCAGAATGTTTCTCCCCTAAGGAGTTTAGATGGGGGTTGACAATCACAATTTTCACTTTTCCGTAAACCTTCCACATACAAACTTAAAATTTTATACGAAGGTTGGTCTTTTATGTCCTAGATGTTAAATAAGAAGTATTTTAAAACATTTTACCCCTAAAACAAAAGTGCATGCCTTTCATAAAGTGTAGAATTGATAGTGAGTGCAGAAAACATGAGTCTTGATTAATATGGCTAATACACCATTTAAATTAATGTGAAAGCATTAACTAAAACACCTCTTTTGCAATTCCGACATTCCATAAAATACTATATTTTATATAATTTTGTTAATCTGAGCATGTGGTCCCCAATCAGTGGTCCAAGTTATGGTAATTACTGGTCCTGAATGTGAAAACGTTTGGGTGCCTGGTTTAATGCATGAAACAGTCTCAAAATTACCAGCCTATAAAACAACAACAACTTTAAAACCTTGGTGTTCATAGTTCACAAATTATAATGACAGACTTCATCATTTACCACTGATCTGTCCACCTCCATTGCATAACTCTTAGCACTATTAACTGCTGTCCTCTTAGGGCTGGGTTCGATTCCCAGTACTGCCAGAGATTTCAGAATAGCAGGAGGACTGGTATGTAGTAAAAATGGATGGTACATACAGCTCACCTCCAACTGGGGTGTGCCTGAAAAGAGCTGCAACAACTTGGGATGAGGAAACAAGTTTATGTTAACACTGATCTGTGGTGAATGTGCAACAGTAAAAGTCTAGTGAATTTTCATAATTGTATTTTGCAGAAATTTGGTTATAATACTATCAACACCATAATTAATAATTTTGTCAGACTAATGTTTTCATATACACGTTTATGTTAATTTATAGAATAATACACACACAGGCTGAGAAATTACCTACAAATTCATGAAGTTCCTCTGTATGACATAAAAATACTCTGATAATGAAAAGCAATATGCATATTTTCAATAAGATTCTGAAAAAATACTCACTGCTCTGGATTCTTTGGAATTAGTATAGGTTTTTGAAGACAGGATCATACCAGAACTGACTATGAATGAAGGCCAAACATAATTCACTGTTTAGTTCTTCTTCTGGGTCGTACCGTGTTGTTGTTTTCTGTACATTCCTTACATAACAGCACGGCCAAGTCCCACTACCTGGCTGTGACACTTGACATTCCAGAATTCTCACGAGACAGCCAGGGAGCTTACGTCAGCTAGAGAGGGTAGGAAATATAAGGCCAAGGTCAGGAACTACTCTCGTAGTGTCATTGCTGCCAGGGAGACTGATTACCTCGGATCAAGTAGGGGTATTTCAGTCGACTTGACAAAGAATACTGCAATATATTTGAAACGTCGGCAAACTGTACAGAATGTACAGTAAACAACGAGATCATTCAACCCGAAAGAAGAACTAAATAATTCTTCACACTGTGGAAGCTTCACTTCTAAGATAATTCCCTGTTTTTAGGATGAAGTTTTTATATGATTAAAGTCAAGTTAATAGTTTTGGCTTACTGCACATGCTCACACTGATATCTCAGTCTCATTTCTAGAAACTACTGGTTTATAAGTGGTCCAGTGTATTGGCATTTTAGAGCATAATTGGTATATGTGGAAACAGGAAGTATTTTACTCAAGTGAGTCAGTTCTATTGTGATCATTTTGTTGTGACTTGTTTCACGTTGCACCAATATAGATCTTACGGTGACAACGGGATAGGTCACGGCTAGGAATGGGGAGGAAGGGACCATGACCTTAATTAAGGTACAGCCAGGTATGAAAATGTGAAACTACAGAAAACCCTCTTTATGGCTGCTGACAGTAGGGTTCGAACCCTCTATCTCCCAATTGCAAGTTCACACCAACGTGAACCAAGAAATTCCATAGCCAACTTGTTGGGTCCACTGTGATAATATGTCAGTTTGGTGAAGGAAACAAGGGTAAACTACCACCTCATATTCATTATAGAACTGCCTTGGACTTTCTGTTACCACCACATTACGTTTTTTGAGGATCCAAATAGTCTCGGCCGATAAACAAAAGACATTGGAGTTCTAAAATACAACATTAAAGTTGTGACACTATCTCGAGATCAGGTTCTTATTTGTGCTCTCAAACGGGAGTCAACAGTGTGGCAGACAACAATTTTATCAAGCTTTCATGATGTAAATCTACTGTACATGGGTACAATATCAATACCGATTTCAACAGGGATAAATATTCATTTATATGAAGAGGAGTTAAGGACTGGGATAATTTATCAAAAGAAATGTTCAATAAATTTTGAAGTTCTTTGAAATCATTTAAGAAAAGACTAAATAAAAAATCAGTACGGGTTCTACCATCTGGGCAACAGAACTAAATGCAGATCAATGATGAATGACTGATACCTCTTTAGAATTCTCTCAAATAATGGCTTTTAATTTTCAAACACTAGTTATAACGCAAAAGCCAGCATTCAGAGAAGTGTTCTCATACTATAGTGGTCAAGGTCCTGACTTTGAAATGTAAGGTGCATGAGTTTGATTCAACATCAAGTACTTTTTGAAATTTAATTTTATAAAATGAATTGGGAAGAATCTCAGTCTAACAGTAAACTGTAGATAAAACATAAATCCAAGATAGTAGATAGTTTGTAAGCTAAATATGAAGTAAATTATTGTTTTAAGTTTTTAACCATTTCTTTTACTTTAATAAAGGTATTTATTCTACTCACCCAAAAAGAAGTTGCTTGTGTAACTTTACTTTTATTGTTCTTCCTTCTATTTCAAGATTGACTGTTAAGATAATAATTTTTGTGTGTGCTACTCATAGAAAGTGATGCCATAACTGAACATTAGAATAAAATAAATTATCAATATAAGGAGAGACATCCATTTTAAAACACCAGCCTGAAAAAATAAGGTGATAAACCTCCTCATAGGCCACTATGGCTATGAATGCGAAAGACACATATTTTTTAAATTTTTCATGTTCACAGGAATAATTATAACTATTTTATACATCTTACATTCTATATCCATGACTATAATTGACTTAATTAAAGTTCACCGTATACCAATGAAATTACTGGTTCAATTTTTCACAACACTGATCCCTGAGCAACAAAGACCATGGCAAATCAAAGAAGATTCATATTTCAGGGAACTCCCATCTACAGAATATGAAATGATCACTTGACTGAAGGTACAATTATTTTGAGTTTCACATTAGTGTTGCACCTAATTCATTGATAATCTTTTCTTTTCAAATTTGCTTTATGTTGCATCGACACACACATAGGTCTTATGGCAACGATAGGATAGGAAAGAGTTAGGAGCAGGAATGAAGCAGCCGTGATTAAGGTACAGCCCCAGCATTTGCCTGGTATGAAAATGGGAAACCACGGAAAACCATCTCCAGAGCTGCGGACAGTGCGATTCGAACCCACTATCTCCCGAATGCAAGCTGACAGCTATGTGCCCAAAACCATGCAGCCACTCACTCGGTATTAATAATTTTCTTGTCTCTGCGAAGTTAAAGCAGGTTAAAATATTGCACAATGGCTTCTTTATCAGTTTTCAATGTATAATTAAAACTGAACCCTCATCAGGTAGAAAGAGTGCATTCATAACCTTCATCTTCCTCTCATCAGAGGTTGTCAGTTGGAAAAGTATATTACATAAAAGTATACATTCAGTGTTAATTATTGTAGTATGTTCAATTAATTCTTATCTTTCATCAAATTACCAGTAGACCATGATTTCCAGTTCTTTATATGGACATAACCAAACATAACTTCCGAAGTATTAAAAAAAAAATATCAGATAATTATCTCCATTTGGTGGGGAGAAGATCTGCCTGTATGCTGTAAACAAAGGTTAGAAAGACATGATGGCTTTTGAAAATGGGCAACTCATATAACAAACTATTCTTTTCTTTCAGATACAATATCATTTTAGATTTTAGTTTCGATGTTCACAGGAATAACTTGAATTATTTTATACATCTTACATACTATATACATGACCATCATTAGCTCGATTAAAATTCCCCATATACCAATGAAATTACTGGTTATTTCTTCTTCTTGCTACTATGTTGCTGTTGTGAGCTTGGAATTAAGCCGGCATTATCAAGTACCTGTCGAGCAGCATTGTTTATGTGACGAAACCTGTCTGGACCCAGCAAAGTACCTCCATACCACCTAGTTACAACCACTAAAACATTCTTCACATCTAAAATCTGCAACAAAATTATTAAAGATAAGACCATTTTTAGACAAGTCACTGACGTTCTTAACACATTGACGACAGGATGGCTCATTATTGTTTCTCATGCTGCAGACCACCTGGGAGAAGCATATCTAGGAAAAGATACAGGGGTGAGCAAAATGTCATAAGATGTATACTGCTCAAAATAAATTTATGATTCTGATGGGTCTTACCTTTGATACTTGTACTTGCTAATGTTGGCTACTAATGCTAAGGTTCATGGTGTTGAATAACAATACAGTATTACACTGCTATATTACTGGAAGCAGAAACAGTGTTGAGGAAAAAATGTAAAAATTCAATTCTAGAAATAGTCCTGTTCATCAGTAAACAGTAATAGCTCATGGCTGCATTTGACTGAAATTACACAATCTTATGAAATACTCTTCAAACCCCTTACCATCACGGAAGACAGCTTTCTATATGGCCAGATTTTTGGACCCATTAGGACCCACCAAATTGTAGGAAATTGGAGTAAAATAAAGTGATGTTAAAAAGCGTTCATTTATGCACCCAGTCATCCAATCACTGTTAACGAACTATGTACATCCCCACAACCTGTCGTCAATATGTTAAGTTGTTTATATGGTAGATGCCATCAGAAATACAGACTAGTATCACATATAAATACTTTACCTGAAGAAGGTGTAACACTCTTCCACCAGCTTGGTGTTCCCCATCATCTTCACAATCCTGAATATATGACTGGGTGTCCTCCTTGAAGATACGATAAGCATATATGTTGTGAGTAGCATGGGCTATTTTCTTGTTTTCGTATAATTTCAGGAGGATTTGTCTGGAAAAAAATAGTTCATCATGATGCAGCAATGGGAAATATACATTTCCTAATAAATTTTATTGAAAAGTACAAATAGGTATTCTTTAGAGCACAGATTCCCAAACTGGGCAAATTCGCCCAGTAGTGGGCGACACTGACAGAATGTGAATTTGATGGGCGATTTGAAAAAAATGGTGGGCCATTAATTCAGTTTTTTATATATACAATATGACCGAGAAGTTTTTGCCTATAAAAACAAGGAATAAAATAAAATTGCAAACAAGTAATTTATTAAATGATTGTGATCACATTTTGTGCATAGTGCATACAATAGATTCTGAAAAACTAAATGCTTGTGTATTGTATGTGCTAGAGCGTGGCGATTGCAGCGTGCTGCTCCAGGTGAGAATTTGTAAGTTTACTTTACTGTTCTGTTAGTCTCCTGCCGGCATTCGCAGAGTTATGTTGTTTGTTATTAGTGTCGGTTTGGTCTACAAGTAAAAAGTGGCGTGTAGGGTACACAAATAATTATGGCATTTTAGGTTAGAGTTTTAGTGTTGTGATAACAATGTCTATTTAAACTTTGTGTGTTGATTTGGTTGAGCAACAAGGTAAATTTGTTTACACTTTTTTTTAGGTCAAGTTTGCAATTGTATACAGTGATGAATATTAATGTAGCTGTATTCATTATAATTATATATTAATAGTGATAGTAAATAGGTGTACTAATATTTCGTATAATTTCTAACCTTACTTTTATTCGTAAGGCAAGAAAAAAAGTATTAAGATTTAGATAGGTTAGTTTTTAACGTATAAAGGTAAGGTAAACAATCCTTCAAGTCTTTTAGTCCTATTTATGAAATATCAATACCCAATAGTTTTTTCCCCTAAAACTCAGGCACCCAACTATGCCTTGAACCGTTGACCCTCTGAAGACTGAAGGTACCATATAAACAATAAACAAATGAAGGGTACCAAACACGGTAGCCTAATATTGTTTTTTTCATTCATTTCACTTTTTAGGCTTCAGGCCCTCAGTGCAAGATAAACCATGTATCCTAGGCTTTTAATAAATTATTGTATCTTAACTTACTCAAAAAATTCAGAGAAATGCTAAAGGTAATTTTTATTCCTGATTTCAGGAAGCAATCTAATATGAATGAAAATGAAAATGCGCTGTATGACAGTATAAAGTGGATTACTTAAAGTATGGAATTGTTCCATTTAAAGCTGATAAAACTAAACCAATATGCCTAATGTGTCTAAAAAATCTCCATGAATGAAGCTATAAGCCATCAAGGATTGTGGGCCATTTCACCAGGACTCATAACAATATGAAAGACAAACCCCTGTCTTATTTTCAAAATCTGGAAGCTCGTTATCTGAATGAGACCACGGTGACTAGTATGTTTTCTGTGGTTCCAAAACAGAATAACAATGGCGTGCGTGCATCCTACAATATTGCATTGATGATTGTGAAATCAGGAAAAGCACACACGATTGGGAAAGTGTTGATTTTGTCGGCTATTATAGAAGTTTTAACAACAATGCTCCATACACCTGCCTTTGATGTTACAAAGAAATTATCTTTAAGCAATAATACAGTACAAAGAAGAATTGACGAGATGTCTGAGAACATTGAAGAGACACTGTGTGAACACTTGATAACGACAAGATTCGCATTACAGCTGGAAGAGTCAACACTGCAAGGAAACAAGTCTCTTTTGCTATCGTATGTACGGTTTATAAAAGAAGGAAAATACCAAGAAGAATTGCTTTTTGTCAGAACATTAAAGACTGACACGAAAGGGGAAACTATCTTTAAAACATTGGAAGATTTTTTCCTACAAAAAGAAATACTGCTAACCAATATTTTGACTATAGCTACTGATGGTGCTCATGCATTGGTTGGTTGCTACAAAGGGTTCCTCGCGTATGTGAAGAAAAGTGTACCTGGTTTACTTACAATTCATTGTGTCATTCATCAACAACACCTTGGGGCCAAAAATTTGAGTGAATGATTGCACAGGTCTCTACAGTTTGTCATTACGGGATTACCAAAGGCTACACAGATGGTGCAAGATGGTTAAGAAGCATCCTTTCAAAGCGCTTGTAGAGATGACACAAGAGAAACCTCCCAGAAGGGTGTATTCACATGTGATATTGTCATACATCCGGGTGTGTCCTGGGCAATGGACTAGGACTTTTCCTAGACAACTGGTTCTCTCACTCCAGTAGCACTAAAATTCCTGAAATGAACATTGTATTACCCTTCGGTTACAACGAGAGTCCTATCACTGACACATTCGTTATTACACAAAAACATGCATCTTTTTTATTGCATGCGATTGATCATCTTCGGTATCATTTCCTTGCTATGTCCACTAGTAAGCTATCTCATCGACATTCAAGAGTTGATTAGTAATACCTGTCGACTGCTGTTCCGTAAAGGAAAATGGAAATGAAAGAGATTTTTCGTAATAAATGAGTAAATAACGTGTCCAGACAGCAATTGTTTACTCTTAAAAATAAAAGCTGAAGTAAACAATCACTTAATTTTAGTGCTAAATACTGCAATTAAGTAAGAATGTGATACACCTCAACATATGGCAGAGTGCATAATTGATTTCAGAGGTTAGTTTTATTATTTTCTTGCATCTGGTTACATTTTGGAAAGACTATTATCATATAAATTTATAGCGAGAAGGTTATCACTTCTCTACTGGTGCTTGAAATATGCCTTCACGATACATATAGTATGGTTAGGATATGCTGTTTCAATTTAAAAAAAAACTGAAACGTTTGTCACAAAATGTGACTGATCATCTTCGGTACGGTATTGTTTTCTCGCTATGTGCACTAGCGATCTCTCTCATGACATTCAAAGGCGATGTCGGAGTCGATTATTAATACCCGTCAATTTCTGTTCCGTAAAGAAAATTAGAAATGAAAGATGCTTGTTGTTTTACGGGGCCTAACATCGAAGGTCATCAGCCCATGGAAATGAAAGAAAAGAACATGTTTTCGTAACAAATATGTAAATAAGGTGGTCGATAGCAGTTGTTAACTCGTTAGAAATAAAGGCTAAGTAAACGATCTCTTAATTTTAATACTCTACACTGAAATTAAGTAAGAATGCGATACATCACCATCATCATCCTAAACCATCTCCATTTTCCTGGGTGTGGTATATGAGCCTCCTCCATCTTATCCTGTCCTTGTACCATTCCTCCTCCACAAACTTGTCCCAATCATGACCTCCCAGCACTACATCGTTCCTAACTAAATCTATCCATTTCCTTCGTGGCCTTCCCACGGGTCGTCTTCCTTCTACTTTTCTGTCAAATTCCTTCCTTGGAGTTCTGTTAACTGGCATCATTGTCATGTGACCAAACCACTTCAGTCTTTATATCTGAATCTCATTGAGGAGAGAATCATCTATTCCTACTTCTCTAATTTTTTCATTCCTAATATTGTCTTTCCTGGTTTTCTCGATCATAGTGTGTAGGAATTTCATTTCAGCTGCCTGGAGTTTGGAGTTATCTCTAATGGTCAGTGTTATGGTTTTGAGACTGTATGTAAGAATTGGTGTATAATAGGACTTGTACAATGTCATTTTTGTTTTCATAGGTATTTGTTCATCCCACAGCAGGTGTCTTACCTGGTGGTAAAATTGTGTTGCCTTATTGATTTGATTGTTCAGCTCATGTTTTGCTAGGTTGTCATTTGATAGAACACTACGTAAGTATTTGAAAACTGGAACGCTGTCCGTTTGGGCTTCATTTTACATTACTATTGGTTCTGCTCCTTCCCCATACACTTTCATCACCACTGTCTTGGTCTTACTGATGTTTAAACCATATTTCTTAAACTCCTCATTCCAGCTTTGCATTCTCTCTCCCAATCCAGATTGCAACATCATCTGCAAATGTGAAGGCTTTAATATCTCCATGTTCTTTCCTTTTAATAGATTTCATTACTACATCCATCACAATAATAAATAGAAGTGACAATGAGCTGCCTTGCTGCACTCCTCTCTTTGTGTCAAACCAGTCCGACAAACCACGTCCTACTTGAATACAAATTCTATTCCCACTATACAACATTTTCACTTTGTCTATGAGGCTGTCTCGCATTTGAAGTTCTTTCATGCATTGCCAAATTCTTGCCCTTCTTACATTGTCGTAGGCTTTCTCAATGTCCAAAAATATTAGAAATAAAGGGTTGTTCTTCTCCCAGTATTTTTCCATTAGCATCCTAATTGCAAATATAAGGTCTGTAGTTGATCTTCCTGGTCTGCAACCATACTGCTCTTTTTCCAAAATTGGTTCAACAATATCTCTGATTCTGGTCTCTATTATTTTTTCCAATATTTTCAGGACATGAGACAGTAGTGTAATACCACAATAATTAGCACATTTTCGTCAGTTTCCTTTCTTCAACAGAGGTACAATGATGCCCATCTTCCAGTCCTCAGGAATAGTATTTTCCTCCCATATCTTGTTGAGAAGTCTGTAAAGCCACTGAATTCCTGAAATTCCAGCCGCTTTCAGCAAATCTGCACTCAGTTTGTCTATGCCTACTGCCTTTCCTTTCTTCATGCTCTTGAGCGCATTTTCAACCTCAAGCCATGCAACTGGTGGTTCAGTTGTGGTTCCTCGACTTGGCTCTCCTCTATCTGGTGTTATGTTTTCTGTATCTCCATTCAGCAACTTTTCGAAATAGATCTTGAGTTCCTGTTTAATTTCTCCCTCTTCTTGTGCCAAAGTTCCATCATCACGTTCTATTGCTTTTATGGTCTCTTGATCCCTTCACTTGTTTTTCACTATTCTGAATAGCAATTTCATATTTCCTCTACTGTCCTCTTCCAGTTCTGCAAACTCATTCCATTTCTTCTCTTTTTCTTCCCTTACAATGTTCTTTACATCAAGTTTCTTGTTCCTGTATACTCTTTGGAGTCTTTGTATTTCTTGTTCATTGTGTTCTTGTCTCTCTTTTTGTTTTTCCTTGTCCAGTGCCTTCTTTATTTGGTTTCTTTCTTTCACCGCTGTTTTCACTCTATCATTCCACCGTGGTGTCTCCTTTTTTCTTTTGATGGGACATGTAACTCCACATAGGTTTTAGGCTTCTCCTACAGAAGTGTCTTTGAAAGCAAATTATTAGAAATGCGTGGGCGGTGACAATTACATTATAAATTTGGTCGTCACCAACTTACTATATTAATAGGGAATAATACAGTTCGGTTTGAAATTATTCTTCCACTCTTCATTAACGTTGGTTACTTCACCCTTCAGCAGACTCTGTTGGATCCTTAGTTTGTATTCTTCCTTTATTTGGACTTCTTGCAACTTCCAAGTTTTAACCCTTGATTTTTTCATAGTAATTTTCTGCATTTCATTAGTCTTTTGTTTGAAGTCTACTACCAGCAATCTGTGGTCACTGTCCATGCTTTCACTAGGAATTACCTTTACATCTGTGATGTATCTACCACCATCTTTATTCGTGATTACATAGTCAATCAATGTTCTATACTGGCCATCCCAACTGTACCTTGTTATTCTGTGACTGTCTCTTTTTTTTTAAAGAATGTATTTTTGATTATAAGATCATTTCTTCTGCACAGATCTAATACTTGTTCTCCTTCTGGGTTCCTTTGTCCAAATCCATATGGACCAATGACGTTCTTGTTCCCCAGTCTGTCTACCCCAACTTAAGCGTTTAGATCTCCAATAATAATGTTTTCCTCATTAACTGTATCTTCCAGGTCTTGCCGAGATTTCTCTTTGTCTTCCTCGCTGCAGCCTGTGTGCTGTGTGTTCTCCAGTTTCAAGAACATTTTACTGATTCTATCACTTTTGCAGGTAACTTCAGCTGTAGCATCAGTCCCTTTGTTAATTAACACATTGCTGGCCGGAACCCTGTGGACCGGACATTTTTCTACTAAGCATACTAGGGTGCACTTGATTATAAAAATGTAAATGAATATTAAACCAGTTAAGATTTTATCTTTAAAATTGGTATGAGTACTCTCCAATGCCCCTAGTAGTAGTGGATCTGCCTTTACAAAACCATCTTCAGCATCAATTCCTAACACATCATTAATGTTTACATCATTGTCGTCCTCAGAGTCACTTGAATAAATAAGCACACTAGGTAAATTACGGCGTGTCGAGGCTTGAATATCACTTCCACTGTCACCCTCACATTCAGTTTCCACTAATTCATTATCACTATATCCATTTGGACGATCATCTTGTAAAACCGGCAGAAAGAAAGTCGACATTTCAAAACTAAATCAAAGAATAAAAAGAGGCCATGAATAAAAGAAAAGTGGCAGATATACACCTACGATTTATTCTACTCAATGTGCAAGTCCGAAATAGTTCAATATATGGTCAAGAGATGTCACAGGAAGACCGAAAACAATGTCGTGAATAAAACCAAGATTTCTCGGGACCCATCACCTACCGCTGGCGAGCGTACTACGAGATTTCTCGGGGCCCGTCACCCATGTGTTAAGAATCCAACACCATTTTTCACTACCTTCTTCTGTCCACTCCAGTATAATTTGTATCCTCCACGAAGTGTCTTACTTCCAGTCGCTTTCCATTTGGTCTCACTTAATCCCAATATTGATATTTTTCTTCTAACCATCATGTCTAGGAGTGCTTCTACCTTTCCAGTTAATGGTAGAATGTTCATAGTTCCAATTCGGTACTTGAATCTCTTATTTATTTTGGTTTTCCTTTCAGAACATTGTATATCATCAGCCTTACAGTCATCATACTTTACAATTGTCTGAGAGTACGTGTCAGTCCGGTCTATAATCTTCTTTCCGAGGCTTTTTTTCTTATTGAAAGCGACTGTACTCAATACTAACCTGCTGACTTGCTAGGCCTAATGCATAAGAGGATTTTCTTTCAGGGTTTACTCCCTTAGCCTTTGAGGATGCCTTCCTCGTCCTACAAGGCAGTAGATTCCATCTGTATACCCCTAGAAGGATGGATTGCCTCTTCCGCCATCTCCACCGTACCGAAGTCCATCTTTTCCGCCGTAGATGCCATTGAGGTCTTCACCCTTAACCCAGGGCAAGGGCCCTCCTATTTATGACCGCTGGAGAGAGGGTGTCCCAGTATTCTAAAGCCCCCAGGAATTGGGCTACCTGTTGGTCCGCGGGTTGTATTTGTTATTTGATGTTGGAGTCGATTAGTAATGTCAGTCAACTGCTGATCTCTAAAAGAAAATTCAAAATGAAAGAGGATAATACATTTTCATAATACATAAATAACGTGGCCAATAGCAGTTGTTAACTCATTGGGAAGAGATAAAGGTTGAAGTAAACGATCGCTTATTTTTCATTTTATTTTTTTAAGTTAAAAACTTCATAATGGGTCTGTATTGAACTGAGAATAACAATGATAAAGACTAATTTAAGGTGTCCACCTTTTCAATACAAAACAGTTTGTTGCTCTAATTAATTGCTTATTTTTTAATGTTATACACTGAAATTAAGCAGAATGGGATACACCTCAAGACATAGCAGAGTACATCACTGATTCAGAGAATAGTTTATATTTTCTCGCATCTAGTTACATTTCATAAAGGCTGTACCCATGTCAATTTGTAGCGAGTAGGTTATCATTTCTCTACATGTGCTTGAAATACGTGACACTGTTTGAAGAAGAAAACTGGAACGTTTGCCACAGAAGCCTCTGGAGTGATACTATAACTTTTTATGAAATTACACATACACTTTCATGTAATATCATATTTTAAAAAATAACAAACGAGCAAGCGGTAATGTGGATATCATCCACGAAAATGCGCGTTTTGAATAAACTGATAGCCGTTTCGTACAGATTTTATTGTGTATGGGATTTTCCCCAACTTTTACGAAAAATCGGATATAACGACAATCCGTTATTGTACCAATATAAATGGTCCGTTAATGATTCGGGACAAATATTTCAGATTCCCTATGGGAATCAACATCTATATCAATCCGTTATTGCGAGTAAATATTTCCCCGTTATAAATTCTCGCTATAACAGACTTTTACTGTATAGGATTAGAGCATATCAGTGATAATACAAACAAGGTGGTTCCTGCAAAGCAGCAAAGTGTTGGATGTAAGTGCAGTGTATAGGTAATGGCAGCTAATGTGAGTTGGTGTAAATACCACAAACTTATATAAATTTTAAAAGTATATATTTTGTGTGTTCCATAAAACTACTGAGTATTATCTACAAAAATTCATTTTATTTTACATGATATGTCCACAAGAATGCAGTAGCACTTACTCAAAGAAAAGAATGAATGATACTTCAAGAAGAACTGAGGGGTTGCCGGCAAGAACCCCACTAGTCAGAAAATCAAAATTATGGGAAAAAGAGAAAAACCGCATGTCTTTGTCCCTTAAATGGCTAATGTTTTTTTGTTTTGTCTAAATACTCTGTAGGCATTAGGGATGTTATCAGAACTCATTGAGTGATACCAAATTATATTCTCTCAGCGTCACCACTAAGATAATGCCTAACAATATTATATTTATATACCATATATGTATAAATGATTATTTATTAAATAAAGAGGAGGAAAATGTGATATACAGCATACAATGACAACTCAAAACATTAATCTTCACATCCATCACTATTGTCATCATTGTCTATTTCATAATCACAACTGCTTGTAGGTACATCCACTGATGCAGCTGTGCCAAAGAGGCTTGAGTAGTACTCTTTGCTTGCAGGATTTGCGAGGTATTCGGCAAGTTTTAATATGTCCTTAGCCTTCACAGGTTTCACTGCAGGAGGAGATGGGAAAGCCCCTGGTAAGTTGATTGTGTCAGGCATTTTGAACTTCGGATCTGTGATGATGTGACAACTCCAAGGACCACAGTATGTTTGTTGCAATTATACAGCTTTATATTTGAAGTCACACCACATAGATCGAACACACTGAAGCCTGAATGCTGGCTTTGGTTTTTTTACAAAACAAACTGTCAGTTGTTTTTTTAAATCCTTGAAATCATGGTGGGTGAATATCTCCAAACCAAATGGAGATGGACGCGTTCGGGTCTTCAGAAACCTTTCATCCCAGTCTTCAGGAAGTTCGGCAATGGTAGTCTTCCTGTGTTTAGCAGAAATAAGTGAAAAGTCCTGGTCATTTGGTAGGTAGCTATGACCACGAACGGGAAAAAAGTATGTAACCATTTTAAAAGGTTTGAGAATGTGCACTACACAGAAGAGGAAGTAAACCATTGTTTTATTTTTGTTTTGCCCAGGACAGCTGTCACTTATTAAAACCAGCTCATCCGTTAACTCGGAGTGTGGGATGCTATTTATGAAATGTAGCAGCATTGAGATAACCTCATTGGACCATTTGTGTCCATATTAAAATAAAACCTTGGAGAACAGGAGTACAACCTAGAGGAATGTGGGCAGTTGTAAACAAAAGTGTAGCTTATCAGTGGTTTATCGGGAGTTGAGCAGAGCGCTCTTGCAGCACCTGCTTGAAGCACCACTGACTAGTGGTGTTCTCGCTAGCAACAGTCCAGACTTGTGAGGTTTTCGCCGAATCGCCGTATATTTAGAGGCTAATACAGTACGACTTGAAGAGTTTTTGACAGAATCGGTTGTGTAATCATGTGCGTAATGCTGAACACTACAAGATGGCGCCTATAACTTGTTCGATTTTTTGACTAGTGGGGTTCTTGCCGGCAACCCCTCAATTGTATCTTTCATATATTCTGTGAAAAATTCCTGCGGGAAGAAAAATTAATAAAGCTAAATATAAAAATGTTATGTCTCTTCTACCGCATATACCGCAGAATCACCATGCTATATACCATGCACTCCAGCCAGATGACTCAAGTACAGCTGAGGATTATCAGTTTCATGTCCGTATTGATACATGGTATTCACAATCACAAAGAATGGGTACCTTCCACCTAATGAATACTTTGATTACGTGGATAGTAACTATCTTGTTACTACAGTAACAAGACACTATCTTGTTACTATAGTAACAAGATATAATAAAGTATTGATTAGGTGGAAGGTACCCATTCTTTGTAATTGTGAATACAGCTGAGGATGTCGAGGAAGACCCCTGATATCTGAAGGTGCTGAAGTATTTTCCTTACCCTGGCTCTAGTTCAATATTTGATTTAATTGAAGATCTAAATAGCTTTTGTAAACGACAAGAGATCGATAGTAATCAGGTAATGAAGGTGATTTTTAGGCAAGTACTGAGTTAGACTGTTAGAAAGTGGATAGATGGATGGAAAGATGGGATTATGCTTTTTTCCATGTAATACTGTAATTAGTTGGACGAAAGCAAACTTTGTGACAAAAGAAAAAAAAAGGAAAGAAGGAAGAGGAGCTAACATTACAGAGCAGATGAATCTATTGCAATGTAAGGTTATTTTGTTTGTTTGCAGGTGAAAAGGGTCTAAGTAGATGGTTAAATGATGGAATTACAGCCTGTGATTATTTTCCTAAGAGTATACTTTGAGATGTTAAACAATGAAGTATATGTTATGTTAAACAATAAAGCATATACTAACAGGTACCTTTTCTCTTTATTACGGCAAACACAAAACTCAAAATATCTCAGTTCCATCTAACCCTGGTATAGCCCATTCTCTCACTCACTGCCTCAATTTTCAATCATCTACTGTATGTCTTATACAGTTTTACCTTACTGGCTATAATAACCAAACCACTACCTACAAAATTCACCAACTGATTTCAGTGAATCAGTCGAAGATCTCTGTGCTATAATAGACGAACATCTTTCATGGAAGCAGCAGATTATCAGCGTTTCCAGAAAAGTACTTGTGACACTTAATTCACTTAGAAGACTCCGCAACATATTTTCTCAGGTATTGAAGGAATGCCTCATATGCATTCTGGTATTACCTCATTTCAGCTACTGTGACGCCATGTACAACGACCTGACTGCTACTCTTAATGACAAATTACAACACACAAGTAATGCCTGTGTTCACTATACATGTGAGCTATGTTATTATGACCACATTACACCTGCCTATGATGAACTAGGTTGTGGCTAAAATTCGAACAGCGCCGTAATCCTCATGCTTTGTGCTTTCTTCATCAAATATTCTACTCACGTTCAAATCCCTACTTGAACTATCAATTTCACCATCTGTCATCCAATCACAATTTCAGAACGCGGTCAAAAACTGATGCGCTCTTATAGATACCACTTCACTGTACCACAAGGTACACAAACTTGTTTGTTATTCATATGTTATGTTAATACTGTAGATTAGCCTTCAATCAAGATGTACACTGTATATAAATAAACTGTTATTACCACTGATAATTATTAAGTGTCACGGGTGAACAATGTAGTGGAAGTGGAAAGTGTTTATTGAAGACTTTATTTGTAAAATGTGGTGATGATGTTGTATTTGTAACGACCTAACCTGTACAGTGTAATATTTGTAACATATGTATTTGTAAATAGTAGATTTCAGTTCTGTACTTACTGGAAGTATCTAGAAAATTGTTACATGAATTTTTGAACAGGGTGTGTTGCCTTTTGTTGGTTATGTGTTCTAGAAGGCATTTTCTAACTATTCTGGAAATGGAAGATTCGCGAACATGCGTATTTGAGAAACTTATTTAAAGTTCGCGACTGTAGTAGGAATTGTGATTGGTGAACCTAGGTGGGGATAGACGGACTCATGCATTCTGATTGGCTACTCCAAGGCCAGGGTTTACCTTTATATAGAGTGCGAGGCAGCAGTCGGTCGTCTTGTGTTGTCTTGTCTTGGCCTTGTCATGGGCTGGTCTGCCTTAGTCTGTCTTGGTCTGTCTGAAGTTTTACATCGTGTGCGACGCCTCGCTACCGGGATGGGTCACCTTCGGGTAAGCACTCTTGAATTCCGTTCTGGCTAAAATTTCCGCAATGTTCGGTTGCTATTTTGCACAGGAGTCTGCCCTAGCCTAACCTAGATTCGCCAAATTAATTATTTATGATGCCTTAGCTTTTCAGCTGGGCTTGCCTGTTTGTTTTCGAGGCATTCCCATTTCTTGTTTCACTAAATATGTAGATTGTAGTTTAATGTATTTACCTTGCGGTTTGCCTCTGGTAGTTCAGTGTCACTTGATGTATGCTCGAGTTTTGGAGAGTACGTTTATTTCACTGTAAATTGCATTGTACAACTGGATTTGTAACTAGATGTATAGTTGGTTTGAAATTTTGAACTTGTACGAAGGTATTATCAAAGAACCTCTAAGTTATGTGTACCACAGAGAATACAGTTCGTAAGTTGCAAGTTGGTGGATTTTGTTCGGAATGTATTTGTAAAAATTCATTTGTAAATAATATTTTTCAAATTTAAGGATCACTGTTAATCATTTCGCAGTCTGCAATCTAAGCCATGTCCATGCCCTCCATAAGTCCTAGCTCCTTCCACTTCCTGGTTTATTATCCACTAGTGGGCCCTACTGATTTTTACGTATGTTGTTGTTGGCGGAGATCCGCGTACTTCCAACTGATGTTCAACAGTGTGTGAAGTTTCTTGGTACTGCGTAAAGGCACCTTCTCCCCCCTTTACTGTGTTTAGTGCTTTGTTTTGTGTAACCACTGTAGTAGCGGTTACATTAAGGATTTCTTTTAAATAAAAATTAGCTAAGTTTACATTTTGGGAATACTATAGTCATGTAATAATTGCATACATCACTGTCATCATCATAATTTATTTCTTATTTTTTAATTCTAATTTTCATAGCGTAATACTGTATCGTTTAGTAACTGTAAGATGTCTCATTTGTAGTCCATTTCTTTTCATTCTGTAATGTAAATGTATTTTCTGGTTAGATGCAAGAGAGGTCCGAATGGCCTTAATCTTGCTAGATGAAATAAATCTATTCTATCATTAAGTTCTTGTTCAGCTGGGTATCAGAGCAGAAGACTTTATTGTAGAAGAGCTAGTTTCTCTTCTCAACATGATCATCTATCTATGTAATAAGATGCGAGATCTCGAGATAGGTACTTCGCCTTCAATATACCAAGTCTCTTCCTATTGCAGTGAGTCTCGTTACTTTCAATTGAATCACTTCTTCATTCGATACCGATCTGAATGGTTTATAAAACCTTCAGTTATTTCATACCACTAAATTATGGGCTCTGAGAATTGTGGGAACAATGATGTGATACATTGACTGTGTACAGGCACTCCCTAGTTAGCTTTTGAAGTTTGTGGTGCTGGATATACAAACTGCAGAAACAGAACTTTCTGGGAATGGAAGGAAGAAAACATTGTGTTAAATTTTGTGATAACTTTTGAAGGACAATTTATTTTTTTAAATGCAACTAGTTTAACTTTTGTCGAGTTTCTACCATGTGCGCTATGTACTTTCATTGTAAATTTTCCTATTGCTGTTTAACTTCAGCCTCTTAAACTTTCTTGGCTTCCAACATCTGTATATCTTGCTTCCTCCCATCACTTTTTTTCTTGTTCCCTTTAATAATTACGATGAAATTCTCAGCATACCTGCTTTAAGGTCAAGGGAATTTATCAGCACTTCCTTGTTTATGGGATGGGGTTAAAAGAAAAGAAAAGCTGAGTATGTTCTAGAGTTTATTCCTTGTTATGTAAATCATTTTAATAGAAATGTAAAGTATTATATCTGTGATATATGTTGATAAAGTGTTAGTGTTCGAAGCACAGTCAAATATTACTTAAGTTTAGACTGATCTCCCAGTACATCACTCTTGGATGTAATAATAATAATAATAATAATAATAATAATAATAAGAAGAAGAAGAAGAAGAAGAAGAAGAAGAAGAATAAGGGGATGCAATAGTTAATGGTTTAGACTTCCTTTGGACTTAAAAGTTATTGTATGATGGTTATTTTTCTCTATATTGATATGCCAGTTGGGTTAATAGTAACACAACCGACAATAATAATAATAATAATAATAATAATAATAATAATAATAATAATAATAATAATAATTTAGTTTTAAATATTTTACTCCTCTTTGAGGTTTTCAAATTATGTGTATATTGTGGTTTGAAGCCCCTTGGCTGGGAAAGAAATCTTAAATTTTGTGGATATTGGCAATGATAAATTATAGTGGGATCATGTTCAAATAATTGCCCTAGAATTCCCACTTTGGAAAGAATTGATTTTATTGGATCAATTGTTAAAATGAATGCCTTTTTTATCCTCTGGAGGGAATGATGTTAGTCTTCTTAAAATATGTTATGATGATCAATTGGGTTTCTACTTTTCTTCAACCTAACGCCTTCAAACTATTCCTGTTCATGTGGTCTCCATCGAAATAAACCTCGAGGTAGGTCCTGATGTTTGGATAATCCTTTTCTTATTGCTGTCTTTTGTTGCGCATGGTGTATGCCACATAATGTTTGTGCATTGTGAACATCACTATAACCTCTTTTTTTTTTTTTTTTTTTTGTTAGTGGCTCTACATCGCACCGACACAGATAGGCCTTATGGCGACGATGGGAGAGGAAAGGCCTAGGAGTTGGAAGGAAGTGGCCATGGCCGTAATTAAGGTACAGCCCCAGCATTTGCCTGGTGTGAAAATGGGAAACCACGGAAAGCCATCTTCAGGGCTGCCGACAGGAGGATTTGAACCCACTATCTCCCGGATGCAAGCTCACAGCTCCGCGCCCCTAACCGCACGGCCAACTCACCTGGTACTATAATCTCTAATGTGTTTTCACTCCCAAAGATTCCCGGTGTGTCGCCAATGGTGACCTCATTATTCGCCTTTCTGCATTTCCTAACATAATACAAATGAAATCTAAAATAGATCAAGGGGTGGCATAAAGAGAGAGCAGAACTGTCACATGGTAGCAGAGTGTGGTTCTTTCCTCACTATTAAACCATTTAGGTCCATTGTCCTTATTTGAGGACAGTATAATTATATTTTTTTTTACAAGGACATATTGACCAGTCACAAAATTGAAGCCACCGGAATCCATGCATCAGTATTCAAGATTAATTTAGAATGAACATACCCAAACCTTTAGTTAACCTTTAAAAGAAATGGATTTTTGAACTTTTTTTTTTTTTTTTTTTTAATGTAATACATGCTACTGGCTTTTATGCAAAATACAATATAAATGTATTTCACAAAATTATTTTAGTGAAACTCTGCCGTGATCCATAACATGTGTAGCTATAAGCATTTTTTGAAAGTTCACCTTGATATGAAAGTAATAATAAAGGAAATATTGATGTCCTCAAATGAGGACAGTGGGTCAATGTGATATACGAATTCACTGGATTTGATCACTTTGATTTGATAATGCTGTCAGTGTAAATGTTACTTATATGCATGGTTTGCTGACATTGAATTCTCTTCATTGATAGCTTTTCTGTTGAAGGAGGCAGTGTGGGAATTAACATAAGAGGTAAGAAACCATCACCTTGTTTAGTTCTTGATTGAAATAAATCTTAGGTATTATAATTCATGGGATAATTGACTGGTCTATCTGAACTGGTATTACATTCCGAGTTGTGTTCATTGCCTGTTTCAGGGCCTAATGATGATGATGATGATGATGATGATGATGATGATGATGCTTGTTTTAAGGGGCCTAACATCTAGGTCATTGGCCCCTGATGGTACAAAATGAAATGACAAAACAAAGGTTTTAAATTATCCTCTGACCAAAAGAAAGAAAAAAAAAAAAAAAATGACATGAAGAATGAATGGATGGACATGAACCCAAAACAATCAGTGGATCCTACCCAAAAGCTACCAGAAAGAAACAGCGTTATTGACCAAGGGACCATTCTAAAGTACAATCCTGATGATGATGATGATGATGATGCTTGTTTTCTAAAGGGGTCCAAAATGCAGGTCAACAGCCCCTCATAATGGTACATGTCGCTAGTAAAGTAGAACCATGGTATTTCTCAAGTTGCGGTACTAATCAAAGATAGCATAAACTCACGGTGTTCCAAACATTATGGTACTACTCACAAGTATTTTACCTCGTACAGGTAACGCAGACCTATGGTGTTTCTCACACAATGGCGCCACTCACAGCCAACGCAAACTAATGAGGTTCCTCACCTAGGTGTACTAATCACAGGTGCCGGTATTCCCGTGGTGTTTCTCACATAGTAGGTACCAATCACAGGCAACGCAGACCCACGGTGTCGCTCATATAGTGGTACAACTCGCAGGCTATGCCCAGACCCGTGGTGTTGCTCACGTGGGTATGACTCACGGGTACTAGGAACCCACAGTCCATACCTACTGCTGCTACGAATCACAAACCTACTGTGTACCTAATATAGTGGCACTACTCGCAAGTAAAGGCGACCAACGGTGTTCCCCGCGTGATGGTACTAATCAAAAGTAGTTTCATGGTTCTGAGACAATCATTCTTTGGTGGCCCCTTTTAGACCTCTCACGACAGGCAGGGGATACCGTGGGTGTATTTTCCTTCTGCGTCCCCCACCCACAGGGGGTAGAGAGAGAAAAAAAGAAGAAGAAGGGCTCTGTCACTTTGAAAAATGAAGTAACAGACGAAGAAAGGCAAGGGCCACGAAGGGCGTGAAAAGTAAAGACTCCCTAGGCCTTGAATGCTCTAATATCGTCGGGGTCGGAAAAGAACAAGAGTTGACCAAGGGAGGTCGGACAGGATAGACGACAGTGAGGAGCCTGGCACAAGTAAGTGGAAGCAATACCAGGACTCAGCTAAGGGCCCCATGGTCACCAACCTACACTCCAAAGTTGAGAGCCCCTTGGGCCCCTTTTAGTCGCCTCTTACGACAGGCAGGGGATAGCGCACGTGTATTCTACATGTGCATCCCCCACCTGCAGGGGGTAGTGTGTTTGGTCCGCGAGAGGTATTTTATTTCCCTCAAGTCCGCAGGCAAGCCGGTTAGGACCCCCCTATCCGCCATGTGGGAGTATCACCTCTCCCCCCGCTACGCCACCGTAGTAGGTTCGTGGTCAGGACCTAATGCAGAATGGTAAGCTTCAGAAGTACATTCCATACAGGAAAATGTCTTACAGTGAATGAAATTACTGAAGAGCTGTACAAAATCAATGCAGATGAAATTGTTCCAAGAGCTACAGTTACAAACTTTGGTCACTCCGTGGTGCAAACAGCTACTGTTTTAATGTTGATTTATAATGAGGCCAAAAACCCCAAGGAAGGAAAAATGATTCCTTTGGGTACAGAGGTTGTTGAAAATATGTTTATAATTCTGTAAAACCCCTGGGCCCATGAGATATTTTTTTCCACCTATTTCACCAGTTATAACCTCATGTGTGAACTAAGTTCAATGGGACTGAAGGTCAAAGGAACTGTCCAAAAAAACAGGATGAAGAAATGCCTCCCAGAAAGCAACAAGTTAATACAAAAGATAGGTAGAGGAGCTTATGACTACAGGTTTGATTCTTCTAATGATATTCTAGTGGTGAAATGGAATGACAATAGCTGTATAATAATGGAAGTGAACTATGACACTGTCAAGCCATTGTCGCAAGCAAAACTTTTTTCCTGTGAAAAGAGGGAACATGTTTCTGTATCGCAACCTGGTCTAGTGAATAACTGTAGTGATAATGATAAATGACTAAGTCTGTTCAAGTTCTGCAAAGCAATTGCTGTATCTCTCAAAACAAGCGAAAGAGTATTTATCAAATCCAAGGCTAAAGCGCAACTACCTCTAGTCCAAGTAATCACCAGATATGATGGCAAGCATCATTACCTCAAAAGAAGAAGCCAGTAGAGTAGGTGCAAGCTAGAAGGATGATGTTCTAACCTTTGAACATCTTGTGATAAATGTAACATTGTGTATTCTTTGCTTTTCAGTTTCATTATGAAAAGTACAGAGATAGTTACGGTTCTGACATAATTGTTCAAAAGGAAGTAATCTCGGAAAAAATAAAATGGGCTTTCATAATGCTTTTGCATCAACAGTAATTTTTTTTTTTTTTTTTTTTGCATTTTAAAAATGATAAAACACCGTATTTTGTATAACATGTAGTCTCACTGTCCTCAATTGAGGACAGGGTACTAACTGCATTTTTACTTTTCTCCAGGCAAAATACATTGTGAAATCCTTATTTGTATGTGTCAACCATATTTATTCTAAATTTCAAATACAAGTTCTGATAGAAGATGAATGGGCTAACATGAAAGGCAAAATGAACTAAAGCAATACCAGTCAGACTACTTACTTCACTTGGTCTGTGGTAACAACAGAGGCAGCATGGCCTTGGAACACACTTTTTCTATCAGTGATCACATCACCATGATGAATCTGTGGCAACTCATAATCAGACATGGGAATATTAGAATCCACACACGTATTATCACCTGTGTCTACTGCCTCTTCCTCATTGGATGGTTGTTCAGAAAGTTCCTGCAATACTTCACGAACTTTCTCAATCCACTGATATAGGACTGTTTCTCCAACATTTTCGCTGAAATAATATAGACTTAATTATGTTAAGATATTAAAACTTTAAAATATGAAATATATTATAAACAGCCATGACAGAATAGCCAGATTCAAACTTAACACGTAATAATATTACAAGATATTAGAATCATTCTGTATTGATGGTTTTCACTTTACAAAGGAAATTTAATATGTCCTATTCAATACATATACATCTCCATCATTACATGTTTCAACTCATTTGAGCCATCTTCGGTGAAAAAAGTTTAGTTATTTACATAATTGATGCTAAAAAAAGTGCTAAAACATAATGAAGGAAAGAATGAAAAACAAAAGAGACATGATAGAAATAAAAAAAACAATTCAATATACACACATTTCCATCATTAGATGGAGTATTAACTCGTTTGAGACGTCTTCAGTGAAAAAAATTGAAGTTTTTTACATAATTGATGCCAAAAAATGTGTTAAAACCTAATGAAGAAAAGAATGAAAACAAATGAAACAAGATGGAAACAAACAATAAGCGATTATGGCGAGGTTGTGGACCTCTTAGTCTAAAACTTGCCGTGTGTTATAATAAAAAAACAGAACAAAATCACTATGTTAAAAATTCAAAAAGACAGACTGTCTCCATTGAGTCATCATCACGGCAAGTTTTAGACTAAGAGGTCCACAACCTTGCCATAATCACTTACTGTTTGTTACCGTCTTGTCTCATTTGTTTTCATTCTTTTCTTCATTAGGTTTTAACACATTTTGTAGCATCAAATCTGTAAAAAAACTTTAACCTTTATTTAATTGATAATGGCTCAAACAAGTTGAAACATGTTTGACTATTATTACTCCATCTAATGATGGAGATGTATGTGTATTGAATAGGAGGACATATTAAATTTCCTTTTAAAACGTAATAATAAAGCACTAAACAACAACAACAAGGGAGATTAAAGATTTGCGTACCTAAATAGAAGTGGTTGACTTGTTCATTTCTATGAAAATTTGTGATGTGATAAGTGAGGTATTTTGATATAGATTTAATACAATGGGAATTGGAACTTCAAATTTATGACCTGTTAAACATGAAAACATGATGACGAACACACTAACAAGTTTTCACTGTATATAGTAACAAATATTGTATCTCAATAGGCAGACTACAACCAGTTTACATCTTGGCTGATAATGTTGATATACTTCAAGAAAATACTCAGCAGGCCTCAAAAGAGGGGAGAAAAAAGAAAAGGTAGAGAAACAAAGTCCCACAATTCAAAGGAAGAGTTCAACAACCACAAGAACATATCATGAGGTACAATTTTCAACATGGCTTCTCAGGTGTTTGGTGTGACTGTGATACTGAGAAGGGAGAAATGTGGAGGAAACAGAAGCACGAACAATATTTATAAGATTTTATTTTTTAAGTATTTTCATGGAAATTTCATAAAATCAATATAAGTGCATTTATATTTATTTATTTACTAGCAGTTGTACCCGTGTTTCGCTATGGAATTCTACATTGTATGTGAAGTCTCTTAAGTGCGGCCATATCCAGTACTCGGGAGATAGTGGGTTCGAACCCCACTGCCAGCAGCTCTGAAGATTTCATTGTTTTCCATTTTCACACATGGCAAATACTGGGATGTACCTTAAGTGAGGCCACGGCCACTTCCTTCCCACTCCTAGCCCTTTCCAATCTCATCATCGTCATAAGACCTATCTGTGTTGGTGCGACGTAAAACAACTTGCAATAAGAAGAAGAATAAATAATTAAGGTGGTGGTGGTGGTGGTGGTGATGATGATAGTGGAGAAGAGGTTTTAACATCCAATCAACAATGAAAAACGTAAGTATGATAACTAATCCACTAAAACATAGTTCTGTACATAACTAAATTACTGAAGGTAATAATGGTGATACTGAACATAACATGCACCATTTGTAGCAGACATGGTCTACATAACTTAGTGCACTATATTACAATTACAGTAAAATCTTTCCTTACAGATACATCTAACACACGGACACTTCCGTTATAGAAACAGAATTTTATGTCCCGGCAAAAGGGAGGTAATGGTGAAAACTGAATTACAAGACAGTGTAAGTTTATACATTTCAAAAGACTTATGAATAAAAATAAGTGCAGCACACTACACTGGAAATGTTTGTGTACTCAGGCTATACGTGGTAGCCTGCTGAGTCTTAGCAATTACAGTGGCATTAGTAGGTATTTGAAAGGCATGTCATAAATCTGTTGTTCTTTATTTCAACACAGGGAAATCCTCTCTTAGCACTGACAATGGAGTATTGAGGCAAGATAATAAAGTGGCCAAGTACAACAGAAGTCTGTTATAGCGAGAATTCATAACAGCAAAAAATTTACTCGCTATAATGGATTGCCGTTATACCTGATTTTTGTAAAAGTTGGGAAAAACCCCATTGTATTAAAATCGGTATGATACGGCAATCAGTCTGTTCAAAACTTGTGTTTTTGCAGATGATAATATATCCAAACTACAGTTTGCTTGTTTGTTCATTATTTTTCAAAATCCGTACTATGTGAAAGTGTATAGTATCACTCCAGAGAACTCTGTGGCAAACGTTCCAAATTTCTTCTTCAAACAGCATCACCTAGCCTAACCATATTTCCAGCGCATGTAGAGAAATGACAACCTCGTCACTACCAACTTACACGGGAACAGCTTTTCCAAAATTTAACTCGATGCGAGAAAATATAAACTATCCTCTGAATAAGATGTACTCTGCCATATCTTGAGGTGTATAGCATTCTTACTTAATTTCAGTGTAGAGTATTCAAATTAAGCGATCATTTACTTAGCCTTTATTTCTATTTTTGCCAGTTGCTTCACGTCGCACCGACACAGACAGGTCTTATGGCGACGATGGGACAGGGAAGAACTAGGAGTGGGAAGGAAGCGGCCATGGCCTTAATTAAGGTACAGCCCCAGCATTTGCCTGGTGTGAAAATGGGAAACCATGGAAAACCATTTTCAGGGCTGCCGACAGTGGGGTTCGAACCTACTATCTCCCGAATACTGGCCGCACTTAAGCGACTGCAGCTATCGAGCTCGGTCCTTTATTTCTAATGAGTTAACTGCTTTCGACCACGTTATTTACTTATTATTATAATTAGTCATATGTAGTCGAATCAGCACACTAAATTATATTTCAGAACTGGTTTTCGGACTCTAAGGTCCAGCAGAAAGCAGTACACACCGAAAACTAATAACTAATCTAAAATCAAAAATAATAACTTTAATGTAACTAAGCCGGCCCCTTGGTGTAAGGGTAGCATGCCTGCCTCTTGCCCGGAGACCCCGGGTTCGATTCCCGGTCAGGTCAGGGATTTTTCTCTCGACCTAAGGGCTGGTTCGAGGTCCACTCAGCCTACATGATTAGAATTGAGGAGCTATCTGATGGTGAGATGGCGGCCCCGGTCTCGAAAGCCCAGAATAACGGCTGAGAGGAAGCGTCGTGCTGACCACGCGGCCCCTCGTAATCTGCAGGCCTTCGGGCTCAGCAGCGGTCGCTGGATAGGCCAAAGCCCTTCCAAGGGCGTTACCTGCCGTGGGATTTGGTTCAATGTAACTAAAGCAGACAAGGGCAACGTCACAGTCATCCTAAATAAAGATGACTACATCCAAAAAACTACTGAATTCATAGAAACAAACAACATAAAGTTAAGTGCGGCCATGTTCAGTATTCAGGAGATGGTTTTCCGTGGTTTCCCATTTTCACAGCAGGCAAATACTGGGGCTGTACCTTAATTGAGGCCACGGCCACTTCCTTCCCACTCCTAGCCCTTTCCAATCCCTTTGGGGATCATTGTAAGTACCTAGGTGTTAATATAGGGAAAGATCTTCATTGGGGTAATCACAAAAATATGATTGTAAATAAAGTGTACAGATCTCTGCACATGGTTATGAGTGTATTTAAGAGTTGTAGTAAGGATGTACAGGAGAGGGCATATAAGTGTCTGGTAAGACTCCAACTAGAGTATGGTTCCAGTGTATGGGACCCTCACCACTATTACTTGATTCAAGAACTGGAAAAAAATCCAAAGAAAAGCAGCTTGATTTGTTCTGGGTGATTTCTGACAAAAGAGTAGCGTTATAAAAATGTTGCAAAGTTTGGGCTGGGAAGACTTGGGAGAAAGGAGACAAGCTGCTCGACTAAGTGGTATGTGACAGATGTTGATTCCTATAGGAAACTTTAAATATTTGTCCCGAATGAGAATTTTTGAAAATGAGACAAAGTCACTCGTAGTGCATTAACACTGCCGGTGGCTACAAGTAGCCTATGCAGTGGCCTCCACGGTATGCACTAGCCATGCGTCTTGGTAGGTGTGCTATTTACCAAATGATGAGCCCAACTTAGCACACAGGGGCGAAACGCTGGCAACCAAGAATGAGTTAGCTGAGAAATTTATAACGTCCAATAATGGACCAACTACATTGGTATTATAAGGGGTATGTTCCGAGCTGTCAGTGGAGAGATGGCGTGGAATGACATCAGTAGACGAATAAGTTTGAGTGTGTCCTTAAAAGTAGGAAAGATCACAATCTATATATATAAAATAAGAGTTTTGTCTGTACATTGCTCAGAATTTGAAAAGAATGGTATTTCTGTATTGGTCATGTCCACAGTAACAAGGAAATGCATTTTTTACTTTTCCGTAATTTCTGTCTGCCTGTCCGTCTGTATGTATGTACACGCATCACGAGAAAATGGCTGAAGAGAATTTAATGGAAATCGGTATGCAAAGTTAGGAGGTGAGCCACTACAATCTAGGCTATAGATCATTTTATTCAAGCTGAATGAAATGGTAGTTTAGGGGAAGGCCTAAAATGTAATTCTCAAATATTTATATTATTTGTGGTCCTATCAATAAATACTACATAACTAAATCTGCATATAATTAAATTTCTGATCATTTATGTCTTATTCATTTTTACCGTACCGGCAATGATAACACAGATATTCATGAATTTGTATTTTTGTTGCTATGTTCATGTCAACGCCGAGCCACGAGAAAATGGGTAAACAGAATTTAATGAAAATTGGTATATAGTGTCGGGGAATAAGAAACTACAGTCTAAGCTATAAACAATTTTATTCACCCTGGATGAAATTGTAGTTTAGGGGAAGACGCCTAAAATTTAATTTTTAAATACCATTTTATTTGTCCCGATCGAAAAGTACTACATAAAAAAAGTAATAGAGAATACAATTTCCGATCATTTATGTTTTATTCAATTTTACCATACCGACTATGATAACAGTGGTATTTCAGAGTTGGAAGGAAACTAAAGGTGAAGGCCTACAATATTGAAAGCGCATAACATTGATCAACAATAACATTACATTAACCACTGTTTGTTGTGATGTTCTTTGTCTCTTATGCTGCCAATCAACTCCGATAGATGGGATTACTGCTGCGTACCAAGTGTAACAGCCTGACTGAATATTGGCGGGAAATAGATGGGGAGTTTGTAAACTTTCTTCTTTAGCATTTCAATCCTCTGGTTCATACATTTTCTGATACAGCTGGTACGTAACACACTGGTTTATCATAGTATTCCAGCTATTCGATCCCTACTCTGACGGGCTGTTTTGAAAGAGCAGTGCGCATACCTAAGGCAGAGGCTCAGTAGTAGCAGTAGATTTAGGCCTATTCCAAATTATAGCAGCATAATTCGCTAAATAACTCAAAATTCAACCCTGAAAAGAGTTGTTTCTTAAGAAAATCTTCTTCCTCTTAACTTTTATTATTTACCGGGCGAGTTGGCCGTGCGGTTAGGGGCGCGTGGCTGTGAGCATGAATCCGGGAGATAGTGGGTTCGAATCCCACTGTCGGCAGCCCTGAAGATGGTTTTCCGTGGTGTCCCATTTTCACACCAGGCAAATGCTGGGGCTGTACCTTAATTCAGGCCACGGCCGCTTCCTTCCAACTTCTAGGCCTTTCCTATCCCATCGTCGCCATAAGACGTATCTGTGTCGGTGCGACGTAAAGCCACTAGAAAAATAATCACTTTTATTAAATTCTTCATTCATATTATTCCAAATTACTAGTGAAGAAGGGGTTTCTGCTTTGGCTTGGAGGAATAATTTGCCTCCAAGTCAGATAAATTTTTCCGCCGCCAGTGTAGTGAATTGAGATTTTCCGACTCATCGGGGACTCCTAGGAAACAAATAGTAAAAGGGCACATAGTTTTTGACCTGGGACTCTCCACTATTCAACTCTCCTCCCCCCCCAAGACGAAGAGTGTTCACGCATCACGGCTGTCTGCTGCTTGGTCGTTCCAACTCTGGAACTTTGGACTGTTAGATAAGCAGCATAGTACTGTTCATTAAAAGTGAGAAAATGTGTGGTTTTTCATTTGATTGAGTATTTCATATGAAAGCATTGCTTTTAAACGCGTCATTCCTACTGACGTCATTGTAATAACCTATGTTCATTTCAGTTGGGAAAACCACTATAGCAATCTTTCTGAGGATGTAAAAAGGCAGATGGAGAGTGAGTTTCTGCCATTATAATAAAAACTCCCAAACCTGATTGTGACTGATGATAGGCAAGCAGGCCTACCATTACAATGAAAATTCCCTAACCTAGTCTTCATGTGAGAAAATATGTTTGGTGAATTCCCCGTCGTGTTTCTAGGGTAACGTTAAGAACTATGCAATTTAATACAATCTTGCTAAAACGTGTACACTACCTAACATATAATTCGGTTTACACTGTAGGATTCCGTAGCGAAGCACGGGTACATCAGCTAGTATGAAGATAAAGTTGAAATTCAAGAGGACAAATTGGGGCAAATATTCATTTATATGAAGGGGAGTTAGGGATTGGAATAACTTACCAAGGAAGATGTTCAATAAATTTCCAATTTCTTTGCAATCATTTAAGAAAAGGTTAGGAAAACAACAGATAGGGAATCTGCCACCTGGGCAACTGCTCTAAATGCAGATCAGTAGTGACTGATTGATTGATTGATTGATTGATAGATAGATAGATAGATGGATAGATAGATAAAGAAGGACCCCACCAAACACAAAAATAAAAGAAAAACTGAAGGAACACATGGTTCATAATAAACGAAAAATAAAAATAAAAATTAGTCCAGATGAACCCAAGATACCCAACTTTAAAGTCTCTCCCAAAATCTACAAAGAGAATTACCCCGTTAAACCTATAATAAAATGTTGGAACAGTCCCACATTTCAACTATCTACATTTTTACTTAAACATCTACAAAAACACATCAAATCAGAAAACAATAAATCAATATCAAACTCTTTGGAAGCCATTTCCAAAATACAATCAACGGAAATAAACAAGGACACTATAATGGTATCGAATGATGTGACCAACATGTATTTCAACATTCCTGTTAAGGAGACCATAGACTTAATAGAAGGAAAGTTAAAAAACCAAGATAGGCAAAGTCACATAGAAATTAATGAATGATAAATTTATTAAGTCTAATATTAGACAATAATTACTTCACTTTCCATGGGAAGTACTACCAGCAAAACACAGGTTTATCAATGGGGAGTCCGCTATCTGGTTTCTTAGCCAACATTTATTTAAATAATCTTGAGTAACCATCTTGAATATACGTCAGAAGGAAATAAAATTATGGGTCCGTTATGCTGACGACATGATAGTACTTTTAAATGGAAACCTAATTACCCCCGAAACACTTCTGGGTTGTTTAAATTTGCTTGACAGCAACATTAAATTCACTATGGAAAAAGAAAGCGATATACAGTTAAATTTCTTGGACCTCGCATTAACAAAAAACAATAGGATAGATTTTGATATTTTTAGGAAACACACACAGTCCATCACCACCATAAAAAAAAAACTCCAACCACCCAGGAACTCACAAACAAGCAGCTTACAAACAGCTATATTAATACATTATTAAAAATTCCCATGAGTACTGAAAACAAACTGAAAGAAATTAGAATAATAAAGCAAATGGCTACAACCCACAAATGATAGACAAAATTATACATAAAAAAACGGAAGAAAAGAAATCTCTGAATGTAGTCAATTTGTAACATTTACGCATTTTGGAAATCAAGTTTTTAAAATCTATAATATAAGAAATTTCAACTCAAAACAGTACTTAGAACTAGAAATAATGCACATAGTATCAACAAACAGTTGTCTACACCAATTCGGGAGTATATAGGCTCACTTATAACGACTACAAAATGTTTTACATAGGAAAGATTGGCCGAGCCTTAAATCAAAGATATCAAGAACATTTCAAGGCAATAAAGTACAACAAATATTCAGGTTTTGCCGAACACATTTATAACAATAACTTTTTAGGGATCGGAAAGGACATGAAATTAATTGTTAAAGATAATTATGGATTTGAACTAAATACCTGCGAAAACATTGGAATATTCCTGGCGCAGATAATGTAACCTGATAAAATTTTAAATGAAACAGTCGCAAGTAACATATTGTTCACAACCTTGAGGTGACGTATAATCATGTGCTTCCAGCGTCCCCCATACTCAAAGCTGAAGGTTTGTCTAATACTAGATCACGAGGATAATCCAGCCCTTCCTATGGCATGTCATATATATATATGTGTGTGTATTTTTTTACATCATTATTAAGTTTTATATGTATTGTGTGCATACTTTTACACTTTTTCTTATTTTACAGTTGATCTCAACAGGACTCCATTTTAACTGTTTTAAAACTCAATGTGACAACACACTCGTGTAAAATCAAATATTTTATAAATAATTTCAACGAAAACCGGTTCTGAAATAAAATTTAGTGTGCTGATACGACTGTATATGACTAATTATAATAGTAAGTACCAACATCCGCACTGTTAATAAGATGGCTTTGATATTTTATAATGATTATAACACATTATTAATTTGTTATGAAAAAATGTTCTCTTCTTTCATTTCTAATCTGTTTTACGGAACAGCATTCGACGAGTATTACTAATAGACCCTGATTGACTCTGACATCGCCTTCGAAAGGCATAGAATCTCAAGGATAATATAATAAAACCACCTATTCAATACTTTCCACTTTTAATGTGGTTTGAATCTACATGAATTTATGTAGACTTATCAGGTCAGGTACATGTTTCACCCATTATTTGGGCATCTTCAGCTTGTAGACAACCTTTAAGTCAAGGTTTGGGACCTTTTTAACCATATATATAGTGTCTGTCTGTTAGGTCATCAGCCCAGAGGCTGGTTGGATCCTCAAATAGCACCACCAAAGGTTATGCGGTTATAAGGAAACCCCAAAAACCAATGACAGCACCAAAATGAGGCGTACTAGGCAAGATGAGGAGTGAGGTAGTTTGCCATTGCTTTCCTCACTGGGTCAGAAAGTTCTATTGCAGCACGACTGACCCTATGAGCAGCACCTTTCATAACACTCAGATGCACTAGTCATGCTCTGAAAGTCATTACTCAGCACTACCCATACCCCAGCTACTCCCATATTGTCACAGCCATGGATGTTGACTGGGACTTCGGTGGAAGCTACACTTTACTCTGGCCTGTGCCAAGAGATGGATGCAAAAGTACTGTATCCATCAAGAAATGACAGCAGGCAGATATATATAGTATAGTACACAAACGTTAATAATTTCTTAAGACTAACATGCCAGGATAATAATTTTCAAAATGTGAACAAAACATAACTGTGGGAATTAATGTTGTTTTAACACAATTAAAACTTGTCAGTCCTATTCTATCTAACTTAACATATGTCTAAAACTAATATGGTTCTTCCTCTATCATAAGTTTTGGGTAAAGAGGATATTACAAACTGGGGTTCATTTGACCCTCCTATATCACTTCATGTTCATGACGTACCATAACTAATGTCAGAATGTGTTGTCAACAACAAGTGGAGATTTAGAACTGATTGTTAGTTGTAGCCTGGTCAAGAATGTTATGAATGTAAAATATAAAATAACGGTGTTTCATACACAGTTAAAACTTGTCAGTCTTGTTCTATTTATCTTAAAAATATGTTCAAAACTAAAATGGATCTTCTTCCTCTAACATGAGTCTTGAGAAAAGAGGATTTTGATACTGGGGCTTATTTGACCCACATATTTCATTTTCAGTTCCTGACGTAACTAATGTTGAGATGTGTTGTCAAATACTAGTGGAAATTTAAACCTGATTGTTATATATAGACCGGTCAAAGACATTGTTTTGAACAAAACTGTAAGCGTCTTGACTTCAGGTCTTATGTAACGACAAGGAATTGTAAAGAGTACAATATTAGGCTGTTTCTTAGTTTTAGGCTGCTGCTTAATTGAGAAGGAACATCCTAGATACTTGATACAGTCTTGTATGAATATCATTCCCGTTGATGTGTTGCTTGGTCTTAGGGAGGGATCTTAAGATTATCTGTACTGAAGTAAAAAAGTAATTTTAATTAACAATTTAGAGCACGCGTTGTGACAAAATGTATTAAACTAACACCGCATAACTGTAAAATGACTGACTTGTTCAAATCGTACTAGGTGGACCTGTCTGTTCCGGCAGCGCCTATCTTGTTGACATTTCTACTCCTGGTGTTGTATTGGTGTGGCAATGGAGGGGCAGGCATGGAGGGAGAGTGGGGGTATACTGGTCTATGGGCGGATGTGCTATTGCTGGAGGGGAGTTTCTAGAAGCGATATGGGCGGGCTTAACATTTAGCATGGTGGACGAAGCATTTGAGTGTGGAGATTTCAATAATTGAGGGATTTTGTTTTGATCTGAATTCACGATATTAATTAATCTAGGTGTTAATTCGTACAAAGGATTTTTAATTCCATTGACATTGTTAAAATTTTTATTTTTATTATAGGTCTGGTCCAAAAAGATGTGTAGATTTTCCAGTTCGTTCATTAATTTCCCTTTCCCTTTACCTATGCTTCTAATGATGGTAAGATCTTTCTCTATGGAGGTAAAGTGATGGCCCGTTTCTTTCATATGTTGGCTCATCGCTGACCTATAATAAAAAAAATCAAAATTTTAACGATGTCAATGAAATTAAAAATCCTTTGTACGAATTAACACTTAGATTAATTAATATCGTGAATTCAAATCAAAACAAAATCTCTTAATTATTTAAGTCTCCACACTCAAATGCTTCGTCCACCATGCATTTTACTGTGTAAGATGCTATCTTATAGATACCTAAATAATTGTATCGCCTGCCTTTTAAACCAAAATAATTTTGCTGTTATATTTCAAAGTTCTTGTTGATGAAGTGTGACTATATAGTCCTTTGCTGTTTTGTTTCAGAGTTGCACGGCGGCAATGAGTTTATTTCCGTCACTAACTCAGATGAGTCGCAAGCTATTGCAGCGCAGGAGATGGAACATATCATACTGTTGGAAGATATACCAGCCCATACTGAGGTTGTAGAAAGTACCTGTATTGAAGAAGTAAGTGAAGAAAACTTACATTAGTCCCTTTAACATATGTTAAATGTCAGCAAGCAATAGGCCTACACATCTTTGTTTCTTCTATTTCAAGTTTCTGATTCCAAATCAATAGGCCTACAAGATGATCTGCACACTGCTCTTGCTTCCACCTCAAAAACAGCTACTGAAGTCACAAAGTCAAGGTCGCCAAAGAGAAAGAAGACTGGGAAGAGTGTACTTGACATGAAGAGAGTGTTTTATAAAAGAAGATTGGAATGTTTAGAAAGTGAGCATAAGATGAAAATGGAATGATTACAAGCTGAACATAGGTTGAAAATGGAGACCTTAAACCTCGATAAAGAAATGAAACAGTTAGAAATTTTAGAGATAAAAAATAAAATGAGGCCTGGACAAGGAAGACTGAGTTTAAATAGTACAGTGACATTAATAGGGCAAGTATTGTAAAATAAATAAATAATTTTTTAAGCTTTTGTATTTAAATTTACCTTCTTTGTTGTAGATATACTATTGCAATTATTAGGTTAGTCGTACAACTGTATTATGCACTTTTCACAATAGCTCAACTGTATACTTTCCTAAATATTACATTATTAATAATTGCTATCCTCATAGCATTGTTCTCTCTTTCATGAACGTTGTTTGCAGCATGTACTGGAATTTCTTCATATGCTTTTCTTGCAGCAAACAAAAGTGAAGGAAAAACTGATATCCGACTTCCCTCTTCTTCTTCTTTTTTTCATGGGGCCTCTAAATATTAGTTCCTAATTAGCATCGACCTCTTAAGATCTTCTGCTACTATGTTTTTCCTTCATTCCCGCCTAGATATACCTGATCCCTTCACAAAGCTGCAGGCTGTTCTTATTGGGTCTTCTTGGATTTTTTCTCTCTGTTCACCTGGTAGTCCTAGCTGGACAGTCTGATTCTACCCAGCGCCTCACGTTCGAAAAGTATGTGTTCAGCTGATCTTTCTCCGATTCCCAGGATAGAAAGATGGTTTGATGTAGCTGAGAACAAATAGCTTTAGCAGTTATATTCATACATCTTGGAGGTAACTTCCTGGTTGTGTTTCACTTCAGTTTCTTTAATAATCTATATTTAAGGCTGTGCGAGTTATTAGCCCGCAGCAACATGAGTTTGGTGGTGGGGCTGCCACCCGAGGCTCCAAGCTTGCTGTTTTCTGTAGGGGTTGTCTCCCTTAGCCTCTGAAAATCCCTTTTCACCACAAGGCAGAGTTTACCCTTACTTCTTTAAACCCCACGGGAAGAGGGTTTGCCTCATCTTCCAGCTTTGCCATTCCAAAGGCGTCCTTTTCCACCGCTTCTGCCTCTGAGGACTTCACCAGAGCCCCGTTAGCCGTCACTTTCAGAGTTCCTGTAGGGCCTTCACAGCCACCATAGTGGTCATGGGGCACACACAGATCCCGCTGTACATCACCCCTACAGGCAATCCCCCACTTCATGCCATCACTCACCTCCCACAATGTGGATGAGGGGTTGGGCTTAAGAGAGACAGTAATTTCATTAGGTTGGAGCAAACAAAAATAAATGTCCTTGTAATACACATAAGTGGAAGGATAATGAAAGAAAGAGCGGTTAGTAGTATATGAGACAAAATAAGCCTGCCTGAGAAAGTAAGTTCCATTCTGTAAATAACTAACTTGATTTTATTTTTAACCACTGTGTAAATGACTGAATACGTAGTAGTATACACATGAGTACTATATTTTAATAATTATTGACTTCATCGCATGTAAGTACATATTTTATATGAGAAGCACGGATTCTCCTTTAAACATTATTTTTTGTGGCACAGTTGAAGTCCTCAGCTCAGGATCAAACTGTACTGGAACAATTAGGAATGGTTTGTTAAACATGTGCGTACGTAGAAACAGAGTTTTATGTCACTAGTGTTAACGGGTGCTGTCATCAATGTACAAAACCTGAACAGTTGTATAGAATATATTAGAGATAATATGTAAATAACCCTCAATCCTGTATCTTCCATGTTTCTAACTAAAAGTAAAAATTAGTATTGCCCTCATAGCATGAGAATGTGGTTGACACACCTTAAACCTTGCAAGCTCGACAAGTACAAAGTATCTACTATGTCTATGATCTGCTGGACAACCTGTTGTTTTATGTATTAAGAAATACTAACATAACGTAGATATTATGTGCTAGTTACATAACATTAATACATTTTTGAGTCATTTGCACTCCAAATTAATATGTAAATACTGTAAACCTGTTTATTTAAATGATAAATCATCATTACTGTCAGCATAATTGCGTTTGGATTAGTGTGGAATCACATGCGAACACTCTATTCCACATGACATCACAAACCTGTATGGTACTACACAGCAAGTGAGTGGTACGCTCCGGAGTTAAATGGTTATGAACGAGCAGTAGAACATGACATTCAAAATATGTCGCACCGACACAGATAGGCTTATGGCGACGACGGGATAGGAAAGGGCTAGGAGTAGGAAGGAAGCGTCCATGGCCTTAATTAAGGTACAGCCCCAGCATTTTCCTGGTGTGAAAATGGGAAACCACAGAAAACCATCTTCAGGGCTGCCGACAGTGGGGTTCGAACCCACTATCTCCCGAATACTGGATACTGGCCATACTTAAGCGACTGCAGCTATCATGTTTTGAAATGTAATATGCTTATAAAATTTGTTTAATTGCACTAATCTACAGTATTACAAATTATTTCAATGTGAAAATATTATACAAGAGTGCAATGCGAACATACCAACAAGTTTGTCTTTTCATAGCATTCATTATTATTATTATTATTATTATTATTATTATTATTATTATTATTATTATTATTATTATTTAATAATAATTTACTACCTTAGTCCTTTCATTCCGTACTGCCACTTCTCACTGGATGTGAGGAGAGAAATTAGAAGGTGTCATTCTCAGTCCTGTATTGCTGAATGGGCCTGTCTTACTGTCAGTACCCAACCCTTGTTATACTAAGGAATGACAGTACATTTCTAACATGCCTTGTGTGCAAAACCCCTTTGTGCTGGTGCTGTCATAGCTAGATGAGTGGTGTATAGTAATTTTCTATGTATCATATAGATGCTGTATGTTATGATAACAATGTTCACCGATGAAGAATTTTTTTTGAACTGTAAAAAAAAAGGAAATTGAAAAGAAGATTTAGGTACTATAAGATAACTATAACAACTAAAACTCTAGCAAGCTTCCATAAGATGTAGGGAGTGTAGTATTTTTTTTTACCCGATACTGTTACGATGTTTAATGAAGCAAACACATAATCTGTAAGTATTTGAAGTTAAATTATTTAGGGAGGAAAACATTGCTGACCTGCTATACTCGCTTGGGGTGGGGAATAGTCAAAAGACTGATCTACAAAAAATCAATTTATGTTGTAGTCCTTCATTCAAAATCTCTGTCCCACAAGTTATTTCCTAATGAATGTGCTGACTCAAACAATCCTTCCTCCACGACTCAAATTCTAAATATTACAATCAGTGAAAACAACAGTGTTTGCTTCATCAAACGAAAGCTCTGTTTGTTTCTTGCTAACATAAAAAACATGGATGTAATGTGTGTTCTGTGTGCAATAGTCTAACTGTGCATGTTGTGTGCTCTAGATGATTGGTTTACGTGAAAGGAATGATAAGTTTACATTTTTGTTGAGTTGTTTTGTAACAAAGTGTAATGTACCCACATATTAAGTATAAATATATCTGCAGCAGTTATTTCATACTTTTTTTGACCTTGTACCTGCCTGGTGAATCAAATTATATTTTGTAATGAACTGCTAGAATGAACAAGCAACAAATCAAAATATGTACAGGAGGCAGTGGCGGTGCGTGCTATATGTTCAGTGGTTCAGTGAACCCCCTAGAAATTAATAAGTCTATGTAAAATGGTATATTACAGCCTGTTCCTTTAATAAGCTCTGCATATCCACGCACGTAGCGGTATTTTTGACATCAACACTCTGTTGCTCTTCGGAACCAGCGGAGAGGTTCAATTTCAGGACTGCGGTAGCGGGGCAGTGAGACGTAAGGAGGGTGCTCAAGGCGAGGGGCTGTGAGGAGCAGGGAAAACATAGCCCAGGAATTGCTGGCGACTGGACCAGCGATAGACACGAGTTACATCGAGCAGTTCCGAAATTAGCCGAAGCACTGTTAGAGCGCGCGGTTAAAGTTTGCCGTATGCAGTAGACAGACCTTGCCGTATGTGGTAGGTTTTTGAGGGGTTTTAATTTGACGATTTTGCAGTTCTGATGTAATTAACCACAATGAGCCAGAATATTTAGTAACTACGTTTTGTATAGAATCAACAGGCGTTCGTAGCCTGTCTTTTTGTAATTAATGAGTCGTTTCATTTGTAAGTGGTGATGGCCATTATTGTTTTAAGAGGAAATACAACTAGGCAACCATCTATATATAAAATAAGAGTTTTGTCTGTACATAGCTGAGAATTTAAAAAGAATTGCATGTCTGTAACGGTCGTGTCCACAGTAACGAGGAAATGCACTTTTTCGTTTTCCATAATTTCTGTCTGTCTGTATGTATGTACACGCATCATGAGAAAACGGCTGAAGAAAATTTAATAAAAATCGGTATGTAAAGGCTGAGAATAAGTCACTACAATCTAGGCCGTAAATAATTTTATTAACGCTGAGTGAAATGGCAGTTTAGGGGAAGGCCTAAAATTTAATTCTCAAATATGTATGCTATTAGCGGTCCTATCGATAATTACTACATACCTAAAGTTATATAGAATTAAATTTCCGATCATTTATGTCTTATACATTCTTGCCGTATCGAATATGATGACAGAGGTATTCGTTAATTTGTAATTTTGTTGCTAAGTCCATATCATCACCGAGCCACAAGATAATGGATAAACAGAATTTAATGAAAATCGGTCTGTAGAGTCGGGGAATAAGAAACTACAGTTTAGGCTCTAAATAATTTTATTCACCCTGGACGAAATGGTAGTTCAGGGGAAGGCGCCTAAAATATAATTTTTTGTATGTTCTTGGTCGTATCGAAAAGTACTAACTTATATAAAAAAGTTATAGAGAATACCATTTCCGATCATTTATGTTTTATTCAGTTTTACCGTACCGACGACGGTAATAGTAGTATTTCAGACTGGAAGGAGACTAAATCTGGGGGCCTACAATATCGAAAGCTCATGAAATCGATCAACAATAACATTACATGGACCATTGTTTGTTGTGATGTTCTTTGTCGTTTATGCTGCCACTCATCTTCGATAGATGAGGCTACTGCTGCGTACCTAGTATGACAGCCTGTTTGAATATTGGCGGGAAGTAGCTAGGGAGTTGGATAACTTTCTTCTTTAGCATGCCATTCCTCTGGTTCATACATTTTCTGATACTGCTGGTACGTAACACACTGGTTCATCATAGTATTCCAGCTATTCGACCCCTATTCTGAGGAGCTGATTGGAATGCTCAGTGTGCAAACTTAACAGAATAATAACAGAGTGGAAGCGTAGTACAGTTCGTTAAAAGTGAGAAAATGTGTGGTTTTTCATTTAATCGCAACATTCCTACTGACGCCATTATAATGATATGTGTTGATTTCAGTCGGGAAAACCACTTTCTGATGTTGTAAAAAGGCTTATGGAGAGTGAGTGTCTGCCATTATAATGAAAATTCTACAACTTGATTGTAACTGATGGTAGGCAACAGGGCCTACCATTAACATGAAAATTCCCTAAACCAGTCTTCCATGAGAAAAGACGTATGGTGACTTCCCCGTCGCGTTTCTGGAGTAATGTTAAGAACTATGCAATTTAATACAATCTTACTCACAACGTGTACACTACCTAATCAAGAATTCCGCAGCGAAGCACGGGTTAATCAGTTAGTCCTCTATATAACACTAATCATAAAGAAAAAATGGAAGGGATCCTACGCTTCGAAAATGACGGTGTCGGCCAAAGAAAGCCAAAGGCCGCGAAGGGCGTGAAAATGAAAGACTCCCTAGGCCTCGAGTGCTCTAATACTGTCGGGATCGGAAAAGAACAAGACTTGATCAAGAGAGGTCGGACAGGGTAGATGAAAGTAAGGATCCTGGTGCAAGTAAGTGGAAGCAATGCCAGGACCTTGCTAAGGGCCCCGTGGTCGCCAACCCACGCTCCCAAGTTGAGAACCTCTGGAGCCTTTCATCAGCAATACGTGTTTATATAAAAGTAAGCAGCAAAATACGTCAATACATAAACAACAGTAGTCTGCCTAAGACGTTCTTGAAGAAGTTATTTGTACACAAGCAACGTCTCCAAAATCAGAGGAAATTGGATCAGCTTTAAGTAATTGCACATCATATTCTCTGTCCTTCATCTTCATTATTTGGTAACTTCTTCTAGTTGTAGCCATGTCCCTTCAAAGAAAAGTCGCGTTTCTAATCAAGCAATGTCACTACTTTACATCTATGTAAACATCAAGTAACAATAAATCTCAACACGTTATTTCCGACAGCAGTGAACCCCCAGACGCTTTATCCACGCGCCGCCACTGACAGGAGGTCAGAAACAACGTGAAACGCTAACTTCTCTCTTATGTCGATATCTCGTGCCATTGTCATTTTATCTGCTGCTCAAGTTAGCCAATCAGATCGCTACGCGGACGAATTCAAATGGGCTATATGAGGCGGTGTTGCTAAATCTGGACGTGACTTGGTTGGGCTTGAGAGCCATGAGTGTCAAACCTTAACACACCGTGGGTTTTAGCCAATGCCACCGTAGTACCGTAGCGTGCTTACTATGGGCCGAGTGGTGGTGATTATTGTTTTAAGGAGGTACAACTAGGCAACCATCCTCTAAATAACACTAACCAGAGAGAAAAAAATGAGAGAGATGCGGCACTTCAAAAAAATGAAGATGTTAGCCAAAGAAAAAAAAGACCACGAAGGGTGTGAAATTAAAGATTCCCTAGGATTCGCAACCCTAATACCATTGGGGTCAGAAAAGAACAAGGGTTGACCAAGGGAGGTTGCATAGAATAGATGAAAGTGAGGAGCCTGACAAAAGTGGAAGCAATGCCAGGACTCAGCTAAGGGTCCTGTGGTCGCCCACCCACGCTTCCTAGTTTAGAGCCCCTAGGGCCCCTTTTTAGTCACCTCTTGCAACAGGCAGAGGATACCGCGGGTGTTATTCTACCACCCCCACTCACAGGTAAGAGCCGAGCCTATCAGCAGGGAGGTCCTTGTTCAAGTCCCTTCCCTGGAAAAATTTAATTTATTCTATTGGTGCTCACAAGCTGCTCATAAGCCATGACCAGATTTAGCATCAATGGCTCGCAAAGCCCATCTGAAGCCCACTTGGACATTTAATGATAACCACTCATGACGATTCCTATAAACTTCTGCGTTATCACCCCCAGGAGATATTATAGGTATGTGACTAGAAATTAAAAAATGGATATTTTAATGAAAAGGAGAAAGTTAGGCCTGGCCTGGACAATAAGGAAAACTGGGTTTAATTGCATAGTACAGTGGCATTATTAGATGCATATAGTTGTAAAGTACATTATGTTTTTGGCTATTTTTGTTGCAGGTAAACTGTTCGTATAATTTAGTTTGAACCACTTTTCGTAATAGCCAACTGTAAATTCTTTGTAAATATTGTTACCTAAATACATTATTAATAATTGCTGCCCTTATAGCAGTGTTTTCTCTTCCATGAACATCATTTGCAGCAGGTACTGGAATTTCTTCGAATGCTCTTCTTGCAGCGAACACAGCCTCATCTGTTTCAGGGACCTTATCTACTGCATTTACAGCGATATTGTGCAAGACGAATGCTGCAACTATGATTACTGGAACATGAGCTAACTTCTCTCTTAGACCCATACTGAGACAAGGGAACCGTCTTTTCACAACCCCAAATGTTCTTTCTATTGCTGACCTGGTTGCTTTATGGGCTCGATTATAAGCTCGCTCTGCAGCTGTTTGGGCATGAAGTACTGGACTCAGCAGGTAACGACAACACTGATAGCCATCGTCTCCCAGGAGTATGCCTTCTGGAAAGTCGCCTGTTTCGACCTAAGCATGCACTCGTGAATTAATGAAAATATTGCTATCGTGAGCAGATCCTGGCCATCTTGCTATGACATTTGGGGACCTGAGCCTAGCATCACAAATAACTTAAACATTTAACGAAAACCATCCATGATGATTCCTATAAACTTCTGCGTTATCACCGTCAGGAGATATTATAGGTATGCGAGTACAATCTATAGCGCCTATAACACCAGGGAAGTGTTCTGCATCAAAAAAAATCATGCACGATTTTCCTCACGTCATTTTGTTCGGAAGGCATTTTGATGAACTAGTGTTTCAGTGCAGCTATAAGATTAGATACGCGATGAATGGCTCTGCAGACTGTCGCTGCATCTACATGCAGTAAATCACCAATGACTAACTGAAAACTTCCTGTGGCAAAGAATCTCAAAGTTAGTAACATGTGCATTGGAGACAAAGTTTTGTATCTCTTGGTAGGTTTAACTAGATTATCACGCAACCTGAGTTCTAGCTGTTCCACTGTATCTTTTCCCAAGCGATACCTCAGTTTAAATTTCTTATCACTTAATTCTTCCATTGGATTTCCTCTTTCACAGAAGACACGGGGAGCCTGGCAAAATTCATCATTTTCATCATCAGAAGATATATCCGAGAAATCAGATTAATCAACATCTGTAAAATACGAATGAGATAAGATTATAACGAAAGCAATTTATCAAGGTTATGTTACAAAATTATTACATTACACTGAATTATAAAAGAAGCATAATATTGGCTATATATAGACAACTATAGCTAGCAATGCATGAGGGTAGACCAGTGTATTTTTTTATTTTCCATTTATCGTAAAAACACAGGTATTATTTTATTAACAATCAGCTGTTCTTGTATCGAGGTTATGTTACAGAATTATTACATTACACTGCAGTAATAAAATAAGCGTAATATTGCCTATATACGGACAACTCTAGCTAGCAATGTATGAGGTTAGACTTCAGTGTATTTTTTTTAACCATTTATCGTAAAAACACAGGTAATATTTTATTAACAATCAGCTGTTCTTGTATCTCAAGCAGAAAACAACTCCATGAACTAAAATCAAAGAGTTCTATCGGAGAAATTTCTCCAGTCAAAGTTGATCGTAGTTCAGTGCAAACTGATCTCAGAATAACGTTTATACAATACAAATGTACGAGTTTTGCGTGAACTGAGATCAATTTCGTTTCTGATCTAAGATCAAACGGTTTATACAATCGGCCCTTAGAGTTTTAATTATTTCAGAAACATTTTTATGATGAACTGTAAATTTTACCTCACACACATCTTCTTCCAACATATTTTAAAATAATCTTTATTCAGGTAGCTGGTAAAAAATAAGGTTTTGATGTTGACTGAGGATGCCTCATAAGAAGAGGCAAAACATGTCTCATTATATTTTAACAATTTAACTCATATGTTAACATTTTGTATTGTATTGAATAGGTGGCAAAATAATAAATATTTTCTTGTATACATTATATGATACTTTCAATAAGGACCAAAAATGATTTTCTACTTATAATAATCTGACATCGCTTTCGAATGTCGACGAGAGAGCTCGCTAGTGGACATAGTGAGGAAACAATATCGAAGATGATTGATCGCATACAATATAATCGCTGGGTCCATAAATGTCAGTAACGGAAAAAATCGTGCACATGCAATTGCTCGTAATAACGGATGCATCACAGTGATAGGGCTCTTGCTGTAACCAAAGGATAATACACAGTTTAACATAGGAATTTTGAAGGAACAGACAAAAGCTCTCGTCATAATGGGGTTCTCGTTAAATGCCGTACTCCTTATAGAGGACTTCTACTGTAGTTCTGTGTAGTCACTTTATTTCAGTACATATCTATGGCATCTAAAAGGAAAATCTTCTGTCTCTGATCTCACCAAATGCCACCAAACTGGGTGTAGTGGGATGGACTGACCTAGTTTAGGAAGCTATAATAAAGGTCACGATTTGGAAATGTTTCTTCAAGGCAGTATTTTATGGTAATGGGACTGAAAGGAACTTGGAAATCAAGAGGGGAAAAAAACTACCACAAGATTCGATCTAGGGTCTTTTAAACCAGGGTACAAAAATGTTAATACCAGTGAATGCACCTTGACTGATAGGAGTGCACACTTTGAGGAAAATTCATTGGATATTAGTGAAATGATGAAGTATGTATATGCAACAGAACTGAAAGCTGGTGAGTGCAGTGACAATGAGGAAGATGATAAAGATGAAAACTCAAGTTTAGATAGCCTACTTCGATAACCAACTATGCTTCAGTTTATCAAATGGTGGAACAATTGAAAGGATTCCCATTTCATCAAAGAGATCAATACAACAAATACAGGCCATTCTGGAGAAGAAGATACCGGTAGTCTACATGAAATTTAACTAACAAACCAGCCTAGACAAGTTCTTTTAATGACAAGTAATGAAAATCATTTTATTTTCCATATTGAAAGAATCTCAATAATAATATAATTTATTGGACTCCAACCTATTCAATACATTACAGGATGTTAACATTTTTAGTTAAACATCGTTAAAATGTTTTGCGAAACATGTCTCCATTTTAACGATGTTTAACTAAAAATGTTATTTGGCGTCCAATAAATTTTATTATATTATTATTAAGTTCTTTTAAGGAAAATACATCATAAAACAGTGAGAGTTGGTGAAGTGATGTATAGTGAGTTGACTCCAATTAAAGATTTTGCAACTGTTAACATACCGTACAATAAAACTACAAGCTAAGTTATCCCTTAAAATGTATTTTACATAGTACAGTATATGTATTGCAAGAGATAAATTTTGCTTATGGAAGCATCTCCACCCATTAACGGATGCCTCCCCGATATGAACAAATTTTTGCGTATATATTACAGAGGTTTCACTGTATGTAATTAATGTACATATTTAAGTAGTACATCATTCATTCTTACATTCAACCATGCAATCTTACAAACTGGCTACACAATTAGGAAATCCTGGCAAGATCATTTGAAAGAAGCTAATGAAGTGCAATTCCTACCTCTCAGTGAGAGAGAATTCCATAGCCTAGCAACAAATGCACGGAATCAGCAGTTGTACACTGATGTACAATTTACAGGTATAGTAGGCGAGGAGTTGGATCAAGTGTATTGCTGATGAATGGAGAGGCAGCTATGATCTGAGGAAAGATACTGTAATGCTTCATTCAAAATTTGAAAAATGAATGTAGCAGTGTGCAAATATCTCATTTGCTTGGTCTTTAACCACCCGAATGTTTTGTAATAGGGCAACATGAGTTGTACACATTAATCTATACTAATATTATGAAGAGGAAAAATTAGTATATTTGTTTGTAACGGATAGACTCAAAAACTACTGAACCGTTTTTAAAAAAATACTTCTTTTCCATGGTTTCCCATTTTCACACCAGGCAAATGCTGGGGCTGTACCTTAATTACAGCCACGGCCACTTCCTTCCCATTCCTAGCCCTTTCCTGTCCCATCGTCGCCATAAGACCTATCTGTGTTGGTGCGAGGTAAAGCTACTTGCAAAAAAATTACTTCACCTATAGAAAGCTACATTACCAGTGAGTAACATGGGCTGTATTTTATTTTAAAAACAATTCGAGTGGGGGGGGGGGGTGATGGGGGGAGATATAAAAATAATAGGCCAATATAAGCAAAATTGAATTTGTCGTACAAGGACGAGACAAAGCTCATTTTAAGCCCCTTGACGCAAAGAATAAAACTCTGTAAGCCCTACGGGCCCAAAAACCATGTGTTAAGGCCCTAAAACCAACCGTTATGGAGATGTTGGCACCACACTAACCCCGCTCTAGGAATCTGATAAACAAATGCACTGCCATAACCATGGCAATGTTAGCTCCAGTATTCTTACAGCAGCGAGATTCTCTACAATATATCACAAAACCTAACATGTTACAGACATGAAAATTGGTATTTGGAATCCCCTTTAAAAATAAAAGAACACAAATGTTTGTTTTCAGAAAATCCACTTAAGGGGTGAGGGTGGGGGGGGGGGGGTGAAAAGGAGTGAGGAAGGAGTTGAATTCTTTATATAAGAATATATATATCTCAGAAACTGAAGATGTTACAGACGTTAAAGCTGGTACTTGGAATCTCTTTTAAAAATAAATGAACACATTTTTTTCGAAAATCCACTGAAGGGGGTGTAATAATTAAAAAAGCGGGTGAATTTTTAAAATGAGTTTCTTCTTCTTCTACTGCTTTTCCCACACCTGTGGGGTCGCGGGTGCGAACTGTGTCGCACATTTGGATTTGACCCTGTTTTACGGCTGGATGCCCTTCCTGACACCAACTCCTTGTGTAGGGAAGTAATTACTATTTTGTGTTCCTGTTGTGGTTGGTAATGTGGTGTGTTGAGTGAATATGAAGAGGAGAGTGTTGGGACAAACACAAACAACCTGTCACCGAGCCAGATGAATTAATCACACGTGATTAAAATCCCCGACCCAGCCCAGAATCGAACCTGGAATCCTGTGAACCGAAGGCCTCCACACTGACCACTCAGCCAAGGAGAGCGGAAGTTTTTAAAACGAGTATATCTACAGTATATCTCATATACTTAACATGTTACAGACGTGAAAAAATGGTATTTTTAATCCTCTTTAAAGAAAAAGAAACAGGTACTTTTTGTTTTCGGAAAATCAACTTAAGCTGGAGATCGAAAATAAGCAAAGGAGTTAAATTCTCTTTATGAGGATACTTATACCTCAAAAACTAAGATGTTACAAACGTGAAAATCGGTATTTGGAATCTCCTTTAGAAAGAAAAAAACCCCTTTCTTTTTTTCGACTTAAAAGAGGACTGTTTCTCACATGTAAAGTTCCATGTCGCATGTTCCCGATTTAGCTCTCCCAGTAGCCTGGTCATCTTCGTCCCAAAAGGCAATGCCACAAACGTGGTTTACAAAGAGGTTCTGGGGTAAATGAAATGCAATTTTTCGGTGAGTTTATACACTTTAGGAATTTTTAGATAATACCTTAGTTCAGTACCGGGGAATAATTAATTTTTATCAACTTACCAAATCCTCGCGAGCAAAGCCATGGGTAATAGCTAGTTAAGAAATAAAACAGATGCACGAGTTCATTACGTTTTGGTTTGTTCCTCAGTAACATCAGCTAATACTAAATCACGGTAGTTGAGTATGGAACTAGAAACATCTTAACTGAAGCTAAGATGGTGTTATCACCTCTCACTCAGAAGGCTAGTGCAAAGTGAGCCATTTAGCGATGAACGAGAATACTACATACATCGACCAACGGTAAAGCACTCTTAAATTCAAACCTTCATTATCAGAAAATTCTTGCTCGTGAACATATGAGATTTTCTTCCGAAGAAGCGGAGCAAAATAATCTGTGAAATGTAAAGAATTATAACTTGTTTTCTGATACGACAAAAGACCAGAAGCTTATTATCATGTCTACAATTATGGTCTGTGAAAGCATCAATCTAAATATGTATGATCTTGCTCTTTAAATCTAACATACAAAACACGGCCACCCCAACATTGATTCCAGTTGTAAAAATGAATACAGTATCCCTCCAATACTAGCATGCTAGAAGAGATGGACTTTCACAGCCAACTTTCACTTAATTTTCCAAACCTTCAAAAAGTTCTTCTAAGTGAGCTACATTATTATTATGTTAAATTTTAAAATGATGTATTTTCTCTAATAGTATTATTTGGCTAAGAAACAGGAAGATATTTTCCAATATTCTTAGAATTATAAGAACTCTGACTTTGTACCAGAGAGCTGATTGTTTTTTGTTTAAAAATCTAAAAGTTGAATTGTAGCCAATAAAATGTAAACCAGCAGGTTTCATTATATTAATTAGTATAAATATTTATAGCTAAAAGAACAGACTTAAGGAGCATTATAAAGTATGAAATTTGCAAGCACATGAACTTACAAATAAACATCATCCAGACTTGAAGCTATTTTCTGTTTTATTTCATTCCTGAGCTCTGGAGCAAGCAACTGATACATAGGGGGTGAGTTAGACGGATAGTCTGCAGGTAAGTCAATGTACAAAGTAACTGAATGACAACCTTCTTTAATTTGAATGCTGTAACTTGATTCACTGTCAATATTCCATTCATTTCCATAAATGGAACACAAAGCTTCAATTTCTTCTGCCTGGAAAAAAATCATAGAGCCTCAATGTAGCAAATAAATATTCAAACATAAAACAGCAGTAAACTATAAACAAAACAGAAGGTGGTCTGATGTCCAAACTGAGAAAAATCTAGAGAACTGAGATCTAAAATTACTAAAACTCTGCCCAATCTAGGAGATTTGGAGAGTATGATAAAAAATAATTTAACATTACACTCCATTACAAGACTGGATAGAATCACCATCTTTTGTTTTATTATTACAATTTTTGTCCTCACTGATACAATATTCAAATTCCAAAATGACAAAAAAAGTTAAGTACTGTATAAGACTTTAATCTACAGTTAATTAGTCTCGTTATGTTCCAAGATAGCTCTTAAATTATTGTTGATTAATTTAACAAAGTTCATTCCGAGGATTCTTTGCAAGCTAAATGGAACAAAGAATACAAGGTAAAGAACCAAAACAAGCATTAATCACTAGAGTAAGACATTTTTCTGCCTCACAGCTGATTCACAAGTTTTTCAGACAGGCAGCACATGCACCATGAACACAAAAAATTTGCTGAACATTTGTTCTCGTAACATCTATACAAGTTCAAAGTGAGAACACAGTCAGCAAGAGCTTTTTATTCTGAAATGACTAAGATCCATAGTCCTACTTGAAGTGATTGCCAAGCTATCAATGTATTGTAAGCTCTCCTCTTTGCTTTAATTAAGAAATATACATATTTTGTTCTCAACTGTGCATTATCTTTTTCTCTTTTCTTATATTTAGCCTAGGATTCACCAACAACTGTGTACACCAGTATAGACTAACAGATCATCATCAAAATCTTAAGATCCAGACTTGAATGTGTGTTACTTTCATGACTGATTTGCTTGTACTGAGATTGGTTTCAGCTGATATGCCCCCAAGAATACATTTTTCAACATATTGTACCAGAAATGCCTATGGCCTGGCACATCATTTTTCTAAGTCATTATTTATTAAAGAACTGCTCAGCTTTAGCATCTGAAACAGCCATACGGATGAAAGTTCTCCACTCCGCTGCTTGCTGTAGGAGTGAGAGAGACAGCGCAAGCGGGGAACAGGCTGAGTGATGTAATCGCCACATATTCTTGACCCACCCCTATGGAATAGTCTGGAAATAATTTCATAACTTTTAAATGGCTTAAGTTACAGAAATACGAACTACACCAGCGTGAAGCCCGCATTTTGAAATGGTAATAGCCGAAATTAGAAGTCAATCCATTCAGTAACTTCGAAGATATTAAGGTAGAAAGTTTGCCATACGAGACCACTTTTCCATCGCTTGAAGCAGCTAGCCAGCCCACAACGGCTATATAAGGTCAACGACTTGCCGTGTACACTCAGTTGAAATCTACAACTCAACCATGGAAGGCGATAATGCTGTCGCATCGTGCTACGCAAAGTTGAAGTGAAAACCGTGTTGAAAATACTTAGAAGCTCACCGTACGAGACCGCGATACTTAGAAATTTCAACCGCGTCGTGGACTTGTGAAATATTTCAAAGTGCCTCTAAGTTGAACTCCGTGTTATAAAACCTAGGAATGTTTTACCGAGTTGTGAGCTTGTGAATTTGAAGATGCATTTAGGTTGAATTTAATACAAGTACTAGACTTGTCAATTTACATCGCATTGTGGGCTTGACTATTTTCAATGTGTATTCGAACTCTGTCACTATCAACTACAGCGTTACGGACATTGAAAGGACTGTGTGTGATAATTTAAACTTATGATTGTAAACGAGTTTATGAATTTCGAGATTTTTCGATGTGTGTTTCATCTCTGAATATAACTTTAAACTGGTCAATGTGTTATGATAGTCAAACACGCAGTGATTAGTAAGATCAAATGTGGACAATTTTTCACGTATTTAATAAATATTTGAACAGTGTTATTAGAAAAGAGACTGAACCTTCAGGACATTTTATGTCGGTTATAGGAAATATGGACTCTTGTTAGGCTAACTTACACAGAAAATCTACTTAAGAAGTGTGTTCTAGAATTTTAGAGACTGTTGAATACGTCATGTATGAACTGAATTTACGTGTGATTTTCCATTAACTGTGACCTTAACCTTCATTCTGAACTTGTTATTACTTGTTTTAAATGTCATGAACTGTGCCCAGTGTTAAAATCTCACGCTACACGAACTGTGCATTTAAACTCCTGTGACTTAAGAAGTGAGATCATTTACTGTAAATATTTCAAAACAGAGACCTGTGTTTCAGACTGTGCTAAAAGACTGTTATTCTGAGTGTTACGTTAACTACCGCATTACGAAGTGCAAGTATGAACTGTGCTTTCAAACTCATGTAATTTTAAAGTGCAACACTAATCACCCTTAACAGACAGTGCTACGTTTTCGTATTACCATGTCAATTGAACGTTCCCGTGTGTCCATTATCTCTGACAACACCGGAAATCTTGACAAAGTGTTGAAACCTCGTATTTCTTCAAACATCAAATTCAACGTGGGACAGGCTACATCAAGGGATGATACGTGGTACATCGATGGATAATACGTGGTACGTTGAGGGATTCGGAACATGGTACGCTGCTGTTGGTGCTGGCTTTGACCTCATGCTGATTTTCGTGGGAGTTCCAGTTGCCGATCTGCGGAGTCGCATTTCATCTGTTCCTGTTTGCTGAACTCGAGTGATATGAGTGCACTTTACAATTTTTCTCTGGTGAATAATCTCAAAATATTGCACTAAGACATTCACTGACTCATTACAAAGGCACTGTATCAACCACAATTCTTGAGTGCTACGTTAGTCAAGAGCAAGTGCCTAATTCATAAAAATATTTTTATCGAGTGAATTTCACTTCTACAACCTAGATAGAATGTAGGAAGTGATTTAAATGAACTGTAGGTCTATTTGTGACAATAAGTCCATTTAAAAAGACTTTAGGATTTTCTGAAGCAAGTGTCTATTTTGAAATCACATTCAATCTATTTCAATTTAAATAGACTTTAGGACTTCACAGAAGTGATTCACAAGATTCAATGTTTAATTAGAACTTTTGAAACCTTAGTCAATTGATGAATAATTTAAACTTCAGGTTTTCATAACAAGGTTCATGAACGAAGTATTTATTTTGAATCATAATTTAATTAAGGGTTATAAATTTCATGTTGTTGGTCCGTATTGAACTGAGAATAACATATGAGTAACAACACAGTGGAAACCTTTACTGTGTTGTTACACATAATTTAATTTTGAATTCATGAGGAAAGATTTAATTGGACTTTAGGATCAACCTATGTGAACTGTAGGGTTTATTTGAAGTTATTACGAATAATAATTAATTTTGGACATCTTCAAACAGAAGGAGAACATCTGAGATGAAAGATTATATTTTGTTCAATTTTACCAGCATTTAAGAATTCTGGAATTTAATTTTAATTTGAACATGGTCATGGAAGAATATATTTTCAAGACAGTCTCTAGTGTTTGAGCGAATAATAGAAACAGGGTGATTTTTATTCAAATCTTGAATAAATTTATCAGAAAAAAATTATACCATCTATTATTCGCCCTGCGAAGCTTCCTTCTCTGTATAGGCTCCAAAAGTACCGCACACTACCTGAGACCCTTCCCATGCTCATGAGCCCAACAATTTTTCCAGGTACAATATATATACTGCTGTCATAATCAGTTGAATAAAGTATGATCTCTATTTTTCTCATTTTGTTAGTGTGATGACTGAATCACACCCTAATTCACCTTTCTCACTTCTGAATGAACTGCTGTTTGTCGTATGGCAAAGGTCATTAAACACACACTATCTTTGGTTTCACTGCTCTGTATTGTCACCATCTACATTCACTCTATACGGTACTTCACTCTATCTGGCCCAAATCTGTTCATTCCTGCTGATTTATGACAGAGTAGTTTATTCATCATTCTCTCCACTTTCCCTATTATGATTCAACTTAACGAGGGAGGTCTCTGGCTGTAGTAAAATGTCCATCCAAACTTTTTCATTCAATACTTCACTGCATTATCATCAGTCCCAACAGAGGAAAGGGACTCATCGCCTTGGAAAATGAGAATGTCAAGGAACATAAGATGAAGGGCCATGAATGGCAAATGTTGAAATGAAACACCCTCTAAGTCTTGTACAGTGGCCTCAACGTAGAAAGGTGTCCGCTGAGGGGAAGCATTATGGCGAAAGACGGGCCCGCACTGCCTTAAGTAGAGTTGCAAACTGTCATTTAGAAATAAATCAGATATCTTGATCTCAGGCAATTATTAAACTGCGATGGAAAAAATAAGAATAAAATAAATACAGAGTCAAATATGTCAGAAATACTTGGAATTCATTATGAGTTTCTTGTTAAAAGCAGTTGCATGAGTTTCATGAGTAACAGACCTGTAACTTCCGACCTACTTAATCAGTCAGGACAAGCGCTGGGTATTGTAATATATGAGCTGATCCCAGTATACCAGAATGGTATATAAGTCCAAACAAACCTTGAATTCCCTATTTCCTGGTTTTTGAAGCATCTCTCTCTCCGCCGTAACTGAACTACATGATACCACCAGCCTAACGTCTCAACTACACTTGGCTTTTTAAATCCTCTGCTCCACCATGCGATACTCTGAGCTAGTGACTAAGACCGGCACTATTCCACACCTCTAATTATTCCTACCTTAACTCGTAATCAGAGATATTCATAGTTAAGCAACATAGGCCTAAAATCCGCACTAATGGGTGACTGCTACATTTCACGGAAGCTGAACAGTTCTCACAAACATCAACACATGAGATCAGTTTGAGCGATCCAATGCCACTTACAACATACTATATTACACCACACTACACCAACGCTGTGCGAGAATGCCACTCCACAGTTAAGCTAGTCTGTCCACTGCAAACGGTGAATGTAAATTGTTCCAGGATTAACTGTGGAACGCAGAGGTGAAAGGAGCTGGTGGGAATGGGTCTATCTACGATATCAAAAATTAATATAAAACTTTAAAATAAAGGTTATATTTCTTTTAAGATCTCAAACTTAACAAAATTCTTCACTAGGTGAAGGAGCAAGTTATCAGCTACAATAACAATTTTGATACAAGAATATAAAAACCCAAAAATAGGGAATTTACCAGTTTTGTTTGAGATCCATCCAGATTGAGCTGAGGACTCAACGTACGTAACCTAAGTTGGACTGATTACTGACTCAGAAGGCAACTTTCTTGCATATTATCTTCCTTCACTCTACTACAGCACACTGAAAGCATAGGCCCTAGTTCTTTCACTCTTTGTTTTAATTCACTCCCTGAAAACGTCCCGACTGCATTCATCCTTGTATTTTATCAGTCATAAAATCCTTCGGGAAATAGCTATCTACTAGTGGTTTGCTGGCTAATGCTTAAGAAAGATATGCTGCATGTCCCCTGTTTGGCTGAAGTCAGATTTACATTTATATTTAAAATGGCTCAATTCCTTTACTTTGAGTTCCATTTTGTTTTATTTCTTCTCTTTCCGATGCATCTTTCTATTAACTTCCCGTCAGTTACTCTTTCTTTCATCTGAGCCTTCTCTCTCGGCTGTTGTTCACGTTTCTGATGTTACTGCAAATGATACTGCTTGTGTGCTTCCTTTTTCTTTTTCCCTTGGTGTCTCTGCCCATCTGTGAACATTTCCTAGAGGTGTCTTGTCCTTCTGACTGTCCTTTTTCTACAGTGAGAATAGCTTGAGAAGTGGAACGTTCACTTGCTAAGCTGGGGAAATTGGCCATTTATTCTTCTTGAAACATATCATCATGTTAATCTGGAAGAACACCCTCAGACTTAAGAATCAGGCTGACCTTTCATTGTTTTTTCTGTTTTTGCTACTTTTCCTTGATCTTCATCTTCTTTCTCGTTTTCACCTACACTGTGGACAGAAGCGAAGTATGCAGACCACAGTTGGTACAATTCCATCATTCAGCAGTATCCCATATAATGCTTGCTGTACATTCCAGTACAATCAAAATTTTGAGATGACGTCTTCCTCAGCAATTTTCTAATTTTCTTCAATCTAGAATATGTTAAATGATTTGCAGTGACATCATCTTTGCAAAGAGCAGGTTCTACCTTTTTTAATTTTTTTATTTTATTTACTTTACGTCGCACCAACGCAGATATGTCTTATGGCAACGATGGGATAGGAGAGGCCTAGGTGGGAAGTGGCCACGGCCTTCATTAAGATACAGCCCCAGCATTTGCTGATGTCAAAATGGGAAACCACAGAAAACCATCTTCAGGGCTGCCGACAGTGGGGCTCGAACCCACTATCTCCCAGATGCAAGCTCACAGCTGCGTGCCCCTAACTGCACGGCCAACTCACCCAGTAAACCTAAAAGTACCCAACACGTGACCGCTGGGTGGTGCTAAGGGAGCAACAACAATTAGGCGATCAGACGTAAAGCTTTTACCTCCTGATCAAGATACAGTATAGAACTTTGATGGTTATGAATGATTTTTCAAAGGGCCAATCTATCACTACAAACCTGGGACCTGTCCTGCGTGTACGTCAACTAAATATTGAAGGTATTAGTCGTGCTAAAAGTGAAACCTTGTTTAAACTGTTACTTTCTGATGAAGCTTATCTGGCAGTCATACATGGAGCACACACCACTAACAGCAGCTGCGGGCTAGAGAAAAAATACCAGGATACGATCTTCTGCATGCAACCTATCATCAAATCTATGGTAATGCTACATATGTGCGAAATACAATAGATAGTGCCTATATTCTGTTTACTAGTCCTGAGAAGGACATTCACTCTGTTGTCATCAGAGTAGGTGACACTGAAATCTCAAACATCTAAAAACCTCAGAAATCCAAGTGGCCTATGTATACATCCAGCAGTATACAATGGAGATTTCAACAGTCACCACCAGGATTGGAAATATAAAACTAATGATGAGAATGGTGAAGCAGTAGCAGAATGGATAGACAGAAACAACCTCTTTCACGTCTTTGATGCCAAATACCGAGGCACATTCAAATCAGCAGTCTGAAATAGTACTGTCCTGATCTATGCTCTGTGTCCAGAGGTGAAGGAAACAAACCTCTACCAACTACTCGAAAGATACTCGTAGGCCTGTGATATACGAAACTGGCATCCAAATCCCTCTGATCACTTCTAGCCCTCAACCATGCTGAAATTTCAATACGGCTGATTGGCCTGGCTTTACAGAAGAACTTGATAAATGTGTACATCGGATACCATCTAAACATGAAGCTTATGAAAGATTTGTAGGAGCTATGATATGCAGCAAAGACAAATTTCTCTAGAGTATTTCATAAATAATGAGTGAGGAAAGTGAAAAACTTACTAACAATTTCTTGAGAACAGTGACCATGAAACTGCAGACCAACTCTTACACTGTCTAGATGCAGCGTTGCTTGTTGCTTGTTGTTTTAAGGGGGCCTAACATCAAAGGTCATCGGGCCCTAGATGCAGCCAAGAGGAAAAAAATGGTAAGACAAAGGTAGCTCACTTGACTGCACAAAATCAAGCCGAGAGGCATGGTCTCTTCTAAGGAAACTTGGAGATAGAAAAACAACTGCACGGATGACGTCAGAAATCCATCCAAACAAGATAGTCTCTCATATAGTTACTGACTTCCAAAAGCAAAAGGTCTCGTAGAGTCACGATTTCCAAAAGCAAAAGGAGCAAAAATCTTATTAAGGATATAAAGAAAGAAATGAAACTCCTTAAATGTAGCTTCCCAGTTCCATAACCCACACCATTTAGCGTGGAACAAAATAAACACCGCCATTAAGTTAGGTAAGGCCCCTGGTGAGGAAGGCTTACACCCAGAGTTCTTCACTCATTGTGTAGAACATGCTCACACCTGGCTAACCAAATTCTACACTGATATCCTTGAAAGAGGCCAAATACCAAAGCTCTACAAACAGACAAATATTAATGCCATACTGAAGAAAGGTAAACCAAGTGAAAAACCAGAACTACCGCCCTACTGCCTCGCTCAGCATTGCATACAAACTCCTAGAAAGACTTCTGCTGAACAGAATTGGTCCTATACACTCAAGAAAATTCCAGTGGAACAGGCAGGCTTGAGACCACAGGGAAATACAACAGATCAAGTTATGTCTCTTACAACCTACACAGAAGCAGGCTACCAAAGAAAACTCAAAGACTTCAATGGCATTCATAGACATAACAGCGACCTGTGACACAGTCTGGAAAGATGTAGTAGGCCTACTCTTCAAGTTCCTGAAAGTTATCATCATCATCACCACCACCACTGGCGCGACAGCCCTTTGTGGGCCTTGGCCTTCTGAAGAAGTTTTCCTCATTCTTTCCTGTTAAGTGCACAGCTCCTCCAATTCTTGATTCCAATTATCTTTACATCCTCCATCACCCCTTCTTCTCACCTTAACTTTGGTCTGCCAACTTTCCTGATTCCTTCTGGCACTGCATTAAATATCTTCTTTATCATTCTGTCATTAGCACGCAGCACATGTCCTGCCCACTCCAACCTTCTGATCTTTATATAGTTAACAACGTTTGGTTTGTTATATAAATTATACAATTCATGATTATGTCTTCTTCTCCAAAAACCATTTTCTTCTTCTGGCCCAAAAATTTGCCTCAAAATCCTTCTTTCAAATATACCGAGCTGTCCTTCATCAGATCTTGAGAGTGTCCAGGTCTCAGCACCATATATTAATACAGGCTTTACTAAAACTTTATACATCAGGACTCTAGTTTTCCTGAACAGCAGCTTAGACTTCAGATGTTTTCTGAGGCCATGATAGCACTTATTAGCAGACAGTATACGTTTTTGGATTTCAGAACTAACATTGTTCTTGGAATTAACTTCTGATCCAAGGTAGGTAAAGCTACGCACAACATCAAACTTATACGAGCCAATTTCTATGAATGTAGACCCACTAGGGTAGTCTTTCTTGGTTACGGGCATGTACATAGTTTTTCCTTCATTAATCTGTAAATTCATCTTTCTTGCTGCTTTTTTGAGGCTTGTGAAAGCTTCTTTCAATGCTCTTGGTGTTCTTGCGATTAAATCAATATCAACTGCATATGCCAAAATTTGAACTGCTTTAGGCCTATATAAGATGGTTCCCCTTGTGTTGATACTTGCACCTCTAACAACTTTCTCCAAAGCTATATTGAACAAAAGGCATGATAACGAATCTCCTTGCCTAACTCCGTTCTTGGTCATTACAGCACTTGATAACATATTCTGGACCTTAATTTGATTCCGAGTATTTTCCATGGTAGCTTTCACACGGGCGATCAATTTCTTAGGGATCTCAAACTCTTCCATTGCTACATAGAGATTACTTCTATCATACGTCTGTCATAGGCTGATCTGAAGTCAATGAAGAGATGGTATGTATCAATTCCAAATTCTTTACATTTTTCAAGTATCTGGCAAATTGTGAAGATCTGATTAATAGTAGATCTTCCTTGGCGAAATCCGCAATGATAGTCACCAACCACATATTCCACGTAAGGCACCAATCTGCTAAAGAGAATACTGGAAAATATTTTTTAAGCAATGGATAATAAGCAAATACCTCTATAGTTAGAACACATCATGATATCACCTTTCTTATGCATCGAGCAGATGATACCTACGTTCCATTCACTTTACAAAAGAAAATATTTAAAAATCCTCCTTATCAATACAAATCAACTCATCTGTTAGATGAAGCAAAGTCTAAACATGTTTCAGCCTAATCTCAAGGCCATCTTCAAAAGCAGAACAGTAATTACATAATACACAAACAAATTAAAAATCGTAATGAAGTGAAGTGACAATGATCATGATTAGTGAATTTAAAAACATATTGAGGTATAAAGTCCTCTCGTCTAATAGATCGTTCTTGAATTGTCAATTAAAACTGCTGACTGTTAAAATGAAGACACTGTGCTGAGGAGTGTAGTGAGACCGTCAATACTATGGGTTAAAACGTGTGTAACATCTGTAATGAGAAAAAGGAAATATGAGTGGATGAAAAACAAGATAAAAAATAATGTACAAAAAGAAAATCGATACAGATACACAGTAAGCCACACACAGGCAATGTGACTTGAGACTGACAAGGTCATCTCCAATCGAGATGACAACCTTTGTTTACAAGTAAGTTATATGAGTTTTCTTTTCTTACATTATTTTTTATCTTGTTTTTCATCCACTCATATTTCCTTTTTCTCATTACAGATGTTACACACGTTTTAACCCATAGTATTGACGGTCTCACTACACTCCTCAGCACAGTGTCTTCATTTTAACAGTTAGCAGTTTTAATTGACAATTCAAGAACGATCTATTAGACGAGAGGACTTTATACCTCAATATGTTTTTTAATTCACTAATCATGATCACTGTCACTTCACTTCATTACGATTTTTAATTTGTTTTTGTATTATGTAATTACTGTTTTGCTATTGAAGATGGCCTTGAGATTAGGCTGAAACATGTTTAGACTTTGCTTCATCTAACAGATGAGTTGATTTGTACTGATAAGGAGGATTTTTAAATATTTTCTTTTGTAAAGTGATAACCGTCAATACGGAATGAGATTTATAACTTGCAATACGTTCCATTCATCAGGGATTGTTTCAGCTACCCATATCTTGGCC